>NC_141767.1:1337500-1962500 GCF_051362555.1 Lingula anatina | reverse complement strand
AACACAACTAGCATATATCTAACCTAATAAAAATAGTATTCCTGGAGGTTTAAATGTATTAACACCATACGACAATTCTTAAAGAATTCAAGAAGGTAAGTTTTCAGTATATACACTTGACCAGACCAAGACATTATCCACTAGGTGTCACTCTAGACACTGGCAATTGTTTTCACCAGTGTCCCAAGTGACACCTAGTGGACAATGCCGTGACCAATGCTGTTTTCAAAAGCTTTACTAGCTTTCAGAATTTTACGTAGTGGTATGTTTAAACTTTCATGAATGATACATAATGCTGTAATGTATGTATAGATGTGTTTGCATATTAATCCTTAAAACAAAGAGTCAAGACTATGGCTTATGCCTGTCATCAAACCAACAAAATGCACCAATTGATCCCAAAACCAGTCAGCCTTAGGGGCACTCTACATGTGACTGATCACTGCTCCAAATTTCAATATCACAAAGGTGTTAAGTAAGCCTAGCTAGCACATAAATCCCCACCTTACCTGTGATGGTGGCTGAGGTCCAGACACATGGGGTCCAGTCATATTGGGGGACTGAGCCACTTGTTGCATGGCCTGGGCAAAGAAGTCCGAGGTGATCACTGGCGGACCCTGACCACTGGTGGACGGACCACTACCATCAGGGGGCTGAAAATCAAGACAAGACCTTTGTACATCTCAAACTACATCGGGTACAGAACCTTGTTACACTGAAAATGTACTTAATGACTTAATTTGTCACTTTGGCTTTTATGTAAGGAGTTGGTTGATAGATTTTCCTAAAATTTTAAAGCCTTCTCTTTAGCACCAGAATTGTATGCCTGGACAAAAGTCTCGATTTTGTCCCATTTCCATGAGATCTATGCAGCTGACACTATAGAAACTAACAAACATAAAATCCTACAACTTACCCTAGATCTTCCTGCTGCTGCTGCCAGTGCTGCTGCCAGGTGAGCTGCTGTGATCCCTCCTGGAGACTGGCCTAATAATGGGGCACCTGCTGGCCCACCTGCTGCTGGCTGCAATGGATGATGTTATATATACAGCTAGAGATGTTATGTGACCATTGCAACATTAAGTTTATTTGGTTTTAGGGGTGTTTTTCTGTGGAATGTGAGTATTTTCTCTCAGTATGTATGTGAAATAATACACTTGTGAAATATGCACCTGTGTGGAGGTGATCTGGCATATATTGCTCAGGTGACAGTGTACACCTCACACATTAACAGGAGAAACACCTTTTAAAAGTTTCCTTTTGTTGAAAGTATCAAATGGCACTTTATTTTCAAGATCAAAAATTTTAAATGTATCACTCTTTGCAAAGACAGGGTGGAAATACCAAGTTCCATTTTATTCTTTAAAACCTAGAATGTTTTATCCCCTTTTAAATTTGCAACAGGCTTTGCTTTTTACTGTTAATGTACTTTGACATTTCCTGTAACTTCACAAATACAAACATGGTAGTATTGGTCACATACCTGTACCTGCTCCATCAGATCTTCATCATCAGACATCTGATCTAGTGAAAAGGTCCCTAAAAAACAAAAACAGGCTTATTACAATCACATAACACAGGATGAGACAGGGGACACATTTTCCTCATTATTTCACTCAGGACAGTTACTCAAATACTATAGCATATCCTGGTTATAAAATAATTAATGTTTTGGCAGAACAAGGGAATAATTTGGTTTGTGACTTGGCAAGTCAACTTTATTTTACTTGTACAAGAGCATTACATTGTACAAGATTACTGGGAATCCAAGCCAACTGTAAATGTAACTTTAAGCAACACAAATAACACAATAACACAGTCTTCTTCAGAAGCAAAACATTCACACCTTATTTCTTTAAATATGATATAACCTAAATGTCTTTTAATATGCCATCTATCACCTGTACTCCTTGTCTGTGTCCTGCTAGGGGTGCTAGGTCCTGCCTTGGCTCCTGCTTCGTTCACAGCAGCCGCCACGTGCATGGCTGCATGAGCAAGAGACGGGTGGGCCTCAATTACTCTGATATAATAACAAAATATTGCAAATGAGTTAAATGTCACATCAAACAGAAAAATATTACAAATATAACATCAAGCTATAAATAAGCTTTAAAGTAACCATTATTGTTTTAAACATGTGTGCTTGTGCTAAAGACACACGCTTCATCTATAAATTTTCACATATCTCTTAATGTTCAAAATGCTAAATAGTCTTCAATAATGTTAAAGCACAATGAAACTGTTTTAGAAGTAAATGATGACATTAAAAAAGTAAAATCATCATCATCATCATCATCATGATTATTGTTATTATTATTATTATTATTATTATTATTATTATTATTATTATTATTAATAATAATAATAATGTACTTACTTGTGTACCATGTTTGGGTCTGCCAGCATAGCTATCAACTCAGGGTCCTGGATCATGGCTGAAATGAGGAACAGACTGACATTTCTTTGTCACTGCCCAACTGACAGTTTACTTACAAAGTCTACCCACAGCTGTTGTTACAACATTTGAAATAAGTTCTATTATAACAACGGTCACACTTATGAAGCTATTTCAGTTACTGAATACTTTTTTTGTTATATTACTGATATAATATAATATAATATAATATAATATAATATAATATAATATAATATAATATAATATAATATAAACTATCAGTACCTACCCACAGCCACAGGGTCTTTGTCTAGTTTGGGAGTGGCAGCTATTATATTATCTACAGTTTCAGAGTTCTTCAACATTTGTTCCAACTGGCAAAATAAAAATAATATCATGTAAAAAGATAAACATTTATGTCAAAATTTTGAATAAAAAAATTGCTCACCATTTTTGCTGCACTTTCATTACATGCACCTTTAAGTTAGCTTTGGAACAGCCATGAAATTAAGAAAATAACAGAGTTGCCAACAAAATATATTTCAAAATATAAATATCTATTATTTATAAAGCTATAAACAATGGCATAACAGCTGAAAATGAAGGAAACCAGTTAAAACTGTGTGGAATCTATATATAAAGCTGGTAACAGTGTATCAGTCTCTCAATGAAATGCTTAGAATATTCTATATTTCCCTTAAAAACATAAGAAGATAATCAGCTTTGCTGAAGTGATTGTGGATATATGTCTGTACTCACCACTGCCCTGTGACTAGGGTTAATTATGGCAGCTTGGAGAGCTGTCACTACTTGTTGGATAGACGCTTTATCCATTTTTTCTGAATAACAAAGAATTGCATATTTGTATACATGCATATCCTTGATTCATAAGCTGTCACATACAGTTGTTATACAAGTGCATTGTATGAGAAAGAACAAATGAATGACAAGATAAATAATTAAATGACAAATATAAATAAATTTTATGATCATAACAACCATGATTTCTTACCAAGGGGCTGTTCATTGTCTTCTATGTTGGTCTTCTTCAGTGCATGAACAGTTGTCCCTGGCTTCACCCCATAGGACTCCAACGTTTCATCATCTTGGAGACATCGGCCACAGTAAATTAGCTCTAAAAAATAAAACAAAAAATAAGTTATGGCTTTTACATTGTTGTTGGGCTTAATTTTAAACTTTCCTTTCATCACTTTTGACAGTTAAAACCTTATCTTGCAATAATCGCAACTGGTGTGCAACTGGTAAATTTGTGTGTGCCATTAGCAGATATTTTATGTACCCTATTTTAGCATTGGGACTGCCCCCCTCCCTTCACACACACGCATGCATGCACGCACGCACACACACTGGAATCGTGCACTGTATATATGGCAAAGGCTAAGCCAAACATAACAAAAATTATCAACAGCAGAAGGAAGGTATATGGACATTTTTAAAAAAGAGCAAATATATGCTGACAGTTGAAATTGTCACAAGTTATAATCGGTAGATCTACAAATACAAAAACTGGTTGGTAGACTATATTAGTCACATTAGTTTTTACTGTGTACTAGTGTTAACAATTATGACGTTTATTCTAACGTAGGGATACATCCTATGCATTCTTTTGCATAAAATACCTTAACATTTAGCAACTCACTGTTAAGCAGGCCAATGCGGTTGCGAAAAGTAAGAAATATTTTTTAAAATCTTATTTCACCTATTTGTTCCTTTGGCAAGTTCGTCTTCTGTGATGCAGCAATACGTAATTTACCAACATTGTCATTTAAATTTATCGAATCAAGCTTTATTCTCTTGGTTTTCCCCTCAGTACAGCGGTCGCAAAGCACAATGGTCGTCGCCATGTTTTAGTTTTGACGCAAATGGGTCATTAGGTCGTGATTCGTTAAATCAGAATTTTCAGATTCAGTCCATATTGTTCATCATACATAAATATCTGAGAATATATAGCGCCAACTTCGAAAGAAACAGAAGGAGAGAAAGGGGAAAGGTGACATTTTTGTTATTTTAATGAGCATCAAAATATTCACCGGAGATTGTAACAATCATGTTGTGCCTGACTAGGCACATCTATCGCATTCACTGATTCACTTTCTTTGCTTGCGGCGATGGAATTTATTTATTTGTCCTAAAATATCTAAAAAAAAAAATTAATCTACATCTAACTGTTGTTTGTTCTCTGAGAAGATTAAAAGCTAATATGCATCTTCATGAGAAATCAATTCCCAAATTGGCAATGACATTTTCATTTTTTGTTTTTGTTTTTTTCTTAAAAGATCATTTGTTAACTATAGGTATCAAAACTAAAAGAGCTTTTTGACACAGATAGGCCAAAAGGGAGAAAATTCCCATGCCAGCATTGGAGGCCTTTTTCTAATATTTTTCCAAGAAAAACAAATTAATAAGAAATTAAAAAAGAAACCCTAATGATAAAAACAAAATGCAAGGATTTCAGAAATATCGCACCTGTTTTTGAGAGAAGAGAGTAATAGTGAAACCGAGTCCAGTATATGGAGAGGGTTTTTTTTTTTTTTTTTCATTCTAGGATTAATACGCGATTTTTCTCAATAAACGCTTGAAGAATATAGCAACATTCCTCTTTCTTCTGTTTATTTTTTATTGTTTGATAAAAATGAATCGTTGCTTTTGTGTGTGTTACAAGAAGAACGCTTGTGTGCTACGACGATGTTGGGTCTTTTTTATTGGTGCGGAAATATCATAGTGATGCGACTCTATGTCGTCTGCTAGACAGACGGAGAGAGACTTCCGTGCTCGGTGAGAAGGTCTCTACTGACGGCAAGGGCGATTATAAGGTATATTATAATCATTTATAATAGGACACCTAAAATGTATCTTGGTAGCTAAGAATGAACATTGGGACTTGTGCACAAAGCTTTGATCAAGGCATCTGTTACATTTCACTTTGAAATAACCAATAAATTAATGAAATGACATTAGCCATTAATATTATGAAAGTAATCTGGAATAGATTCAATGATAAAATGTGCATGTAAGATAAACATGTTAAGATTTATGTTCTGACACAGTTGGGTAGTTTTTATCTGATAAAAGGCCGTTTTTCAAAATACATTTTAAGCATGGCAAGAGGCAAAAAGACTGATACAGAAAAAACAGCTGCGGCTAACACCAAAGATCTCAGTAGATTTGATTTTGATGATGATGAAGCAGATGGCCAGGCAGGAACTCCTCCAGGGAGCAAATGTGAGTTTTTTTTCTTTTTACAAAAATAACTTAAGAATAAACAAAACTCAAAAATTAAAGTTGCTTTTCCCAATTTGTTAGCTGATTTGCTCTTCCCAATTAGGTTGCAATTGGCAGAAAGAATAACCAAAAATAACAATATCTATGATGTTAATATTCATGAAAACAACTACAACATAGTGGGATTGGTAGGTGTTAATAAAAATAAGGTGGGTGAAAACTTACCATTTAATATGTCAACATTAATTTTTCAGATGAAACTCCACTAGTTTCCAAGGCAGGAAAGAAAAGAACATACAGAGAAACAGAAGAGGCAGATGAACCAGAACCAGGCGACTTCAAGTAAAGTTTTAATTTGCATTACCTCTGAAGATTTCACCTGTTAAACAATACTTCTTTTTTTCATATTTGAAAGTGAATGATTTTGCTTTTCTGTTACAAAAAGCTGGTTTAACACTATTATCAACAATAAAAGTATTTTGTGTTCTTTATTTTCAGTAATGAACTTCACAGAATGCTTGGTTGTTTTGGAGGTATGTCTAGCAAGACAACATATTACTGGATATATTTGTTCTTTGTGTGAAAATCATCTTCATGAGAAAAAAAAAAGAAAAAAAGATAAAGGATGATTTTGGACTATTTTTGAATTTGTGCCATAATCCATTTGATTGAAGCAGTAACCATTCAACAAAGAAAATCTCCTTTTTGTAAATTGTTCTTATATTTATATGATTGCATTATTAATTTCCGGTTTCTAGCGGTGATTAACTCAGAGATGAGTAAACGTAAGAAGTTAGAACAACTGACTCAAAACTCTCTGAAGAAAGGTCATGTCAAAGTTGATGAAGTTCTTATACGACAACAAAATGAAAGGTAGATTCATAAAATTCAGTTATTCAAAAGATTGAAGAAATAGAAAATTTTCAATGCCATGCAAACAAAAGCTTAAAATGTTGACACACATTTCAAATATTTAGATAATTTACTTTTTTTTTCATTAAGTAATTTTACACAGTTTGGTGTTATGTACTTAATTATTGGTGTGTCTTTTTCATCTTCAAACTTCTAAAAATGTTCTTTCTTTTAATAGGCAGAGACTACATGAGGAGTATGACAAGCAAGTTTCAAATGTTTTGCAGCAGCTGGAGACAGACTTGGAAAAGACAAAAGAGCAAGAGGAGAAAATACAGGTACAGAGGATTTGCACTTGGAAAGTTAATGTTAAAGTTCTCTTTAATGTGCAAACTGTCTTGGATCTGAATGCCCCTTAAATTTTTTGTACTTGTAAAAACATGTAAATTAATAAACTTTTGTTTTTGTAGAATGTATTCCGACAACAGCTGAAACTTACTCAGCAGTCCAGAATCATCCAAAGCCAGAGGCTAAAAACAATCAGACAGCTACATGAAGAATATATAAAGGTATATATACAGGTTCAAATTCCTCCTTTATCACAACCCCAAAAACTGATACGTATATAGAAGGCCTACTATTTTTCAAATTGAAATAATTGACCAAACATATTTTAGGCATATGAAATGCTAAAATTAAAATAAATAAGCACTAAGTTTTCAGAACATGAAAGGCAAAATATCTGATATTCTACAGGATACTGTCACTTTACACATTAAACTCTGTACTTTAGGGGTTGGAAAAAGTTGAAACAGATCACCAGTCACAAGCAGCAAAAGTCCAGGCTGAACTGAAGAAAGAAATGGCACTTCTTCAAAAGAAAGCATTGATGGATACTGTAAGTTTTCAAATGATCACAATAAAATATTTCACAATTATACATGACTTACACTACAAAAATCCCTTCTAGAAATACTTTAGATGGTAAGTTAGATTTGAATGTATTATAATAATAGCATTTAATAGAATTTTTATCTTTTTATTTTTCAGCAAAAGCAGACAATGGACACTTTCAAGAAGTCCCTGCAGAATATGCTGTTCTAGATGGTTCAGTTAAATCTGAAATGACAGGTGAATGGCTCGCTGGGGAAAATTTTGGTTCCCATAATAGCAGACAATTCTTCGATCAGTTATGCTCTTTTCTGTCACCTTTTATGTAAGGTATATTTACGTGCTCCATGATCTATGTAAATTGACCTTTCTTTGGCTTAGAAAATAATAACAAGGATGGAGTTTCTTAAATATTGTTTTCTTCATTCACATTTTATAATTTATATCAAGCCTTTTTCACTTTGTAAATAAATAAGAAGAAATAATGGTTGAATTCCGAGTTTCTGATTTGCTATTTTTTGCATATTCACATGGTAACAAAAATGTTATGCGACACAAAATGAAAATTAAATTGCTGGCGTTTTTGTGGTCTAACTTTACACCCCCTTTAAAGCAGAAATGACCATTTACAGATGTATTTTGGGTTTCCTCTAGCAAAAATAGAAGTTTAAAAAGTTCTGAACAAGTAAACAAAGTTGATGTTTGCCAGCTGAACAGTTGTTTACCTGCCTGGCACCCTTCACACCAGTTGAACAACAAAGTTGGGTCTGGTATCTATAGCATCATAATTTCAAAGATTTTTTTTTCTAAGCAACTGGGCTTTCATGTTGATAGAGCTAGTATTATATCAAAAACATTTTTGAAGCTGTATATCTTGTGTTCTTTTATTTTACAGTGGAAATAATGATTATAAATACAAGAAAAATCTAATCAACAGTGGGAATTACACAACACAACAAGAATTATTTCCTGTACATTATCCAAGTCACTTAAAAGACTAACATGAAAAAAAAAAATCATTTTATCTATGATTATTCACTACAGACTTCCAGATGGGACCTGTAAAAAAACTACCCTTTTAGGTCTAATGGAGTAGTTTTCCCATTTGCAAAACACACTAGTAAGTTTTTCCTAGTCCGTGTTTGCTTCAATAAACTCAAATGTAGCTAATAAACACCCCTTGTACTGCTTCCTTGATAACAACTTTGTAGCTCTAATCTTCCTCCAGTTCTCAACATCAGGCATCAAACTATGACCAAGCTAACTACTTTTTCCATGTCACCTGCCACCCTCTTCTGCTTGACTGGATGAGACCAGGAGAAATATGAACAGCGGCACCAAATACATCCACTGAAAAAGCATTAACACAAGTTTGAGCATTAATTAGATTTGTTTGAGCAGTAATTAGAGTTTCCACATAATAAAAAAAATTTTTTAGCAATCATTCTAAAAATTAAACAAGTTGATCAAACATTGCCTTAAGGACACACCAATCCCAATGTCTACTTACATATTTTGCAAAGAAAGACCTATTATCTTGTTGCTGGCCCTTAGCTTTTTCTGCCTTTTCTTGTTCCATTCTCTGTATGTAACTCTGAGTGTCAGGCCTGGAAAGAAATGATTTTAAGCCATCTACCATTTCAAAATGTCATGTGCAAGATGTTTGACATATGTGTTAAGTCAATATTATTGATCAAATTCAAATCTTTTTAATTATTCTCTAAAATTTTGTAATTATTAATGACTGAATTTAACTCAGGTGACCAGTTTAAAGGCTAAACAATTCTCCATTAGAGATTCAAAATTCAACAATAAATACATTGTAAACAACACACAGAAATGTAATAAATACCATTTTACCACCAAAACAGCAGTTATTGCAATTTTTATGAAATCTGTGCTTGCCATAAGACCATGTGAACCTTTATAGATGGCTATGCTCCTAACTTTGAATGTAGGAACAGAATCATAAATATCCCAGGAAAATCCATTTTATAGCACTTTTTTTTTTTGCCAAAATGAAGAGCCATTATCCCTTTCTGTTTCTTGACTGAACTGGCATTTTAAAATTGGCTTTTTAAGAGTGTAAGAATCAACAGCATAAACAACAAATTGAAAAGACTTACACAGGTCCTGGTAGAGTTTGTGAAATCTCTACTGTAATGTTGAACTTTGACAGCTGTGAGCTTGGCACACTGTTATATTGACAGTAGGGAAGATATGTCCTGGTTGAAACCCCTAATACATTGCCAGATGTATCAACATTCAAGGTAATGGTTTCTGACAGACGCGTTTCATAAAGAGCACACTGCAATGATTAAAGAAAAACAAGGCAGCAAAGCTGTCAAATGTACAGACAAAAAACAGGAAATAACTATGCACAAAATAGGCTACTGTCAATTCTGATGCAAAAGTACATTATGTTAAACTGCAAATTCAACATCAAATTTTAATTATGCTCAAGCAGCACCCAAAATTGTGTTTTCTTCTATTCTGATGCAATATTACATAATGGTTAACAGCATAATGACCGTCAATTTTTAATAATAAAATATACATGGATTTTCAGAAAATGTGACTAGCATGGGTCTTCAAGCCCGTGGAACTTCAAAGTTACACCTTGAAAATGCCAATATGTGAAAAATTAAATTTTCACAAAAAAACTGTTTAACTGGCAGTAAGAATTACCAAACAGACTGCATTGCCTACTGAAGCTGTATTTTAGTCCCATGTTTCTTTCCTGTAAGTTTGAGAACAGTAAGTGACATGGTTTTTCTTAAATGGTCATCATGGGGGCAGTGCCCAAAATAGTTTTTTTTTTTTCAAATTTTGATGCAATATTACATAATGTTTAACAGCATAATGATGAGTATTATGGATATTCAGAAAATGTTACTAGCAAAGGTCTTCAGGCCCATGGAACTTCAAAGTCACAACTTGAAAATGCCAAAATGTAAACAAGACAGCACTGTTCTGAATTTTTTTTTTTCCATTTTTAACAATTTTTAACATAAAACAAAATTAACAGTTTAGTGCCGTTTTTATATGATCAACTAAAAAAATTGATGAGATGGGAAAAATATCAATAGAGCAGTGTTAAATGTCCAATTTCTTCCATTCTGAGATTCTGAACATAGTGAATGTCAATGATTGAATCTGACAAACTGCAATGATATGAGTTTATTTCCATTTTTTGAAACTTTATTACACAATACAAGATAACAAGTTTACCATCATTTTTACATATGTTGTAAAGATGCAGGAAATGCCAAACAAACACTTTTACTTATCTTACTAATTAAATAATGAAACATGCATGTTAACATGCCTAAGAATTAAATCTGAGGAAATGTGAAAAAACAGCATTTCTTCAAAATAATGGCCCAATTAAGCTGATTTTTAAACTCAACCTGCGTTTTAGCAGGAATGACCACTCCTGTGAGTTTACTGACAATTGGCCTATCTGTTTTTCTTATTTTGTGTTTACAGTGTTGCATATATGCTGAAAAGTGAAAAAAAAAAGCATAACTAAAATAGTGGCCCGATCATGCCTATTTTCTAACTTGACCTGCGTTATAGTAAGATTGATTACTCCTATGAGTTTCATGACAACAGGCCTAACAGTTTTCCTTGAAATGTGTTTACAGTGTTGCATATATGCTGAAAAGTGAAAAAACAGCATAAGTTCTACAATAATGGCCCGATCATGCTGATTTTCGGACTTGACCTGCGTTTTATGGATATTCATCAGCTCTGTAAATATACAGCCAAAAAGTAAAACTGCCTTCCACTTATCGCGTTTACAATGAAAGTGCACGGCGACGGCGACAGTGACAGTGACAGTGACGGCAACGCCAGCCACGACAGACGCAGGTGATGGCAATATGTACAGACACATCTGTACATATTTACTGTACTGTTTGAGAACAGTAAGTGACATGGTTTTTCTTAAATGGTCATCATGGGAGCAGTGCCCAAAATAAGTTTTTTTCAAATTTTGATGCAATATTACATAATGTTAAACAGCTTAATGACCATCAATTTTTAATAATAAAATATTAGTATCATGGATATTCAGAAAATGTGACTAGCAAAGGTCTTCAGGCCCATGGAACTTCAAAGTCACAACTTGAAAATGCCAAAATGTAAACAAGACAGCACTGTTCTGAAATGTTTTTTTTCCATTTTTAACAATTTTTTTAACATAAACAAAATTAACAGGTTACTGCCATTTTTATACGATCAACTAAGAAAATTGATGAGATGGGAAAAATATCAATACAACAGTGTTAAATGTCCAATTTCCTCCATCCTGAGATTCTGAACATAGTGAATGATTGCATCTGACAAACTGCAATGATATGAGTTTATTTCCATTTTTGACACTTTATTACACAATACACGATAACAAGTTTACCATCATTTTTACATAATCAACTAACAATTTTGTAAAGATTCAGGAAATGTCAAACAAACACTTTTATGTATCTTATTAGTAAAATAATAAGACTGTTAACATGCCTAAGAATTGAATCTGAGGAAATGTGAAAAAACAGCATAACTTCTAAAGTAATGGCCCGATCATGCCGATTTTCGAACTTGACCTGCGTTTTAGTAAGATTGATTACTCCTGTGAGTTTCATGACAACAGGCCTAACGGTGTTCCTTAAAATGTGTTTACAGGGTTGCATATATGCTGAAAAGTGAAAAAACAGCATAAGTTCTACAATAATGGCCTGATCATGCTGATTTTCGAACTTGACCTGCGTTTTATGAATATTCATCAGCTCTGTAAATATAAAGCCAAAAAGTAAAACTGTCCTCCACTTATCGTGTTTACAAGGAAAGTGCACGGCATCGGCGACGGCATCGGCATCGGCATCGGCATCGGCATCGGCATCGGCGACGGCATCGGCGACGACAGACGCAGGTGATGGCAATATGTACAGACACATCTGTGTCTGTACATAAAAATGTGTGTGTTAAAGAAAATAAAATAAGAAATTGCTGGTCAACCCATTTCATCTGACTCTAAGACTTACACTATAATAAATGTAAATTGTCATGAACACAAAACTTGTAGCAGATATTTGTAATCAACTCAATAGCATTCTGAACATAAACAATGTAACCAATGAAACTGATCTGTTTATCTCTCTTGCATATATGTATTATAATCAATGTCTATGTATTTAAAACTACTTACAGCTTTCATAAATGTTGAGACATAGGACAAAGGCCCGTCCACCTGTCCAACCTTGGTTGGGACCCTGAGCCTGTAAATGTCATCATTCTGAGCCAATGTCTGAAAGATTTAAACTTGTGGTGAACACAAAAATCCATAATTTGCACACTTTTCTAAAGAAAAAAATAATAAATAATAATAATAAATAAATAAATATGGATTGTTTTTTAAAATGTGATCTCATATTAGAGAATGAACAACATAAATTCATGTTTAATAATAAATTAATTACAGCACTGCAAAAATCCACATACCTTCAGCATATTTTTTTCTTCATCATCTAATGCCTTTTCTTGAGAAAAATGTGCTTCATTTCCCTTCAGGGAGGCAATGCTAATGACACCTTTCCTTGTAAAAACTGCATCAGGTCCTAAAATTTGTTTAAAAATTTTTTTAAATACTAGTAATAATAGGTATATCACAATCCGCTAGGGGCGCTACAGTCGTAACTACCCAGGGGCAGTGAAGTGTAAAACTGAAGTCGGCCTGCTGACAGTTCGCCTATGGAACCCCTTTTTTAAATCTCTCTTTTAGCGCCACGTAAAACAAGGCAGCAAAGCTGTCAAATGTACAGACAAAAAACAGAAAATAAAGATGCAAAAAAGGTCATTTTGTCAATTTTGATGCAAAAATAAATAATGCTTATAATAGCACTGTCAGTCAACATTGAATTTAAATCATGCACAACAGGTAACATGGTCAATAACAGGAGTGGACCCTGAGATATTTTCTGACAGTATTCCAAAGTATCTATGTTGATCCATCCTCCATTTTGATGGTCTTCCAATAGAAAAAAAAGATACCAGTCAATATAAACTTAATAACCTGACTGTCTTCCGAAGACCGAGAAGATGGTCTCAATCCACCCCTTAAATAAGATTACAGTTTCAGGACCATGAGAGACCAAAGTCACATGATGAAAGTCTCAATATTTGAAAAATGATGACAGTGCATAAAATAATATTACATAATATTTAAAGACAGAAAAAACAACTGCTTATGTGGAAATACAGAAAATGTGCAGAGCCTCAGGCGGATGAGAGTTAAAAGTCACAAATGCAAGTGTTTGAGAAAAAATTATAAAGGAAAACATAACAAAACTTGAAAAGCACTCCAAGAGTGCAGACCTCTGCCAAGGCAGCAATTGTTGATTATTATTGATTATTGATTGATTATTGAGCCAGACCACCACCAAAAACTAATCATTGTCCTCTTTGGTCCACTTCTGACAGTTCCTGAAAATTTCAGCAAAATCGGTCCATAACTTTTGAGTTATGTTGATGACAGACAAACTATAACCTCCTTGACAGAGCCTGAGGTAAATATAATTCCAAAGAAGCTGCTATTCAAACTTTTAATCTTCGAGTTTGATATATATATATATACCTGCATAATTTACCTGTATAATTATCACTGCTTCCTTATTATTAATCTAGCAGAGAGCTTAACCTTTGGCAGTTTACAGGGAAATATCAACAAGTGTGCTTTATGTAATCTCATTTAATGGCCTATTAATTAGGCAAATGATTTTATAACTTAGCTAAGTGATACCCAAGGGAAATTTATAGACTGACCCTCTCAAAGGTCTTTCAGGCCCATAAGTCACAACTTAAGAAAAGCACAAAACAATAATGCACAAAATAGGTGACTACCAATTCTGATGCAATAATACATTATGTTTAACTGCACTGTCAACATCAAATTTTAATTATGCACAACAGGTAACACCGACAAAAGTAAAAGCATAAGGCTTCAGGCCCATCAAAGTTCAAGTTTATACTAAGAAAGTGCCAGAATGAGAAAAATGTAATTTTCACACAAAATTGCATAAATTCAATAATAAATGATAACCCAATTGACCTGGCTTTCTAATTTGAACTGCATGCCAATCCTAAAAATCATACTTGTAAGTTAAAAATAATAATAAGTTACACAGTTTTCTTTTCATAATGTTTGCAGTAGCAGTGCAAAAAGATTGTTGTCAATTTTGATGTACCATTACAGAATAATTATCACCAATTTTTGATTATTGACTATAAATAGCATGGACATGTAGAAAATTTGATTACCATGCATTCGGCTTCATGTCTGCTGAAGCTGTATTTTAGACCTATGTTTCTTTCCTGTAAGTTTGAGAACAGTAAGTGACATGATTTTCCTTAAATGGTCATCATGGGAGCAGTGCCCAAAATAGGGGTTTCTTCAAATTTTGATGCAACATTACATAATGTTTAACAGCATAATGACCATCAATTTTTAATAATAGAATATTAGTAACATGGACATTTAGAAAACGTGACAAGCAAAGGTCTTCAGGATCATGGAACTTCAAAGTCACACCTTGAAAATGCCAATAAGTGAAAAATTAAATTTTCACAAAAAACTGTTTAATTGCCAGAAAAAATTACCAAACAGACTGCATTGTCTACTGAAGCTGTATTTTAGACCTATGTTTCTTTCCTGTTAGTTTGAGAACAGTAAGTGACATGATTTTCCTTAAATGGTCATCATGGGAGCCCAAAATAGGGGTTTCTTCAAATTTTGATTCAGCATTACATAATGTTTAACAGCATAATGACCATCAATTTTTAATAATAGAATATTAGTAACATGGACATTTAGAAAACATGACAAGCAAAGGTCTTCAGGATCATGGAACTTCAAAGTCACACCTTGAAAATGCCAATAAGTGAAACATTAAATTTTCACAAAAAACTGTTTAATTGCCAGAAAAAATTACCAAACAGACTGCATTGCCTACTGAAGCTGTATTTTAGTCCCATGTTTCTTTCCTGTAAGTTTGAGAACAGGAAGTGACATGATTTTCTTTAAATGGTCACCATGGGAGTAGTGCCCAAAATAGGGTTTTCTTCAAATTTTGATGCAATATTACATAATGTTTAACAGCATAATGACCATCAATTTTTAATCATAAAATATTAGTATCATGGATATTCAGAAAATGTGACTAGCAAAGGTCTGTAGGCTCATGGAACTTCAAAGTCACATCTTAAAAATGCCAAAATGTAAACAAGACGGCACTGTTCTGAAATGGGTTTATTTCCATTTTTAACACTTTTTTAACATAAAGCAAAATAAACAGTTTACTGCCATTTTTATATGACCAACTAAGAAAATTGATGAGATGGGAAAAATATCAATAGAACAGTGTTAAATGTCCAATTCCCTCCATTCTGATATTCTGAACATAGTGGATGATTGAATCTAACAAACTGCAATGATATGAGTTTATTTCCATTTTTGACACTTTATTACACAATACACGATAACAAGTTTACCATCATTTTTACATAATCAACTAACAATGTTGTAAAGATGCAGGAAATATCAAACAAACACTTTTACGTATCTTATTAGTTAAATAATGAGACTGTTAACATGCCTAAGAATTGAATCAAGAGGAAATGTGAAAAAACAGCACAACTTCTAAAATAATGGCCCAATTATGCTAATTTTCGAACTCAACTTGCGTTTTAGTAAGATTGACCACTCCTGTGAGTATAATGACAATTGGCCAATCTGTTTTTCTTATATTGTGTTATCAGTGTTGCATATATGTTGAAAAAAGTGAAAAAACAGCATAACTCCCCTAAAAATGGCCTGATCATGCTGATTTTCGAACTTGACCTGCGGATTATGAATATTCATCAGTTTTGTAAGTTTCAAGCCAAAAAGTAAAATGGTTTTCCACTTATCGTGTTATCGGAGCTGCATATATGCTGAAAAAAGTGAAAAAACAGCATAACTTCCCTACAAGTCACCCGATCATGCTGATTTTCGAACTCGACCTGCGCATTATGAATATTCATCAGTTCTGCAGGTTTCAAGCCAAAAGAAAAAACGGTTCTTCACTTATCGTGTTATCGGTGAAAGTGCACGACGGCGACGACGGCGACGACAGACGCAGATGATGGCTATATGTACAGACACATCTGTGTCTGTACATAAAAACTAATACAAGCCATTTACTAAATAAGCTGTAAATCAATGAGTAAAATCTGGTCATGTGATTTTCCCATGTTGCAGTCTTTGAGAAGTTTCAGTTCAGGGTGTTTGAAGTTTTGCCTCGACAAAATGCTCAAAAATGTCAGGGAAGTACTGGTTTCCGCATTTTGAAATTTATAGAGAATAAAGTTTATGAAATTTGCAATATTATGTAGAAAAATCATGAAAATTAAACCATGCGAAGTATAGTTTATTTGTTTATTTGATGCACAATATTTATAGTACATGATCTGCACGGAATCCATCCCAGCCATGTGCTTGTGCCAATTTGGGTTTGTTTCCGGGTCATTAGATTAACATACAGCCACAAATGCCCTAATTGGTCACAAGCAATTTGAGCACAGCTACAGTTGAGTGATCACCGCTGGTCAGTAGTTACAGGTTTTTAGCTGAAGAGTGTACGCACTTTTGGTGGATTTTTGCAATTAAAAAACTTCAGTATCTTTGTTGCTTTTAGGAATATTTAAAAAATTCCAAATGATTTCATCCGGTTTTTGCATTACCTTTCAGATGATATAAGTATTATAATTTTCTGATCAGTTTGAACATTTTTCTGATGTACCTAGTAATAATAATTAAACATGGGAAAGGAGTTGACCATTGTTTCGTGTTTGTGTGTGTGTGTGTGAGTGGCTATGGAGAGAGAGAGAGAGAGCTCTGTACCTGTTTGAAATGCATACTCCACTGGTAGTGATGTAAGTCCTTCAAACTCGTCATCTGACTGGTAATTGAAAAGAAAAAGGCAAGTTGGTAAAAATATCAAATAAAAGTGCTACAAAAAAAGAGCCATTTCTCATCACTACAGTATATTGCACATTAGTAACAATGTTCTTGAACGACCAAAGGGAGAGGTTACAATTCGACAGTTCTCCACAAATGATATATTTCAGTGTACGGGGTCTAAGCATCAATGAACACACACAAGATCGTGAATCAATCATTAACTTAGTATTAACGATTAACGTCAGTGGGCATATGCAGCTATGAATGAATTAACCGAATGACGCATAAAGACAGGAAATGCTAATCTTCTCTCTGTCTCAGCTGAACTAAGCATCTTACCTTCAAAGCGCTTAAAAGCTCTAGAATGATGAACAAAATGTTAATTAAAGATTTACTCGTGGGCGCTGCCATACTTAATGTCACCTTGCATTGTGGGTAAATTTCGTCCTATGAAAAGAATTGTAACAAAATCAAACCAATCGCAAATGCCTTTGCATAAAGGCGTAGGGATTGACAAGCAGAGAAAAATTGCAGACGGACACCTGCGGTGGTCTGTTAAATCATGTTAATAATGGACAGTGAGGAAAGCGCCTTAGACGATGACTTTCTTCTGTACTCAGTGCTTTACTCTTCGATCACAGTAGTCTTTGCTATGGCTGTCTTGTCGAAGTTTTTGACAAATGAGTTCAGATTTGGAATCCGTTCTGTTCTGACTTTGGCTATTTTATTTATTGGAGAGCCATTATGCCAATTTCTAATGAAAGGGCCCCAAGGTGTCATGGCTTTTGGACTGGGCTGTTTACTTGTGTATTCTTTATTGCCGTCCGGTCACTTACCTGCAACAAAGAAGGCAGTGCTTATTACAGGTGGGTTTATTAATGTTATTTTGATAGTCTGAAGAGAACGGCATTGGAAATGGATACTATTGATTTGCCAGGCGTAACAACCTCACACGTGTGTACACTACATCCACATTTACTGTCAAGTAGTTTGTTTTGAATTCTGTGTGTGCCCTGATGAGGACAAGCTCAGCATAGGCAGGAAATGAAATTCTGTTGTTCCCTGAAGCTAGTCAAGTACACCACCCTACCCTACCTTTGTTACAGAGAGAGTGTTATCACTAGATATTCCCAGATATTTCTCTGGCTAATTTCTTTACTTTGAGAATTTTTGCTCAGAATTGAGGTCGTTAACGGTTAACAGATGACTTGTGGCAGATATGGAGTGGGATGGAGGAGGGTGGGAAGAGAGACGATTACATGTACTAGTAGAGACTGCTGGTTTTAATAAGACTGCATGTTGGGATGTGTCGCACTGAGAAGGGTCACCCCAGCATGAATATGAACACCGCTTAACAGATCTGTCTGTGAGAATGTTTTTTATCATAATCTTATACATCCAACAGTCCATTGAGTTGAAATACTGTTTTGTCTGGGGCACATCTGGTGAGCCAATATAGACAAATTATTAATAGGAATGTACCCAATATGGATTGCAGGAAGATCACGTCCCTTTGTTTTCAGACATCTGGCATGTGATATTGATATTCACAATGTTGTACTCCACAGAACTTTTCTGTTTTAATCTTTCCATAGTTTATTTATATTAGTTATGTTTTATTGTCTCTGTCTGTGCCAAATGCTTTTCAACTTGCAGGCCATCTGTGCCACCAGTGTCTGAGAACTTACTGGCCTGTACCATAATTTACTGATCCAAGCCAAATTTAAAAAAAAAACACACACACACACACACACACACACACACACACACACACACACACACACACACACACACACACACACACACACACACACACACACACACACACACACACACAATGAGGTTGAACGGGCTTCCTATTACAAATAAGAACAAAACATGGGGTTTCAATAGTCATTTAACTAAAAGAGGTTGCAACATTTAATCTGAAAATTCATAAAATGAATTTGAGTACATGTTACTGCTGAAAAAATGCACTGGCTAGGTCGGGCCACTAACTGACTTTTTTCAGAAATTTGACCAGATATGTTTGCTTTATTCACATTTTAAATGATTCTTGGTAACTTTACCAAAATTACTCACAACTTTGTCTAGAAGGTTATTTTTATGTTGACATTTTACTGTTTGATTTCTTACTTACACTGTATAAACTTTTTTATAGGTTGTGACTCTGGCTTTGGTCATGCTTTAGCCAAAAAACTAGATAGTATAGGGATGAATGTGTTTGCTGCATGCCTGGACAGTAAAGGCCCTGGTGCTCTTCACCTCAAAAACACCACTTCTACAAGGTAATGTTTTTTTTTTCTAAAGAATAAAGTTATGAATCTATATGTAATTAACATTTGCCCAGTTTCATTTTACTAGACACGCTGATACTGATCATGAGCAAAATATGTTTCAAAGACCAATAAAAGTTGTGTTTAGTCGATCTAATGACAAATTACAATTTATTGAGCTACAATTTTAATCTTATGATGGAGGTTTTTATATTCTTTCCGTCAGAAATCCTTGCCTTGACGAATGTTTCACATCTGGCAGTCCATATGTTCACCTGTTTTGATAAGTTTTCAAAATGTTTGCTTTACTATGAGCAATAGTCCAAATATGTGCCGTGCATTTCATATAGGCTCAAAATAGTGCAGTT
Organism: Lingula anatina; assembly: GCF_051362555.1. NCBI lineage: Eukaryota > Metazoa > Brachiopoda > Lingulata > Lingulida > Lingulidae > Lingula > Lingula anatina. The sequence continues at coordinate 1,942,481 of NC_141767.1, read as the reverse complement.
AGATGTGACAAAAGAAGAGGAGATTCACAGTTGTTTGCAGTATGTGGAGGGTAATCTCAACAGAGCAGGAGACCCACCAGGTGATACTTTTGGTCATTTTTTATTTAAAGCAGTTGTAGGTATACCATGATGATTTAGTACGTTCATTTTCTTAGTCCATGTTAGAGTTTAGATATTTATGATGTTTTTTCCCAAATTTATTACTGTACATAATGAAGGATGTAATGTACTTGTAAAAAATTGAATACCAGGGAAACCAAATAAAATGTGGAAATTGTTACACTGATGTCATATCATAGTCATGCAGTTTGTATGGCAATTATTATTATTATTATTATTATTATTATTATTATTATTATTATTATTATTTTTGCTGGGAAGCTGCTCTAAATGAACACTAAAATGGTCTGTGTATTTAATTGTTGGTCTATTGTATCTAATGTTTGGTCTATCTATTTAATGATTAAAACTGTGTTGTCTCCATCTTCCCAGGCCTGTGGGGTCTAGTGAACAATGCAGGGACTGCGTCACTGGGAGAGATTGACATGACTGACATACGCCAGTTCCAGAAATTAATGGAGGTGAATTTCTTTGGAACTGTGCGCATGACCAAAGCTTTTCTTCCACTTCTACGCCAGGCTGGGGGACGTGTAGTTAACGTGAGCAGTATGGCAGGTAATAGACTTACACCTTAAAAATCCTGTGTTTTATGTGAATTTTTAGAATAGAAAGGTGGACAGTGAAATAATGTTTTTTGTGTACAGTATTAGAAAAAGAAATAGTTGAGGAAGCACTATTCAGTTTGAGAAATGATTTAGAAATTTTAAATCTGAATCATTATCAAAATAGTTTATTTTTATTATACTTGTGAATAATTGTGATAAATGTTAAACTATTAATTTTTGCATCTTGCTGCTTTTTTTCCTTCTAGCATTGCCAAAAGCATTGATTTTGAAACAAGCTTAAGAAATATGATTTTGTCATATTTCTACTTTCATATTTCCAAAAATTTAGGTAGTTGTGTGGCTGTAATGTCTTTAGTGAATTTCTTTCTTGTGTTTATAGATCAGCTGCCTACTCCATTTTTTGGTGCTTACTCGGCTTCAAAGCATGCAATTAAGGGTTTCACTGAAACCCTTCGTCATGAGATGAAGAAATGGAATATTCAAGTTTCTTTAATAGAGCCTTCAGGTTTTTGCACAGGTAAGGATTTTCTGATGCTATTTTGTTATATTTGATAATTTTAAATGGTTTTCAACAACTTGCTCTTATAGTTTGAATTAAGCCCAAACATTTTTGTTTAAAGAAAATTATTTGTGCTAGAGCTTTAAGTTAATTAACTTTGCTAATTTGAAGAGAAATATTTATTTGTTTATGCAGCTAAATTGTACAATATAATAGTGCCTAGACATAATTTCCTGTTCTGGATGAATCTTGAATAAGTGATCTTGTGTGCATGGAGTAAATGACTGCATGATTTTCATGGCTTTTATTTAATTTTAAGACCCCATGATTTCCACATTGGTGTCATTTTGCTTTATGTGAAAGGACAAAGAGAAGAGCTCTTTTCTAACCCATTGTCCTTTGAAGTTGTAGTAAAAATTTAATATTTTTTCCCTTCAAAATTTATAAATGACTTATATTTTTGTCTCATTTTAGGAGCAACCACTGAGGACTCCATAAACACAGTTCAGAGACAAACCTGGGAGCAAATGGACAGACACACTAGAGAAAGATATGGAGAGGAATATTACAACCAACTGTTTGCCAATTACCGTAACTTCATATTGAATTTTAGTAAGGATCTGTCTCCTGTTGTCCGTGCTATGAGGAGTGGTCTGTTATCCAAGAGGCCTCGAGAGAGATACCCGTGTGGCAGGGGAGCAGAGACGATTTTGACTCTATTTGGGATACTTCCTATCTGGATGTCTGATAAGATTATACAAACATTTGGTTTGGGTGTCAAGAATGTAAAACCTAGAGTTCTGTCATAATTGTTTACCTGGTCTCTTTTTCGGGTTATTGGAGTCACTTAAACTGATGAGATGTTTTAATGTTGTATATTTACACACACACACACACACACACACACACACACACACACACGTGTGTTTAAAGAAGGAAAATAAGGCCAGAAATGGGTTTCAGACACGCACATTAGGCAAAAGGAAATTGAATAGGATGATTTTTGAGAGATTTACAGTTTGTGTACTCAGTTCGCTCAGTGAACTGCAGTGTATGAACTAACTATTGAGGGCGATTCCCCTTTAAATAGGCAGCTTTTCTGTAGGTATGATCTCAAATGGTTAAATCAAGGGTATCATTTAGCCAGGAAAATTATGAAATATTTTTTCAAGTTGAGGAATACACCAACTTGTTTATACTATGAAAAATCAAATAGTAAGTCAGTCATATGCACTATTTGGCCAAAAAAATTTGTTTCAAAGCCAGAATGAGGGAAGAGCATGCAGTAGAAACTGCTCTTTCACATATTTATACTAAGAAGGTCAGGATCAAGGGTATATGTAAAGATAAACTGGAGGAATTGAGAAAGATTAATGTATTCCTATTTGTTAATTTACAATTTTTTTTCGGTTTAAAAATGATTTGTTGAAGCCATGCTTTACACAAGCCTTGTCAACTGATTGGTGCTCCGTATCTGCTTGGTTGAGAGAATGTATTTATCATGTAATATGTGAACATTTTGTTAAAATTATTTGGGCCATTTGCAAACTATGAATATTTCATTTTTTATATTGTACAATATAATTTTTCTGATGTTAGAAGATTGTGAAATATCCTTGTGACAATGTTATGCCTTTTATTTGTTATGTGTAAATGCAGATTTTTTTTTTGTATAGTCTCAATATAGTCCTTTGTAGAACATAAATATTTGGATTTATTATTTATTCAATGTGAATAGCACGCAATAATTTACACATGGTGTAAAAAAATTGGCAACTTCAGACAGTTTAAGTCTTAGGGCTATATTTGCATTAGCTGTCAGTGTTGCAGTTATATGATAATCACTAGCTTATAATTAAGAGCCAAGCGTTGTGGCATGCCTATTGATATCATTCCATTTTTTTTAAACTCATAACTGTTTACTATCTTATATTTATAAATATGGTACTTGTTATATTTCACACTATAACAATATTTGTTTATAAATTGTTTTTGTGTATTTATTATCATTTTCATTCTTGGTATTCTATGGAACTTCACATTTCAAGAAGTGAGCCTAAGCAGAATTTGAGTTTGTGCACATTCTGATACTTGTGCATGCTGGTAGCAAGAGTTGATTGCATCAGTTTTTGTATTTTTCTGCTTGCCCCCTTCATGAACATGAGCATATGCAGAAATCTTATGGTTAAATTTAAAATATGTAGCAAAAGCATCCTGGAAATTGAATGAACTAACATGAATGGTGAGAAAAGATTATCATCAATTTTGTAATATTTATTACATGTAATAATGGATAATTGTAAACAATTAGTATTTTATTTGTAAATGCTTCTTCATTGAATATAAGGCATTTTGTAATATTCATATAGTCGTTAAATAAATCCAATAATATATGCTACACAAAGGAAGAGTTCATATTTTGAATTTATACATTCCCTGATTTTACATCTGCCAGCAGATTTTTTAATCAAAATTAGTGGAGACCAAATGAAATTTGAGTGCTGAAGGAAAATAAAATTCCTCAAGAAGCACAAATGACAACATTTTCACAGGCTGGATCCTTGTTAACCATGTTATAAGAAGGTGATCCAGATGGGCAATAGTCACCCATCCAGGACACCAGTTTTAAAAGCACAGGGTGCAGGACTGGGGGGTTGTGTCCAGACAAGTCTCCATCATGATTGTCCTCTGACCTCCATCACAGTAATGTTATTTTATCAAGCAGTGCAGTTTTCTGTTCTGCATCAGCTTGACTGGTCTTAACATGTCATTATGCCATAAATATTTTTCATCCCTTTCACCATCCCCATTGTACCAATCACTATACCAATCATAATTAACTAGACTCACTGATGAGTGCTGGCACTCCATTCATAGCCATGTATGTCAATCACTCAAACCTGTGTGATACAGAAAACTCTACCACTCCACGTGAAAATGGCTGGGGTGAAAACAGATAAGGCTTAATGAAGAGGAAAAAGCCTCTCAATCCTCCAATTTTGTTTTATAAAGTAAAGTTTGTACATAGGACGGTCCTCCCTCTCAGCTTGGCACTTTTTCTATTATGACTGGAGAGTCTGCTTTTATGCCACTGGGAAAGAGCAAGCTTCCGTGATTCCGCCACAATTCTACGGCCTTGGCCACTATAATGTCTGCACTGTCTGCTGGAATCTGTTGGAAATAAATACAGTTTCATTTGTCAATAGGTAAAGAAAAATTTACCAGTCAATCTGTAAGAAATGAGAGCAAGCTTTAACGTTTGCAACATTAATTTAATCATAATGATTGTTCAGTGTTATAAAAATAATCACAGTGGTAACTACCACAAACATTAAACTTACACAAATAATATTTTTCACCGATATTTGTGCCCCACCTTGCTATACTTTCCACAAAAACACTGCATGCATAGATATTAAAATATCAAGATTATCAAGAATATTTTTAGTTCTTCCAACCTTACTGCCTGTTCACTGCTATTAGAAAGACAATCCTATTGGCAATACTGTAGACATTAATTAATTTTTAGTTACATTTTTAAGATATTGCACAATCTCAGCATCTGTCCTTAACGTCAATATTGGCCTCCTCAGTGTAAGAATGATTGCCACAGCCACAAAGACAAGCACTGTGCAAGAGCCCCCTATTATTTTGTCCCAGATTCTGAAAGAAAAAAGTTAAAGTGTGATAATAAAAGAAAAATTAAACATTTGTTAATTTCCTATTATCAATGTATAGGGATAAAAGTGAAAACATAATGTTGGTAACAAATATTTAGTTGGATGCACCTAAGATCTATAAGAAATAAGACAAAATCTCTATAGTTCTTACAACTAATGTGTAATTAAAGTAATATTTATCTTGTTTCCTTCTCAAAAAGAAGGACTTTCATATGATGTTCCTCAGGAAGTGAAGTATACCAAAGACATTAGGCTCACAGATGAAAGCAGACCTTTAAAAAACAACCTAAAACTGCAAGCAACTGGGGGTGGGAGGGGCACTGGATACTCACCTTTCAAAAGATGTCTCCGGCAACACTCCAGCAAAACTGGAAGAGAACCACCTACTCAGAGGTATAGCACCAAATATGTTCAAGTTGAGAACTTTGGCATATAATTTCCCATCTGTGTTCTCCTTTTTAAGATAATGCTCTGTCCTTTCAGACTGAAAATCAAGAAAAAATTAATAAAATTGCAGCCTGTACAACTGTTACTATACCTTTCAAACTCTGCAGCAGTACATGATGTTAAAGATGGAGAAGATACATTAATCTTTGAACTATAAATTAAACTAAGAATACTTTCACAGTAATGAAATTGATTATAATAAAATCATTTACAATACAATCTATGTAACTGCTAAATGCCTACCAAAACATGCATGATATCTTTCCATTTTTCTTGCAATTTATAAAATTTTGTAGAAATCCAGTATGCATCAATGTGACTCTCCACCATTTCCAGGACTGCTGCAGCAACTGCCATAAAACTTTGGCCCTCTGGCTGCATGACCTAAGAGTAAAATATACAAAAAAGATAAATTAAACTTCAAATAAATCACTTTCAATTATGAAGCATTGATTTTTATTTCTGAGCAGCAACTGCAAATTGCAAATGTCATCAAAACATATTCTGTACTCCACATTTATTTAAACAAAAAAAAAGCAGCTGATATTTACACAAAGAGGTTCTCAAAATAAAAAGAGGCAAAATTGCAGACATTCTCAATACAAAGATTTCATATTTTTCCTGACGAATGAAAACAAATCTAAATTGCTTAAACAAGTGTGTCAGATCTCCCTCTCTGGGAACGTCATTGCTCAGATGACAATCATTGGCTAGTCTAAGTCCTCATGAGGATGGCACACATCATGATAATAATCATCTACTTTGTAGGTCCAGAAATAAATTCATAAAGTGTGTATATATTGCTTGAACAGCCATCCCCAACTCACCAGCCTATTTTCATCAAACAAAAGCGTCCCTTCCTCCATGTGGTACATCTTCAGGAAGACCAGGGGCAGGGGGGTCCTGTCGTCCACTTTCCCCATGACCTTCAGAGAATGCATCAGATCATTGAACTGATCTGTTCTCATGGTCATGACAAACTCGTGGCTCTCTTGGTACGGCGGCAGAATACCTGGAGCATACAGTACATTTCAGGTGATTTTGTTGTACGTGTTGCTTGCGTAAATAATCAAACAAAAACATATCACGGAAATATCGCAATGTAAATAATAAATACAACAAAATATTCGTTAAGCCACCACTTTTACGATCGCTGTCAACGTCGACATTGTATTCGTAAACTGAACTGTCATCAAATAATGCAGCCAACTGGCACTTGGCTACGCGAACTTCATTACCTAAAAGTACTTTCCAAACAAGAGGTCTGTAAATCGCAGGAACAGGGAACTTTAAGCAGAATTGAGACAGCTTCTTAAGCTCATATGGCTGTTCCTTGAGAAGACTTTCAATTAATTTGTTTTCCTCGACTCCCCTAAAACCCATTTTTTCATAAAAGTGCGACCTGAAATTTCTTTCGTCTGCCATCGCGTGAGAGAGCTGTTTGAGTATTGGTTTCGAATTACATATTCTATTTGAAGGAAGTCTCATTTCATATATTTTTTCCAGAATTTGAGTATAAAAGTATCACAAATAATATAATTAGAAATATTACAAATAATAGGAGGAAGAAATCAAAAATCTAAAGATAGAAATATTGCGAAACTCTTTAAGTTTGGTGACCTCCGAGGATTGCCAGCTGGCTTTACATGATGGCCAGCAAGCAGAAGAAGGACGAGGGCCCGCCCGTTCGGGTTTTAAATACTCCCGAGGGGGTAAAAACGGAAAAACACGATGATAAGAATATTGCCAAAGACTTACAAAAACTCATGCTCAAGTATGTATGCTAAAAATTTTACTGTCATTGCTGACATATTTATGTGGAAGTGAATATTTACATGTTCAGCCTTGTATGGCAGCTGATTAACCTCAACATGTGGTATTCACTTAGGCTTCGTTCACATGCAATGTCTATTTTCTAAATTCTATTTTCTATTCGCGCTATCTTATGATCACGGTCTGTGCCCTAAATATCCCGCCGCGTAATTACTGGCAGCGCGAGCCAGTTACTTATAGTAACTTATGGTAACTGGCTCGCGCTGCCAGTAATTACGCCGCGGGATATTCAGGGCACAGACTGTGATCATAAGACATACCGCAAATAGAAAATAGAATTTAGAAAATAGACATTGCATGTGAACGAAGCCTTAAACGCCAAGTGCGAGCATTAATCATGTTTATAATTGGTTCACGCATGATTGACTTGCACAGCCTTTGGAAAGCCAGTGTTTCGTAAAAAGAATATGTAGAGGAGAAAAATTACTTTTTTAAAACATCTTATATTCAACTGAATACAAATATGTTGCAGGTCTTTCCCTAGGATACAAAAGTTCTCAACCAACATGTATATACATATGTGTTTGTCAAATTATTTATTAATTCATTCTTACACTACACCAGATGGAAGAGATATAAGAATTACATTATAGTTGCAATCTGCCTAAATGGGCAAGGTTAAATGTTGACACAATTCATTCCAAGGGAGTTAAATTATCAAGATTAAGATGGTGAAAGTTGACATCTTTGGGCTTATTTCCAATGAAACTATCAGTCTACATAGATCAGTCCAACTCAGCAGGGACTCTTGCTGAATGCAATCAGATTAACAGATTAACTCTTGTTTCCAGCATACTCATATGAATCACCAGCTTTTTTGTATTTTAATCAATTCCAGGAGGTGTGTTACTCTCTTAATTCTAATGATCCCTTAGGCTTGAACATACCAGTAGTTTACAGTGTATTACTGTGTCATTTTCCCAAATCAAATGATTTAAGGTAGAGCACATTTAATTTTACAACAGTTATTCGTGATATAAAATTCTATAAAACCCTTCTACCTTTCAGGCTTAAAGGAGAGCATATGACAGGAGATGGAAAAAACATAGACTATGTCGCACTGAAAAGTAGTAAAACATTTGCAGAATATAAAGAAAAATCAAAGGCCTTGGCACATGTGCAATTGGAATCTTTTTCTGAAGAAGAGAAAATTGCATTTTGCATAAGTATCCTTAACATATACAGAAAAAAGTATTTAATAGCAAAATGATTTCAGTTAAGAATTTTGCCTATTAGATAGCCCCCTTCCTTGGATTAGATTTGATTATAAAATAATTTTAAAACAAAATTTTATTGATCTGTACAGCATGATCAGCTGATTGGTAAGAACACCATTTTCAAGATTGTAATTCTTTAACAATCACACAGATGTATACAATGCTCTCACAATACACGGTCTGGTGGAACTATCAGACAAAGATCTTCCTTCTTCTGTGTTGGATATAAAACAGTTCTGGAAAACTACAGGATACAACATTGGGGGTCATGTTTTCAGTTTAGATCATATAGAACATGGGATTCTAAGAGGTGAGATGACAGTTCTACATTCTGTTTTAGATTTAATGTTTTAGAAAGTAACTTCCATTAATGATCAAAGTAAGTAGTAATTTGTCTTTAATATTTCTATTTCATAAAAAGAAGCATTAAGATGTAAAAATTTTAATATTACTATTATGGATTTCAAATATATTTTGATTTTGCAAAATCTTGTTGATGTAGATGGCTTAAATGACATTTTAAAACTTGGTTGGAGATATCATGTTTAGTTACAGACACGAGCTTTTTCTGTGGAATTTCACATTTTACATGACCTCAGAGCATATAAAACCCTAAAATTTAGTTCAAGTGTTTGGCCCCACGATTAATGTTCATACTTTTTTCTAAAACCGTATCTCTTGTCTGAAAATGTACTTTCTAATATCTAACAGACACATTTATATGCTGGTATATATCTGTTATTTTATGAATTTCTCGGTATATATATGTTCTTTATGTATTTCTCAGGAAACAGGCCCCACCCTGCCAGCCAGGATAGTCCATTTAAACAAGATGACCCCCGGCTCAAATACGTAGTGAAGACGGTAGACCCTAGGATACATTTTGCACTAAACTGTGGAGCAAGGGTAAGCTGGAAATCAATAATAAACAGAGATAACGGCTAGACATACTGTTATGTAAAACACTCAGACAGTTATCATCATATTGATCATAGAAATGTTTCCATTAGTCTAACTAGAGAATGTATTATGAATGAAGCATGATTTCTCATTTCCAAGATAAGGTTAACAAGGTCACAGGTGCAAGGATAACTGATTTTTCAGCTAGGGCACCTCAAAATAAAAATGAATTTGTCAAAAAACACTTAAGTGAATGCATCTTTTTTTGTGGTATGTAGCTTCTTGAAAGATGCCCTTTTATTATGTAACCTGTACTTTCTCTGTATGTCTAGTCATGCAGAGAACACTTTATGCTTGGATATGAATGTGCTTAAGGTCTCTGAGCAAATATATTAATACTTATTGATGTTGCTCAAAGCTGTGCACATGAACACTGTTTTGAAGATGCATTGCAATCCTTAAACCACATTAGTTCCTCATGTCTAGGGAATACTATTGGATTATGAGCAAACTGAAGGCATATAATCAGTTTCAACCAATGGTTCAGTCTTATTTAGTGTTTGTAAATATAGTTGTGTTTGTGAACAAGCAGAGTCATTTTGATATCATTTCACATACATGTATTTGTTGAAGTTAGCGTATTTATTAGTCATCAAAATAGCTGATAATGGCTTAGATATACTGCGTAACATTGTACCTGGGCTAGCATTGATAGTTGCCAGAGGCTTAACATAATGCTGCTAAATAATAAAGGCCAAAGGAAATTATCGTTTTGACACATCTTCATTACTTTATTATCAGATTTGTTTGAAAAGTTGATGAATGAAAATCAGTAGAGATGAAGTTATCCAATTGTGAGAGAGTTTTACTTTACCAGTATTTGTTTACAAACTCTGAACATTTGGCAGCTGCATCTATAATATCAAGTGTGGCAGTACTTGATCAATAAATTAAATATCAGATGATATCATATTGATCCTAGCTGAGCTATTTTGTTGCAGTCTTGCCCAGCCATCAATGTGTATACAACTGAGAACCTGAACAGTGCCTTAGATGCTGCTGCCAAGGCCTTCATAGACCAGGAGGTGTTTGTGAACGTCAAAGTGCGCGAGATCCGCGTGTCCCGGCTGTTCCAGTGGTACAGATCCGATTTTGGCAACATGGACGTTGATGCTATCAGGTACACAGGCACTGTGATTTTTTGCACATCCTGTTGTTTACTACTGTATATTGATACAGTGTGTAATCTTTGAAAGATTTTCTGTTTTTATGACTTTTGTTTTTAATTACTGTTGATTGATTTTTTGCCATGTTGGAATGTTTGTTAGTAAAAAAAAAAAAGATAATTATGAAAATGTTATACAAAATATGTGTGCTGTTGATGTAACTCAGCAAAGACTTTTTTGTAGAATGACCCACACATGTTAACATTGGCTTATGTCAGCATTATGTATCCCAGGTGGATCAGGCCATATTTGAGTAAAGAGAAAGCTGAAGAGATGGACATTCTTCTGGACGCTCTGGAAGCCTCAGGTGGTGTCAACATCCAGTACTCAGACTACAACTGGAAATTGAATAAAGTTCTTCCAAAACCTTAGGGCCGAAAGAAAAAAATTAGTTTACTAATTATTATACGTGATAGTGCTTGGTTTGTTGTGTCAGTTCATTGGTGATGGTTGGTTTCCAGAGCCTTGTCTTGATAAACAGACATGATTAAAAAAAATTTATTTTTTTTTATTTGTGTGTATGTACGTATGTGTGTGTGTGTGTGTGTGTGTGCATGTGCATGCATGTGGTCTTAGCTCAGTGGAGTCATTTCTTCCTACTTTTTTCTGACAACTCTAAGTTGTGAGTGGGTATACATATGAGGTGATACATAAACTTAAAAGAGACTTGCAATCGTTTGATTTTAATTGAACAAATTATTTATTCAGATTTTATACAAGGTCCTAATGTACCAAGGTGGTACAGGGACTAGTCTTTGTGAAAAACAAACTTTCCATCAATAACAGGTCCCTAATATGATGTTATTTTGAGTTAGCTTGATGCTGATTAATTCTCAGATAGATTTTTCATCATAGATGGATAGGATATTTATAAATGTAGTTTTAGTTGTTAATACTATATTGAGTAGTATTGGGATGGAACTTGTTTGATTAAAGTGTGAGAGAATGGGGGCAGTAAAACTATCTAGGAGATGTGATGGTGTTCTCTATTCTAGTATATCCTTAAATGAATTTGAGTCGTTCTTTTATTGTTATATTTATAAAAAAAATACTATTTTCTTTGTAAATGAGCATAGTTTTATTGATGTAAATTAAGCAGCTTTGTATGTATATTGGCTTCTGTATTTAGCTTCTTTAGGTGTGAGAAAGGCTTAAGATTAATTTTTTATTCATCACACCATTTATTTTATACTCAAATCTGATTCATTAGTTTTCAAGCTGTTTGTTATGCTTAAAGGTGCACTCCATAGGTTTGAAAATCCCCCAAATGCTTATTTTTGCCATCCACAGCTTTTTATAAAATCGTACGTACTGCTTAAAATTTTTTTCTGGAGCGTACGTGATGTTGATAGATTTATTGGAGCTTATAGGAAGATGGTTGCTGTTATGACTGGCCAGTCATTATAAGTTTAAATCAACCTTTATCAATTTTATCAAAGGTCGAATCCAAGTGCGGAGAGGGATAGATAAATGATTCCCCGAGTACGAGACAATTGCTCGTTTTCCTGGGAAAATCCATTTTGGCGGGTAAATCTCATGGAGTGTACTCGTACAGATAACCATTGGACTTCCACAGTAACCATGACAACATACTTGCTCACCTTCAGTCTTATGGTCCTTGATGTCTTCCATTTCCAGTTATGGTACCCCTTACCATACAAATATTGCAGACATGATTTGTTTTTTCCAATTTCAATTGGAAATTTGATTTTTACCTCAAAAAGTTATGAGGTTTCCAAACCCCTGGTCTTAATTTTGTCTGACTTTTTTTCAGACAACACAAAGTAATATCTTGTGTTGAGATAAGAGCTTGTGTTGCATGCAAGTATCATACTCATTGCCATGTTATTTTCACATAATATACTTTTTTCTATTGTTATGCAAAAACTGAAAAAGAATGCATTATTTTTTTATTCAGAAAGGTCTGAGAAGTTATGAAGACATAGCTAGGATCTGTTAGAAGCTTAGTTAAACTTGTCATGTTATATTAGATTAAACATACTATCAGGGTATTTCTTGGGTAGCAGATTTTATAAATGACAGAATTTAGAATGCAACATTTGAACACCATTTCAAGTCGATAAAGCTAAAAACATTTAAAGTGCCTATTTTTCAGGTCGCACAATATTTAGAACAAATGTTGCTTATTAAAGATACCTTAAAAGACTTCATAATGCAATTATCCACTTGAAATTTAATGTTATATTTATGCTAACTTCAAGTGTGCAAAAGAGCGCAAGATTAACTTCTTTATCAAGTTTTATTCATTCCAGAATTGTTCTATTCTGTTTATAAAAATAGATAAGTTACGAGTTGTGAAGCTTTATGGGACAAAGTTCATATTTTGCATAAAGTTTCCCATCGAGTGCTTTATCAGACTGACACTATGACCTGAGCAGAAAACAATAGAATAGGCTTCACTGTGTGCTATTCTGTGTTCTTGCATTTTGTGACCACATGAACTTAAGCCTGGCCTTTTGTTTTCTGCTTGAACCATGGTATCAAGTAAATGTGAACAATGGAGGTGGCTCCATATATTTCTGTCTAGTCAGGGGGGAGGGTGTGCAGGGGCGGATTTAGGCCGTCTTCTGGGTCTTCCAGAAGACGGTCAGATATTCAAGTTTACATTAACAGGTATCTAAATTTTCTGTTAGAAGACGGTCAAATTTGGAGGATGGATCAAGAAAGATAATTTGGAAGACTGTCAGAAAATAGCTCTGGATCCGACCCTGGTGTGATATTTGTGCAATTACGTTCAGTAATTATATACTACATATACTCTGTAGTGCATTGCCATATGGATTTCTTGTAATTTTTTATTGCTGCAGTTCATATCTTTCTTCATATCATTTCATACATTTTGGTATCTCATTTTCTTGCTATCATTGCTCATAATGGTTCTTCAATGATGTTAAGTATAACAGACAATAAATGGTTTTAAAAGTACATTTGAAATTTCTTTGAATTTTTTTTAATTGGAAAAGTTAGATACTAAAAGCAAATGTGTTGAATAATCCCGACAGATAATTGGAGTCGAGTTGATGAAAGTTTTTTCAAAATGGCCACACAAAATTGAGAAATTTGTTAGTGAGCTTGACCAACCCTTATTTTAAAGGAATCAATGTTTTCTTTTCAAATGGAAAAAAATGTGTTGCTTTTGTTAGTGGGTGTAATTTATAATTAATCCCAGAAGACCTTAATACCGTTTGCATCCTCTAACGGCACCAACATTGTGGATTTGACCTCCCCCCCCCCTAAAAAAAGAGGGGAACCTCAACATTAAGCTTTCATGGCAATAAAACATTTAAAAAAACAAATAATTTTAATCCAGTGACCCTGTGTATGGAGTTGAAACTCGTTAACAAATAAACTATTCACTCCGCGTTATGAAGAATTCAGGGGTTCATGAGAGAAGTTGGTATTATTAACCAGACATTGGTGCACGAATAGATTCCTCTCTCACACCAACAAAGAAGCAATAATAAAAAAGTATTATAAAGAATAATGAAGACTAATCAAGCAAACATTGTGTTTACATTGTATTCAAGCTCTTTATAGATGGAATTTTACATTTTCCAACAAATCTTGTTTGAAGAGGCAGAATAATGTCCAGGCTCCTTAGTATCCTAACAGATGCTTAATCCTTAAATAATACATAATCACAAGTACACAATTATAATGACAGTGAAGTGGACCAATGAGAGGTACTGTACCATATGCAGGTGCCCTGTGCACCTTGGAGACTTCATTTTGAAAAAAACACACTATAAAAGACCAAAATAATAATCAAATTTTGTACATAGCTAATAAATCTACATATAAATAATGTAATTGTTAATAGCATAATCTGCATTAATTATCAAAGTTCAAATTGTCTTTTAATAATTTTATGTGCCTTTTTCTGGTCCACTACAACTTCTATACAAAGGTTAGATTTTTGTTTGCTTTTACAAGATAATGTCACAGCTGTATTATAGTTTCACATGCAGTATGTTTTAACGTTTTCATTTTTTCTTGGACCGTGCACTGCGTGTACGTCTCCGCTGAGGTTCAGCTACCTCCAGAATATCCTGGGTGGTGGTCTCTGAAATATCTTGACTTTTTTCTTTTATTCTTGATGAAGTCTGAAAAATGAATACTTTAACTGTACTGAGCTGGACTAAAGGTCTTAGAAACTGCATGATTTCTTACAAACAAAAATCAATTAAGTACATTTTCAAAAACTAAGATAAATTCAAGGATTTTTTTCCTAGATTTCACGTTTCTCTGGTCAAAATTTATTGGGACATGGTTTCTAAGGAATACTTACTGGTGAATGAACATTCCACTTCCGGGGCTTGGGGGTTCTGAAATGGAACAAAATCTTTAAGCACTCCCCTATGTATCACACAGATATTCACCTTTCCAAATCTTGAATAATATAGAATAAATAAATAAAATGTGTGGAAAAAAATTCAAAGTTGGTATCCAGACTAAGATTCAACACCCTGAGAATCAGAGATAACTATCACTATAGTAATAACAGTAAAAATGCTATAGCCATGCTGTAAATTAGAACAATTTTTGATATCTCCAAGACTTTGAATGATGTTCAAGATTTCTCACTCAAAACAGAAGCCACTCTTAGTTACAGAAATTACTAAAAACTCAACTCTATAATCAGTATTTCCAGTTACTCGTGTGAGTTCTCTATAACCTCTAATACTCTAGGTGAGAGTAGACTTACGGTTTATCTGGGGAAAACATGCAGACAATGTCCGTAGGAATTGTCTTTGGATTCTGATCTTCGCCCTCTTTTGATGCTTTATTTGTTTTAGAACCTGAAAAAAATCATCAACATCATCACTCATTTATCTGTAAAACACAAAACAATGTATACATTATTTTTAATACAATATGAGAGAGAGAGAGAACACTGATGGCTGGCCAAGGAGTTCCATTCCTGACTGAAACAATGTTGTCTCTCATAAATGGCGACAGGACATCAAACTGGATATTAGGAGTGTTTACCTGTGCTAGGGATATTACTGCTGTACAGTCGGAGAGGCATGGAAGTAGGGATTGGAGACAATGGCATCATGCTCGTGTCCTGACCTTGGTGGAACGTCAAGTTACTCAGTAAGCTCGCTGGAAAACCAAATTTTTAAATGAGCATAGTGCAAATGGAACAATTTTCAAAATAAATAAATCAATGCATAAGTCATGATAATATATTAAAAGAAAAAAGTGAAAAAGAAATAAAAAATAAACTAGCAAAAGAATAAATAAGAAAAAAAGACATACTATGAAGCACATCCTAAGGAAATTTCAAAATAAAATTGTAATAGAACTGATGCAATATTAATAAAAACATTTTGTAACTTCAAAATCATATTAATTTAAATAGTTCACAACTGGCATGTCCATGACAACAAAGTACTTAAAATCAAAGTTATATCTGTAGAATACGAAACTAACCCTCTGGTGTGCTGACAGCTCTGCCTTCTCTTTCTGGGGTCTTCTTTGCTCTCTCTTTACTGGTGGGAGTCTAGGTAAAACATTACATCTCAAATAATACAAAATGTCCCAAGTAGTGCAAACTGAAATTTCAATACAATCCAGCATTAATATACTTCCAACAACTAAAATTATGTTATCTACAAGTTGATATGTCTGATAACAAAAACTGCCAACTTGATAACATTTGCACTAAAAGTGCAAGTAACTTTAATCTATTTCTGAATTAAACATGTAAAACTCACTTTAAATGTGGCCTGGCCAGGTGGGGAGGAGTCCTCCTCTTCGTCCGCGGAGCTGTTTTTACCCATCTGTGGCGGAGTGTTCTCTGTAGTTCTGCGGCGCGTGCGCTGTGGAGTGGGCGTGGCCTGCTTCTTGTTGCTCATCTCTACAGCTTTTCTCGCAGAGTTCATAGCAGCAATGGCTACCAGGGACATTTTCCTGTGTTAAATATTAAATGCATTGCCTTATTGTTTATTAAGAAAGTGCCACATTGAATAAGCAAAAATAAAAAATAAAAAATAAAATAAATAACAGCAATAATCCCCACCCACCTGCTGGATGTTCCTGTCCTGGTGGCTGGAGAGTTGAGAGCCATCACTGGAGTCTTAGGAATGATTGATCGTGGCCGGCTCTGGCCTGGGGACTCGACAGTCACTGCAGGGGGTCCTGCTTTGGGGGAGGTTCCTGGCTGAGGTGACCCCACTGGTGAATTCTGTAATGAGAGGGTTTTTTTAAAATTGAATTTCAAGACAAGAAAGGTCCTGTATGATCATGTACATACATGTTGTTTGAAATGCAGACATAACTTGATGTTTTCAATGGTGTTGATCATGGATTTTACAGCTACTCTATTTTTAGTCATAATTCTTTAAATTAGAACATTTCTATTGAGTGGTAGTAACAAAATTGAAGCTAAGCAACAAACATACTATAAAAATGCATAATATAATTAACAATTCTTAAACTATGTATCTGAAACTTTGGTAATTTTCCGCAATGAAAAAAAAAAACGAGTCATTTCTGAACTTAAAATTTCTACTTCTATCCAACTGACCTGTTTTGCATTACATGAATTCAATGTGCAGGCCATAAACAACTCCTTCTTCTGCATAATATAATTAACAATTCTAAAACTATGTATCTGAAACTTTGGTAATTTTCCGCAATGAAAAAAAAACGAGTCATTTCTGAACTTAAAATTTCTACTTCTATCCAACTGACCTGTTTTGCATTACATGAATTCAATGTGCAGGCCATAAACAACTCCTTCTTACTGTATGTAACAGGCATACACGTGAAATTTAAATGTAATACAAGTTAATTGTCTAATTTTCTGCTCACTGGTTTTGATCCACCGAGAGACTTCCTCTGTTGCTGTTGTTTTTTCTGCAGCTCCAGCTCCTCTTGCTGCTCTTCAAACTTACGTAAATCAAACTCAATCTCATTGGCCAGCTGCCTGTCAGCTGACATGATCTCTGGAACCAGCAATTGGAGGAATTATTACATCTATCAATCAATGTCATTTAACTAACAGAATGAGAACTTGTAGACATAATTCAAATTCATATGGTGTTAATTTTTCAATTTTAGTCCCCATTTATACTGCACCAATAGATAAATTAAAATTAAAAACTTTATTAATACATACCAGATTATGTTTTGCAAAAACATATACTCGTCATGACTGATGGAATTAAATACATAATATGTTGGTCAGGGCTTTAGAACACCCACCTTTGACTTCAGTTTTGTAATCTTTCATCAACTCTCTCAGATACATCATCAAATCCTTCAGCACGGGGGAGCGGTGCTTTTCAAGCTGAGCAGAAAAGAATGTTGCGAGATAAATCGTTTTGAATAGATATATATGCAAACACTCAAATATTATGACCTTAAGATGATTCAAAGTATTGTTTGATTTTTCTAAAATACAACCATGTTACAGTGACATTTGTAAATGTTGGTGCTTAGATGTAAAATGGATACATATTATCTTATAATTACTGACCAAAATATTAATTAACATTGACTTAGCAACTATTTTCATGATAACTAGGAGACCATCATCTCTGACTGTTTATTTTAAGAGATTATTCTTAGATATCACATCTAGAGTACATACCATGTGCTTCAGGGAAATCACAATGGGAACAATGTTTTCTATCACATTCTTCTTCACCACCTAAAATTATCCAAAATAAATAAATAAATAAATAAAATAAAATGAATAATCCTGTGGTAGACTCCTTTCACTCATACACCAAGAAATAATCACATGAGAATATAGTTGTTATATAAAGTGGCTTGAACCTAACTGCATCATTCCACTTAATCAATGCATTTCAAGGACACAAGGTTCCAAAGTCATAAATATTATAGTCTAAGATCTAAAACAACATACCCTCAATAAAGTCGTGAAAAAAATCATACTATCTTCTAAGCAAGTATATGAAGAATTTTCCCCAATGAAGTTAGAAAACAAAGTTGACAAAGGTCATACCTGTGATATAAGAGTTTTCTTAGCCTTCTCCATCACAGCAGCGGCCATGTCTTGTTCATCTACAGCCTCCTCCTGCTGTGGTCTAGAACGCATACTGGACAGCTTGATCTCCTGCAATAGGGCAGACTTCAGTATTGGATTTGACTCAGTCAAGGAGTTGCATCCAATATATCTCCTTGGCTCAGTTAACTCTACAGGATGGCATACCTTAGCATCACTTATTTATAACTTTTGTTTTAATTAATTGACTGATAATAGAATAGAAAAATTAACATTTTATTTTGTAGAACTTCCCTTGGAGGGGATGGGGGGGGGCTAATTTTTCATCTTGTGTTATGATTTATTACAGACTTTGTTAAACTTGAGTTTGACAGACAATCTTCTATCGATAATGAAATGCCCTTATCTTTACATCAGAGACAGGGTGTTTTCTAATATTGTTTCTGGAGGCTGTTCCATCTCCTCACCTTACAACACAGTATAGCCAGGGCATCCTGGAGGAGAGCACTGGTGTCAGGGTCCAGGGGCATCACCCCGTCCACCAAACCTCCCAGGATCTGAAACATATTATCATGAAATAGAGTAATCTTTTTTAATGAATAAAAATAAACACACTTACAACAGCTAAATTGGGAACACGGCTTTTATGGAAAAGTTCTATTAAAGAGACTGTTCATGGTCTCTGGATAGGATGATAAAACAGAACTTCCTTTCTTAGAGACTTAATAACATCAGTCAAACACAATGATTTATAGAGAAATTTCATAGAGAAATCACTCTACTGTATCAAAATTTTACTCCTTCACTTTCAGCCTTGAAGATGTCAGGAAATGAGCTGTGAGCATAAAGCCCCATATTATTTCAATCCATGAACAGGAAAAAAACCAAATGTCAAAGTTGTAATATATCACAGACACATGTCAGGAACTGAAACCAATGTTTCATAACCTCCAGGAAGAAGGCAGTTTGTATTTGTCCTCTATACTGTGTGTAAGAAGTAAGTTGGCATGTAACCTGAGGGCTTTCCCCACAGCATGACCCAGACATTCCATCACTGTCATACAGTCTACTTCCTGGAGTTAGTCTAAGGGATCATTCCCAATGATACTTTCTATGTAGATCCATCCAACTCCTTGGGGACTTTTGCTGAATGCAATCACATTAACAGACTTCCTACATACCCAAGATAATAATCAGCTTTTCTGTAGTGCACTCAACCTCAGGAGAAGGTTTGTTAATCTGTTGATCAGACTGCATTCAGCAAGAGTCCATACACAGAACAATAGTTTTACTGGGAATGAACCCTAAGAAAAAGGGCCCTCACCTCCTGGCAGATCTTGGCTGTGAGCTGGAACCGGTGCTCATCACTCATGTGTTCCAGCATGAATCTGTACATGTACATACGCTTCCTACACAAAATGGAAACAATGACACCATTATGAAATATGCTCTTCATACCTTTAGTGATTGCTGAGTATGTGGCAGACCAGAAAATAAAGTCCACTGGTGAAAGGAAGCTACAAATATTTACACCAATACTCAGCAGAAAACAAATCAACATAAGATATCTAATTTCATGTTTTATCAGTTGAACTTACAATTATACCGGTATCTCTATGCCAACATAAAGTCTTTGGTTACTTTTTTCAAAACGTTCACCTTAAACATATTGTTATACCTGTATAACACAAAAATTATGACCATCTAACTGAAAAATAGATACATTTAGCTGCAAAGCTTACTCTGCATTGTCTTTCCCCTTCAAGGAAAACATTGTTCTTTCCCGTTCCGATTGTGAAAACTTGTTATAGACATTGTGACCCTCGTAAGCATTAAAGTGGAAGATGCACTCCACAAAGTGCTGGTTGAACATGCCAGGGTTCCTCTGGAGCAGAAGATGGACCAAACAGAACTCCGCTGAAAAAACATTCATTGTTTTATATTCAAGTGCTACTTAAGATGGCTGATCAAAATCTCTTCATTTTGCTGCTTAATTTCAAAAACAATTTGCTAATTTTGTTTCATTTTCAACATATTTTGAAGTCAAATTTTGCATATTAACTTCATCATTTTGGGGAGCTGAAATTACGATGGCTGATCAAAAATCTCTAAATCCTGCTAAACATTTTGTAAACTTTGGCTTAGAGTTACATTTTGCAGATTAACTTTATTACTTTTGGCTTTCGATCTGAATTTTTCACATCCTATCTGTTTTAATAACTTGTTGTTACTGTCTCAGTACGCAAGGATTAACAGTATTTACCAAAAGTTTTGATGTCAGGATCTTTGTCAACCACAGCTGTAATGAACCTGAAGAACAAACTTCCTTTCCATTTCAGGAAATCCTCCTAAAAATAGAAGTCAAAATTTACATAAACGGTTACAATTCTTGCAGTAAAGATGACAAACTGTATCTTGTCATTCAGAATATTCTAAAGCCAAATCAGTTTAATGAAAACATATTTTTCTCACTTCTGACAGCTATCCAAATTGAAAGTCTGACAAAAATGAAAAACATATCAATAATTTTGTTATCAGCTTGATATCTTTAAAAAAGAAATCTATTGTCACCTGCAGCAGTCGTGTCAGCAAAGTTAACGTCTGCTTTCTGATCAAAGGGTTTTCATCCTTCAGGCAGGCGGCAATGTTCCCCACATACCTGTCCACTAGTGTGGTGTATCTGGAAATATACACAAATATCAGGCTATATACGCAGATTATATATTCAACAGTTTTCAGCACACACAAAATTTTTTGACAGATTTTGGAATGGACACATATGGAGATCCTTCCCACAGTACTTCAACAATATGTGCAGAAATTGAACTGTTACACAGTAGAGTCTATGAAATGTATAGGAGATTCAAATGTAGGAGTTTCAGACTGCAAATCATCCTGAGAGGCTGAAACTTGACAAAACCATATAAAATTGTTTCAATAAAAATGGTTACTTTTTAATTACTAAAATTTTTGCAAATGTACAACAAAATGACCTGCTTGATTTCATTAAATTTAGTTTAAATTGAGATAAATCATCAATTCAATGAAATCTACCTAATACATAGGTCACACATAATGACCACCACATTGTTCCTGACGGCGGGGTCGTCACACGTCTCCAACTCGCGTGCCATGGCAGCAATACACTTCTTAGCAATGTCTTCATTCTGAAGACACAACTTGCCTGAAGACAGGAAGTAACATTAATGAAACCAATTATCATAATTTACAAGGGGGATGACGCACAAGATCATATTTTAAATCAGAAAGGTGGGTTTCAAATAAAGAAAATGACAAACGTTGTGTAGGCAAAACACTCCCTAATAAAAATCAAAACTAAGCAAATTATATTCCTCACTTGATCTAAAGTTTTTTAACTAGTTTAGCATATGACATTATCAAAAAGATGGTTCAAATTCATGTTTCCAAGGAATTGTATATATATATATACTGATGTTTCGTTTCATTTTATGTCAATGCACCTTACCCAGTGTCACAAAGGCGTGTGCCCGTATGCTGCTGCTCATCTTAGAGCCTTGAAACTGCGACAACACCTGTGTCCCCTGGGTCAGCTGGCTTCCATGGGGGAACTGAGCCTCCTCTGGGAGCTGAGTGTTCACATCTGAAACAAAATAGGAAATATGGACAGATTATTATTCCAGTGTCAAGAGATGATAACACTATCATAATAATAATTCTTTATTGGTTCGAGCACAGTATAAATACAGGCTATCACCTTACTAAAGTTCATGAATTACATTGAAGCCAGGGGCAGATTTATTCTGTCTTCTAGGTCTTCTGGAAGAGGGTCAAAATTTCAAGTTTACATTGATGGGTATCTAATTTTTTCTGTTTGATGACTGTCAAAAATGGGGGATGGATCAATAAAGATAATTTGGAAGCCTGTCAGAAAATATCTCTGGATCCACCCCTGGAAACAGTAATAATTCTAACACGTATGTCACTCCTAAATTATATCAATAAAAAATAAAGATAAAAGAATCTAGGCTCTTCTGTGTTCTACTTTATTTCTCTCCCCTCTAATTGTCTCTTCCTGAACTTTTGCTTAGCACTTCCCCTTAAAAACTTTACCCTAGAGCTTAATTCCATCACTAAACACTGCTTAAAACAGTTTCAAGACATCAGGTATGCTGATTAAACTGAGCTCTGGGACATAGTCAGGAATGAAGCCATTAAGTGACTAAGGATATAATCAGTGTGAGAAGTCATTAACTTCTGTTAATGCACCTACACAACCAGATTTGTCAGGAAAAGATTTTACAAGAATTTTTTTCCCAGAGGAGGTAAAAATGCAGAAAACATCATATGGTCAGTAAACTCTCCATGGGTTATCTTAATAAAGAGCAGACCAGATGTGGGTATAGGTTCCCACCAGCAATAAGTAATATATCAAGCTTCTTTAAATAACCCATCAACATAATATACCCGATCTTCCTTTAACTGGGCAAAATCAGTCACATGACCAAAAGTTGACCTATTTTGCCCTTGACCCCTGGATGACCTCTGGTTGTGAGCCAATAAGATTTCAGATCTGTGCCAGTGTTTACTACGTTAAGTAGGAGCACATGGTATGAATATATGCATGTGTGTGTGCACGTAAATATCCTGACATTCCTACACATTTTCTCAGGTGATACCAGTCTGGCAGGTAGGTAATATTTTTCCTTACTAGCTAATATGCACTGCAGTAACAGTGTAACATGCCAAATAACTTATTCATATTTGGCTACCTGAAAACTTGTCATCTTTCAGTACTAACAGGCCTACCTTTTACAAATATAAGCCAAATTTCTGTTAAATTGGTACAATTTCAAAAATATCAAAATCTTAATAACAGGTAAAATTGATAAATTCTTTAGCTGCAGAAATCGTGGGCAAGAACATATATATTTTATAGTGTACAAATGACGTATACTGAAATAGTTTTCACTTCTGCATTTTTGAAAAAAATATTTTGAAAAATGAAAATGAGTATCTTCATAAATGGTAATATGTTGCTTAATTTTATCTCTCTATTTATTGATTATTGACAACAGCAATAAATAACATCAAAATAAATAAAATAAACTATTCTGATTATTGACAACAGCAAAAGAAAAAAAAAAGTATTGCACAATTCTTTAAACACCTAAACCTTTCATATTCAACTGAAAATATTCATTGAAGTAAATAGATTTTTAAAATTGATAATACACAGATGCACCGTGTAAGTCAATTCTTTACAATATTTAGGAGCATTTCTATAACCATGCAATATGTTTAAACCTCAGTGTATAGATAAGTATAAAATGTAAGTATTACAAGGGGCATATCATTGAATAATTATCAAAAAATCTTGTAAAATTCTTTTTTTTTTTTTTTTTTTGGACAAGGCTGGTTGTAAAGGTGCACTAATAGAACTTAATGACTTCCCACACTATATATATCCTTAATCACTTAGAGGATTAGCTTAGTTTACCTCCAGATGAAATGGTGGGGGCAGCAATCAGACTCTGCACCAGCATGAAGACACGTCTGGGCGTCTTCCCAGGACATAGCTGGGAGATCTCCCCCAGGGTAAACAGGTGGCGTACTATCAACACCTCGTCAAGTTCTCCACCTAGTGATATGGTAGTAGATTAGTTACTGAACATGCTATAAAATGCTATAACATCATGCTGACAGGGTAAAAAATCAGGGGGAAGTTGACAATAATTTGTACATCACCCTGGCTTATGATGGCAATGCTATATTTAAAAATCATTTAAAAAAAGTAACGAATACACATCATCTAAAAAGAAGATCATCTGATACATGACTCATTCCACAAGAACCACCATCGAGATTGTTTACATAATACTTTTAAAAAATCTGGGAAAATATCAAAAGCCTAAGACTATGTAAATCAAAGAACACATTCACATTGTAGAGTTTTATTCCAAGTAGTATTGATGACAGAGCTATTAATTGATCACCTTGGTTTTCCCCCAGTATAACGCTGGACAGATACTCATCGCATGCTTTAAGAAGCTCCTCGCACCACTCATCTGCTGCTGAACTGGCTCGGGTGACGTCTGCTGATTGTTGCCCTAGCAACTGGAAAGAAAACAATGATTAGAGAGATTGTTAGAGCAGGGATGCTGTAAAAAGGCCGAACTTGTTAGTTTAAATAATGATTTTATTCATGAAAAACCAAAAAGCTTTTAACAAGCTTTCTAACAGATCCCTAAAGCTAACTGTACTAGTACTGACATGACAAAGAATTATTACGTAGAGAAATTTTCTAGAAAACTTAAATCTTAAAATTGATTAAAGCAATAATAACTCTTCGTTTCGGCCAAAAAATGAATTTTCCTGGAGTAAACAACAATTTTCCCATACTTACCAATGGTTAATGAATCCATTTTTACATTCAAAGTTAGTCCCTGGTTTTTTTCTAAAAAGTTTGGTTTTTTGTTAAAATCTCTTAAGAGATTTTAACAGAGTATAGACATCAATGGAGGTCACGTGGTCTAAAGACAAGTTCAGATATCAGAATAAAAGCTATAACTGCTGTTTTTTGGTAAAACAGAATATATTATATTTCTATGAGTTATTCACAAGGTTTTTACAGTGAAATATAGATATCATGCGAAGAGTTATTATCCCTTTAAATGACAAAGATAACATTGTTTCAAACCAAACGTCTATCTAAAACATATCACACATTTCACACTTGATTTTCAAAATTTAAAAGACTTATTTGAAATTCAGGATAAACTTAAATGTCAAATTTCTCAAAGTATCTTAAAACCATAAATCATTTTAAAATGCAAAAAGAACCAGATTACGTCACAAAAAAAAAAAAAAAAAGAGAGAGAGAGAGAGAGAATACACTGAATCATCAGAAAAATCAATACCTATTTACAGTTACCAGAGATTCAAAGCTTGTAAAAGGTTCAATTAACTAGATTTCATACACTTCAGACAAAAATCAAAGAATTCTGCCCACAGGATGAGAACTTCACACATTTTTGTCTGGATTAAAGTAGAGTCAGAGAAATAATAGTTGTTCAGCACAGTGACGGAACTGGAGAAACAGGAGGTCTACCAACATGCGATGTTTGGATTGGATCAATGCTCTAAAACAAGCCAGAGCGAGCCTGCAGTTTAGCTGATTTTTCTTGGCAAGTTGTGAGACCTGATTTTTTTTTTTTGTCAAACCACTGCTTTATATAAGCTAATTGCCTCATGTATCAGCTACATTGAATAAAATGTTCATTTTTTCCCTGTAGCATATTTGTCATAGATTATGTATCTAATTCATCAAAATAAATCTTAAAATTACAAGATGTTTTAAAGTGACCTTGTCATTCTGTCAAAGTTAGTATTAGGGGCTTCGACTGTTGACTCCATATGCAAAACTTAAGTCCATTTAACTTTTAAGCTATCAAAATTTGACTTGCATGAGCAGCAGTTAATTCAGGTAGTCATCCAGCTCAGTACCTAAATGATCTTTTAATAACTCCCTTCACCAGGTAACCTGGTCATTAGAGACGCAATTCAGCATTGTTCTCATTGCTGAGTAGAAATAGACGTAAGAGATATCTGTATTACAAAACAAGTACTGCAGAAAAAGGTTGGAAGCAGGTAAGAAATAATGGTTTTGTCTCCCCGTGTAACTGTATGTGTGCGCCCATGTGTATACCTATGTAAAATATTTAGAGAAAGTCAGCTGCCAATATATATATTACAGGTAATTGTTGTTAATTAGGTGCATGATAGATACTGTACTGCCATAAATGCAGAACAACATTGTGTGAAGTAAGGCAGGAATGGCAGAGAGTTTCTCTACAAGTGTCTGTGTAGACCCACTAAGAAGAAGCTCCCATTTGAGCAGCATAGTCAAGGGCAGATTGAGGCCGTCTTCTGGAAGACGGTAAGATTTTCAAGTTTACATTAACGAGTATTTAATTTTGTGTTGTTGTTGGAAGATGATCAAAAATGGAAGATGGATTGACAAAGTTAATTAGGAAGACTGTCAAAAATATCTCTGGACCTGCCCCTTATAGTATTACCTTGGACAAAGTGCTCACTGTGACAGCGATCAGTTCTGGGGACAGATCAAAACACTTCAGTCTCTGCTTCAGGTCAGCTGAAATACAAAAAATAAGTGATTACGCTAAATAAGGATTCTACAGGCTAGACAAATGATGCTATGTTTGGGAGATTAAAAATAAATAAATAAATAAATAAATAAATAAATTAATTAATTAATTAATTAATCAATTTGACATCCAGAGACTAATTTTGGCGATGTCACAAACTAAAACATCCCTAGACAGAAGAAAAATAAGGAGCAAAATACCAAAAACACTTTACATTTGCTAAATTAACTTCCAATGAGAGCATGTAAGATTATTTCACCAAAGGCTGATGCACCAATTCTGTCTGTTGTTATAGGAAGCAAACTGATCCAAGTCACTGGCCTGGGAAGTGTATATTTACGGCAGTAGCTAACCAATTCCATAATCTTCTAGTTGGTACATTTGATCAATAAACAGCCTTCTTTTATTAAAGCAAACAAGTTGTGGCTATTTATAAAATGCTGTCTAGTCTGCTGTCCTATTACTTGCTAAACTCTAAAATTAGTGGCTTAGTATAATAACATTCACTTTCCTCCAATATCTTATTTTCCTTTGCCATCTTCCACATAAGAAGAGTTGATCAAATAGCAAAAAGGTCAAACAAACAGCACAGTGAACAGGGAATAGAAACAGAAGTTAAAGGGGAGCTCAGGTTATGTAAGCCACAGATATACAGGTGATAAGGCACACTCCAATGAATTTTTCCCTGGAGCTCCTTACATTTTAATTCACGGTCTGTGACCCAATTATTTCTACAAATACTCAAACAGTGAAAGGAGTGCATGAGGTGTCCAAACTTATTGTACCTTTGCTTGTTTGATTTGTACTTTGTTTTAGTGAAACTTTTAAGTCTACTTTTTCGTGGTTGACATAATTTTACATAAAATTATGAGTTATCAGTACAAAAAAGAACTGCTGCAATTTGCATCATAGTCTTTGTTGATAGGAGCAGTCAGCTATACAACTTTATAAATGAACAAGCTGTCACTCACTTAAATGGTTGAACAGTGGTATGCTTGACCACCCCCAAGCAATGAAGTGTCATGGAGTCAAGTTATTTCAATCGTAACTGGGGTGTGACATTTGATACCTGGCAAAGTTGGGTCAAGGACAATAATAATATTATATCCTTCAATTTATTCCAATGTAGAGGATCAAAATTTCAATTAAAAATCAAATCGATACCACTTACAAAAACAATTTATCTTCAGGCTTTCAAATAGTCTTTTTTTTTTTTCATTTTCTCTTTTTGATATTTTTTGTCAAAAGCACCCTTTTCATGCCATTTAGAAAATAAAATAAAGTGTAACAAACCACAATCAAAATAATTCTCCAACAAAATGAAAAAGAGAAGAGACAAGAATGCTAACTTTTCAAAAACCTGTGTAAAAATTTGAAAATAGTCCATGAGTAAGATTATGCAATCTTAAACAAGCACAGTTTCTATAGATTGTATCAGTTCAAATGCCAGAGGGTCACACCTATGAAGTGTGCAATGGACCAAATATTACAACTTCCTCAGCAAATAAACACAATACACTTTGATCAAATTACACAACTGGTAATGTAATGCTGCAGATTTTCTATTAATGAAAAGATTTTGCTTTGCAGCACAGCTAAAACCTTCCTGGTATATTGGGAGGAGATTTACCCTTACTGTTATTTGGGAACTGGTCAAGTGGAATTGTTACACCAATCCTTAACAAGTCAATGCCAGAGACAGAAAACAGCAGACTACAGCAGAGATTTCAAATAAAACGGTTAACAACCTGGTGGGAAACAAGCTACTGCATCCAAGAACGGTAAGTATACCTGTAATGTTATTTATAATAACAAAAATATTATAGATACCTCCTGTACTTACTCTTACTTCCAAGATATAATGAGGTGGCATTAGCAAATGGAAGTAACTTTATCATGTACAGTATCAAAAGTAACAAATGGAACAATATTGTTTGCTTTAATCACATTATTCAATGCCTTCAAGATGGTGAAAAGTTACCCAAAAACAATTTTATCATATATATATATATATATATATATATATATATATATATATATATATATATATATATATATATATATATATATATATATATCTTTTATTCATAATAAATCTAAAGCATTACAGGAATAGCTTTGATATTGAAATATTCACATCACACATGGGGGAGGGGTCTGCTTAAGGCAGGAAACTGTCAAGTTAAAATTGGATTTTTGATTTAAATAAATGAAAAAAAAAATCATGACTGTAATGTGAGAAAACCAAAATGTCTGTACTGTAACGTGATATGATTTATAAACATTCTTAAATTCAACTTCTAATGCACCTTAAACAGCACAGCACACAGTGCCATAAAAGCATATGAAGTTTTTGTTATTACTACCCTTTGTTCTTTAGAGTCCATTTGGCCCATAGTGGCCCAAACAAACTTGTTTCCCTCTGAACAAAAAGGAGCCATAATCACTGAGTCACAGTGCAGCGAAGCAATTATAACTAACATTCCTTTTTACCCTTTTTTGAATAGCCACACCTGAACCTGGCTGACATTTCCAAGGAGCACCACTGGGGGGCACCTTGACTTTTTACCAGCATATCATCTTATGTACCTTCAGCCTTAACATACCGAAGTCTTCAACATATAAGACAAAACTCATGAGTACAGTAAGGACACATTTTCTAGATAATGTCACTAACTTTACCTTGCCACCGAATCCTGATGTTCTGAACATAACACAGGAACTTAATAGGACAGGGACGACAGAAACGGTATCTTTGACCACAGCAGAGATTTCTCTGCCACAAGAACAAACGGAAACGTGGGAAATCATTGCCCTACGTTCTGTTATCACCATTGTCATCATAGCAGCAGTGATTGGAATACTGGCACTGATATACAAACTCTGCGCCAGATCTATGAAAAGTCCAACAGAACACGCAATTAGCGACGGACACGGTCCCTTCCAGGAAGTCCATATCGGGGACCGCTGCTCTTGTGGTACAACTAAAAATTATAGAAAAGACCAAGAGATTTTTGCCACAAACCAATCAGGGGTGTGCATATGTGAAACTTCATTTTTAGAGGGCGGAGTACTTAAAAATGTAGCAAAGAAGAGATCTCCACGCGATCACATTCTCCATTTGACGAAAGAACAGGCAAAATATCTCTTCACTGATAAGAAGTTAAAATGTTGTAAAAATGAGTGCCTGTCTATGGAATATGTACCTTCTATTGATTGTGATGATGAATCTGGAGATACAGAGACAGCTTCATATGGAGCAGGAGAAACAGACTATGTATTTGTGACTTATGAAAAAGGCAGGGATGTGCCAAATTACTGACATCTAAACAACTATTTTGCATCCTCCACTCAAATATGGAGAACCATCAAAAGTAAAATTTATGTCAACTGATAACTGATGGTTTTGCTTCTGGATAAAAATGATAACTCTTTGATAATAAATATATTATTGAGCTCCTTTATTAACAGTTTTATTGTTATTCCTCAAGTCTGTTTTTTTTTTTTTTTTTTTTTTTTTTTTTTTTTTTTTTTTTTTGTATAAAATGTTGTAAATTCTTTCACAGCTTTATAAAAACTTTATAAAAAAAATTTCAAATTTAAAGGACTGAAAAGAACATCAGTTTATAAGTATTAATAGAAAATGGAGGAAACCAGCTGTTTCTCCTGCACAGATTATGAGATTTACATTTGAAGAATATCAGTGCACAGAATGTGATGAGAATTTCAATTAAAGGCCAAACCAGACTATTATATAGGAAAACCTTCAGTGATCAATACACAAATTAGACAAATATCTTTATTATTTGCTTAATTGGGACCATTTTTATAATGAATGTACATCTATCAGAGATTTAATTGGAATCATTTTTATAATGAATGTACGTCTATCAGAGATTTAATTGGGATCATTTTTATAATGAATGTACATCTATCAGAGATTTAATTGGGATCATTTTTATAATGAATGTACGTCTATCAGAGATTAACTTCATCAATGCAAAGACAGACTGACCAAACTAATTACTGATTCAAATAAAAGCTCTTTGGTCAAAAAGAGGCAAAAATGTAATTAAAAAGCGCAATAATAAAATTGCTAAAAATGCTAATACCATAATAATATCAATTTGAGTTGACTATTTGTCGAAATATATTATCAATAATTAATGTTTTGTTATATTTGAAAATCAGCATTACTGTAGTATATGAAGGGACCACAATATTAAAAATATATTAATTACAATTTTTTCAATACTTTGGTCCCTCAGACACTGATATTTTTTTTTATCTAGATGTCATCTTGATATTACTAAAGTTTGTGAGAGGAGTGCTATTGGTGAACTGTTTCTACATAAGAACAGGAATGTGTTAGGTGAGCCACTCAGTACAACTGTAGCAATGTGATCTGAGCACATCCCTGTATCACATCTACCACACAAAATTACATACAGGGCATGCTATGAATGAAATTATTACCACTTTGTTGATACAAAATGTGGGAATCTAATATTAGATATTTCACTGGAAAGCTTACATCTAAACAAAAAATGTATAAATATTTCCTGGTCATTTAATGGTTATATAAATTGCAGGAGGTATCATTTGTGAGTACTAGGATTGGCCGATACTGCATTTGAAGTACTTTTCCACATGTTATATAACACCATGAATAATTCCTCAACATTCTTATCAGTCTCCAGCAGTTGTTGGATAGTGGAATACCTATTAAGTATTGTACTGCTTCTAACTGGTAAATATATCATATAACTTTTGTATGCCATGAATTGAATGCCATTCCTCTGAATAAAATACTGTAGTATAAAAACGTGTTGAGAAACCTGCAGTAATTTTGTAACGTGACCTACTTCATTGAATTAGAGCAAATTAAGTTATCAAAAGCTTAGTGACAAACAAAACAATCTTATCACATTGACCGAGAGAACCAAATTGTTTTTGTCCCTCTTATCATGTTTACTTGTCTCATAAGCACCGGCAAAAGAAGTGTTTGATTACTAAAAAGAAGCTTGTAGTCTAGAGAAATGCTTACCAGCCACAAAACAGAAGATATGACACGTTACTATATATAAAATCAAAAATAAAAGTTTACAGAGGTGATTGAATCAATTAACTATTCCATGTTTCTTTCCCACAATCTGTTGTCAAATAAATCCTAGTTTGTCCGCACAGTGATGTAGAGCGTAGTTAACGGTGTGTGTGTCCTAACAGTTAAGGTCAGACGGGAGAGATGAACACAATAGATGTTATGAGTACCTGACGCATGGGGGGTCTCAGAATACAGCTCAGGTACAGGTAGGTAACGCAGGTGTTTTGATGGCCAAAAATAGCACCTCTGTGTATAATTTACAACCTTAGTGGTCTATCGTGTTGTGACTAGTAAGCTATGCCATAGGCAGCCTTCTACATCAGTTCTGATTAGCTAGGATATTAGCTAATAGTTAATATACTGTAATAGTGTTTAGCTTCCTGCGGTAGGTACCAAGCACCACGGATCACTATGGATTTAGGGCATTAAAAACAGCAAGACTAGCTGAAGAAGCCAGAGGTTATTTATTCTAAAAGTATGGAATGTGTCGCACATTTTCACTATAAATCATAGTTCAAACTTGGATAATATCAAGAAATTCTAAGTATTTCACTCAGCCAGTTTTTTGAGGTGTTAAAGGCAATTCTACCCTAACCAGCATGGTATCGCACTTTTCATTAACTGACTCCCTCAGTTTTACTGACTGCTGGAAACCTGTCGTTTTTCAGAGGCGGAGTCAGTCATTGACAATACAGGTGAGTTTTCCAGTAATCTTTGACACCGAAGGTGGTAACTGAATCTTCCCCAGTTTTCACCTAATCACTTCAATTACACAAACCCTCAGTGTAGCAATTTTCTTATCATGCTCAGTCTGGGATCACTAACCATTTCTGATTAGCTGACACCTCTAATAATGACCCTGGTATCAGCCATTACTGCTGAATGTAGTTTATTTTATATTTCTTTTATATAGAGGAAGTTTGATTTTAACCATTCTGGAGTATAAACTGAAATAAATATGATAACAGTACCAGAGGGCAAAACTGCTATTTTCTATCAAAGTCTAAATGTTTGATCAATCTGGAGCTTGGGTTATCTAAAGAGTCAGTATGCTAAAGTAATTTTGCTCATCGTTGCCTTTACTGAAGTTTTGAAGTCTCACAAACATACATGCCTCTGAAAGATAGACAGTTGTTTTTATCAAGCAAAATAACAAACTTAACATTTATATTTCAGCACACTTACTGAGGCAATGAATCTGACCTGGAGGACAAAATACAAGGTACTGCACAAGACTTAATGCCAACAATTTGGAATGAAAAGGATCAACTGTTTGTCTTCAGGTTGAATGACCCTCTAGTTTTTTAATCTGCTTTTCACATTAACAAAAAAGTGATTTAAGCAAGGTCACATTAAATATAGACTGCTATATCTAATAGTGTACCACATGTCAGTTCTTACAGCAATTAGATGCTGGAGAAATGGAAAACTTATATAACTTATCACTGTAGACTGAACCCCTTATATTGAAGACTCTGAATCAGCATATAGTAATATCAAAACTCACTTTTCCCTTGATTTCTCGCTATCAAATTCCCCACCTTAGACCCCAATTTGCTGCAAGGAAAACACTCAAGTATTAACAAGGAGGATAACCAGACATCACCGGTAAGAACATAAAATATTTCCTTTCTGTAGAGCAGCCCCTTAATCTTTGTATGTTCACTGACCTTACAAGTTTATGGCATATTTATGCTCTGGTTTGATGACTGCAGACAAGATTTACCTACAAGCTGCCTAATTCTGCCATGTAAGTTTCTTTCTGTTTACTTGCTTTTGTATAAGACACAACATAGTTATACAACATCATAAATGTAACGTAGGCAGAAGACTCAATTGATTTTTCATGCTTTGTTTGTAAGGGGGGCTTGTAGTGATTTTTTTCTTTTCCGTCCTTTTTTTTTTTTTGTGCAGAGCTTTATAGCAGTACTTCATAAAAAAGTTGTTTTTTCGTCTCATTTTTCATTTCATCAATCCAGTACCATGAAATGGTCCAATCAGCCTTATCTATTTGATTAAATAGAATTTTCTATTTGATGCCTCATTCATAATTCATTGCAGGTATTAATTTAATATACTAGGACACCATCAAATGAATGGTCATAAAGAGTGCTTTTAAAAACTATGGTTGCACATGGACTTTTCCAGCGTAGGACTCTGTTATCAGCACAGAAATGGCAGCTGTTAGTTTTTTATTCTCCCGTTGACCTATCATACGGTCATTTAAGATGTATTATGATCCCACCTAGAGTGCAATTATCAGTTTTTGGTTCCCTGAGCACAATTTATCGCCTTGAAAATGGCATCATTTATTACAAATATGACGGTTACTCAATACCTAAAACAACGCTTAATAAGCATATAAGAAAGAAAAGATGGAATGAATGAATTACTAATAATGAATGAATGGAATGAATGAATGGTTCAATAAATGAGTGGATAAATGAATGAAAAAAGAAAGGAAGGAGAGAAAAAGAAACGAAAAAATAAAAAGAGTAGGCGGGAGAATGATGTAAGATGAAAAGCATGTTTTTCACCAGATTGAGAGCTTGCTTATGCTTATCTCTCTACAAGGACACACAAGTATCAATTATATCAGCAAGATGCTGGCTGCAATTTATGCTACAGACATTGGATTTCCAATCTCCTGCGTCATTTGTTCCATGTACCTGGTAATTCCCTCCTATCAACAGCGGATAAGCCTCGACTGCTAACATTTCCTAGTTTGCAAGCTTCATAGACAAAGATTTCAACATGAGTTTTACAGATAATTTCTGTACAGAAAAAAATGCCTGGTTTAAATAAGTCCCATTTAGAAATACTTTGCACAGCAAAATACAACTGGTCACAAAATATCATGCATCTGCGCAATTTTTAATGTGAATGTGTATTAAGCTGCCATTCTCAGTTCAACAAATATTTCTCAGTTCAACAAATACCAAAAACATTAAGCAGTAAATTATCATGTACTCTTCTTTACTCCTCTCTCTCTCTCTCTCACCAATCTTTACTCCCTATCTCCATCTCTCCTCAGACATGTTTTTGAAAATCTAAAAATGAGAACACATGCTCGTTTTCATCCCCTAACATGGGCATTCAACAACAAAAAAAATTACTCCTCTTGTAGCTAAACTCCACTAACACGTTATATTTCCAAGCTATGTAATCAAGCAGAGAATAATGCACCCACACACGTATGTAATCTTGTACCAGAGACCAGACAAAACACAATCTAGATAAAAGCAGAAACTGCGTGGTTTGATGGAGTATTTCATGATTAAGGCTTATGTTTAAGAGGAAGGAGAATCAAAATGACATAAAAGCTGTCAGGTTTCACATCGTAAAAAGGCTATTTAGTCCAGGAAGAGTTTCAAGGTAAGCCGAGGTGATTGTCACCCCTTAGGTCACTTCTATCTACATCAGGCTAGTTAGTAGAGGGTTAGATAAAACAGGGGCGGATTAAGGCCATCCTCTGGAAGACAGTCAGACATTCAAGTTTACCCCCCCCCCCCTCCCCATTCTTAAATTGTTGGCTTCAGGCCTGCTATGGATATTGTGAAGTCAGTAGTTCAGAAGTTCAGGAGAATGATTCATCACAATTTTGACCTAAGGAAATGTATCACAGTCAGGGGCGAATTGGGTTCTTTATTGAAAATGATGAAAAGGGATACTTTACAGGTGATTTCCAGTTATAGAACATATTCTGGCTTGACACTTTATGATACATTATCATTAACCTTAGCAATTTGTTTATTATAATTTTGCATTTGTTAAACTTAAAATTAAAAGTAAGAATAAAATGATATTATATTCTGTTTAACATCTTCTTTGTAAAAAGGCTTTGGACATTTCGAGTTTCTGCTCTAATTTTTTACTTCAGTAATGATAAACTTATGGAGCAGAACTTTCAGCTATAATCATCATTCATGCACCAAGGCACATTGCACAGTGATCTGTAGGCAGAATGATTTCCTTATACAGAGGGAGTTTCAGTTCTATTCAGGAAACCTGCAGGGTTTCTGCAGTACAGCATTGAACACTTTACAATTTCTATTTTCAACTGTGAACAGATAAAATTAATACAAATTTTCTGTTTTATTTTTTAATTTACGAAAGAAAGAAAAGAAAGAAAAAAAGCCTCAGTCTCCTCATTTAGGCACCATTAAACAGTTTGCTATTTCTACAGTTTTTTTTTTTCAAGATAGAAATTATCATTTCATTTTGTATATAGTTTCTTTCATGTTTCCTATTTATCCCAAAAGAGCCCTCTCAAAGACATGGTGTTGCATTTCATACAACAGAACATAATAATGGATAATAAATTGTTTTTCTTCATCAGTGCTAGCAAAGGATATCATCTGTCACCAATGAATCATAGATGACAAGCTATTTTGTATTCTATTGGCAGGTGCTTTTATTGCTTTTATCCCATCTTTGTAAAAAAAAAAATCTTATTCATGCCTGGTCTGGTCTCTATGGCAACAAGCCGTAGTACGGGTCAATGACCACTTCTCCTGCCATATCTGGAGGGTCCAGCCAGCAGAGAGGTCAAAGTTGAGTTACTAAGACTGATATTGTCCAGTTCAGGGTGATTTCTGACCAGTTCACTGGGAATATCTGGACTGTGCAGACATCACAGGGTCTAGCTGAGGTATCAGGATGATCTGGTTCAGATAATTCACTTCACTGTCACGTGAACTGGACGTGAACTGGACGACTGGTACCAGGTAGAGCCGCCTGAGATGAGGTGTGAAGTACTGCACATTGTTAATAGAAAGCAGTGAGGTCTTTGTAAACTTCACATTGGCAGAAAAATGAACTATTGAGTTTATTATTATTATGGTTTAATTATTCTTTGGCATTTTTACTAAGTTGGAGAATTGTGTAGATTTTGAAGTTTTTATTGGGGTTTTTATTGCGGTTTTTATTGAAGATGGGGCTAGCTTTCTCAGAAAGCTGACTTAGTCTGCTAAATAAGACAAGCCATAGGAAAAGGTTATACCACAATGGATCAAATTATCTTAAACAAAAAATGTGACATCTGACTAGACAATGTACGCCTGCTAAAGTCCTTTGACGTAGAGGGGTTAACATGTTTTTTTATCATTCAAGCTCATCTTCAACATCTGGCAGAAACATTAAGTCATTATTTCTATTATTACTCTTCCATTCTTTCCAGCGCTTCACTTGACGCAGGATACAAAATTGTAAACACAAAGGACAGAAAAAAACTTGTATATATTTTTCATTATCAAACTGAAAATAACATTTATATTTTCAGACACCAGCTGAGGGGAAATTGTCACAAAAACAAGCCAACTCAATCAGAAGATAAGAAAGGACAAATAAAAAACATAAAGAGAAGAGCCAATTGCTGAGATACTGAGGACAATTCATCATACAATGATACAAAGAACTTCAAGCTACAAACCAGTGATACTTAATAACACCTTGGAGGAGAGTAAAGGTCGCCACCTTAGAAACTAATGGACACACTATGTCCATGAGTACACAGCCAACACCAGTGAATGATGGTACCCCCCTGAACGCCACTGTGTCGGACCTGCACTCACAGCAGCACATATGGCACACTGTGGTCACACTCTCCGTGGTGACAGCAATCGTCATCGTCGTGATTCTAGCATACAAGGTATTTCGTAGGACAGTAAGGAATACACTTTGATGAACATCTATGCTGACATAACAGCCTAAAGTTTTGTCTGTGAACAACATCATAAACACAGATTTTTTATAATTCTTGGCGCAGGTGATATTTCGAGGACAGTCAGGGTTCCACTGTGACAAATGCAATAGCATGGAAGAACGCCTGTTCATTATGTATCTAAGCAAAGGAAAGAATTCTATGGGAAAATGACAAATACAATATGACCATTTGCTGACATAGCAGTATTAAATAATTACCGTTAATTACTTTTGGAACCTAGATCAAACAAGCAGGGTTACAACATGACAAGTAATTTTGCTGATATTTCATTAATTAGGGAATCTCTGACAAGGATATCAGGACGGATTCAGATGTTTGTGCAAGCCCGTCACTGGCACCACAGCAAACAAGATATATCTCATAACACAGATAGACACTGCCTG
Source organism: Lingula anatina (assembly GCF_051362555.1). Lineage (NCBI taxonomy): Eukaryota > Metazoa > Brachiopoda > Lingulata > Lingulida > Lingulidae > Lingula > Lingula anatina. Next base: position 1,904,635 of record NC_141767.1, on the reverse strand, counting down.
ACAGTTATCATTATATAAGACTGTGAACATCTTAGTGTTTATCACTCATGATAAATGACCTCTCCTAGCTATAGACTCCAAAAATACAACCGAGAACATGCTAAAAACTGAATGTTAGTCAGAGAGAATTTACATCAAGACTAAGGTGGTACAAATTGGATAAAGTTCACAGAGATTTCATCCTAATAATGGATTTTCTAAATGACATTTTATGGTCTGAGATAAAGACATCAATGTCACTCGGCACCATTATCTTCTTCAAGCGACAGGGATATATTCCAGTGTTTATCTGATGTTACGATCTAAACAGAATGAAAGGTTTCATTCAGAGAAAGATTTTTTTAGAGGACAGCAATGTGCAAATAGGCTTCTTCACATTTGTAACAGTCTAATGGAGAATAAAACCACTTCACAGAATTCTTATGAAGATCAAATGGAAGGAAATATAATGAGAAATAAAACTGCATTCAGGCCCAAAATGTAAAATGACAGTTATTTGTTGAAAGGTTACACATATCATAGTGAGGCCTAAATTTGACAATGGAGAATTTAGAAATTGACAGCTGTGGCAAACTACAGATCCTGAAGCTGAGAAATCTGCTGACAGTAATCAATGTTAAGACCTCACAAACTGAAGAGCTGTCAAAATCTATCTTCTGATGAATTGGCAAGAGTGAAATGATAACTAACAATCACACTTTCTTTGTTTTACGAAGGGTGTTTAGACAGGTGTGGATGTATATTATTGTACATTAAACCAAATTTATAGCAAATTTTATTTTGTACATAATAAAATGAAATGTTTTTCCTCTGGACTTTTTTTCCAATGTGTATTTAAAAAAAAAAAAAAAAAAAAAAAAAAAAAAAAAGCCCTGATATTGTCTGCTCAGCATGGTCCAGGTAATCTAGTAGCTTACATGAAAGAAACTGCTAATGCACCTGGGCATTTAGTCATTTATGAAACGGATTCTTTTAAAAAATGCTTCTTATCAAATTTTTTTTACGAAAACAACATTTCATGCAAAGAAAAACTGATAAAAAGAAAAGTTTCATCAATTCTTGCATGCTCTAAATGTCAATTGTTTTTCTAAGAAAACTTTGGTCTAGGAATATGTTCTACATGCAAAAAGAAGAAAATAGAGAATATCTCACAATACTTTCTCCTAAAACAAAAATAGAAAATAATCACAGTATATAAATTCTGCCATATTTGACATTACAAATCCAATAGATGGTTACCTTAATAGAAAAACAGCACTTCTATCTTGCTCCCATAATCCATTTATGTTAGAAAACTCTCTTGGAGACCGTACCATAGTGATTATAAAACTTGTTTATATGATAAAACACACACAAAAGAACAACAGATTAATTAAATTAACAGCAATTTTTACATTATGTACAGTGATCAAATAAGTTAAATCTTATTTCAATTCTAATACCACAGGGCCCAAGTTATGACTCTGCATCAGTAGTTGAAGGGTTGGTGAGCAATAACAGTACTTCTATCCAACTAATGATAGTACTCTAAATAATGTAATAGAACATTCTTTTAGTGTTCAGTTAGTGGAGGAATATTAAAGAACCAGGCAGGCAGGTTAACAATCAGAGGTTGGCCTCTCACCCAGGAGTGCCGCACACTGGGAAGATGAAGTATGGAAACAAATTGGCCTAACAAGGAGCACATTCATCACAGCATTGATTTTTTCTGAAGTGTTTTCTACTTAAACATCCAATCTCTTAGCGCCTAAAGCCCAACTCCAATTATCTGTCCAGAATTGAGAGTGCTTGAAACTGTTTTTTTTTCTAATAGTGGATCTCAAAAGATTGAGAGAACCATCTCTTCCCAAACAGCTAGTGTGATTAATTGTCAGTTCAACCCAAACACTTCCCTTCAGACAAGACTTGGAAAAACTGAAATATACTCATGGGAGTTAACTTGACTTAAAAGAGAGAAGTTTCCTGCTTGAAATTAATTAACCACTTATGGAAAATGTCCAGTGTGCTTTAATGGAAATGAAAAACCCTTGTCTAACAAAACTTCTATTTAAAACATCATTTATAATTGTTGGATCATACATGGGAGAGATGAAGGAATCTTAGAATCTCAAAATTCTGTGTATTATGTAATACTGAGTTTCACAGCTAACACATATCGTCTTCAGCTGAGACTGAATTTTCCCAAAATCCAAACATTCACGCAACACTAAAATATCATAGATTTTTGTCTACATGAAATTTTCACTGTATAACTGGATGTTGAATTTCAGAGGTATTTGAGCTTTTCAGTAACAGCTGGTTACAGCAACCGTTTTCCATACCACAATCTATGGAGTCAGCTACATTGTTTCATTAAAATACAAACATTTCACAGAGCATCACCCAAGACACAGCAAATGTTATAAAATATGAAACTCAGATTGAAATTATACAGAAATACAAGACATCACATTCTGCCATCTTTTGATCTATTCATGTACACTACACTCACCTGCCACTTTCAGTCTGACGTCCGAGGGGAGATGTTTAGCAAGGCATCCTAAAACAGTGAGAACTCTACCCATAGTGCTGAAGTCTACCTCTGAAAACAAAAGGAATCCATTAATCACATCAATTGTGTTGCAAAAGTAATCCGATATGCATAGTATTCATTTTTATAAGAATACATTGCATGCAAACCACTGTACTTTGTAAGGGGATAATGTCTCATACAAATATATATCTGTCATTCTTTGCTAGTGGTTACAAAATGTTGAATTTGGCCAAAAATTTCAAATGTTCTCTGGGAAGCTGTAATTTTGCGCTGTGATAGCTACACCATCAACGTTTATCATTTCATAAATAGGGAAACAACAGATGCCCTTTCTATGGCACACAGGGGACTTCTTACTAAACTGGAATACTGTCAAAATTCAAGTTTGCATGCTTCCTTCTGTTGCAGTAACAAAATTGATCACCTGTGGCAGACGACATGTTGGTATCCCAGTAGTCCAGAACAAAGCTTGAGTTAAACTTGCCAAGATGAGGCGCCATCTCAGCCAACAGCATCCACACCCCCTGGGAATGAAACAGCAGACGTCAGACGACATTTGTGATGAAGAGAAGTGAAACGTGGAATCTAAGTGTCATTCAGTATTCACTAGTGATAGATGGCATTTATCATTCAAAATAGCTGCTTACAACAAGACAAAATGTTTAAAGATATTTCTAAGTTAAATTAATGGAATATATTGCTTTTACATTTAAATCGTTCATTCTAAACCAACTTCCAAGTATTCGGAATAAGTATACAAACAATAAACAAACACTACGACTATTAACAGTATTGTGAAGAAACTTACAGCATTGTTTTCTGTCCCTATATGTGTCTGCAGTACACTGACCACACTGGCCTTCAACTGACCCTGGCGAGACAGGTGTTGACAAGCCCTCTGCAGGAATCGTCTGGGAAGAAATATTACACTTATACACCCTACTGTATGAAGTTTTGATTTAGACAGTTTGGCAAATGTTACTGCCTAAACACCTAACAAACACTTGGAATTAATACTTGCAAACTGAGTCATAGATACTGGCCATAAGACTAAAAAAAACATATCTTACCTCAGGTCCACACCTTCATTTCCAGCCATGATACCCAGAATGCTCCACGCCATCTTGTGCTCGGGCTCTGTGGACCTGAAAATGCATGGCACGATGTCAGCTTTTCTTTATCAATAACAGTGACAGTTCTGTGTGAGACCAGTAATGAGTATTGGATGTTGAAAGGTAATACTATTGCCTTTATAAATAATAACCATTGCTTAGACTGACTACTCAGCGTTCTTAAAATCAACTTTCTCAACAATCCACCAGAGAAGACAAAGTACATACTGCTCAAACAATACATTTCATTCTTCGGATCTAAATGAAATATGGATGTATAATATTTCACACAATTCAATGCCACATCTCAGGAAAACTTTTCCAAACATCTGTACCAACTGAAGTTCTTGTTAGCAAACAGCAACACTGACAGATATTGTAAGTCCAGAATTGAAAATCTGCTTATATCTTCCACAAGGTTACCCCCAACAAACCATATGTCCTTTACCTGTGATAAGGCACAATGTTGTTCAGCAGAATGTCCTGCACTATCTCCATACACTTCTCCTGGGCTCCAGTCTCTCTGTCCATCACCATAGGGAGGACGCCGTCCAGCCATAAGCTGAAGAGGTAAACATTTTGACAATACAACATTACTGACTGTCTCAGTATTAATAGTATTCTTTAACAGTTATCATGTCCACTACGATGGGAAGTGAGCATTGCATTAGTTAGGAAATATTGAGCATTATGTGACTCCTTTTATATTAAGGTTTAAATTTATAACATATTTCATCACACAGAGAAGCTACAGTTATTTTTCAATCAAATCAGTGGAAACTAAAGTACACATATCAGTTATGATTTAATCTTTTGAAACATCCATCCAAACATTTCATGCATCCATATTATTTCCAACAGAAAGAAAACTGTCTGTCACTTACCTCTGTACCGTCCTGTTATCTGGCATCTCCATGAGAAGTTGTGTCAGTGACATCATGGCCTGCTTCCTCACTGACAGCGCCGGGTCCTGGCATCTCTCATTTAGAATGTCCAGGTCCTGTGAGAATTAGTATGATACAAGAACAGTTTAAGAAGCTTAGAGATAAACATATCCACTGTAAATCAAGACGTGAAATAGTATTTAGACTATAATAAAATGAAATAATATTTCTCCTGTTTTCATTCTTTCACCGATTTCAAAGGACCAACACTTGTACGATTAACTACCATTGGTGTATTATATAGAAGCACATTGTCAAGTTTAATTCTTGTTTCTTAAGGCTGTTTGATATGCAGGTGCTTCCTGACATACCACTGAGCTCCTCACCTGTTTGTTAAAGGAAGCTCCCTCCATCCTGACGACATTCTCCAGTGCCTGGAGAGCAGCTTTCCTCACGTTGACCTTCTCGTCACAGGCGCGCCTTCGCAGCATGGAAACTACACCTTTACCATCAGCCAGCGCTGGTAGGGAAAAATAACCTTCAGTGTCACTTGTCTTACTTTGAAATAATTTTTTTTCATGGCAAACTGATTATTTAAAATTGCTCCAAGTTTTAGCATAGACTTACTTAAAAAATATTCACATGATGACTAGGAAAAAAAACTTCTATAGAGAAAGTAATCATTCAAAATTTGGGCATATTTCACTATAACCTGCACATTTTGAAACAAAACTAGCATAAAATACAGATCTTATAGGTCTTGCAGTGAAATTGCTCATTTGCAAAAAAAAAGTCAGAAGAAGTAGGAGATTAAACATATAATATACATGTATGGACGTACTTGGTTGTACTTCAGGTAAAAACATGGCGTTAACTTACAGAACTCTGCTCCTGGTGTGAGCTGTACAGCCAGTGCTGCCACAGGCAGGGGAGTACTCTCCTTGGGGTCCACAGTAGCAGCAGCAGGGGGGCCTTCCAAAGCTTGTCCTTCTGTAGCAACTGTCTTGTCTGACGTCTCGTCAATAGTTTTATCTGAACTGGTTTCTGTTTCTTGAGGGGTGTGGCCTTCAGAGCCTTGACCCTCTGAATAAATACAAACAACTGCCAGACTTTCAATTGGCTAAAATTTTTGCAAGATTTCAAGATTTGGTAGCTCAGGACCTGGGTTGGTCTGAGACAGGAAATCATGTCCATTAAGATTAAAGAGAAAAAGAAAACTGTTGAACATTGAGAAATGTTGAAAAACAATGATGAAATTCATATCACCATCCATCAACTATTCCGAAAAAAGACAATCTCTAACTAATGCTATCTCTGACTTCAAATACCACAACAGCAATGGGTGGTTTTATAAAAGTTATGATAAAGTCTGTGTGTGTGCATGCGTGTGTATGTACTCGCACATAAAAAAAGAAACGTGTCCAAACCTGAGGCCGGTGCTGTCCGCTGTGTCTCGGGGGTTGGCACCACTCTTGATATTGGTACTCTCCCCAGGGGACCATTCCTAGGGGTAAACATCTCCTTAATGGTTAGACCTATGGCCGAGTCTTTAGATGCCACACACTGGGAAAACCCTGCTATGGCACGGGAACGCACACTAAGTACAGGAAATACAATATACATTTATATCGTATTTAAAATATAAGGCAGCAAAGCTGTCAAATGGACAAACACATTGATGGACAGACACACTGATATAACCGATAGAAGCAGTAACATCAAAATCACCTAAAAATGATGAACAACAATTTAACAAACATTTAACAGTGAAAGTGCACAAAATTAACAAAATACACATTTATATGTTATTTTGAAATTTAATTTCTGACTGAGAAATGACCGAGCTGTATTGAAATAAGTGAGTTATTTGACGTAATTGAATACCTGGAGTTGACATCAGAGCACCTGGCTAACACCATCTGTATTAGGAAAGACTGGCTCATATATAATTATATTGAAATAAATGAATTATTTAACATTATAGAATACCTGGAGTTGACATCAGAGCACCTGGCTAGCACCATCTGTATTAGGAAAGACTGGCTCATATATAATTATATTGAAATAAATGAATTATTTAACATTATAGAATACCTGGAGTTGACATCAGAGCACCTGGCTAGCACCATCTGTATTAGGAAAGACTGGCTCATATATAATTATATTGAAATAAATGAATTATTTAACATTATAGAATACCTGGAGTTGACATCAGAGCACCTGGCTAACACCATCTGTATTAGGAAAGACTGGCTCAGGTAAACTGCATGGTCTGCATGGACTGAGTCTGGAATAAAAATAACAAGAGTTGGGGTTCCAAATTCTTCATAATTATTCCCCTTTAAAATGCTTGAGTAGGTACCATATTCCCCTCCCACTACTCATTTAGTTCTATTATAATTACCATTCTGAAACAAAATCTGAGTTGGAGTTCCAAATAATTCTTCTTCTTCCACTATCTGAAAAATTCTCTCTTTTTATTATTATTATTTCATTCTTAAACAAAATCGGAGTTGGAGTTCTAAATACTACTTGATAAATTCAATTACTATAACCTGCACACTTCTCTTTTTCCCATTTATAGCAAAATCGGTTGAAAATCTATAACTTTATTCTACACATCTTGCCACAATGAAAATTATTTTTTGCCCTTTAAATTCATCTTTACTGATCATTTTTCTTTGTGTGAGAAGTCCATGCTACTCACCATCCTGCTTTCTCTCTGGTTCACTGAGGAGCAGTGTGACTATCTCCAGGGCAAATACTCTGTAACTGATCTGTGAAAGGGAAAATATCTTAGTATTCATTTCAAATCAATATTGGATATTTAAAAACCTCTTGTTATTAATGACCTTGAAAAAGCTACTAAAACTGTACAAAATCCGACTAGGTTACATCTTACATAAGCAGGGACTTAGAAGTGAGAGAAGAGGGAGGAGGGAGGGAGAGAAGAGAGAAGAATGAGGAAAGAGTTGTGAGGACAAGTGAGAAAGGGGGGAGGAAGGAGAAGTGAGGAATGGACGAGTGAGGAATGAGGGGAGGTGTTTGAAGGAGAGGAGTGAGAAAAGGCGGAGGAAGGAGAAGAGAAGTGAGGGAGGAGGGAGAAAAGTAGGAGTGAGGGGGAGTGAGGAGTGAGGGAAGAGTTGGGAGGAGAGGAGTGAGAGAGGGGGGAGGGAGGAGATATGAGGGATTTAGTGAGGGAAGAAGGAGTGAGGGGAACAGAGAGAAGATGGCAGTGGTAGGGAGGGATAAGAGGAGTAGGAGGGAGAAATGGAGAGAAGATTAGAGAAGTAGGGGTAAGGAGGGTGGAGTGGATAGTGAGTATTAAAGAGTGTAATGTCAGACAACCTCACCTTGGCATGTCTGGAGTATCTATAGATCCACTCCATCATCCTGGCATAGGCAGAGTTTGGAAGCTCTTGGAGTAGTGTCACCACAGCCTGGAAGGTAAACAGATACTTTAAGTCCAAAAGAAGGGGTCAACAAATGAATAACTAGAAAAAGAATTGCTCAGCAAAAGTAAATTACCTTTTGTAATTGGGACATTTGGACTACTCTAAAATATGATGAAATGGATTTTTCTTCGTCTCTTATGTAATGATGATAAAAAAGCAAATTGTTTCTTAAGAGATTACAAGTGCTTTCTATGAGGCATGACATTTTGCAATGCTCTAAAATAGTCCAAAAATAAATTTCTTGGTGTTGTTTTTTTCTCTAAAATAGATTTCTATCAATCATAAGTCATATTGGAATTGCTAGTAAGTATCACAATAAGTGATAATCTGGTCTAATATTGGTATGAAGTTATTAAAAAACAGTCACCTGTGCCACTTTGGCTCTGTACTCAGCTCTATCTGGGACCTTGGTACACATGTGCTGTAGCAGAATTCTGGCACTGGCTGCAGCAGCTTCTGGCTTGGTACGCAACAGGTGACTGAAAATATGGTACAGGATTGTACAGGTGAATTTCTCAATTTTTCCTCAAAAACAAATAAAAAGAATGATAAAAAATAAAAGAAAAAAGAAAAAGTTGAAAGACATGGTCACATTAATGTAATAACAATAAATTAATAAAATAAACAAATAATTTAAAAAATTAATAAATAAGTAGAAATTCAAATAAAAAAAAAGGGAAAAAACCTCAGGCAAAATGTCATCTAGCCAAAAAGAAGTCATCATGGTGCATTTCTGAAAACATGCCAATCTCACTCACTATGTTTAAATTTCTATCATTTTTAACAAGTAAGTACACATATAATATTAAATTCAATAAAAGAAATTCTATCTCATGCAAATGAGAAATTGTCACAGCAAAAAGTGTTAAATACATTTGCGTATATTCCATTCCTTTTGTCGTTTCTTACCAAACAAATGCCAGAGCATTATCCTTGATGGTCTGTATATCCCTGGGGATGGCCTGTGCTGCCACGCCCTTCCCATCCCCTATCAACATCAAGATACTGGGAAGAAGATACTTGAAGGCCTGAAATAATGGAAGACAGCCTTTAAATTAAACTTTTTCCTAACAAATATCTTTGGATCTTAATGTACTTCCTTCTAGATTATCACAGTCTTTATTTTAATAAATTTATGACAGATTTTATGAAAAAGTTAAAAATTAAATCTAAAAATCTTAAAATGTGTAAAAGTATTCTTAAAGATATGGAAATAGATTTACAAATAGAAGAAAATTCAAGTCAACTTACAGTGGTGATCATAACATTGATGTCACCATGAGAAGCTGAACACAGACAGTCCATACCCTAGAAAACATTTTATAGAAAATACAGCAAAACCAATAAGGTAAAAAAAAATTATATCAAATAAAATTCTACATTTCTATCCTTTTTTTGCTACCAAAAAATATCACATTCAAAACAATGAAACAGGGTAAACAAAAAAAAAAAAAAAGAAAATGAAATACAAAATCACCCTTACAGTTTATAATAAAGCTGAGTGCAAAAGAACTCTGCCTTTAAGTACCAATATAAGCATTTGAAGAAAAAAGTCCTTAAAATTATATTTTAGATTAAACTGAGAGGGAAAAGTTAAAGTTAGCAACTCCTTTTGCATTTTACACCCCAGATCCAAAATCAAAACAACCGTTGGCACATTGTAAAGGTGAATAAAAGTATTATGAATGAAGGTCAACATTATGTATTCCTCATTCCATTCTTTTCTCCAAACTCTTTTGTAAGAAACCCCATTTCTGAGGCATGAATAGGACAATACAGAGGATACAAAGGTGTATTGAATAAAAGCGCTAAGGGAAACCTCTCAGTTTTGAATGCCAACTGAGGGGTGTAAATTACACGTCCGTTTCCCTTAGCACAAGTGTAAACCATATTTGGCATACATTTGAAATTTAGGTAGAAAACAGTATATATACAACTACTGTACCTTGGCCTTTTTATCTTTGATATCTCTTATATCTTTAACATCTTGGAGATTACCTGGATCACAAGGTGAGGGACTTTTAATTTAAACAACATTAAAAACTACTTAATTTCCTGTAATTACATAAACAGCCAAAATTACTGAGAAGAAGATATAATACTAGTCAACCATTTGTAGGTAAGGTCCTGTTACAGTTCTCTGTTCTCTAACAGGAAATATAGTCCTTCAAAAGGTAAATGTCTCATTCTGGACAGAAGAAACAAGTGCAAATACTGACTTTCTGAAGAACTATAGGCAGTTGACCAAAATAAATATGGAAGCGTGGCGAATAAAAGGGAGCCCATTACTATACCCCCACAGGGTATAAGTTGTTTCCCTTCAAATAGTAAAACAGGGGCAGATTGAGGCCGTCTTCTGGGTCTTCCGGAAGACAGATTTTAAAGTTTAAATTGATTGGTATCTAATTATTTCTGTAGATCAAGAAAGATAGTTTGGAAGACTGTCAGAAAATATCCCTGGATCCCCTCTGTAAAATGACTGACAATGCAAATAATTTTTACAGATCGTTAATTCTCTAACTTTCATGTTATCAGCAGTAAATTTAATGCCTTTTTTATTTCAGTTGCTGCCCAAAATACAATCTTATGCATGAACAAAATAGAGGAAGACCACACAATTCTCTTTGATGAAAAATTCTTGAAGAGCATCGCCTCTAAGATAGCAAACGAGTGGGACACCTTGGCACCTCAATTTGGTTTCAGCAAAAAGAAAGTGAAAGAAATCAGAAGAGACAATCCAGCAGACAACATCCGGCAGTGTCAGGTGATGCTGGTCAACTGGGCAAGACACAACTTCTCAAGTGACGCCAATAAATCTGAGAAACTGACAGAGATTCTATTATCTCTTGACAGGAGTGATCTGGTGTCAGAGTTACATGAGAAAGAAAGAATATGGCTGAGCTTTATCTGAAAAATTCTTCAGAAGTTGCAGAGACATGTAGATCAAGGAGATATCTGACAGGCCTAGCTGTCTGGCTAAACCTTTGTGTTGAGGTGACGTAAATATTATCCTGTTACAAAAAGATACAATCCCAGCAGCAAAAGAAATGGTAACCGAATCCTGTGTCCAACTTTAGGGGATATTTATATATACTTCATTTGCATTGATCTGTATAATGACTGTATCATAATGCTAAGTATGTGATCAGTGAACAGAAGCAATCTTCAGTGTACTACAATGGTTCAGGACATTATGAGGTGCAATATTCAGGGACAAATGTATTCTGCAGTATATCAGACAACCAGAAATGGAGATCAGTATTACGCCATATTTTGCCAAAATGTATTTCTAAGACAACTTGGATTTATTGATGCAATAAATTTAATTACAAGAGTAAAAACAACCAACTTAGGACCATTTATTCACAATCACATGCATAAATTATAAGGGAGTATTTGCCATAGCTAAAATATTTCATCTTAATAATATGGAAAAAATTGTGGAAAACATCTTCAGGACTTCTGCATTCATTTTGTCTACTGAATGACGAACGCTAAATAAACATCCTTTCATTAAAATCTTTTTTTTCTTTTTCTTTTTTTTTTTGTTTTGAAAGACACACATACAAGAATAACAGATGTCATTGTACAACTCACCATAAAAGCCAGCTTGGATATGGAGTGGACTCTGTTGACATCACTGAAATAAAAAATACATTTTTTTATTATTTAAGACCAACAGCCTCAGTGACCATGAGACATTTAATGACTCTTGGTCCAACTGTGACAGCAGTCCCCAAATTCGAGCCTTTTATATAATACTGCTTCACAGTGAGTCAAAAGACAGTGTATATAATGAATTGAGGATTTAGTTTTTAAAGGAAAAGTTATGATAATGTTGTTTTACCTGGTAAGATCAAAATCTTCTCCCACAGTCTCAGCTTCCTGTTTGGAGAGTTCCACCAATATTTGCAATGCATGCTGCGCAGATGATTCCGATTCCTTCAGTGAGTAATTCTTAAGGAGTGTGGTGAAGTTCTAGAAAGAAAAAAAGTTATATTAATTCTAAATTTACTGTTATGCCATGTAGTGTAAAATGTAGTTAAAAGGTATAATTACAAATGTCAGGACTAAGCGCAACCAAACTGCAGGAAGTATATTGATTGACCTGGTACTTACAACTTCTACTCAGGTAAGGGACAACTTTAACACTGATAAAACACCAATCTAAACTGTTATCGCTTCTCATTTCAATTTGCCAAATTACATGCAATTCATAAATCAATGAATCGTTTTCCAAATACCTTGTTCTCTGGAAGGGGTTTCCAGTTTGTCTGGGTCATAATATTTTAAGTACAGAAATACAGGCCAGAATATTTGTGTGCATGGGAACCTTATAATCGAAAATTTGTTTATTGAGAACCCTCCAAACTTTCCCTGCTTACCCTAAGTAAAGAGAGCAGGCAGCTCCTCAGTTTTGTTATTTCCTGGGGAGTGAGAATCCCTTCATCTTCATCCTCATCCTCATCTTCTCCTACACCAAAATCCTACAAGGTAATAATTCAAGGTAGACGATGCAGATTTAATAACAAGATCTATACCAGAGTTCATTAGAATCTGATTGAAACAGATTCTGATACGGTAACCCTGTTCCTAACCGACACACTCCATAACAAAGCCACGCTTGGATCAATCTGTGGAGAAATAGAACTTCAAAGTGTAATTTTCAGATGCTTCAGCACCAACTGATATGTAATAATTGTATGCATTTTCTGCAGAATTCTTAATTAATCACAGCAAAATCGATATAACTTATACTTTTACAAGACACATTTGTATATACACCAACATCTATGACTCCTAAATAACTTTGATCTTACTCTAAAATGACTCCTCTTTCTTCTTCATGTGAAAGACATTAATAGCAGTCAATTGTGAAGAAGACTCATAATAATACAACATCAAAACAACTTCTAAAGTGCCTGCCCCTTACTAGGTGAAAACGCACTATGGTACAACCAAAAGACATGATCATGATAACTACTGTACTTACATCTCCATCTACGTCCTGTTCTGGTTCTTTGGTCGTCTTTCTTGCTTTACCTCTCCTGCCTGCCTGACTGCTACGGACTGGAGACGGCTTCCTCTTCCTTTTGGGGGAGCCTTTAACGACAGAGAGCGATTTCATTTTGAGTTTTACTTACTCCAGGGAGATTAAGGACATCTTTTGTATTAACAGATAAAAGAAGAATGTATAAAGTTAATTCTAATTTTGTGCTCTTTTTGTTAATGTCAAATTTTCTTTTATTTTGTAACTCTAAAAATTAACATTGCATCCTGACTGAAATGATTGCAACTTGACAAAATTAATTCTACTTTCTTCTCCATTCCATAACATTTACCTAGTTGAGTCCAAGACTTGAAGACATCTACCGATTTCTGGAACAACATTGGGTGGAAGATTTTGAATGCTCCACTCCCTGGAAAGAAAATGTTATTAAAAATAAATAAGTAGAATTACGCCTTCAATGAGATGAACCATATATGAAACAGTAAAACCATTTAAAGAAACTTTCAAGAGTTTTTAAAAATTCAAAATTATTCCCCTAACATTGTAGGTAATGCTCTTTATGGAATAGTACAATTCAAGGTATTGCATTACCTGGTATACATATTAAAGTGAAGTAGACATCAGCTGCTGAGATTGCAGCCTCTCTTAGTTGGGCATTTGCCACTCTCTGAAAAATTAATATCAATAGAGAACATATTACTGAATATAGACCTGAGCACACAAAGAGTGCCAAAATACAGAAATGAAAAAAACTATTATTTTTCATTATGAATATTTATAAAGAGCTAATAGTAAAATTGTTGTGTTGATGAAAGTGGACCTTTTTTTAATAAGAAATATCTTGAAAATGCAAGCACTGAAATAATGCAACTCTCTATAACCGGGATGAGACTGCCACTTAGTGAAAATGTCAGAAAATATTTCCTGGGGTCCATGGGGCCACTTAGGCAAATACTATTTTTGGCTCCCAAAAAGTCAGAAATCTGCTGATAGTCAGAGAGATTTTATCTCTTCTATAAGGGAATTGGGGGGGCACAATTATACACCCAATACCCAGATTTTCACATAAAAACAGGACTTTCATCGTCATGTGTATGCTGTATCATCACCTACCTTTGACCCTGCTTCTATGATGTAATAAAGAAAAGATACAAAGTTTCTGTGTGGAAGGTCATTCTCCACTAGCACTGTCCAGAAACCTGGCAAGGAAAGAAAGAGCTTATTCATTATTACTTTCCTTTCTTATACAAGCATAACTTATTGTGGATACTGCATAGTACAAAAAAAGAAAAAAGCAGATATCTAATTAAGATAATTAATGTATAATTACTAGTAAATAAAGTATTCAGGCAATTTACAATCACAAAATGTTAAAGTTCTGTCCAGGAGTATATAAGGCTCTGTTCTCACAACTTTTAGATCGATCTATCACCGCGGAGAGTCTCACTAGATTACTGTCAGATAATCCCCCTTAAGTGTCCGTCCCCGCCTACTACAAGCTTTAAGGGGTAATTAACTTTCGTGTCCGCTCGGCTGACAGCTATTTAGCGTGAACCCCCAGGGAGTTAGGTCGATCCAATGTAGGTCGATCTAATCTATGAGAATGGGGTGTAAGGTACATAGCAAGCAAGCACACACGTCCAATTATTGATATTGATTTAATTGCAATAAAATATTTAAATGAACACAAACAGAAGTGCCAGAGTAGAGTATGATAATTCAATAGAACTGACCCTCCCCTGACTTTCCCTCCTCCCCCAGTGCCCAGGGCTGGAGGATCTTCCTGGTCAACTTCAGGGTCTCCACATGGTACCCACTGCCCTCCAGGCCTTCCTCTGTACTGATAGGCAGTGGGTCGTAGTCTGTGAAGTCTCTCTCCCATACTTCCTTCACCCAATCTGAAAGTTAAGTTAATATGAAGTTACTCAAGTTTAAAACCAATGAATAAGGTTTAGGTCAACTGTGAAATGGAGATTGGTGGTGTGAATCTTCATGTGTTTGTCAGTGTTTGAGGGAGTTGCCTCAGTTTGCGGCCTTACACGCTTACAGTACCCTTACGGCAGCGCAATGGCACCGCTACATAGGAATGTATTAGGCCGCACACTGAAGCTGGGGGAGGGTTGACCACTGGCTATACCACTAATTACTGGACATATCTAGCCTCAAGAGCTTCGAGTCAGTAATTGATTATAAAATATATGTGGCCATCTTTTACATATCGCTTTGATACGAGGGCATTCGGTCTGTATCATTTTAGATTTTAATCGCACTACCGATATCTAGACTGTCAACAATGTTTTCTGTCCTCTCAGACCTGCTGATTGAAACGAAACAATGTTTTTCCTATCAATACTATACGTATGAGTTAATGCTTTTTTTTACCTGTATCCAAGCCAGTAAAATCGAGTGTGGAGAGGCACTCGACTGTTTTCCCTACGTCCGCCATATCGAAAACAACCGCCAAATCAGTAAGAGCTCTTTTCAAAAGGAGAACCAAAATGTATCACTAAGCCTCAACTCCCTTCAATAATTTTTCCACTTTTTGTACAAATCAAAGATCAACAGACTCAATTTTTGAATTTATGATAAAGTATTTATCATAAGCTTTCTGAAACGTTTTACTTTGTTAGCTTATTGCTAATCTTTCTAGTGAAATGATTCTTTGACATGATCCGAGATTAAAATATCTCCCAAACAGGACACAGGCCAGTCAACATGGCACTTTCTCAAGCAAGTAAGAAATCAGTCATTTTCTTAACGTGGAGACACACTAATTTCATGTTTTATTTGTTAATGCTTACTTGTTAACAAGGGCAGTTGATGACATAAATGAAAAATGAAGACGTAACGTAGGTTCATCTGTCTATTTTCATTTGGAGGTGTGTCTGCTTCATCATTCTGTGATTGGTCAGTTCACATTATTTTTAGGTCGAGTTCAAATCCACGTGTATGCACACATAGCTTGTCTAAGAGTTAGCGTGCCATCTGTCCATTTGGTGAACTAGAGTGATCCAAATGATATTAATCGGTTGAAAACAAAAACAAGTAAATCAGTTATCAGTTCTTGACAGGCACAATTTTGTTGACAAGCCATGGTACTAGTAAAAGATAATGTTCCAGTTTTTCCAATATGGTTATTTATTTTTTATTAATCAGGGCCAGGCCCGTAGCCAGGGGGTTCGTTTTCTGAAAAAGTGGACCTTTTTCCATAAAAACTTCATGAACCTAGATCAAAATTTACCCAGAGTGGACCTTTTTCCACCAAAAGGGGCGGTTCTTTCGAAACCCCCGAACCCCCCCCCCCCCCTGGCTACGGGCCTGCAGGCTCAGTCACTTTTAGTCTTTAGAACAATTCAGTGTGATTATAATTGAGTTCCTGAAGGCATGAAGTTTAAACAAGGGTTTTTGTATTTTTTTGTGCTAAAGTAAGAAGTGAAAGTGAGAGAGAAACTTATTTAATTTAGTTCATATTCTTGTGCAATTACCGATAAATATCTGGGAAAAAAATAGACATTGATGGCAAAACTAGAACTGTTTCTGAAATGGTGTGGCATATATAACTACTTAAAGAAGCATATTGTTGAAAGTTTATAGCTTATCCTATAACTCGTGATGTTTTCTTTAGAGAATCTCAGACACTTTCTTAAGACATTTCAAGTCCAACGAGTCCTGAGTGCCAACACCGTTGCTGTGGCAGCAGTTAAAGAAGACCTTGGTAATGTTCTCAGTGAAATCAAAGAGGCTGGTCTCTGGAAACCTGAGAGGATTATTACATCAAAACAAGATTCTGCTATTGAAGTGAAAGGGTCCAAGGGAAAAATTCTGAACTTTTGTGCCAATAATTATTTAGGCCTATCAGTAAGTGAATTCATTACACCCCAATGATGTTATTTGTTTTTATACACTCTCATATGTGATGGGCTGATATCACATCAGTTTTGATATTTTTGTTCTTCAGGAAATAAATGCCAGGAGCATTCAAACTTAACAATACTGAAACATCTTTTGTAAATAAAGATTGAAGAAGATATTTGTTTTTAAAGAACATTGATAATTTATTTGAGGTGCTAACAAATAAGATATGATAAATCAATTCCTCATATAATAAATGAATGTTTACAGAGTCACCCAGATGTTATAGAAGCAGGCAAGAGAGCCCTTGACAGTCATGGTGCTGGACTTAGCTCCGTCAGATTCATATGTGGAACACAAGTAAGTGCTTTCACCATGGGTTGCTTTCATAAAAGGACTGTTGACTGAAGGTTTATTGCTCCTCCTATAGTTAACTTGCCATACCCAATGATATCTTGCTGGAAAATGTGGCAAGCCTGGTATTTAGGATATGGTGTACAAACTGCATGAATTTTTTACTTTAAAACCCTTTTTTTCTCTGTTATGACTCCAGGTGGATCAGTTAACAGTGGTTTAAGTAAATGAAATTAGACCCTGTTTTAAAAAAAGGAAAAAACCTTGTTTTAGACAAGCAGTTTTTTAAAATTTCATAAGACTACCAGAATTGATCAAAGTAGTCTTTTATTTTATTTTCTGTAGGATCTACACAAGGAACTTGAAGCAAAAATTGCAAAGTTTCATGGCATGGAAGATGCTATTGTGTACGCCAGCTGCTTTGATGCTAATGCAGGTAGTTGAGTCACAGATCAATTGATTTGTGTTTTTTTTATGGATGTATGTATCATGTGTTTTTTTATATGTTGATGTTTAAGTTACCTCTGACCTTTGTGAATTTTGCCAGTACAAATTAATACAGGCTATCTGTAGGCAAAGTGTATGTCTAAGTTTGCTGAAGACCCACATCTTTTTCAACATACTGGTAGAAGTAGGATGACATGCACCATTTTATGTTCTACAATTTACAGGTTTGTTTGAACAAATTCTGAGTTCTGAGGATGCAGTTCTGTCCGATGCCCTGAATCATGCGTCTATCATTGATGGGATAAGACTTTGCAAAGCTCAGAAGTATCGTTACAATCACATGGACATGGAAGGTTGGTCATGTGACAGCTAGTGTAGTTTGTTACAGTGTATCACTGGATTAGGAGGAGTTGCTAAGGAGATTATTATTTAACTGTTATAATATCTTGAAACAAAAACTGTAGTGATTATATGTAAAATGATACCAGCGTGTCAGATTTACACATACATGACTGTGTACGCTACAGTTAAATACAGTATTATCCACAATTTGTAGTTGATTTATACTACTTTCTTTATGTTTTCTGTAGATCTTGAATCCAAACTAAAGGATGCTCAGAAGTGCAGACTAAGGTTGATAGCCAGTGATGGGGTCTTCAGTATGGACGGGAATGTTACTCCATTAAAGTAGGCTAAGTCATTTTAGTCACACAGTGCATTTTAACTTTGCTGCTTTGATAAAAAAGTAGTTTTTATGATCGAAATTGGGTTATAGAATTATTTGGCTGACTTTGATTTATCTTAATATATTTAAGCCATTCCTTTGTTGCGTGTTTACTGTTTTTAAATCATGACAAGTTTGTGAAATGATTTTGGTTATCTTACAGGGAAATCTGTGATCTTGCAGACAAATATAATGCCTTGGTATTCATTGATGAGTGTCATGCTACAGGCTTCTTTGGCAAAACTGGAAGGTGTGTCTGGAGCTGAATGGTTGTCAGCATTATTACATACTAATTACTAAATACTGTTTTTTTTTTTTTTTTTTTGTAAATGATAAATAATAGGATTTTACCTGAAACAGGAATTCAGTAATCAGCTTGTAGATATTTGTAGATGTTCTGAGTAGGACTCTTATATTTTCTATACTTATGACATAAATTATATTTTGTGAAAATTTCTGGACCTGCTATATAATTAGTGGTCATTGATTTCCATGAGGTTTTTACAACATATGATAGAAAATAATATCTGTACTCCTCTTAGCAGAGAAATATTCCTTTATAATGTTTATTTTAACTTATCTCTTTGGATATGTCATTTATAAATTTGTCCCAGGTCTGGAAAAATCTATGTATCAGGTTACAAAATACATTTTTAACATACTCACAAATTTCCACATAAACATATTTTTTTATTAAATTAATTAATAAGTTAATTAATTTTATTTATATATTTTTTTATCTAGAGGAACTGATGAGTACACGGGCACACAGGGCAGGGTGGATATCATCAACTCCACACTGGGAAAAGCACTGGGAGGGGCATCAGGTAGAACAGTTTCTCGCGTTTTGTAATGAAAACATAATTTTTTTTACTTTATTTCCTTTTGCTCAAAACTGCAAGAAATTTGAAGATGAGGTACACGCCATATTGTAATGTATTATAATTCTTTAATTAACACTGAAAATAATTGATGCTGTCCAATTATGGAAACCAGTTTGTCCATGTCTCTGTTTTTTACACTTACACTTAAGGTGGGTACACGGCTGGACCCAGAGAGTTAACGGAGCTGCTGCGTCAAAGATCACGTCCGTATCTGTTTTCTAATGCATTACCCCCAGCAGTAGTGGCGTGTGCCATCAAGGTAAGCAGTACTCTGCCTGTAGTTAATTAGTTGTATAACTGTGTGATACAGTATATACCCTATGATTCATGTTTATACTATTAGTTACTGCAATAACAGTGTAATATTTAAAAGGTTTGAGTGTCCTTCAATTGGCATGATACGCCTGGCATTCAGTAAGATTTAATCTTGGCCCCTCACTCCCATTCAGTATTTTAATTTAAGACATTGTTTCTAATTTGTTCAAGTTATCAGACTTACCCTGCAACTCAATTTCCATATACATTGCACGTCTCTGGTTGTAGTTGATAAGAGGAATTTTGCTTATATATTATACATATTGGTTAATTTCATGATGTGAAATGTGCTGATTATTTTTATTACTGTGACTCTTGACAGGTACTTGACATGCTTCTTGAAGGAACTAACCTCACTGCCAAGGTGCTGTCTAACACAAAACGTTTTCGCTCCAAGATGACGGCTGCGGGATTCAACTTGGGAGTACGTATCTCATTTTGATTGCATGAAAGTCTGATTTAAGGGAAAAGTTGACAGAATTTTTTGAAAATTTTTTTATCGTGTTGTTGAATTAATAATTACATAAGTGATTCAGAATAAAGTTTTTAAAAATCTATTACTTGACTTTAGCCAGTCTACGTGTCTACTGAAATAGGTGGAATTGTTTTTGTCTTGTTTTATGATCATTGTGGAAGAAATTTGATCACATTTTCCCATGTCCTGGATAGACCGAATAATGCTAGTTCAGTGACAGGTTTTAAAAACTTCAATACTATATGTGAAAATAATACTGGATGACTTAATTATCTGCACAGTCTTAATTTCTTATTATGTTTAAAAGCTAATAAAGAGCAAATATTATAAATAATGATTCAAGTTGGGCAAATCGAAGTCACTTTTTTTGTGTAAAGACTGTAAATTAAAGTGAATAGCTAAATTATTAAATTATCTAAATATTTAACCTATTTAATATGGAGAACTGTGTATTTCCCCCAGGGTGACCCAGACCACCCCATCTGCCCAGTGATGTTGGGGGACGCTAAATTAGCAAATCAGTATGCTGAAGAAATGCTGTGTGAGTAGAAATGAAATGATGATGCAAACAAATATTGTTGATTTGTTTTAATTTACTAGTTCTTATTTAAAGCAACCTTTGGCTAATAGGAAATTTCTTTGATTGAAAAAATAAACGTGGCATTGAAGAAACTAAAATACTGAAGCTGTGTAAAATAATTATTTTGTAAACAATTTGATCATGTTTTCAGCAAGAGACATCTATGTTATTGGGTTCAGTTACCCAGTGGTTCCCAAGAATACGGCCAGAATTAGGGTTCAGATATCTGCTGCTCACAGCGAGGAGGACATTGATAAAGCCGTGGATGCCTTTGTGGACATTGGACGCAAACTGAAGGTCATTCCATGAGATGGAGTATGGAATTGGGTCTACCCAACTACCAGACTCAACACTGGTTGATCAGACCACACTACCCGTTTTCAAGGTGTGTGTCAGTACGCGCTTTGGCGTATCAGATGCAACACTGCTCTTGCCTAGTACACGTTGTGATAGCAATGCTTTTGAGCTGGGTTGGAAAGTAGTGCATTTCATCTCAAAATTTGTTTGGGGGTATGATACTGTGAAATGCGCACACCCTGAAAACGGGTAGTGTGGTCCTATCTCCCAGTGAATGCAGGATCATTCTGTGTCGAGTCTGGTAGTTGGGTAGGCCTGTAACTCTTACACCCCATTTCCATAGATTTTTAGATCGATCTATCCCTGTGGGGAGTCTCACTAGATTACTGTCAGCTTGGCCGGCTTAAGCGTCTGTCCCGCCTACTAAAAGCTGTAAGTGGGTAATTAACTATGGTGCGCCCTCGTCTGACTGCAATTTAGCGTGAACCCCCAGGGAGTTAGGTCGATCTAAATTTTAATTCCTGGATCGATCTAAATCTCTGGAAATACGCCCTTAGATGATATCTGTAATGTTTTAAGATACCTTATACCATAAAAAGTAGAGACTAATTGGATCAACTAGTATATTCATTAAAAGTGAATTGTCAAAAGGAAAAAGAATCTCTAAAAAGTGCCATTTGGTATTTGTAGCTAACTTGTTGAACCCATTCCAAGTGTTTACTTCCAATTTGATACATGACCATTCCCTGTATTGTGTTAAAATATTTAAAAGATGTCACTTCAAAAAGATCTTTTGGATCAGATTATATCTTGAAAGATTGTCAGATGGATAAAGGCATTTTGGCATTAAGATAATCATGTTAAATCTAAAATTACCTTTAGGCTTTTGGTAATCATGTATTTAAAACTCATTCCAGATAGTTTACTTCTTGTTGAAAATTATGAATCATTCCATGTTCGGTTGGATTGCCCAGGCATTGATCCTTTAGCTCATTCTTTTGAGTTTGTTAATTATGCTTATTTAATTATGTTGAGTTTGTTAAATATGATGTAATGACGATCTCTTTTTCACAAATGAAACTATGGCAGCTATGTTTTAAACACAGTAGCATAATAAGAAACTATTTTATGCTTGAATCTCGTATTGAAAAATTTATTTTTACTGGCAGTGGGTGTATTTAAGTGTATTTCATATTAAAAATAGGTTTTATTGCCAATTTATTATAATACATTGAAGCATTGAATCTCATCTTACATGTACTACCAAATCAGTTCCGTGTTTATCAGAGAATGAAGGACCATTTAGTTAGCTCTGGGAAAATATAAAGCATTCCTGTAAAACCATCAGATTAATGATATAATATTGTTTTCACACTTTATGGAAAATTTGATATTTTGCACAATCTGAGCTAAGAACTTATTGACAGGCAGAGAATTTTGGCCATAGAAACATATGGACTGAATTTTGGTCTCTTTGTTAGTGGAGTGTATTAATATTGTGAAATAAAAAATTTCTTCTAGTGCATTCAGTTTGTGTACAAGACTTTATTCATGGGTATTATATAAATAGATGGTCAATGTAAGCTTCTAACCTGAGTCTATTTGTAATTTTGCATGCAAGTTTAAACATACTTCTGTGTCTTAAACAAGGCAGTAAGCTGCCAAATGTACAGACATATACAGCAGATGCACAAATAAGGTTCTTTTGTCAATTTAAAGCAATATTACAAAATCCTTAACAACATTATCACCACCAATTTTCATTATGTACAACAGTTAACATGGACAATCAAAAAATGTTTATATCATATAGAACCTTAGGTTCATAGAATTTCAAAACCACAAATAAAAAATGCAGTGTGGGCAAAATGAGAAGTTAAATAAAAAATAACTGCATAATATCTTGAGAAAAAATTTCATCAGGCTGCTTTTCCAACTTAAACTGCATTTTACTCATAAGAATCATTCCTTTGAGGATAGTAACACAGTTTTTCTTTCATATATACTGTTTTACAGAGGCATTGCACGAGATAAGATTTTGGACAATTTTAATGCAACATATTAAAAAACAATGCCACCATTTTAAAATTTTGTGATGTTAGTAATGAACTTTACACACTGCGCGTGAGCATATATCACAAAAGTTTCAATGGTGAAGACCAAAAGTGCATAAATGCTGGCTGGGTACATGTCAGCACATTGATTCTTACATTAGACAACTTTTAATGTATAGGTACCCAGTATGGTGGACATAACAGTTCATAGTTCGGCCATTCTCAAAGCTGAGAGGCCAGTATTTTCAGAGTTACTTGCATTTCTCAACGGAAAACAATGGGACAGACTGCCATCACTTATCGCGCCGAACATAACCATGACATTACCAAGGACAGAGTAAAACACAAAAATGTTCCAAACACACTTGGGTGTCGGGGGGGCGGCTGTGCCTAGTATGTTGGGTTCCTTACATGTAACATTGGCAGCTGCAGTGGGACACATGCTAATTAACGACTGCTCTCTCCCCGTGGGGAGCTGAACATTGGTCAATCCACACAAATCTACGATCTTCTTAAAATTTGCATCGCTTGCGTCGAAAGCTACAGAATTCATAACGCTTAATTCGTGAAATATGTAGGACCCGTCCGCATTTTTCTTTAGCCCAATTATGTACTGTTTCCCCTCGGATATTTCATTCCTGGAACACGTATGTCGTGGGCTGACCCTATCAATGGTAATATTTTCAGGAAAATCCCCTTGCTCCGAGTTTTTGTAGATACAGAAGACGCGAAATATTGCGTTGGTTTTCTGGGGCGTCTCGGGGTATTGCGACGTATCATTCAGTTCGTAATGTCGGACGTCTTCCCCATAGACAACGATGTCTGCCTTGGAAAGGACCTCCGTCATGTCCCAGGTTCGGGGAACGCCCACTACGGAACACGAGTCTGAGCACTGGAGAACAGCACACAACAAGACGACCAGGATATGTAACACTAATGACGCCATCTTAATTAATTTTTCTCGTTTACTTCTTCACGAGCCTCGGCGCTGCCTTGATGTCAGACCTTTACATGCTCAGGTGTAATATAATGTCTATTTATCGATCCTTACCCCATAGGTGAGAGTGTATGCGACTTGAAGCTTAAGGCATTTCTGTCAGTTGTGATCCAAGGGTCCTGTTGGTTGTCATAGACGCCCTTCGACCTTTTCACCTTACCTTACCTTACCTTGACAGCCTCGTTGTAGGTCGGTCGTGTACCTCTGGTAAATTTAATTTTAAATTGCCTTTTTTTATTAGAATCAGGGATAAGCCGGCCGTGTGTCTCCAGAAACTTTATGCTAATTACCTTTGATCAGCCGAGGACCGGCTTGGAGGACAGTTAAGGTGATAACGATCAGGGGTACGCCGGGCGCGTGCCTCCGGCAAACTGATCGTTCTTACCTTTGATCATCTAAGGTGATTACAGTCAGGGGTACCCCGGTCGCGAGCCAATGTTTGGAGTCAAGTATGCTGAATATAAAAAAGCAAGTATTCTCTAAGGTTATCCATCACTCTAACCATGCCTGGAAAGCAAGATGGATCGAGTATTCTCATCTTAGCTAGGAGACACATCAGGCGGTTGCAGGACGACCATTTGCGAACCCCAGGTGAACATACGTTACTGTCACAAACGCAAAACTTTCAACTGTGAAACGTTTTACTCATTTTGAAAATTCAATCATCGCTAGTTTTGGTCTTTGATTTATCTCCTACATGTATAACATATAAAATTATGATAATCTTCTATATAGAATCATAAGCCGTACCAAATCCCAAATGGCACCGTTCGCCCTCTAAAAATATACCAAAAATGTTTGGGCTCTCCAGCGGGCCCCGGACCCCACGCCAAGTGGGGAGGCGCGACTCCCCCCCCCCCCCCCCCCCCTTCAAATAATATAATCCTGGATTCGCCCCTACCGACAGTAAAATAAACATAAAATAAATTATTTTCCCCTCGTGCTCCAAATATTGTATATCAGAAATGTCAAACTATCATGGAATTCACAATATATTTTTCAGTCAGCAAAAGAAAACATTGTTTTCTCTTGCACCAAGTAGCCAAAAGACAATTTTTTAGGGAACAGTATTAGTCTATGACGCAAAGCCCCTTAAAATATATAAAAAAGCATCCTTACGTCATGTCAAATTTACTGAACCACTACAAAATATATTGGAATGCGGTATAAAAATTAAAATTAAATGACCCGGAACGTCATGTTGCCATTTAGGGCTCTTTGCTTAATAAAATGGACTTAAATTTTATTTCAATTTAATTTTTATTTAAATTGAGACAGTTTCTGTTCTATACACATATACGCTTTAAAAAATTGAATTCATTCAACTTTATTTTATGACACTTCAGCATGTGAAATGCACCTCTATATTGGGTTTGGGTGTTTAAATCATGAAGAGGGTGTGCGCTTTTGGAGTTACACGCGACTCAAGAGGCCCAACATTTCATACTTTAAGGAAGGTGACCTTCACCTCTCGGCATTGGGATATTTTTACCTGAACAGATCCCTTCAGGAAACCCTTGTCTCTTCGTGCTCTCAATTTTGATGATAATTTTCAGGGTCACCAAATGTATAAAAAAGCAAGACCAACTCTCAAGCGGGCATACTAGTTGATTGGAACATATTGTAAACCTTTTCTGAGATAAGTGGGTGGTCCTGAAAAGGACCGTTAATAGGTAGTAGATGAGTCTTCTTTGAACGGAAGCAACTTTCGGAGGCGCCTTGATACCACTGCCGGTGCTCTTTTAGCTCTGATGCTGGTGCGGTGTAGGAGCCAGGTCGTAGTGCCACACACTGTACTATCTTCCAGGGTCGTAGTGTCGCAGACCTTTCACATGGGCTGACTCACAAATCTGAAAAGACCCCGCCCCCTAAACGCAAGCAACACGATCAAGGAACTGCTGAGAGATAACCCCTTCACCTATTAGTATTACTTAAAACCGATACCTGGTCAGAAATATAATGTGCCAATCACTATAAAAACTGGTCGAAGCGCCGCACTGGGCCATCTTCCAGGGTCGTAGTGTCGCAGATCTTTCACATGGGCTGAATCACAAATCATAATTCTTTACGAGTTCATTTTTATTGCTTTCGGACTTTAACCTGTTTATTTATTTATTTATTTATTTATTTATTGGAAACTGCTAGGGTAACCCACCACGTAGCAGAAGAAACTACGGAGCCCCGCAGGGGTCACATTTTAGAAATCTCTTACGCGTATTTTTATTGAAACTGCTTGGGTACTTATTTATTTATTTTGGAAACTGCTAGGGTAACCCACCGCGTAGCAGAAGAAAAACTCTCTTTACGCGTTTTTGTTATTGAAAAAGCTGCTAGGGTAACCCACCACGTAGCAGAAGAAAAAATTCTTTACGTGTTTATTTTTATTTATTAATTTATTTTGTAAACTGCTAGGGTAACCCACCGCGTAGCAGAAGAAAAAATTCTTTACGTGTTTATTTTTATTTATTTATTTTTATTGAAACTGCTAGGGTACTTATTTATTTATTTTGGAAACTGCTAGGGTAACCCACCACGTAGCAGAAGAAAAAAAAATACTTTACGTGTTTATTTATTTATTTATTTTTATAGAATCTGCTAGGGTACTTATTTATTTATTTTGGAAACTGCTAGGGTAACTCACCACGTAGCAGAAGAAAAAAATTCTTAACGTGTTTATTTATTAATTTATTTATTAATTTATTTATTTATTTATTTATTTTGGAAACTGCTAGGGTAACCCACCGCGTAGCAGAAGAAAAACTCTCTTTACGCGTTTTTGTTATTGAAACTACTAGGGAAACCCACCACGTAGAAGGAAAAATCTCTGAATGTCATCGGCATTATTGCGACGGTTTTCGCGAGGAATCTCGTTTCTGTTACGCTTGTACTTGGTATTTTGAACTCGCTTTACGTCTCGTGGCGCGTTTTCAGGATCTTCGAATTCCTTCACCAACTGCGAATTAAATTTCCTGACTGAAGCATCCGACACGACTTCCTCATCGCGTTCTTTAAGATGTTTTGGAGTTGCCATGAACAGAAGCCATTTGCAGCCAAAATCCTACATACTCAACTATTGCCACAGAATCAGACAAGGGGCTTCTTTCTTTCAGGGAATCGGGCACTTTTTCAAGCCAGGTTATTCTTCTCTTAAAGGCACTTTGTCTTTTTAAAGTGGAGTAATGATGTTTTAGTGTGAGGATTTCACTTTGTAATGGTTGAGGGACTAACGGTGTCCAGGCTTTACGAACGAGAGTTCCATAACTCCCTTTTTTCTCAATGACGAATTTTAAACTTCTCTCTGTATGAACATAATGACACGATTTTGTAGAGGAACACTTGCTATCCCATACCCCACAGTCATCCGTAAACTGACTCTTTTTCCCTTTTTCATGTCGTTTTCGATTGTCACTGTTGTCTACAACAAAATAGACGTTTTCTTTTATTCCACGCGGTATACTGGATTCGACTTTCGGTGGGTTGCAAACTATACTAACAGCGTTTCTGGAGCTTGAAATCTAGTAATGCTTATTCCAAGCATTTCTGGCAAGTCGCTTTCCCCTTCGGAGTTTGAATCGGGAGTAAAAACAAAATCGCCGTTTTCGTCGTCAGAAATATCTATGATGGCGTCAGTGGGTGCCAACTCGGTCACTGGGAGGCACATGGTGATGTAGGATGCGTCTTTACGTGACCGCTTCTGAGGTGGTGTTTCAGGATTCTCACGATCGTGCACTGGGGAACTGTCCTTATCTGAACACTCAATAAGCGGAGCGAAATGGTCCGGAGTCCAAGTACCAGTACCCTCGCCGGTACCATAGAGACGGGACCACATAACTACTACTGGGGTCACACGATTGTTAAACGGTAGCCTTGGCTCAAAGGTTTGGCCAAGGCATCCAAAGGCTGGATCGAGTAATCCGTTCATATGAGGATAGACAGATATTATTGGGCGACCAACAACAGAAGAAAGAGCGTGAATTGTCCAGCCAGTGGATTCGTTCCCTTTGACACAATCCATTCGCGCATCATTGAAATCAGCATTCAGGGCCTCCCAGTAATTGTCAGTGTGCTGCAGCTTATAGAACCCTTCATTTTCAGACATTTCCACGCTGCAACGGACACGAAGCTCATTTGCCAATCTCTCGGAACCACAAAGAGCAACAGAAACAGAATGGAACAAACTGCCGTTACCAGAGACGCGGATTGGTTTTCTACCTTTTGGGACGCCCCTACATAACACCAAGATGTCCACTGCAGTAGAATCTACAGTAAGGCCTTCACCAGCAGAGAAATGGTGAAGGTTGCCTTGAAAATGAGTTGTACTTACCCCAAAAATCTTCATGAAAATGCCTTCTTGTCGTGCTGCTTCTTCAAGGTTATCTGGGACAACACCTTTAAGACGCAGCAGGGCTTGGTGAAAGTCATAATCTCCACCTGGGGTTGAATTACAACTTTTGCACCAATACCCTAGCTTACTTTGCCCCAAAGCCTTGAAATCTGTCTCTGTTAACCCCTGGCATTCTTTATGAAACCAGAAATTACAGGACTGGCAGAATATGGACAAAGTGTAGGCAGTGTCCTTCCTGCAATCGCCACATGGATATCTCTTAGGCATCTTTGCGGTAAAGATTTCGAATCGCGTGTTCGTCGAATCGCTCGGTTCAATGTATGTTCAGGGAGCCAAAGCTATGAATGAAGACAGGTACTGGATTGAGCGTGGCTTTTATAGGATTTTCAGACAATGCCATACGTAATGAAACAAGATTACATTAAGCGTGGGCAATCATCTTACCTGTCTATGCATAATCAAAGGCATTTAAGAAGAAATTGACAGGGGACACCTACTCTATACCCATGGCAACTGATCTTATCAGTAGCGTCACGCGTCAGCACAGGGGCAATCAACTTACCTGTCCATGCATAATCAAAGGTATTTTAAAAGAAGTTAACAAGGGACACCTACTCTATACCCATGACAACTGATCATATCAGTAGTGTCCCGCGTCAGCACAGGCTAGTTCGTTTTGACACGTGGGATAAACAAGGCATACTTCAGAACAACAATTACACTTATTAAAATAAACTCAAAATGCAAACGATATGTAAACGTCACCAAAGGGATTTAAGTATAGAATAATTAAAAGTAGGGACTGTTTAGAACAATATATTTTATCATTTCCTAAAAAGCAGAGTCCATTTGTAAATATAAATCATGGAAACTGCCAATTACATCTTATAAATTGTTATATTTTACATCTGATTTTGATTCTGATTGAAATAACCGCATTCAGTGCACTAATGTAGCTTTTACGCATACACAGCCCGTTCTCCGCACGCTCAGCTGTCAACTTGAACGTTTTTTGAATATAAAAGAAACCTAGCTATAACGATTTTTATTACTATATACTTACGAGCTTTTTTTACTTTTTGCATTTTGGAAGGCTAGTATACATCGTTTTACGTGGTTTTCAATGTAACAAAGGTGACAACCGAGTCTGGTTCTCCGTTTTGAAAACGTCTACAGGCCTGCGTCCATGACCTCTATCTGGGCCCTATATATACTTTATTTTTCCTAGTAAAGCACCATCTTACGTTAAATTTCTATATATCAGCTGTTAGTGCGCCATGTCACATGACCTTGTGGTCACTCTTTATAATACGAACACTAATCAGTCACGTGATTATGGGTGTGTGTGTGTGTGTGTGTGTGTGTGGTATTGAGATATATAGAGAATTCAGTACATATGCAGCAACCATACCGGTCGGTCACCCTAGATAGCATATAATGTAAGTAATAGTAAAATGTATTTCTTTTTATTTAACGTATATACTGTAATTTGTTTATATTAGTTTTTATGAGTTTACTGTTTACCGCATACTTATGTCATTTTTTTTTATTTTTTTTAGATTTGTACAAGAGTCCAACGTACACAACGGACAAACGAGATAAGGTGTTCATTGTGATAACGAAACTGTAACAAATCGTGCTATCTATAAGACAATAAAAGATTCAGTGATTTTATGCGTAACGTCGTCTACAATATCAGCTGATTTCCCAACTATTTCATATGAGAGGAAGCTTGTGGACGATAGTGGACGGCTGTGGACGGTGGCACCTGCGGCTTACACTCGAGGTGTTATACCGAGTTGTTCTGGTAGGGGCACGGGTGACAATACAACCATAGACATAATATTGTGTCCATGATACAACCGATAATGAGGTTTTGTTTTGGAAAAGCCGAGTCAAATCACCACCAGGCTTATCAGTGCAGCCAGGCGCGTTTTGGGACCTTACAAGTTTTAGTGGCGTCAAGGTGAAAAATAATAATTATTTATTTTATTTCTCTCTCTCTCTCTTTTTTTTTTTTTTTTTTTTTTGGGGGGGGGGGGGGGGTAAAAGGACAGGCGTTTTAATAGGCAAATTTGGTAAAAAATAATTTTTGATGAAAAATTGGAGTTATGAGTATTATATTTAGGTCAGTAAATCCACCAATTTCGGATTAACGCAGACAAAGTTTAACTATATCAAATAATCCTGGATCCACCCCCTTTACACCTGTATTGAATAGGCTTGCGTTAATCTTAAATGTTTTGATTATTAAACGTTTTTTTATGGCAGAAATTGATGCCTTACAAACACTTTTAGTACTGCCATTTCAAATGGAATATGGTTAACTTGCGTGCTGATAGTTCACTGCCATGGTAGGCTTGATGGAAGAGCCAGAATCGCAGTCCGTCAAAACAAGGAGTGATACATAAGATCTCAAAAGTTGTGCTAAATGTTAATTATAAGAAAGATTGAGAATTATCCCAACCCCAAACAACCAAAAGTTGAATAACTTTACATTATATAAAAGGGATGGATGATATACTTTGTTCTACATGTATACATGTAGATCTATGTATAAAGCTGGGGAAGCAATCACCATCATTAACTAAGAACAGCAATGCACCTCTCATTGCCAAGGAAATGTCCAAGGTCTGGACCTCCAAGAACAATTTTCTCCCTTTCATTAGAACATTCCCAACAGAAATATGTTGGATAATTACCAAACAAGCTTTGTCCTTTCTTTACATCACAAAAGTCCATTCTTTCTTTCTTTCTGAATAAAAAAGCTTAATTTCTCATTATTACTGGTCTACTGGATTTGACGTCTCTCCCATGGCATATTATTCACTGGGAAAAATCTGAAGTCCATCGTAATGTTATGTATCATTTCAACTTAACTGGGCTTAACTTATAAGTAACAACCCCAAGAAAATAACTTTGATAACAACAAAACATCTTTGTAAATATTTGCATCAAACGTTAACCAGTTGAGTGTACAACTATACCAAAAATAAATAAATAAATAAATAAATAAATAAATAAACTAGAGGATCAGAGAGGCGATACCGCCTCCGAATATTGTACCACCAGCTGGAGCAAGCGCATTCGTATAGACCCCCACATACACAAAATAAGGGACACAGCCACCAGTCTTGTGCTTGACAAGCTGTAAACATGCAATCAACAAGAATTTTCAATATATGCAAAAAATATATGAAACTAAAAATGGTACAATCAAATTTAAGTTCATCGTAAGGTAGGTGAAAGGTCATTTTCAAGGTCACAGTAAATTGCCAGTATATGACTTCCTATTCAAGTTCAATAGTAACTATGGACCTATCTCTGCCAGGTTTGGAGATAAAAGAGAAAGAAATTTGCAGAGTTTAGTTCATGATAATAAGTAGGTCAAAGGTAAATTTCAAGGTCACATTTAGATTGCCAGTATATGACTTCCTATTCAAGTTCAATAGAAACTATGGACCTATCTCTGCCAGTTTTGGAGATAAAAGGGAAGCAAAATTTGCAAAGTTCAGTTCATAGTGAAAAGTAGGTCAAAGGTCAATTTTAAGGTCACATTTAGATTGCCAGTATATGACTTCCCATTCAATTTCAATAGTAACTATGGACCTATCTCTGCCAGTTTTGGAGATAAAAGGGAAGCAAAATTTGCAAAGTTCAGTTCATGGTGGAAAGTGGGTCAAAGGTCAATTTCAAGGTCACACTTGGATTGCCAGTATATGACTTCCTATTCAAGTTCAACAGTAACCATGGACCAATCTGTGCCAGTTTTGGAGATAAAAGGGAAGCAAAATTTGCAATGTTCAGTTCATGGTGAAAAGTAGGTCAAAGGTCAATTTTAAGGTCATATTTAGATTGCCAGTATATGACTTCCTATTCAAGTTCAACAGTAACCATGGACCAATCTGTGCCAGTTTTGGAGATAAAAGGGAAGCAAAATTTGCAAAGTTCAGTTCATGGTGAAAAGTAGGTCAAAGGTCAATTTTAAGGTCATATTTAGATTGCCAGTATATGACTTCCTATTCAAGTTCAACAGTAACTATGGACCTATCTCTGCCAGTTTTGGAGATAAAAGGGAAGCAAAATTTGCAATGTTCAGTTCATGGTGAAAAGTAGGTCAAAGGTCAATTTCAAGGTCACAGTAAGATTGCCACTATATGACTTCCTATTCAAGTTCAACAGTAACTATGGACCTATCTCTGCCAGTTTTGGAGATATAAGGGACTAAATGTTATAATTTTGGAGTTACCATAATGTGCCATAAATTTCCTACAAAAAAGATTAATTAAAATAAAGAAAACATCATTTTGGTCAAAATTCTTAAAATAGGAGGTGCTCTGAAGTTCCAGAAGTTCAAATTTGATGAAATAATGTCATTTTTGACCACAAGTTGTCTGCTTTGCCAAGCCTTATGTATTATTTTTCCAGAGTTCAAAATTTATTATCCATTACCGTACTGCACATTTTGCTTTCACCACCAATATGTACTTTTTGATACAGCGTAACTTGAAAACCATATGGAATACAAACAAGGCAGCAAAGCTGTCAAATGTACAGACAAAAAACAGAAATTAAAGATGCAAAATAGGTCATTTTGTCAATTTTGATGCAATAATAAATAATGCTTATAATAGCACTGTCAGTCAACACTGAATTCTAATCATGCACAACAGGTACCATGGTCAATAACAGGAGCGAACCCAGAGATATTTTCTGATAGTATTCCAAAGTATCTATGTTGATCCATCCCCCATTTTTATGGTCTTCCAACAGAAAAAAAAATAGATACCAGTCAATATAAACTTAATAACCTGACTGTCTTCCGGAAGACCCAGAAGATGGTCTCAATCCACCCCTTCAATAAGATTACAGTTTCAGGACCATGAGAGTTCAAATTCACATGATGAAAGTCTCAATTTTTGAAAAATGATGACAGTGCATAAAATAATATTACATAATGTTTAAAGACATAAAAAACAATACAACTGCTTATGTGGAAATACAGACAAGACAGCACGGTTCTGAAATGTTTTTTTTTCCCATTTTTAACAATTTTTTAACATAAACAAAATTAACAGTTTACTGCCATTTTTATATGATCAACTAAGAAAATTGATGAGATGGGAAAAATATCAATAGAACAGTGTTAAATGTCCAATTTCCTCCATTCTGAGATTCTGAACATAGTGAATGATTAAATCTGACAAACTGCAATGATATGAGTTTATTTCCATTTTTGACACATTTTTACGCAATACATGATAACAAGTTTACCATCATTTTTACTAAATCAACTAACAATTGTTGTAAAGATGCAGGAAATGTCAAACAAACGCTTTTACGTATCTAAGGCTCTGTTCTCACAACTTTTAGATCGATCTATCACCGCGGGGAGTCTCACTAGATTACTGTCAGATAATCCCCCTTAAGTGTCCGTCCCCGCCTACTACAAGCTTTAAGGGGTAATTAACTTTCGTGTCCGCCGGGCTGACAGCTATTTAGCGTGAACCCCCAGGGAGTTAGGTCGATCCAATGTAGGTCGATCTAATCTATGAGAATGGGGTGTTATTAGTTTAATAATGAGACTGTTAACATGCCTAAGAAATGAATCCGAGGAAATGTGAAAAAACAGAATACCTTCTAAAATATTGGCACGATTATGCTGGTTTACGAACTCAACATGCATTTTAGCAAAACTGACCACTCCTATGACTTTCATGACAATTGGCCCATCTGTTTTTCTTATATTGTGTTTACAGTGTTGCATATATGCTGAAAAGTATAAAAAACAGCATAACTACTAAAATAACAAGTTTACCATCATTTTTACATAATCAACTAACAATGTTGTAAAGATGCAGGAAATGTCAAACAAACACTTTTACGAATCTTATTAGTTAAATAATGAGACTGTTAACATGCCTAAGAATTGAATCTGAGGAAATGTGAAAAAACAGCACAACTTATAAAATAATGGCCCGATTATGCTGATTTTCAAACTTGACCTGCGTTTTAGTAAGATTGATTACTCCTGTGAGTGTCATGACAACAGGTCTATCGGTTTTCCTTGAAATGTGTTAACAGTGTTGCACATATGCTGAAAAGTGAAAAAAACAGCATAACTACTAAAATAGTGGCCCGATCATGACGATTTTCGAACTTGACCTGCGTTTTAGTAAGTTTGATTACCCCTATGAGTTTCATGACAACAGGCCTACCGGTTTTTATTGAAATGTGTTAACGATGTTGCATATATGCTGAAAAGTGAAAAAATAGCATAACTTCTACAATAATGGCCCGATCATGCTTATTTTCGAACTTAACCTGCATTTTATGGATACTCATCAGCTCTGTAAATATAAAGCCAAAAAGTAAAACTGTCTTCCACTTACGGTGTTAACGCTGAAAGTGCACAGCGACGGTGACGGCAACATGATCGACTAATTACAAAATAAACTAATTATGTTGTAAAGATGCAGGAAATGTCAACCAAACACTTTTACTTGTCTTATTAGTTAAATAATGAGACTGTTAACATGCCTAAGAATTGAATCTGAGGAAATGTGAAACAGGACAGCACTGTTCTGACATGGGTTTATTTCCATTTTTAACAATTTTTTAACATATAACAAAATTAACAATTTACTGCCATTTATATATAATCAACTAAGAAAATTGATGAGATGGGAAAAATATTAATAGAATAGTGTTAAATGTCCAATTTCTTCCATTCTGAGTTTCTAAACATACTGAATAATTGAATCTGACAAACTGCAATGATATGAGTTTATTTCCATTTTTGACACTTTATTACACAATACACCATAACAAGTTTACCATCATTTTTACGAAATCAACTAACAATGTTGTAAAGATGCAGAAAATGTCAAACAAACACTTTTACATTTCTTATTAATTAAATAATGAAACTGTTACCATGCCTAAGAACTGAATCTAAGGAAATGTGAAAAAACAGCATAACTTCTAAAAAAATGGCCCAATTATGCTAATTTTCAAACTCAACCTGCATTTTAGTAAGATTGACCACTCCTGTGAGTTTAAATGACAATTGGCCTATCTGTTTTTCTTATATTGTGTTAACAGTGTTGCATATATGCTAAAAAGTGAAAAAACAGCATAACTACTAAAATAGTGGCCCGATCATGCCGATTTTCGAACTTGACCTGCGTTTTAGTAAGATTGATTGCTCCTGGGAGTTTCATGACAACAGGCCTATCGGTTTTCCTTGAAATGTGTTAACAGTGTTGTATATATGCTGAAAAGTGAAAAAACAGCATAACTTCTACAATAATGGCTCGATCATGCTGATTTTCGAACTTGACCTGCGTTTTATGAATATTCATCAGCTCTATAAATATAAAGCCAAAAAGTAAAACGGTCTTCCACTTATCGTGTTAACGCTGAAAGTGCACGGCGACGGCATCGGCGACGGCATCGGCATCGGCGACGACAGCGACGACAGACGCAGGTGATGGCAATATGTACAGACACATCTGTGTCTGTACATAAAAACGGAGACCACCTTCAGTGTTGGGCTTTACATGCTCTACAAAATGCAAAAAAGAATGGGTCTCTAGCATTAACGGTTCCCGAATTAGAGACAGTTTTCAGTTTCGGTACTTTATGGCCGCTACTCCCGTGAAAATGCACCGATTGACCCCAAATTCACGGAGATGAAAGATGACCCGAAGGGTAACACTTTCCAATAATATTATTGGTTAAGTCTGTGTAGTGTCTGAAAAACAGGGCAAAAAAAATTTTTTTTCGTAAAAAATTTCATTTTTTTGAAAATTTTGGCCCGTTTGACCTTGAAATAAAGGTCAAAGGTCAAATCCAAGGGCATATTTGAAATCTACACATATGACTTTTGGAAAGCTATCTCTACAAATTTTTCCCATAACTCCTTCCGTAGGGTAGATAATTAGCATTTAATTTTGCTATTTTTAGACAAGGGTGCATTGCAATGAGTGCCACACCTAGACCCCAATACCGACAAAGCCCAAATTTTACGTGGAACGAGTTGAGATTATAGGTGACCTAAATCCAAGAGATGGGTACAGGGGCCCTTACCGTCTAGGAGGAGAAGCGGTAACGGTGACTTGGCGGCGGAGCCGCAGGAGCCGGCGGAACATACGGGTCGGGACTAAAACCATGGGTACCGCCAGCGCCTACGCTGGTGGTACAATAAATAAATAAATAAATAAATAAATATAACAGAATTGCATGAAACCAATGCTCTGTGCTATATATCCTGCTAAATATTCTGCTCCCCTGTTCTGCCAGTTTACTTGGTGCATGATCAGTATGCTTTTATTTCTCCTGACATAAATCAGGGAATTGCCGCTGTTAAATGAATTTTTTCAAAGAAAGATCCATGGATCCAGATGGAAATATTCTCTCTCAAATAAATAAATAAAAAAAATAAAATAAATAAATTAACCGTAAAAAGTTGAATGATTTTGACTTTGATGCAATGACTCTGAAGTATCGATCTCTACTTTCAAAGTTATAAATAAGTTAACATAGAAAGTCATCAAGAAATGAAAGTGAATACTTACTCATTGGCATGTTGTAAAGTTAAAAGTCATAGTGTGGTTTAATTAAAGCTTAAAGTTTCTCTTCTTAATTAGCAATTTAAGCATGCAAGCAACCATGTTAATTCACCTACTGATTTGAAAAAATACCTCAAATAAAAAATTGGAAAATATTTTTTCATCTTTTAAAACTGATAAAATACGCTACATATTCCTGCCCTAAATATAGAGGTCCTGCTAAACCCTTTTGTACACATGTTTTCAGCTGTAGAGCACTGCATTGTCACCAATATAAGAAAGGTTCTGGTTGCCAGCTTAATAAAAGGGCCATACTTTATACACTATTTATTTTATTATGAATATATATTTTAGAATTTTTACTATATATCACACTGTGTCCTGAGGTATAATAAGGCAATCATGGACTTAATTCAGTCCACTGTATTTCTGGGAAACTATTGTAACAAAACATAACATTGTAGTGGAAAGTTTGTAAATATAATCTTAGTGTCTTTAAAAAAGGACATAAAAGAAAATGGCACTTAATAAATATACAATATATCATATTATATTATGTTAAAACATAACCAAAATCATATAACAAAAACATAAAATTCAACATCTTAATAAAACCTTCAATGGAAAATGGTGTTCATATAAAAATCAACAAATCACATGATGATGAAGTAAAAAACTATTTAAAGCTCTCCATCAAAGTGCCATTCTTGGGAAGCTAAACAATGCAATCTCATTTAATTGTAGATAACCAGCTACAGATTTTCATCCTAATATTACCCTTTGCTAAAGCATATACAATCTGCTTAAAAAGTAGTCAATTAGCAATACTTGATCATTCCCTGCCATTTCAGTGAATATGCCTGCTGCTGAGCCCACAAAAACAACCTTTTAGACCTTATTCACCAAGATACTTCAACATCTCTTCCAACCATTCAACAGCCTGCTCAAACCTCTCATATGGAATAACACTGTTCAAAGTCACTAGGAAGTGTTGTAATTTGGAATATCTCTCCTTGATGTCAAACTTGCAAGCTTTCTGTAATTTTCTAAGGCAAACTGGACACAGAAATAATGGTTGTGATAGCGCTTCCTCCATAGACTTGCTCTCATTCATTACACAGGCAAAGAAAACACAGTGTTGTAGCCCAAATATGTGACAAGTTTCATGGCACAGAACCTAAAATTATAAATTTAAAAATTAATATTGATCGACATACTTAGTTAAACATATTCAATATCATAGTGTTTATTATGATGATTGTTAGTAGCTAAATAATCACCGAAGATGTGTAACTGAATTTGAAATCAATACTGTTTGATATAATTGTTACCAATCATGACAATTTTAGTTTGCTATTTTTTAAATAATTATATCACTTTTTGTTTACTGCATGTTCAAAAACTAAATGATCAAAAGTAAAAAAAACATGTTTCAGTTAATATATGATGCACACTGTACTCCATATATTGGAAATACAAATGAAGAAAACAAACCTTTATCAATTTCCACAAAAGTTTAGCATCAATTGAACTGATATCCCGTGTTTCTCCCCTGACAAAAGTCTTTGGTTCAAATCTGCCAAAACTTAGTGCCCCACTTCTGTTGAGAAGAGAGGCTTCACCAAGTACAAAGTTTAGATCTTCACATGGATACAGATCTGTCCAGGTAATGCCTAAAATACAGTAACCATCAGCTGGTAATCTCTTCTTTAACTGATGACAGACATCGCCTACAAGAAGTTGTTTTTGCTCCGTTACAGCATGAATCCTGTTCTTTATCTTCCACTCAGCAATACTACAAACAGGAAGCAACTCCACTTGCATTCCCCACAAGAAACACTCAGTAAATACCTGCAGGAGTTGGAAAAGTGTGAGATCAGCTCCATCAAAACTGATTCTAAAGTCTGTCACAAACTGAGGGAAGTCATCAAGAGGTTTTATGTAAATTACTCTCTTTCTTCGGAGATGGATAAAATGAAACCCAATTCCCATCACAGCTTTCCACTGCTGGTAGTTTTGTTGCATCAGCCTTGTGGAAGGTTTATCGTAAGCTGTGAATAAGGAGCACATGTCATCACTGCTGTAGCAAGATGTGGAAGACTGTTCCCTACATTGACACGCCAGTTCATAAACTTTTCTTTCAAGATGTCCAAACTTCCCTTCATCTCCCACCAGTCTTCTGCAGTTTGATTGTCTACATACATACTCTGGATCTTTGGTGAATGCATGCCCCATAGCATCTGACGAAAAAAATTGTCAAATATAATCATAGCTACATGCATATACTTTCAGTTTCACTCTTCTCTTCAAGTCATCAATCACATTTGAACTCTAAACACTGAAAGACCGCAAGCATAAACTGCCTTTAATTTGCTGATGCTCATAAATTTTCATTTCCTGACATCACTTATAGCTTAATTCAAATACCTTCAATTTAACTGATATTATGGCAGAAATCCTTACCTCAAATATTCGGGTTTTACTGTAACACCTGAGGAGTAAAAGGCAAAATAAATAATTGACCTTGACCTCGTGCATAAAAATGACAGAATGAAGTAGTTGAAGATATATTTCACAAATGATTATAAACATTAATTTCCAAAAATAGTTTACTCGAAAGATTCTTAATTTCCAATAACTTTTACATGGGTACCTTTTTAGAAAATGTGGATAAGAAAGTTGTTGTTAAAATTTAAAAAGTTTGGGTTTTCTTCGCCAAGCTTGTTTCCCTATCTACCCACCATGAGCGTTGACAACATTATGGCGGAGCATAAACAGGTGTCAGCTAGTTGAGAGCCTGGATTAAAATGTCTCGAAAGACGGTCAAAATGAAGACTTAGGAGCAACTTCAGCTTACTTTTAGGTAATTGGTTCTATTGTTTCATATTTCTCTCAGCTCATAATTTTATTTTAAAATCGTTTTAATTGTAAGCGGCGCTCGAGACGTGAGTTCGAACTTCGCGGTTACATTCAAGGCACTTAATTGGCATTTAGCATACTCCTTACTAAATCCCTTCTGTGCAGTGTTCATCACTGTCAGATTGTGTGGGAACAACTGTATTGATTGAAAATAATGATGGAAATCAGACACTGCCTTAATTGTGCTAATTGAAATAAAAAGTAACAACGTAACGAGAGCATATATTCGTCTGTGAACGCTACACTGCTGCATTACATACTTCCGTTCATTTCAAACCACCCAGCAGACAAAGCACTATCCCTAAACCATAAACATGTTAGTTTGTAAACGTGCACCCTTTTATTAGGGAAAATAAATGTAAGCATGTACATCGAAATTGGATCCATTTGAACCTTTTTGAACATATACATGTAACATGGCCTTCCTAACCCCCCCCCCCCCCCCCCCCCCCCCCCCCCGACCCAGGTAGACACACCAAATAGCGTATGTTAGAAAAATCACCAAGTAGATTGTGAAAAGGCTGGTTGACATAATATATTTTAAAACTTCCTCATATATGCTTTGATTCAGAATTTCTACTCTCATTTCAGAATCAGCTCAGAATCAAACAGTCATGCCCACCATCAAGACTTTTGCAAGGATCAAACCTTGTAAAAATGCTTATGATGACTTTGATGTTACCAAGGACAGGGTGTACCTGCGTACGGCACAGAACAGGGATTATAACACCTCCCCCACCAAGACCCGCGCTAACACAGGCACAGTAAACCATGAGTTCAAGTTTGACACTGTGTTCAGCTCCAGCACTGTCCAGGAGGAGGTGTTTGAGACGGCAGCTAAGGATATTGTAGATCGTAAGTTTGAGAAGTAATATGAATAGATCTGAAAATATATATGCAGCAGGAATTCATATTTTTTCAAATTATTTCAAGGCATTGAAAAATCATAGATTTATTTAATATTTGAAGGATTTTATAATTAGTTGTTTCTTCCATGGAATGATATTTCATTGTAATGCAAGTAAGTAGGGGGAATGATGACTTTTTTGTAGAGAGTCAAAGTTCTTTGGGTACATAATCCTTTTTTTTTAAATACAGTTGCCTACATTGAAATGATTCACTATATTTCAAATTCTATATTAGATTTCCTGACTGGCTACAATGCCACTATCTTTGCCTATGGCCAGACTGGGAGTGGGAAGACCTTCACTGTGGAGGGCAGCGCCAGGAGATATGAAGACAGAGGACTGGCTCCAAGGTGAGATAATGACCTCGTTTTACTAGCACATTTTCTTATACTACTCTGGAGCAATCCAAATTCATACCTTGAACACACTAGATTAAAGTTAGTGACTGTGCATAGTAGGATTTCTTTTTTTTTTTTTCAGTATTTTACTGAAGCCCTTTTCTCTACTCAATCTAGTTAAAATCACCTTGTAACATATTAGTTTAATTGAAGAATTATAAAATCTAAATTATTTAAATTAAATTGAAATCTTTTCTTTGACAGGGCACTGTCCATGATCTACAAGGCCCTGGAGTCCCGTCAAGATGAAGACATCAGTGTCCATATCTCCTACATGGAAATCTACCAGGAGGTGGGCTATGACTTGCTGAACCCTGGGGCTAGAACTAATTCACTAGTCACACCATTCCCAAAGGTAAGATGTACTTCATAAAAAAAAAAGCAGCACGGGATATAAAGGAGCTACTGTAATATTATTTGCATTCCTGTGATGGTCAATACTTGACTGAATCATGCTATATTCATACTCATGAATATTTATAGTTTTAATTTGGCTCATCTGTGAAAAATCAATATGATATTTGTTTTCTCCATTCTTTGGTCCATTATTTCAACCATGGTTAATAATAATAATTATTGTATGCATACTAAAAAAATGCTAGAAGTCTATACTACATTTCCCACTGTCCTCCTGTCCCAGTTAGTTGACTTTGCTCTAATGTCTCCCAGGTGGTAGTAGTGGAGGGTCCCAAGGGCAGCTGTATAGTGAGGAACTTGTCCAGTCACATGGCTGCTAATGAAGAGGTGGCCCAGAACCTTCTCCTCCAGGGTCAGGCTAACAGGAAGGTTGGGGAGACACCCATGAACCAGAGGTCTTCAAGATCACATGCTGTGTTCACTGTGACACTGTCCACCAAAAAACCTGATTCTGATATTGTAGTCAAGTGAGTGCTTATTTATTGTTATATCTACTATAAATGATGGGTATATATAAACAAAATATGAAATGATGTGACCCATTTATGAATCATATTACAGTTGAATAATATAATAATGTATTATAATAATGATAAAAAATAAATACAAATATTAATTCCTGAATTTGCTCCTAATGGCTTTAGATATTGTTCAGTAACATGTTCTGTGCTTCTGATCATAACTGTTACCATAACTTCTGAACATTTTGTTTTCATTTAATGTCAATTATGTACACAAAGTTTCACTGGGTTTTAATGATTGTATATTTCCTTGGATTTTGAAATGCAGACAACAGAACATTTGTTCCTAAGGTAGAAATGAGATGTTTTATTAATGCTAACTTTCTACTATTAGGTCTAAACTTCACCTAGTTGACTTGGCTGGCTCAGAGAGAGTGGCCAAGACAGGTGTCTCTGGGTTACAGCTGACAGAGGCCAAGTACATCAACCTGTCCCTGCACTACCTGGAGGGGGTGATCATTGCCCTGCAGAAGGAGGCCCAGGGGGGGAGCCAGGGGCCCATGAGGAGCCATAGCAGTTATGGAACACCAGCAAATAGAAAGTGAGTGATGTGTGATAGCATTAGCAGAGTTATATAGCACATTGTGATTTTTGTAGCATATACAACACATTTTGAGATCAAGTTATAGAATTATAGTAT
This sequence comes from Lingula anatina, assembly GCF_051362555.1. Taxonomy (NCBI): domain Eukaryota; kingdom Metazoa; phylum Brachiopoda; class Lingulata; order Lingulida; family Lingulidae; genus Lingula; species Lingula anatina. The sequence continues at coordinate 1,861,940 of NC_141767.1, read as the reverse complement.
TATAGATTTCCAGGTGATTGTTTTTGTCACAGTTGAATGCCTAAGTTGTTTAATTTGAATTTTTAAAAAACACCAATGCTTGCTACCTGACACTTGTTTTAGAAAGTGTTTTTGTTTTAATAAATTTACACCATAACTATGATCCTTCTTAGACTTAAAGATGATTGAATTAGATGTCTGTTATGATGTATGAAAATTTATATCTTCATTTTATTTGTTCAGAATTTAAACCAACCATCTTTGTTTAAGATAAGAAAGATCATGTGTATTTGACAGGCACTAGAGAAATGCATAATTCAGCAAGGAAAAGCTGTCTGCATGGCACATGTTTGTATGACTTGAAATTCATGCATCAATAAAATGTCATTGTTTGTTTGATCCAGGCCTGTAGCCAGGGTGGTGGTGGTGGTGGTGGTGGTGGTGGGAGGGGGGGGGGGGGGGTGAGCTTTTGTGCTGGGAAAAGGTCCACTAGGTAAAATCTGATCTAAGTACATATAGGTTTCATGGTAAAAGGCCCATGTCTTCAGCAAAAGACCCCCCCCTCTGAAATTGCTGGCTACAGGTCTGGTTTGATTTGTGTCATTTGACCACTGACCACACTGACCCACTGTTTGTTTCTAGTCACCCCTACACCTCTCCAAGGAAGAGTAGGAATGCCAGGTATTAATGCCTACTGGTTGTCAGTCACATTTATGTTTAACCTTAATCATTTTATTAATTTATAACTTTCTCATTCGTCTGCTTGAGACCACTGTGCTTACTACTTGAGTCTAGAAAAATTGGGAAAATATTTGACTGAAATCTGTGCAATGTACATTTTGTCATTTTTTACAGAAAAAAATAAATAAAAATGACATATGGAAAAGCTACGAAAAATGCTCCAGGAAACATTGGGCTGAAATTAAATTTCTGAACTTCAGACTAGGATAAGTAAAATTTTCTGAGTACATATAGTAAGCACAGATTTGGGCTCTGGGATGCCATGCGCCCTTTTGTTAATTATATTACCAAAGCTAGATGTGCTTCAGCTCGCGCCAGGTGTAACTTACCTAATAAACCTGCCAGCATGGAGCTAGAGATATCCCAATAAGAGCTAGAGGTGCATCTGGTGTTTATGTCTGGCTTTTGAATTTATATTAATTTCTTATCATTTATATCTATTTATATAAGATCCATAACCTGATGTGAAATTTTGATCTGATGAAAAATATTTTAACTTTTATTAATCTCAGACTACTAATAATAATGTTTTAACCAACTTTTTTTGGGAGAATAAAGACAAGGAAAAGCTATACAAATTTTGGTTCTATTTGTGTATCTTTGAGTGCTTTGTCAACAAGTGTTCAATAATCTATATTATTCACATATAATTCACATTAACCATTTTTATAATTGTTTATATTTATATATGTTATATCTTAGTTATAATGCTTTCATTGTTTAAGCTTGGTGTTTAATCTTGTATATATATGTTTGACCAAAAACAGGTGTTTTAATATTTGCATTAGCATAATACTGAGAAACTGGTACATTGAAATTATGTAGTCTATATTTTAAACAATATGTTGGCAGATTCTTCTAAAATATATACTGACTCATGATAAAAAGTACATTTTTAAGATAATTGTGGTTTGCTGTCTTATAGATCAGCACCTGTAAACAAGCGGTGAGGATGTGAGAGGAGTGGTTGGACATCTCACTCAATTTTGATGTTGTTTTATTGCAAAATATTGTATTTCCTGTTAATGTTCACTAGTACGTTGATTTTAATTTTTCACCCTTGCTGTTTTCATTTCTGTTTGGTGAACATTTTGTGTGGAGTTATAAGAATTATAAATCATTGTTTTGCACAGTGCAATTCTTTTGCACTGATTTTGTGAACTGTTGTGTAAGAATAACATTTTTTTCTCTTGGGGTCACTCAATACATGGAGTTATCTTGGATGTTTAGATTTTTGTGCTATGTCCCATAAGCTGTATGAAGTAAACTTGAACATCAATATATTAAACCAAGGAGGCCACTTGATTCAGTATGAAGTATTCTAATTCAGTTATGTCCCCCAGTCAGTGTATTATGGACTTTCATTTAATGCCTACTTAATACTGTATCCATATTTTTACCCCGGCTGATTTCTCTCAAAACAAATGTGTTTACTTGCATTTAGTATTAAACACCTGTTCTAGTCTGGAGGCACTGGGGCCATTGAGCTGATTGATTTCCTTTCAATGAACTCTTCTATGATTTCTCACATGAATAATCACCGATAGTGAAAACTATTATTGTATTCTAAAGGTCTGCAAATAGTGATATTGGGCTGTGCATGGTTATTATAGAAGCTCTGGTCTGTAGTATTTAAACAGGACATTACGTTATGAAGGCAGACAAACAGCATGAAGGATTTGTGAAAATATTTGACATTGCTGCTCATTTTGTCTTATATTTGTTTTAGTCTTGAGGTCTTTGGCTATTGATTGACCTGAAACTCCTCTTTGTTATGTTCATGCACTTGAATTGAACTTCAGCTCTTTTATGTTATATATCTGTGTTGCTAAGCCAGATATTACAGTTCTACTGGTTTAAAAAATCAATAAAATCTTAACCTTAAGAAATGTTCTTACAAGGTTTGAAGTCAAACAGAAATTAATGCAATTTTAAAATTCCTCCTTAAAATTCATCATAATTCAGTTACACATACATATTACATTAAATTTCTTTTCTGTCATGTTTTTTATCATACAGACATTTAACTTATATTACACACACACTTGCTCGTACACACACACACACGCACACACACACACACACACACACAGTACTATCTGTATCATCCTCTATATTCTCTAAGGCATTATAACCTCCCCCTTTCCAGCTGGGTTGGCAGTATCTACAGTGGCTATGGAGGCAGACCCAGTACCTCTGATGGCAGATATTCTACACATGTTCCTTATAGAAACTCTCTACTCACTATGATGCTGAGAGACAGTCTGGGTAGGTTCTCGCTCTGTTACCACAACTACAAGTATAATTGTTGAAATATGTGTTTGCATGTGTGTGCGTTCATGTGTATGTTTTTTTATGTATTGCAATATATTTTAAAATACACTTCTCTGTTATTATATTTGGAAGTATGGATAGTTAAAATCTCCTTACCATTACAGTGTTGCAGATGCTTGTTAACAGTATTATTTTTATTATAATTATAAATAATAAGAATTGAAAAATACTGCTTGCATAACTGTGTACTTACTATTCAAAAGCGAAAGAAGCCATTAACGCAATTAATTGTACATTATTTAATGATTAGTTCAAATAGATCAAATGTATTCTACCTTCTATCCCAGGTGGTAACTGTCTAACTGTAATGATAGCTACGCTGTCTATGGAGGAAGAGAACCTGGGCGAGACCATCTCTACCTGTAGATTTGCTCAGAGGGTGGCTTGTATTGCCAATAATGCTAAGTAAGTATATTTATTTCTTTTAATAAACAATTAATATAAGCACTTAGTTGGCTGTAATTAAATATTTTTATTAACATTTTTTAAATTTGAAAATGTACATTTGGTTTTGTATGCACTGAGTTTGCAAGGAGTCTGTTTGAGTAAGGTGTGCATATTGTATAAGTTTGAACCATGAGACATTGTAATACTTTACCTTTTTTCTAGGAAAAATGAAGAGATAGATGACAAATCCATGATCCAAAGATTAAGGAAAAGAATAGCAGAACTTGAAGCAGAGGTAGCAAACTTAAAGGCCTTACAGGTAAGTTGATATAAAGAAAATTATATCATTATCGATTCAATTAGTAAATAGTTGATGGTGAAAAATGTTATAATGGGATTAACTGTCTAGAAGATTTAAGACTCCGTTCACATGAAAAGTCTATTTTCTAAAAATCTATTTTCTATTTGCGGTATCCTATGATCACTCCGAGCGCAGCCGAGAATTAATTACAGCTTTGGAAGTAACTGGCTCGCGCTGCCAGAAATTACGCCGTGTGGTATTCAGGGCACAGACCGTGATCACAAGATACCGCGAATAGAAAAAAGATTTTTAGAAAATAGACTTGTCATGTGAACGGAGCCTAAGTCTTGTTTTTGTGACTACTGTTTTGATGGATACTTTCTGATTTACTACCACATCTTTCAAATCAGTGGTTTTATTAGTCAGAGGCATTTGTTGGTGAAAAGCTTTATCAGTTTATGCTAACTTTTCCAGTCGAGGATTAGACTGGATAATCCTTTTATCTTTTTATTACATTGATACTGCAATGCCAATTGCTTTTAAATCCATAACCGTTTTGTGATGATTATGTTGGATGCCCTCGGTGAGCATACTAGTAATAATGTTGAAGCTATAAATATAGTTTGTTATTCTTTGCGAGAGTGGGGTCGCTTAATAATTTATGATATACTAGTGCTGGGGTTGAAGCATAATGCTTCAGCACATTAAATGTGTATACACTGATAAACACAGAACTCACATAACTACATTTACTTCACTGCACATTTATCATGACAAATTGGAGGTATAGCTTAAAGCTGATTTTCAAAATAACTGCTGTTCCATGTTGTGGTTCTGTTTAGTACCAGAGCATGGACGGTGAGACGCTGGCTGCCATGATGGAGAAACTGACAGACGAAGACAAGATTACCTGTAGTCGGCTGATGCAGCAGTACATAGTGGGGAAAGTGAAGGACCCTGTCACTGCAGGTATGGATAATATCACTTTTTATGTACAGACACATTTTGTATGTACATATTGCCATCATCTGCATCTATCCTTGTCTCCGTGCACTTTCAGTTGATTGTTATATTAACTGGTAGGATTACATTTAACAGCTAGGTGGTGAAAATTTTATAATTTATTAGGAATGCTAGAGGTACTTGACATGAAATTGCCATCTTTATACACTAGTAGTTATGTATGTAATGATCTTTAAAGCCAATTTCCATAGATATCAGCTTAGATAAAAAAATTGCATTAAAGTTTTCTGTACTTTGTTTGGGTATTATAACATAACTTATGTACATCACAAATAGGTGTCACAGATCCCTTCAAGTTCCGGGAATGTCTGCGCATCCTTAAGGAGATGATCATGAAGAAATATGCTGGTGGTCAGAATAATGGGACCGGGGTCAGCCTGTCAGAGGAGGTGAAGAGTCGGCCCATCTCCAACACCTCAGGGATCAGTACAGCGACCAGTGGGTTTGACGAGACTATGCCAGGACAGGCGGAGAAGGAGCCAAGGTACAGGAATTATAGATACATAAAGGAGTGTATGAATAAATATGTGAATAGAACTTCTATGTTTGTTGACAAATATATTTGGAGGTGAATAGGCAAAACATCTTTTTGCAGAGAGAGATTGGCTTATGATTAATATAACTTCTGTGCTTTTAAGACATAATTTAAGTATATGAGGTTTGCTGGTTTGATTTTAAGTTTCTACTAGTTTACTTGTTTTGTCTTCTCTGGCATCTGGCCTTGGACTATGATCATGATCAGGAACGGTTGAGCTAAATGTTTGTGAAGTGGCATCATTGTGACAATTTATTTTGCTTTATATTTTACTTAATGCTTTTAATATTACACTGTAAGAAAACAAAGCGTTTATAACTTCTGTGTATTTGCAGCAATAATTTCATGCCTCAATAATTTCATTTGCCACATGTCATATCATTTAATTTCAGAGAAGATTATGCTATAAAAGATCTGATTTGAGACACTAAGTTTCTAAGAATGTATTTTGTTTATTTTTTCTCTATTACAGCAACAAGATTAGATTTGCTGGGTTAGTGCAGAGTGGAGAAGGCTCCTCACAGATTGCATACTTACTCTTTTACTGTTTTACCTAGCACATCTGAGGTCATCCTAGAATACATCCCTATATATCTTTCTAAATCATAAAATAGATTCCAATAGTATCCCAAATATTGACTGATAGTTATCTGTCAGCTTATTTTATATCTTGAAAAACTGAACTCATTCCCTGAGTTACCTTGTTGATTCAAGGTCATCTGAAGCTGTAAACCTCTACCTCAGAGTACTTGTGTTTAGAATGTTAGCCCCCAGGCTCTTTTAGATTAAACTTCAAAATAGAGAGTTTCATATAATTCTATCACCTGTAGTAATTTCCCCAGGATATGCCTCATATGTGTTATAATACTTGCTTTCAGCCAACCAATATAATGCTTGTCACTTCCTGCTTGACAGTGTAGCAGCTTCACATTTTCATTAGCTTCACATTTTATCATTTTCACATTTTATATGTAATGCTTGCATTCCTAATGGTGAATTTTTATCCACCTTCTCTCAAAAGCATATTATATGATTTCATTATTAACAGAATAAGAATTAATTACTTGCAGTGTCACATAAGCACAGTCACAGTCAGTTTGGCCTTGATGTTTTGTGACAAGAATTTGATATTGAACATAATAATTTTTGACACTTAAAGAATATGTGATTTTTAAAAAGAGAAAAAAATAGATCGGAAAAATCCAGTCTGTATTGCAGTCTTGCCAACTACTAACATCTGAATCATTTGTTTTGAAAAAACCTACAAAAAAGTTTGGCAATTGATATCACATTGCACTGCAGCTGACTGAAAGAAGTATGGCATTGAAAACATCACTCTGATATTTTGTCAGTTTTTTAACTCTCACTGTCTTTGAGCACAGCAGTTTAAGCACACTGTTATGATCCCATAAGATATCTGATTTGGAACAAATCACCTTTTGTGATGTGATATCATATTCATAATGTTATGATCACAGACATATCAATTTCATGACTTAATTTCTACTCATGTTCTGTGATGCCACCTGATGCTCTCATAGTATATAAACCCCTGGTGGAGGTCTTAATATTCAAGTTAGTTCTGATTTTCAAAGCTTGATAGTATAGTGCTTTTCCTACTCTGAGATCTGGTAGGTCGGTACATTGTAATACATGCTTCTGCACATTCAAATAAACAGTTGATATTGTACAAAGATATGAATTTTTTAAACAAAATCCCTCCTAGAATTTTTAAATAGAAGTTATAGATTTCAGACACCGGGTGATGGGCATGTTATTAATGACTTTGTAATGGAGAGTAGCCATGCTTTGAGGTACAAAACTTAGACGTCAGTGCTTTTAAGAATTGTATGCAGTAGTGCTTAGTATCAGTAGGCAATGAAACAGAATAAATTATTTCTTGAAACTGTACTTGGAACTGGCTCTGAGTATTTCAGACATGGAACAAACTCTGCTACAGTTTTGTTGTACATCTTCATTCCTTATATTGACCCTGTTTTATAATTATATCATATTTAACAGGCCATTCAGCAGCCCAGCCGTGTCCAAGATGCAGCGGGCAGTATCTGATGACCAGCTGGCCAGACCAGCCACAGCCTATGAGAGGCCAACAGACATGGACTATATAGATATCTACAGGGACCCTATGATGAACAACTTGGGTAATTATGTGATTGTATTTGTATTGAAGCTACTTTAGTGATGTATAATATCAAATTCCAACTTAAGATTCCTAGATCAAATTTTGCTTTTTCAATTAAAATTGTTGGAATGATATCCAGTCTTTTTGGTCTCACTCGTGGCTGCTCACCAAAATATATATTTTGATTCTTAAAAAAATTCTGCTTAACACTTACATGTCATGAATATTTTCAAGCAAAGTTGGAATCAAGTGATAATCTCTTGTTTCTTTCCCAGTCAAGCCCACTCCCTCAGCATCCTCTCCCAGGAACTCAGACACCATAGACAGCAAACCTAGGAAAACACCAGAGACATACAAGTCTCCATTTGAAAGAAAGAAAGAGAAAGAGATTAAAAAACTGAACAAGAAAGTTGAGAAGACATTTGAGGACCAGCTGGAGCAGCAGCACCACTTGATAGAATTCCAGGCCTCCATCAAAGAGCAGCAGTTAGAACTGATTGAGAAGGAGTTAAGGTATGTATAACATTTGAAGCATGTCTATGACATCGGTTGGTATTGATTTGGCTGTGAATGCAGTAGTTGTGAATGTGCTCTGAATACTGTGTTGAGATCTGATCATCAAATATGGCATCTACTGCAATGATATATGCTTGTAAATTTTAGTTGTTTAAGAGGGTTGTTATAATAAATCAAATTCCATTGACTACAAGTACCAGAAACAACTAGAAATTTAAAGTTTGTAAATTTGTAGTTTTTATACATTTATTTTTTTAAACTTTATTCATTAATGTTTAAGCAAAGTATTTTTCAATGGCAGGCCTGTAACCAGCAATTTCAAACTTTTCCAAGCAAAAAGAGCAGTTTGTTTAAACACCCCTGAATCCCCCTCCAGCTGCGGGCCTGAATAGTTTGAGATTTAACTACATTATCTGTTATTCTGTTATTTCTCTCAGCAATAAACTGGAGGCCACCAGAACTCAGGTGTCAAACCAGCAATCTTACCTCATCCAGCTGAAGCAAAGCCGCGCAGACCCAGAGCTACTGGCTCAGGAGAAACTGGTGGAAAGACAACTCAGGAAAAGAGAGGTATAGTACATGCTTTGTATGAATTCTGATATATAATATGATTATTACACTGGATTGTGTAAGATATTTTTGTTGGAGACTTTGTAAGCATTACAAACGTAATTGAAATCTTTGGGTAATTATTTGTGACTATTCTTCAGATTATTTAACATGTTAATTTCATATATTTAATTTAAAGGCAAAGTTAGACAGCAGACTGAAAATAATCAGGCAGCAGAAGTTGGAAATCCAAGAGGCTTATAAGTCTCAGAAAGAGGCTCTTCACAATTCTGCAAGGACAGAAAGCCCTCGCAGAGTAGGCAGCAGTTTGGAGGAAAAGTTTCAGCAGTATGTGAAAAGAGATGGCAAGCTCAACTCCAGACAAGTTTTGGATATGCTGTCTCAACAGGATAAAGATCAGGAAAAGGTATGATAAGAACGTAGGACCCAGAACCTTGTTGAAAATTGAGATCTAAAGAATTTACATGTTCCAAAAAATTTGATTTTTAGAATTAAAATGCATTCATATTGTAACCTTTGCCAGACAACAGTTTTTCTGTGTATTGTAAAGGAAGTAAAATACAGTTTTCTTTCTTTGCTTACAATTTCTTTTATTGATTTTTAGAATTGAAGTGCATTCATATATTGATATATTCAACTTTTTTTATTATTTCAGCTGCAATCAAAGATTGAGAAGAGCCGTGTTCTTTCTTTGAGCAAGCAGCTAGAAGTTAAGGAAGTTTCCACAAGGCAGAAACTGCAGGAATTCAAAGAAAGATTAAAACAAGCCAAGCTGGGCAATTACAGCTTTGAAAGTTCTGATAGTATAAGCTCTCCAGACAAGACTGGTCAAAGTGTGGACACTAACTCACTTCTAGGATCTGTGAATGACCGTCCGACCACCAATATGTCTTCCTATTCAGATAGTCAAGATACCTCAGTGTCTTACCAGGAAAGTAGAGATTCCTCGACCCCAACGGTGCTGAAACCAAAGATGAGGTACGCTTTTGGAGAGTTATTGCCTCCAACTCCTGAGGTGCCAGAACATGAATCTCCAAGGCAACGTGAATTTAGTCCAATCAGCAGTCATCCAGCAGTACCAAAGATTAATATTTTAGACCTTGAAAATGATGCATCTATGAGTGAAAGTATAAATGACAGACATAAGCCTAATCATACGAGAGATGGTTCAGTATCCCCACGAGATGTTCAGAAGACTCCGAGAGATCCCAGGAAAAATATATTTATTTTAAACCCTGAGAGACACAATAAAAGTGGAGGAAAGTCGACTGATAAGTGGGAGTCTGCTTATAGGTATAAATCTCCAGAAAGGAGTATGAACTTTGATAATATGTCAGGCATACAAGGCAGGGCAATGTCTCAGTTTTCTGACTTTGATTCCATTGCATCCTCAACTGATCCACTAGCTCAGTACTCAGGCCAGTTCATCACATCCTCACCATTCCAGAAAACTACATCCCATCCAAGTAACAGTAGTGCTAAATATCAGAATAATCATCACAAATCTCCATCAAATGATAATACTTACACTCACCAGCAGAGATCCAGGGACCAAGATTCAGTAATCACAAACACTTCCAAGGAGAGTAGCAGGTCTGGTAGAAGTCCAGAGAGGAATGGTAAGAAATACCGTACCCAGTATTACAAAGCTCTCCGCAAGGCACAGAAGCATGGCAAGAGGGCTAATTTCAGTAAATTTGATTTAGACAGATTAGACATGGGGAGTAGTTCCTCTAAGAGATCTCAGGCTGAGGACTATGACAGATCATTTGAGAAATACACCCCCAGTGAGTATGTGCAGAATACAAATACTAGTTTTGATGCCAGAAAGATGGGACTGTCCTCTAAAAGTTTTGACTCGACTTTGGCATCCATGCTTGGAAAAGAGGCGTTGAATGCGCAATATACTAGTGACATCTATAATCAGTTTGCCAATACGAACTCTCCCAGAGGGCAACACCAATCTCGATCACCAGAACGGAGAAGGGACAAGATGAATTCTCAAAGTAAAAGTCCGGCACGATCTCGGGGTCGCTCAAGAAATGAATCTCCAGATAGTAGAGACAGAAAAATCGTATCTCCCACCAAAAGCCGTGCTCAAAATTCCAGAAGCAGTAATTCCCCAAGCAGATCTTCTGGATGGAGTAGAAGCAAAGATGCGTCGCCAAGTAGAAACAACAATAACAAGACAGCCTCTGGTAAAGAAAGAGGCAGAAAGAATGACAGAAATAAAGAGAGAAGGGAGACGTCGCCCAGTAGAAACTCCTGGGGGCCAGAGGCTAAGGTGAGCACCACCTATCTGTATACAAATTATTAGAATATGGGTATAGCTTTACTTATGCTGGTTAAAATCTTTTCTTTTATTTTGAAGATAATTTTTCAAATCTGAAAGCATTTTTAACTTATTAAGTTATTATAAATGCCTCTTTCTATTTTGCAGAACAAGTCCATTTCAGAGAGCTTAGAAAAATTTTTGACAGAATTGCCACCATCTACATCTAAATTGAGACACTCAGGTATGTGTGAACTTGTGTTTAAATACAGAATGATGAAAGTGTGACTTTTATGCACTTACATAGTACAAATATAGGTCATGCCATGAAAGTGTTCATTCATCTGTGGAAAAACTAGGAATGAGATCATCTGTTTAGTACACATAGGTCAGTACATGAAGTACTTTTCACATGAGTTACAGGGTTCAAAATCTCATTTATTTTTTTGAAACTGTTTATTACAGAAACCTTTTCTTCTAAATATCCTTTCATGTCAGTGCAAAAGGTTTTATATGGAATTTTTTTCAACTGAAGCTGATCTCACCCATATAAATAGGCTTGGACTAAATGTGTATTGAGTAAACAGCCATTCCCCTTTCAAAGTGAACAACGTGACCCAGAACTTCAGTCACACGTGTGATCTTTTAGTCTTGGCAGTCTGCCAGTAGAACCTTGTTCCCTGGTTTCACTAATATTGGAGAATGAGGGCTGGTTGTTATGAAATGATGATATCAGTTATTGGTAAACATTTAATATCGTAAATAAACAAAGATGCAGAATAAACAAGAGACAAAATCTGTAGAGAAGTTAAAGAATGGCCATTTCTCCTGTGATGTTAACATATTTTAGAATTTTACCCCCAGTTGAATTGTTTTGAAATCCACAAACATATATCTGTAAAATTTCACTTTAACAAAATTTGCTCCAGCTATATATTGCTCCAGCTATATATTGCAAATTGCATATTACAAGACTATTATCCAACACACCACACTGTCAACCACACTGAAATCTGAGTTGGTCTGTGCGCCAGCGTGTGCACACATGTGCACACACACATGCACCCACACACACATACACACACATGCACCCACACACACACACACACACACACACAGTGTAAGAGTTTGCTGCAGCATGGCAGATGATACCTAAGTAAGTCTAAGCTAACGCCTCAAGCAATCAGTCACATGGATAGGACTACTGTGTACTACAATATTTAATGTCAGACCATGATTTATGTATTGGATATTATCTCTGACCTTTGCCATGTTTGTGGCCATGCTTGAGCTTGCATAAATCAACATTAAATGGAATTAAATTCAGACAGTCAACAGTGTGAGCCATGCAGTCATTGAAAGGTCACAGGACTTCCTTTTCTACTTGGGAGCCTGCAATATTGCTATTGATTTAAATCTAAACTAGGATTTTGTTTTGGTACAGATTCATTGCTTTGAGACATCCAATGCTCTTGATCTTAAAGATAAATTTGTATTTAGGCATATTTTAAAGTTGAAAAGCTGCATAAACCTCCTTAATTGTGTAAACTAAGGAAACACGTATCAGATGTGAATTTGTAAAAGACCCCTGCTACATAAATTCAATTTCAACTGCCACCAATATTTCACGCTTCAAGATTAACCCAATTTGAACTATGATTAAATAAAAGATTTTAATTCGTTTTCTTTAAAATGTTGGAGTAAAATTGTTCATATTGAGATCTAGTTGAATATATAATTTAGAAAACCACCATATGATGACATTGGCTGCATGTGCTAATTTCTAGGGTTCTTGGCACTTGTTCAACTGGTGCTGTATGGATTATACAGCAATGCTGCTTTAAATTATAGATCTATACCTCCATTAGAGCAAGCTAGTGAAGATAATGAAATTTATTTTTGATAGAGCTCAGCTATAATTTATACGCAAGGGTATGTGTTAGTGCAAATCTTGATAGCTTTTACCAAAGTCGAGTGCTATTTTTTGTGTCATTAGCATAGTACTTTGATCCATGTTACCTCTCTGCAAAAGTATAGCTCAGCTAGTTTGAAGATTAGGAAACCTACGACATTTTCACTGGATGTTGTGCTTGTGGATCATTTTGGATCCGTAACTGAAAAATCCAAATAAGGAAGATCAATTTACAAGTCACAGTGTTACAAGTCACAGTGTTACAAAGTTGAGGTGTCATTTTACATGTCAGTTCCACCGCCACAATATGGTCTTTAAGAGTTACGTGTTATGAAAAAAAAAAAAAAAAAAAAAGAGCTGCGCCCTTGTTGTGTAAGGCACATGTTTACACATGTGATGGTACATTTTATTCATGATATGTGAGTAGAAATGACTGCCCCTGGAAATAAGCCTGGTATAACCCTTATAATAAATAAGCACAAGTACATAATGATTATTGCCCTATTTTTTTTTTTAGTTCACTATGTACGCCAGTAAGGGGGGGGGGGGGGTAGTATCAACAATGTTTCATTCATTATTCATTTACAAAGTAGGTATGTCTGAAAGTAAAAGATCAATATTTACCCCATTCCTTCCTCACTCTGAAGGAGCAGGATAACAAATTATTTTAGTCCCAGTGAGTTAATCATTAATCAAGTAGTGCTCAACTAGATGCCACTCTGCCCCCCTTGTAGGTGATACATTTATAACATCACACTAAGGGCACATTCAGATTCACATATTATATACGAGTTGGGTTGGTCCAATTTTTACACTTTATAGTAAGTTACCCCCTAGTTACTTGAGGAGGCGTATCAGAAAATTAAGCTGATTCTACTGATTGCACTTTAGAATACCCTGCAGTTGTTGGATCAACAATGTGTGAATCTGAATGCGGTCTATGTTTTAGTTACTAGTGTATCACTGTGCCATTAGTGTATCCTTACGTGGTACACCAAGAGCTGCACATGTACAGTGTTTAGCTGTTTATTGTGAACACATGTGGTTCAACGCTGTGTTGTACAATTTAATTTTTTTCTTGAAAGATTTTTTTTTTTAGAAAATGAATTAATCTGTACAGATAAATTATTTATATTTATTCCCATGGAAATGGGAGGAATTCTACAGATATTTTTTCACAAGAATACCTTCAAATCAAGACAGATAGTTAAATCTTAAAGGGTATACCTTGTACAAGTATATTACCACACACGTGTTAGGGTTAAAAGGTCTTTCGATATTTATCTTCATGCTAAAAAGGCAAAAGACAAAGCATTTTCATAGCATGTCAATAATTAACCCCAATGTTAGCCACAACAACACTTTACTTGAACTCTGGCATACTTGCTGCACTTTGAATGGTCACAAGACTGTTTATTTCCGTTCAATGCATGTAAATTTAGAAATGATCATCTTGATGTGTGATGTTGAGGCATGTGGGAGTGATTTGATGTAAAGTAACTGGTGTAAGCAAGGATTGGTCATGTGCCAAAATACTGACACACAAATGTGATACGTTACTAAATATGTTATCTATCCCCCTTCTTCTTCTTCTTTCTCTCTCATATGCACAATTTTCTTTCCATTGGATTCCAACTCTTTTATTCCATTTCTGTTATTGAAAGATTTATTACACTGAAATTTTCAATTTACACATATATACATGTATTAAACTGATTCAAATTCCTCAGATCTCCAGATTTATTTGCAATAAAATTATATTTTCTCCTCTGTTTCTTACATTAAAAATTAAGGATATTATTTATTATGATCTATACTTCCTTTAAAAGATAAGTATTATACATTGTAGGTATCAGGAGCTTGGATGACAGTGATATTCCTACACCAAGACCTGCAGCTCGCAAAGACTTCAGGGTTCAGGCAGCTGAAAATAAACCAAAACTGGTGGAGTTTCAAGAATGTTTGGAGGAATACCATCCCAAGATTAAAGCCCTGCCTGACCAAGACCGTGAAAACAAATTCATGTCAGTGGCAAGAGAGCAGAAGGACCGTGTGACCCGTATTCGTAAAGCCAGACATGCGGCTGAGGTCATTCAGAGGGCATGGAAGCGATACAAGACAAGAAAAAGATGAGACTTTGATGAAGTAACATATTCAACTTTTCCCTTACATTTGAGCATGGACAAATTGACGTAATTTTGTCCATGATTTGAGTGACTTTCACAGTATCACACACCATTCAAACACAATAATGTATATGTAGGTGCTGCAGTCATAATTATCCAGTACACAGGATAAAGGAATGTCTGTCTCTAAAACAAATTTATCATGTCATCATGTCAAGCCAAACTGTGATTTTGTTAATCACCCATTTTTTCATGTATTCTTTTGTGAAAGTATCACCAATAGTTTCATTTTTTAAAAGTGTTAATGCAATTTAAAAAATGTTTCAAAAATAACATATTGCAAATTTCATCTTGTTAGGAATTAATTTCATTTTAGTCTTAAGAGTTTTGTTTTTAAAACTGCTAATGTGCAAGTTAAAATGTCCTTTTTTTTTTTTAGATTTTTGTAAGGATAAATATTTAACCAGGAAGTGCTTTTTACCATAATTCCTATGTCACATACTTGTATTGGTGTGAGCTCATGGACAAAGCTGAAGATAGTTTATAATAAAGGTATTCCATCAAGTCAGAATTTTGCCATTGTTTTATTTTTATCTTAAAATGGGGACTAACTACTATGCACACAGGCAGGGAATGTTCTGGCTGTTTCTCCCTATTTTTTGGTAAAATCTTTCAGTATACATCTCACCCTGTATAAATTGGTAAAATGCTGCACTAAGAGGCCTCATTTGCTTGTAGTATATATATAAGATCAATTGTGCATAGTGGTGGAGAATCTATATATTAGGTGGAACAAATAAAATGTTAGCATATAAATATGAATTTTCATATCATTAAGTAAATCTGTGTTTATTTTGAAGGCAACTTAGGTCATTCAACAAAGTTCAGTTTACAACCAAATATCAAAGCCATAATCAAACTGCTAAATATTTGATATGCTAAGTGAGGGATTGGGAAGCGGGGAGGGGGTCTGATAAGTTACCTAAACACGGATAAGAAGAAAGTCATCAATGAAAAAACTGTCCACAAGCAGGACAAAGTTAAGGATGTCCTCAAATAGGGTTGCTGAGTCATTTTGATTAATGCACTTAATCCCAGTGCATCTAGAATTTTGAACACGTATGACTGTTGGTCACTAAATAAAGATTTTTTTCATGGTTTCTTTATAGCAAAACTGCACCCATGCTACACACAGATATACTGTTAATCACACACCCTGCACCCTCGGAACTAAATCAAATTCAAATTTTATTCCCTTAATTTAATGCTAAATATACAGGGCGTTTGGTTCAGGTTACACAATATTAAATGCAAAAATTTCAATTTCATCACCAATTGTTTTACACCTTAATTTTGAAATATCTCCATAGATTTCCATAGAGACAGCTGTCACTATTTGTGTTCTTTCATCCACGTTTTGGATTTAGGTGCAGCTTAATTACCCCAAGGTGTCAGCTTGACACCTTGTGTATCCTTAATTGGAAGAAGTAAGCACACTTGTTTTTTCTAAGAATGGCAAGAACAATCAATAAGAAATAAAAAATCTTAGTTTGCATAGCTTTATCTGATTTACTTGTGAATATACCGTCATATTTTAGTAGTCAAGCATTTAATGTGCATGACAATACTTATTGGTCATTCTGTTTGGAAACTTCTCTGCTTGGTTGGGTTCAAGTTTGAATATCAAAAACATAAGGTCGTGTTTTTGCAATCTAAAAGTGTACATTCTGCTTCAGGCCAAATTTAAAAAGTTGAATAAATTTTGATAAGTCTGGGGCATACTCATTTCAACTGAAGAGAAAACTCCATTCATTCAAAAACAAAGAACTTCTGCAGTTTATGGCATCTTTATTTAAAATGAAAAACTAACTTGGAAGTTTCTTCCTTTCCTGATGACAAACAGTCTCTCTCTTAGCTTTTCTCTCTGTCCAGATGGCATCCCTTCACTCAAATATCTTTAAAAGATTTCTTACAATAAATGAAACCAAAAGTTAAAACCAGAAGCAAACCAAAGATGCAAGCATAGAGTGATTTGGAAAGACAAACTAATTTTCGTGACCTTAACAAGGCGATTATGTTAAAAATGGGAATGCACACTTCTCCACAGAAACAACTTCTACATATTGATTAATACGAGAATGTTTATTTAGATAGTCCTCTAAGACAATTTGTGTCTGAGTGGCACTCCTCATATGTGGATGTTTAATCCTGCAGGGTCTCCTTGTCGAACATGTACTCGCCCAGACCCTTGCCGCACCTCTTCAGGTTGGTGATGTGGTCCGAGATCTGCTTGATGGACTCCACCTGCTCAGTCAGATAGTGGCCCTCGATGAAATCAGTCATCTGCAAACAAAGTGGCATGATGAGATATAAAACCAAGTCTGCTTTATGGAAAAATACTCTCTCCAAAGCTTTCTGTTTAAATAGTGATAAAGTTTCACCTCAACTTATCTGATACTGGGTTAAAGATCAAACTTTCTTGCGCAATCCCTTTATCAGTAAACATCAACACAAGATGACCTTTAACCTGAATGATATTGCTATTGAAGTCGTGTGGGAAAGTCAACCCACATGCTTGCCTATGGCAATAAAAGTGATAAGCAATTTCAAGACCAATGCTGTGAACAAACAACTTTACTTTGACCCTAAACTGCATATGAGAATTGTGCATCACAAAAAATGCTATGTCAAAAAGATTAAACTTAAACACAAAAAGAATCCCATACTGAAGCAGAGTATTTTTTCCATTTTTCTGGGCAGCTTAAAGATATATACACACCTGGGCGTCCCCATTATCTGCGGCCACCTTGTGGAGGTCCAGCAGGGCCTGGTTGACATTCTTCTCCAGGGCCAGGGCCACCTGCATAGCTGCAAGTCCATCTCCCCACTCATCCTTCTCTGGCTTCTACAGAAAAGACAGACAGATATGACTGATTTAGTACAAATAACATAGAAGATGCTGCTTCAAAATACTGCACATTTTTTTATTTTACCAATCAAACATATGATCACAGGCTTCTATTTGCACCTTTTTATTTTTCCCCATTTCATGCAATGGCACCATCTAACTCAAAAAGTCAGTCAACCTCAAGTCAATGTATAGAAAATAACTTTACATTTTTCATTCGACTGGAGTTATGTTTACTTTCTTTTACTCATCTTACTTGAGTTCATATGTTTGTTTACTTTTCTTCTATAAGTCTATTTGTTTTATTAAAATGTACAAACCCTGATGTCCTGAAGCACAATCCTGCCTCCACGCTGGTTCTGGAACTTCATCAGTTTCTCAGCATGTTCCCTTTCTTCCTCGGAGGCCTTCTTGAAGAACTTGTGAAATCCAGGGAGGGCAACATCGTCACGATCAAAATAGTAAGCCTGTCAAAAGATATATATTTGAACTATTTAACTAGAGGATCAGAGAGGCGATACCGCCTCTGGATATTGTACCACCAGCTGGAGTAAGCGCATTCGTATGGACACCACCACCAGTCTTGTGCTTGACAAGCTCTATAAAATGCAATTAACAAGAATTCTCAAAATATGCAAAAAAAAAAAAAAAAAAAAAAAACATAACAGTTAAAATGGTCCAATCAAAGAGATGTTCAAATTGACCTGTATTTTCATAACACTGATCACTCCTGTGATTTTCTAGACAATAGGCCTATGGGTTTTCCTCGAAATGCATTATCAGTATTGCATATACCGGTGCTGACAAAAGAGAAAACCTAGGGACAACACTGGGCAGATTTCTGCTAGTTTTGAAGATATGAAGGGCAAGAAAATATCAAAGGTCAATTTCAAGGTCACAGTAAGATTGCCAGTATATGACTTCCTATTCAAGTTCAATACTAACTATGGACCTATCTCTGCCAGTTTTGGAGATAAAAGGAAAGAAAAATTTGCAAAGTTCAGTTCCTGGTGAAAATAGGTCAAAGGTCAATTTAAAGGTCACAATAAGAATGCTTGTATATGACTTCCTATTATAGTTCAATAGTAACTATGGGTGTATCTCTGCCAGTTTTGGGGATATAAGGGCTGGAAAATTTGCAAAGTTCAGTTCATGGTGAAAAGTAGGTCAAAGGTCAATTTAAAGGTCACAGTTAGATTACCAGTATATAACTTCCTATAAAAGTTCAACAGTAACTTTGGGCGTATCTTTGCCAATTTTGGAGATATAAAGATCAGAAAACTTCAAAGTGCAGTTCATCATGAAAAGTAGGTCAAAGGTCAATTTCAAGGTCACAGTTAGATTACCAGTATATGAATTCCTATTCAAGTTCAATAGTAACTTTGGGCATATTTCTGCTAATTTGGAATATTTAACATTTCCCCAACTGAATATTGCAATGTTGTAATATTTGATACAGCGCAATGCCTAAACTATATCGAAAACAAAAAAATGGACACCACGTCCAGTAATGCACTTGACAAGTTCTACAAAATGCTATGAACAAAAGGTCTCTGGCATTTACCATTCCAGAATAAAAGCAAGTTTTCAGTTTCGGTATCTAATGGCTGCTTCTCCCGTGAAAATGCACCGATTGACCCCAAACTCCCAAAGATTAAAGGAGTCCCCAATTGTAACCCCTCACTATAACAGGAGAGCTTAGATCTGTGTAGTTTCCAATAAATAGCACAAACAAATATTTTTTTGAAGAAAATTCCCATTTTTAGAAAATTTTGGCTTGATTGACCTTGAAAAAAAGGTCAAAAGTCAAATTCAAGGGCATATTTGGAATCTCCACATATGACTTTCGGTCAGACTTCTGTAGTAATTTTTCCCATAATTCCTTTGGTTTGGGAGATATTTAGCCTTGAATTTTCATCCTTGAAATTTTGACAAGGGTGCATTTCAACAAGTGTCACGCCCAGGCCAATACACCGACAGAGACAAAAAAACCAGGGTGTTCAAGTTGAGATTATATGTGACCTAAATCCAAGAGATGGGGACACAGGTCCTGGCGGTCTAGGAGGAGAAGCGGTAACGGTGACTTGTTTCCGGCGCCCGACTGCGGAGCCGGCGGAGCCGCAGGAGCCGGCGGAGCCGCAGGAGCCGGCGGAGCTGTACGAGACGGGCCGGGACTAAAACCATGAGTACCGCCAGCGTATACGCTGGTGGTACTAATAATGGTAATCATCTCTGAAAGCACAAATTTTAAGTAACCCTACAAAACGAAATCAAAAGTACTGGGGTACCAACTAAACCACGGATCGCAATGACGCACGCTGCTAAATATAGATTACATTATACACGTGACTAGCGTCCCAGTTTTTGACCCTGTTACCCAGTTCCGCACGTGAACGCCAACTGCGTAAACAACATCCTACCCAGACATAGAACATTTTAATTACAAAAGTACACGATATTAAACTTTTCTCTGTTAACCACTGCTTAAGCGTTTGAAATAAATGGGAAGAATATAGACTTACCATGGAATGATACACGTAACTCGCATACAATTCCATGTTGATCTGCTTGTTCACACCCGCTTCGCTCTCAACGGCATAATTCTGGCGTGGCTGACTGACGGCCATGTTCAGTTTCAGTTAGTGTAAGTTGAAATCAAACGTTATAAACGTTAAGAAAGTTTGGCGGTCGATCTGTCCGTACGCACACTGACGTCCCAAGACAAATGGCGACTATTGCGAGAAATAGGTTGCGATGTGCTTATATACAAGTATTTGGGCTGTTCCAGTTATGGGATATTCTCCCTCTTATTGGGTGCTTTATTTGCCTATGTTTTCCTGAAAACGGGATTGATGCACCCAAAAAGCTTACATAAATTTATTTAACATTATAATCTAAATTTGCCTTTATTGTGTATGCTAGAAATCTTGTTTATGCAATCACAGTGGAATTAGATTGCCTCATATTTTGGAGGATACGTAACATTATACATGGCAAGAAGACTACAACGTTTCGGAATTTGATTGGTCAACAAAGTCAACAGAACAAATCTACGGTGAGCCCAATATGCCAGCCACTGTAGGTTTTTATGCAAGTCATTCCATTGAATCATTTTCTCTTCACTTGCACACGGTACGTACTTTGATGTGGATAACAGTGCAAAGAAATTTGACCTTTTCGTCACGTCAAGAGATGATGACAGGGGACAAAGAAATTCCAGTCCAATATATTACATATCTTTGTGAACAATTTGATCAGCTTTGGCATATATATATTTCAATGTTTTCCCATCCTAGACCTATGTGGATAGTAGCATTCAATTTCTTAACATTGTCAATCTAAAGTGCTTAAAACTATTGCTTTCTTCACGAGTAAATGAGGTAAAATATTTATTTATTTATTTATTTATTTATTTATTTACTATAGACTAGATCTAGATCTACAGTTCAAAACGTTGAACACAAAAAGTAATACAAACTTAATTGGTTATTGTGCAAGTGAATCTCCTTTTGCCATGCTGAATTGAAGTGCTTGACAAATCCTTGAACCCATGGATTGATGTCTAAAATTATTTGAGATTCTCCCACCCATTGTGTTAGTTGAGATTTTAACAAATTTTCTTATGGGCCACCATACTTTCATCCCAAGGACATGCATATTCATTAGGAGGAAAGATGGCGACGGTGGTTGTTGTTGTTGCATGGTCCATGCTAGTTTTTTGTCCCTTTCCTACTTCTCGAGCTTCTACACATTGGATTGTGACAGAAGATGGTCGAATCCAAGCCCAGGTATGTATCATTAAAATCTTACTGTCTACCAAGCTTTTCCAACGTGGTAAAAGCTTTGTAATATGTAAGAAACGCTCACATACTTCATTGATTACTCTCGCCGCATCATTCACTGCATATAGTCTTTATCATTGCTAGGGTTTGATACAAAAACTGCAGTACTTATATGCAGAACTCTGTCAACATAGACATTGTTTTTAATGCCAAATGACAATAATTACGTACTGCTTTAGGATTAAATTGAAAAGACGAACCATGAATTGTCTACGAAGAGGGGGAGGGTTAATTACAGAAGTAGTTCACTACTTGTTTAACTTTCAAGCCTGTCAGGTCTCTCACATTTTAACATTAATATGAGAAACATGCATTAAAAAGTACCGTTGTGCACATACAGTTGTAATTGTAGAAATTGTGCATCCATGCAGAATACTATATTCCGTCTCTACACATTTTTTTACTTCTTTGGTCTTTACTGCCTTAATTACTATAGTATTGTTCTCTCTCAGCTTTCAAGCAAAGTCACAATAAATGATGGTTGAAGTAAGGTGAAAACTGATGATTAAAAAAATATTCATCAAATTTTTGAACAGATTGAGAACTGATGACAGTGTAATGTAATGCAAAGCACTGTATTTATAGGTGTTACATGTATTACAGACAGTAATTGAAATATAATTAGAACTAATATATATCTGATTACTTCATCATTGTTACTGCACTTAGCATCTGGTCCATCTGTAATAAGAAGACCCCACCACTATAGATTTCCAGCTTATTGTGCAGCCAATACATCCATCAACTAACACTTCATTCTAAACCAGGCTGTGAAATTAAATTTGTTGAATTCATCAAGTAGGGATCGAGCTTCATGATGTATCACTTGAAGTAGTACAAAATAATGAGTTTTTGTGCAGCTATTAAAGGAAACCCTCCTGTAGTCCCCATTAATTATATACATCAGTTTGAAGCAGTAGGATAATACTGTAGACAGACAGATAGACAGAGATTATTATCTGGCAGACGAGGGATGACAGTAAGCAAGGCTTTCCCCAGAGAACCATCCAGCATCATTTGGACATGGCCACATGTCTAAAAAGCAGCCTCTATTTCCATAGACGCCTGGACAGCTTATGAAAGTTTTGGGGAATGACGGTATAGTTGTAGTTGGACTCTCTATAAATCGGTAACCAAATTACAGATCAACATTTTGGACTCCCTGTACCCCAAATCCTGGCAAAACCCCTGATAGCAAGTGTATTCTTTAAATATGTACTAGTATGTGCTCTTACAACCGTGGTAGCATGCTGCAATGTCTGCTAATATAGGATAATTGTATTAACTATCTTCATAATTTATTTTGGTGCCTATAATTTTTTTTTTTTTTGGTTATTAGAATATCATTTGAAAAATTATTTTATTAATTAGCTTAAGTGTTATTGAATAAATAATGCCATTGATATGATCTTATGGAAAAAAGCACTAAGGAGTTATATGCAGAATATGGTGTGATTTTATTGCTCTTGATAGAGATCCCTATTGATTTTTACCTGGCTATTATCAGTGACACCTGTTGTGTTCTCAACAAATGTGATAAAAGGATATATAGTAGGTGTATTATCAAGTTGACTTCTATAATCAGCCTTCATAGTAGAAATTTTAAGCATTTTCATCTGTACTATAATCCTTTGCCTCTTAATATAGGATACAAACCATTTTTTCTTTTTCAATGTTTTCTCTTTTTTTTCCACACTTATCACATTGAGCCTGCATATATTTCTGAAATGATATTTATGTATTTGATGGGTCTGTCAAACCACTTAACACAGCAGACCAGCATTAGCTTGCCTTGGTAACTGAAACCTGTTATATATACTTTATGTTATAAGTAGTTTGTCTAGTGTTTGTTACATCCCTGCACACAAACTCGTGTATCTTATTGGCCGTGCTATTCTCCACAAACTGATCACAGTCACGCTATTGTACCATGCTATATTCAGACAGAATTATGTAAGGTAAATTCAGATTCAATTAAAAAAAAAGATTAGTGGCCGCAAATATTCCATAGGAAGCAATTATCTTAAAAATTGTTTTGACTTGAAAGTAATGAGCCTCTCTCTCTCTCTCTCTTTCTTAATGATAATCTAGTACTTGAAACAGAAAAAAACATTCCATATGAAATTTCTTTCTCACTTTCCTTGATGTTGAACACCTGGAGCCGAAGATTTAAAGATATCTATTTCATACCTAGCTTTAGACATAACTTGAATACTTGAATCTATTTTCATTGTGAAGAATCATGATTTAGAGGTTGAACAATCACGTTGAGTGTAACATTTCCTGTCATCGATTTACTCAGAAGGTGTGATGTTAGGACATTGGAGACCGTTACGTGATTCCAATAATATTGGAAATTATGGTGACAAGTTATCCAAAGTTATGAGTAGCATGTTGCAATAAAATTGGATATTGTTATGACAAGTTCAACATATCACTCTGCAATGATTACTTTGGAATTATAAGGTGTCATTTTATCTGAATCTTGTCAGTTTGGAGAAAGCCTTGTTGGTACTTGAACTTGATTTATGATGTGTTTTGGAAGTAAGTTGACATATGTCAGTTGAGGCCACATGGCCAGTCACAAGACACACAGCCAGTAATTTGCTCATTTTATGTCTGAAGTCTGCCACCTAAGCCACTGGTCCTTCCTATGCCTGCAGCCAGTAAAAATTCATTTGGACCAGTAGATTTTTCAGAATGCATTAATTTAGTGTTTTTTTCTATGCTTTTTCAAAAGATCTTTCATTTTGATTATTTTTCTGAAATGTAACTGATGATTCTTTATCATAAAAAAAAAAAAGATAAGATCAAGATCTTGTTATTACCTATATGTGTATGCAATTGGGAAAACTTTCCAGTCTTACTGAATTTTTATTCTGACCAGTAAATCCTGGTTCATGCCAGTACTAGTAGATTTTAGGAAGGTGGAGGTTGGAAAGGCCTGGAAGCTGTCAGTGTTTTTCTTGCCCCCCCCCCCCCCCTCCTTTAAAGTGGCACTTAGGGTGTATTCCCAGAGATTAAGATCAATCCAGAGATTAAGATTTAGATTGACCTAACTCCCTGGGGGTTCACGCTAAATTGCAGTCAGCCGAGCGCGCACCTTAGTTAATTACCCCCTTATAGCTTTCAGTAGGCGGGACAGACACTTAAGCCGGCTAAGCTGACAGTAATCTAGTGAGACTCCCCACAGGGATAGATCGATCTAAAAAATCTATGGAAATAGGGTCTTAAACTGCAAATCTGTGGCCATGTAGATACTAGTACAGTCACAAGACCAGTGGACATTAATATAATAATCATACTTTGTCAATCAGGTCTTCACCTCTTCCATCAGACTCTCTCGCTCTCTCTCACACACACACATTATCAAATCCAAGTACAGCAGCAGAATGGACATTGTGTAGGAGAAATTTGCCTATATCCTCAGAGGTAAAATGAGATTTATCATGAAATCCCTGTACTGTTAATTTAAGTTTGATTGCTAATAATGGCAGATACATTATCTAGTTAACTGTTTGCAAAAGACAGTTGAGCACTAGACAGTTATCCTAAACTATGTGTTACTTACTAGTAAAAAGGTAAGTCACTTTGTGATGTATATAGTAATTTTCTGGATTCTAAAAATATGAATTACATCTTTGATTATTTTCATTATTTTATGATAGCTTTGGCTCAATTTGATAAAGTAGTTTTTTGGGAAAAAAGGCTATTTGGTTCTTATAACTGTGTCTAAAATATGCAGATCTGAATTTTCATCTTCTTTGCATTGTTTGAATTTTGTGTTGGTTCATATAAGAGATATTTTTTTCTTGGTGCTAGTTGATAAAATCTAGTTACTAGTATATGCCCTACATAAAATTTAAGGAGACTTGTTTATGCCATCCTCACTTTAACTAGGTTCAAAGTTTATCTCTCATAGCCATAATGTCCAATAACTTGCCTTATCTTTTGTATAGAGGTAAAAGACTTGAGGCTTGTTTACACTGAAGATAGGCTAGCTCAATTTACGGAGCTCCTCTGCAGGCCATTTGATTTGGATAAATTTATTGCATGCACAGAATTTTTTTCAATTTAAATGGGAAGTATGTAATATATACTAGGATAAGGAAAGCAGGTTTTTTGTAGACAGTTTACAGATTAGAAGGGTCAGCTCATCTTCACTGTAAGCATGTCTTGAGGTATGACTTTTCATTAGACCTGTTTACTATGTTAAAGCTATTTACTATGCTATTATTATATATTTTTATTAAATTATTATTATTATTATTTCCAAAACAATTTTTTATTCAAAGACACTTAGGCACAAACCATGTACTGGATAGAGATTTTACTTTAAAAAGTCTGCGTGTCTTCAGTGTCTTTTTGATTTGGTACTGACCTTATTAGAAAAACAACACTGTTCATTCAAATCCCATTTGGAACAAACACCAGAATAATAGACATAATTTTTCACTAGCTATTCATATGATTATATCAGCATTTTTCTGAAATGTACAGCAACAATTAAAAAAAAATGGCATTCATCACCTGGCTGGTAAAGTGAACACAATCCATATTTTTATGTCTACTAAGGTAATGATTGAAGTATGTACATTAAAAATCCTAGCATGATGCTTTCTAATGGCCTGGACATGAATTATAGATTTACCTGTGCTATCCAAGGTATTAGGATTTTTTAGAAATGTTAGTTTACAAGGCAATTTTATTTGATGATACTCTATCATTTGGGAAATGCCTCGTGACATGGTGTAGCTAGCATTGTCTGTTATATTGGGGAATGGTGGATGAGGCACTATTATAAAAGCTTTGCAATATTGATGAGAAGCTGAATACAGTATCTCTTTGATGGTTGTTTGTAAAGCACATACTTTACATGTGTCATTGTCTGAAAATCAATAAAAAATTAATGTTGTATTAGAAGTGGGATTGAGAGACAGGCAAAATTTAATCTGACTGGACCTTGCATAATGTATAGATCTCTCTGTCTCCAGTCTTTTTCAGTTGTTGTGAAAATTCATTCATTGTAGGGGTTTCCCTAGCTTTAATTGGTTCAGGAATATTTCAGGATGTTAATATTTCTGTAGACCATACTGCAAGTTGAGGACCCCCCCCCCAAACTTTCATGGAAGCATTTATCTCTCAAGTGAACTGCAGAAGCCGTATGCTATTTTACCAGTGTTATAAAAGTGGCTGCCAACATTTGCCTCAGTGTTCAAGTGCTAACCCTGTAAAATAAAACTTAAATTATTTAGGACTCTGTCAGACATATATCATTTTAGATTAAGTGGTTATCATATATCATCGTGACAGTGATGATATATGATAAACAACCATCAGTATGTTGTTATTACCTACATAAAGTGATAAAAAAAGTGCTGAACATAATTGTTTGCTAGGTGTATAAAAATGGTTTGAGTCCATGGTGAGGTAAAATAAATATTTCTTTTATGTTCAGTTAATCTGCCATATTTTGAGAGATTTGATAAGGTTAAAAATGATTTTTTTAAATTCATCTTTATCAAGATAAGGAGTAGAATGATAACTTACCACTTACTACATCTGTTGTTCTCAAAAGCTCATCAGGGGTACCTGTCACTGTGGGTCATATACACGACAGATTTGTATTCTGATACTGTCTACAACTTGGCTAGACAATAAAGGTGTTAGCTCCTTTTTTATCTCTGAAAAAGAAGAAAGGGATAGAAAAAGGTACAGTTTATTTGAAAGTGAGATGTTATTGATTACTCATTGTCATGTTCCTAATTCTCAGACATGATTTTTTTTTTTTTTTTGCATGATTTAAATTTCAGTTAAAAATCCAATTTTTTTCTGGGCAGTTTTCCAACTTACAAGCAGCCCCAGCCCCCTGGCCATAACCACTGAACCATGCCTTACTATTTCCATACAACCCGAGATCATGTCTAGATGTTATCACTAAAATTTTCATATGCCTGGCCATATTTGAAAATTTGTCATTTAGAATTCTCATCCTGCTGGTGGTACATACCCAGTAGGCAGAATAGTTCTGGTCCTCTAGTTTAGAATGGCATCTTATAATGCCTTACCATGCATGAAATGTTGAGTTGGTCTGTAAATCAAAATATTATTTCAAAAACTAATTGGGGCATTTTCAAATGTACGAAATGTGAAAAATTGCATTATGCACTGAATTCTCTATTATATGCATATAACACTCAAATTTTATTAGAGGTTTTTCAATTTAGACATGAAGCATAATTTGTCCTTCAGTAAACATATAAAAATTGGTGATATCTAATTTATTAGCTTGCAAATACCAAAGAGAATAAATGATGACAAGAAGATAAGTGCTTTTGAGATGAGTTCATTTTGCCCATTCTAACATCTATGTAGTTGTGTTGTATATCAATCAGAGTTATACAGGTGATGACATTCACTTATCGAAGACTTCTAATGGTCACAGAGTTGGATCACCTAACAGATCACCTGACATAAAAACAGTTTAATGGAATACTTCTCCTTGTTTTCAGGCTGATTCAGTATTTAACATGCGGAGACCGTACGACCTGATGGCCCTCTTGAAGCAGGAAGAACGTGCAGTTATGTTAGATGGCCTAAAAAATGAACTTTTATCTAGAAAAGATGAAATTGATAAAAATGAAGACAAAGATACAGGTAGTAAGTGTGATTTTTGCATGTGCTTGTCAATCCATTCAGTAGGTATTCTGCTTCATTTACTTTTTATTTCACTATTTAGTATTACTGTACACATTTTGAATTATTATTTTATTCGTTTATTTATTTGTTGCACTTGGTAATATTATTTTTAGTACCAAAAAGCTTAATTGTGGCTTGAATGTGTATTTTATCTACTGTCTTTATCATTGGTTTTTCATTTGATTCTGCTGCTGCATTTGTTTGGCACAAAAAGCTGTGTTTGCATTTAAAAGTTGCAGCATGGTGTTTTCTTACACGTAATAAAAAGTAGAAAACTAAATTGAGAAAATTTGGTCTTCCTAGAAAATTATAACTTTTAAAACTTTTAAAGGCAAAATTGAGATATAGATTAAAGAAAATGTAAGAAAAGAGGATTTTTTCAATCTTTGTTTGTTTGTTTGAATACTAGTAAACAATTTGTAATTTGAGGGGCAGTTAAAAATGTTTATATGTTTGTTGAGATACTTCATGATTTTCTCTTCAAAGGTTTAGAACAAAAATTTTACAAGTCTGATCCAGACTGCATAGCTGCAGGGAAGCCTCTTCCTGATTATGACTTGTATATCAGCACCGTTTTGCCTCTGGAGAATAAAGGGATTAGGTAGGTATGGGCAGTGGCAGATTAAGGCCGTCTTCAGGGTCTTCTGGAAGACAGTCAGATTTTCAAGTTTACATTGACGGGTATCTAATTTTTATGTTGGAAGACTGAAAAATGGAAGATGGATCAAGAAAGATAATTTGGAAGAATTTCAGAAAATAGCTCTGGATCCGCCCCTGTATGTGTGTTGTTGAGGGCAAGTTGATCCATGGACTAAATATGGCTAACTCACTTAAAAGCAGAACCAACTTATTACCTGATGGTTTCCCTGCATCCACATGCGCAATTACAGCAGGGGTCTAGCAATTAAACCTCGGAGCTGAGGTTTACTCCATATAATGGCATGTGTGTAGGCGAGGAGAGCAACAGGAAATTAGCAGCATCACTTTTTAGTGGGGTCGGCCATACTTAGTCCTTGGATCATCTGTTCTGAATGCACCCATTGTCTTCTTGGTTTATATTTACAATAGAAAAAAAAAGTAATTATGCTGTAAGATAATTTCTCAGGAAAAAGTAATCATCCTATTGTCTGACCACAAATCTACAGTTAGGTTCTCTGTTTTTGATATAAGATGTCAAACAACTGTCACAGTACCAGTGAGTGATTCTAGTTTCCTTGAACCACAGAGTAGAAGTAATGCTTTTATTTGCACACTAATCTACAATTAAGTAGTCTGTTCTTTGCATGTGATACCTAACAAGTGTATTTGATTCTAAATGTTGTGGCTTCAGTTACATATTCCAAGGCTCAAATTTTCTTGTGTATTACAAAACTGAATATTGATTATGTTGCTGAGTTACAACTGCATTAAATTTTCCAAAATACTTGAAGAAGGTACAAAAAATTAACATTCTTATATTCAAACAAATACAATATACAAAAATTTGGCAGAAATAAGAAAAAGAATAGACTGGAATTTTCCTAGAATCTTCATTGTCTTTTTTCATGTCTAACAAACCATTACTTTATTGACTTTAAAGCTCAGTTATTCTCAGTAAACATTCATTTTCATACCCTAACATGCAAGCTTGAAGAGAGAGAGAGATAAAGAGAGAAAGAGGCCAAAGCCAACTCAACAGTTTTAGAAAACTACTTCTTTGTTTTATCAAGGTTAAAGTGAAAGTTTTTTCTCATTTTAAGAAATAGTTATGGATCATTTTTATTTCCAATTACATTGAGCTCATTTCCTGTGTTTTTCCTCCAGGCCAGAAGAACATATAGATTTCAAGGCTCCGCCCACCACAGCACCTGTACCCCCTGACTGTGTGAGCTGGGTTACCCTAGAGTATAGCATCCACGCTTTTGAACATTTAGAGGTAAGAGTATTTCACTAAGACTGGAGTATAGCATCCATGCTTTTGAACATTTAGAGGTAAAATATTTCAACAAAGGATACCCTTTGTAAGGCTTCGTTCACATGCAATGTCTATTTTCTAAATTCTGTTTTCTATTCGCGCTATCTTATGATCACGGTCTGTGCACTGAATATCCCGCCGTGTAATTACTGGCAGCGCGAGCCAGTTACTTATAGTAACTTATAGTAACTGGCTCGCGCTGCCAGTAATTACGCGGAGGGATATTCAGTGCACAGACCGTGATCATAAGACATGCCGCAAATAGAAAATAGAATTTAGAAAATAGACATTGCATGTGAACGAAGCCTAAAATGGGCATCTCGGAAAAAATCTTGTACTGGAAAGATATTTTAAAAGATATAAATGTTGCCATAACAGAAATAATTTCTTTAACTTTATTCACTAAGAGGATAGAGCAATATTTGTGATATTTTTAGCAGTTTTAAAATTTGGATCAAGATTTCACTTAAACAATGACCTCCTGTGGTTAAATGTGAATAAGTGTACAGTGCTTAAAGAATGAACAGTAAGTCTAATACTTGAATTATCTTTTGTTATTTTATTTATTAATTTATTTGATATTTCATTCATTCATTCATTCATTCCATTGTGTTCCAGGGTATGAAGGAAAGGACAAATCTAAGTGGCAGCCCTGAGCTGGGCTTGAAGAACGCCATCACCCACAGAGATAACGTGGATGACTACGGCCACCTCATACAGCAAGCCTTGAAGAAGGTAAGTATTTATCCACTATGTGAATTTAGTAGTAGATGTTATCATCATAATGGACTCTTATTAAAGTAGAGAACACAATTGACATATGACGGTATACGAGGGCGGTCAATCCATGTAATTACTACAGTTAACTTCTCGGCTTGGAACTGATAATTTGATGGTGGGTAAAGACTTGCTTGAACTAATGAGGCACTGTTTAATCTGTCTGAGATGATTATTGGTCTTGACTAGAATCTTTCTATCCTGTCTTTGTCTTATCAACTGTGAATACACACACACACACATACACACAAGTTGATTAGAATCTTATTTTCTCCAAGACAAATAGGTATAGATTGTCAAATACAAGCCAAAATGAGCATCAGTTCATTGTTATTTGATATTTCTTTTTTTTTCTGCAGAATTAAATCTTTTGTAGTCCCTTGCTTGGACATGCTGCAATTGTATGATTTCAAGAAGCTGTATGAGTAGCACATAAGTATTTGTATAATAATTTTATTTAATTTTTTTTTCAGAATACCACATCATGGGTTCTTTACAACATGGCAGCTTTCTACTGGAGGATAAAAGGAGACACATACCAAGTCGTGGAGTGCTTAAGAAGGGCTCTCCATTTTTCTCCCAGGTAAAAAAAGTTTATTTATTTATTTATTTATTTATTGGGGTAAAATCATGGTAAATACAAAATTTACCTTACCCATGGCCATGATGTTATGAAAAAATAAACAAATAAAACATTATTAAAAAGATTTTTAAAATATAAAAACTATATTAGAACTATGAATCAAAATAACAATACACAAAGTCCAATTTAAAACTATAACAGAAATAACAGTCCTTATCTTTTGATGAAATTTAATGAGTATGTTAAATACATATCTCAACACCACCAGTTTTGGGAATGCTCGGTTTTACTTAATTTAATTATAAAAATGACAGTTTTGTAAAAAAAAAAAAAAAAAACTACATTGTTGGTGATATTTCAATTCTGAATGACATACCTTTCAGGCTTCAGAAAGATGTAGCATTAATAAGTCTGGCTAACATTCTGCACAGAGCGCGCTACTCCAATGAGGCAGCCATTGTGGTCCATGCAGCATTAGATATATCTAAAGAACTCAACGTGAATCACTTTACTTTAGGAAACATATATGCAGTAAGTGTGTGGAGATAATGGATTACATGATTTATTGACAACTGTCATCTTGTGAACTTGTAAGGGTTGAAAAAAATTAATTATATATCATGTCAGAGGTCACTGGCTTAAGGAGTGAAATAAAGCTTAAATTGTAACTCTATCTACTAGAGATAAATACAACAAGACAAGCCATGCCTACTTTTAAGTTTGAAAACAAGTCATTCTTTTGTAACCAATGTAAAGTATATTGCACCTGTAGCACAACTTGTGTTTTCAAATCAGGTGAAACACAATTGACAAGACTTAATTGTTGTGAATTTTTCCACCTTTTAGGTCTTGGCAGAATATAACAAGTCTGTGATTTGTTTTGAAAATACTCTAAAGATCCAGCCTGACTTTGAGGCAGCCGCCCAGAGGAGACATGCAGTACTGTGTCATGCTAAACTGGAGGGGGCACTGGAGGCACAACATAGGTAAGTTACACATAGCTAAACTGGAGGGGCACTGGAGTCACAACACAGGTAAGTTACACATAGCTAAACTGGAGGGGGCACTGGAGTCACAACACAGGTAAGTTACACATAGCTAAACTGGAGGGGGCACTGGAGGCACAACACAGGTAAGTTACACATAGCTAAACTGGAGGGGGCACTGGAGGCACAACACAGGTAAGTTACACATAGCTAAACTGGAGGGGGCACTGGAGGCACAACACAGGTAAAGTTGTTAACATGTCAAAACTAACTGTAAAAGGGTATATATATATATATATAAAGACACTTGCTATATATGACATGCCTAATATAACCAGTGAAGTCAATATGAATGTTATATTTCTCAGGTCACTCCAGAGGACATTAACAGAGCTGAAGGATTACCAGAAGAAGCACGAGTACTGGCAGATCCAGAATGACAGATTTGTTACTGAGCAGGCTCCAGATGAGAGGAAGAGAGAACAGAGGCTGGGCTATGAGGAGTACAAACTTATGGAGAGTACTGTACTTATAGGTAGGGCTATGAGGAGTACAAACTTATGGAGAGCACTGTACTTATAGGTAGGGCTATGAGGAATACAAACTTATGGAGAGTACTGTACTATAGGTAGGGCTATGAGGAATACAAACTTATAGAGAGTACTGTACTATAGGTAGGGCTATGAGGAATACAAACTTATGGAGAGTACTGTACTATAGGTAGGGCTATGAGGAATACAAACTTATGGAGAGTACTGTACTTATAGGAATGCAATTATGACTTTATAAAAGTAAAGTCCTAATAAGGCCAGGCAAAATTGATCAAGTTGGTTAACTCGAAAGACTTACCCTAATTTTGAAGAAATTACATAGCAAAGGAAAAAGTTATGTTTTATTTATGGAGATTTATTTCAATATATTCATCTTTTCGCTATTCTTGGAATCTAATCTCCAAGATATAATGTTGTGAAGAGTGCTGCTTAATGCAAGAATTTACCAGGAATGTACCATGTAGAGCTAAGTAAACAATGATTACTATTATTTATTTGCTTCATGAAATTAAGAGATCATTTGGTTCGCAAATATTTGTCAAACAGTACTTTTGGTTGGTTTTGTGATGCTTTACGTTTTGATGACAAACAAATTTTGTGAGGCAATGTATTCAAATAACTATTTATTTATTTATTTATTTATTTATTTATTTTCTGACACAGGAGAATATTGTCACACAGTGGAGAAGGAGGGGAAGGAAGTTTTAAAGTGCAAGTGGGGAAGAAGACAGCCACTTAGCCCAGACTTGGAGGGGGTCATTGATTCTGAAACCAAGAAAGAAAAAGAAACCAAGGTATTATAGAAATTGATGAAGTAGATGCATAGTGAAGTGTAATAAAGGACTGTTATAAAATATTTATACACACCTGATTTATTTCTCATGTAAATAGGAAGTCTGAAAGTTTTCTAGGCAGTTATCCACATCCACTTTTTGTAGTCCCAAGACTCCAGACATATGGTCAACGAGGAATTTCTTTCTACTTTATTCCCACAACCCAAAATCGTGTCTATTTACATAGATAAGAAATTGATTTTGTAAGTACGCTATAAAGAGTTGCTCTAGACAAATAACCATTGTTAAGTATTTTCCTTGTGTATAACCTATTGTTTTACAGCCTGTTGTATCCTGTTGCTTAACTTTCAGGAGAAGTTGAAGAATACCACAAGTATAGATTATAGCCAGCCTTTAAAACCACCACTGTATACTAAGAAAGCAAAATCATATGTAAGTTTAGATATCAGGATCCATAACTTGTTCTTTCTTTAAATTATTACAGTGTATTCTTTTTTTTTTTGGGGTGGGGGGGGTGGAGAGAATAATACCAGAATTAATGTTTTTTAGGTTGTAAGGCCACACTTTTTTAATTTTATGGATGACATCCTGCGCGCGCACCGATTTTCGTCCGTTCTCCAAAAAAAAAAAAAAAATCCCCCCCCCCAAACCGCCCCCCCCCCCCCCCCCCCCCCAAAGGGAGTCGGTTGTCGCAAACATCGTTATTGAATTTGCCGGAAAATGCAATCGGCAATTCTCTGCTAATTCCGCAAGCTCCATACTGTCATTGTCGACTGCGGAGACATCCGAGTAGTTCCGAGTGTGGAAAATGAGCTTTCTGCGCATGCGTATTATCACCACATGGAAATATGGCCGTTTTGCCGTCAACTTCATCTCTAGCATTAATTTCAAAATACACGACAATTAAAGTCATAAAGAGAACGGGGGCCGTTGTTTTGGATTGGTTTGCCATTGATATTGGACATGGAGATATCACCCTTTTACAATTTTACGAAAGGCTGGCCGCGGCCAGCAATCATCGCCCGGAAAATTTCAGTGACATTCTGTCCAAAGCAGCACATACCAGTTTCTTTTTGGAGCGAAAAAAGGGTCGACAAGAGCGTCGCGGTATTTGGTGGACTGAAGGTCGGACAGGCCACCCGATAGTTGGCTGCTAGCGTGTGAGTCGAAGTAGACAAAATGGCATCGACCGAAATTACCTTAGTAGTAGGAAGCATAGGCCTATCTTTGCTTAATTTTTTTAACAATTCTGTGAAGTGTTTACAAT
Source organism: Lingula anatina (assembly GCF_051362555.1). Classification (NCBI taxonomy): domain Eukaryota; kingdom Metazoa; phylum Brachiopoda; class Lingulata; order Lingulida; family Lingulidae; genus Lingula; species Lingula anatina. The sequence continues at coordinate 1,826,740 of NC_141767.1, read as the reverse complement.
GCTTTAATTTTCTGAGAGTACAAATAAAGACACGCTATTTATTTGATATTTGTTTTATTGGTTTCTATACCAACAGAATGCATGAAATAACCTTAAATAGATTTGGTAATATGCAGCATATATATTCATGACTTTTTACCTTTCTACGAAGTAGGCCCTATTCACAATGCTTTAATATTTTGAGAGCATGGATAAAGACATGTTGTTAGTTTGATACGTGTTTCTGTGGTAAATTAGTGTTTCCAGCTGTGTACTGAAAACATAACTTTTCTTAAGCATTTTTTTTTTTTTTTTTTTGGACTGTTTTTTTTTTTTTTTCGCCCGCTCGCACCGACTTTGGGGTCCCCAGAGGATGTCATCCATAAAAATAAAAAAGTGTGGCCTAATTGACCAGTCACAAAATTAACACCCTGATAATTTTTTACAATTTATTCATTTCAGAATGATCTCCCTTTCAAAAACAAAGATTGGCCTCCAAAAAATGAGTGTGATCATTACAAATTTCCAAGTTGGAATGCCTTCCCAACAGTGTATTTACCACCAGAAAACAAGGGTTTTGTGTGAGTATCAGAAAGATACTTGTTAGAAAGTGAATCTTTTTGCAGGTAAATTGAAATATGTGCAATGGTCTATATCCAGGATAATATTATGGATTGCTTATAAATGAAGATGGAAGGTAGAAATATTTTTTGAGTTTGGCAAATTTTGTTGTTTACTTACTTCGTGCAATAAAATCTCACATAGAAGTTTTACCAAATGAATACTTAACTTACTTTATGCAGAAAATCTCACATGAAAGTTTTATTAAGTGCGTTCTCCCCCTCAGAGTGAAAGCCCTCCTGAATGAGGCGCAGGATCTAGAGGAAGGTGCTGAGCACCCCCTCCCCTGGTACCCCCCTGTCTGTGCCACCCTGGTGGACATAGAGGAGGGCAAGAAGGCATATGATCACATAGATGCAGTCAAGGAGAGAACCAAAGTGCCTCTAAAACTTTATGACCCCCTGGTCAAGCCGGTAAGTGGGGTGCTCTTGTCTGAGGGTATAATTAACTTTAAAAATTTACGAGGCCAAGTTAAACAATCACTTTTAATTTAAAGTAAAAGGACAACAAATCTTATGGAAAGAAATTTTACCTAAAATCATGAATATATATTTTTCTGTCTTTCAGATCTTACTGGGCCATGTCAATGGTGGGGATGTGACAGAGGAAGAAGTGGGTCAGAGGATCCTTACAGCTCTTAAAAAAGTGGGTCACTGATATTTTATGCTTCAAGTTAAAATTATTTATTGCACTAGTTTTATTCCATTAAAAAATACATACAGGTTTGCTATACCAAGATCTGTAATTTTATGTGATAAAATTATCTTATGGCACTAGAACTTATTCGTAGAAATTTTAGAGAGATGTCAATTTTTGCAGCCAACTCATTGTAACATACTTCCTATTTCAGAACATTGGACCAAGTTGGATACTATACAATCTAGCTGGACTCTACTGGCGTATTATAGGCAACAACTACCATGGCATAGAGTGTCTGAGAAGAGCTCTCTACTTTGTCCCAGATGAATATAAAGATGTTCCTCTAGTCAACCTGGCTAATATCCTCTACAAATGGGGCAGGACAGATGATGCTGTAAGACTGATGAAGGAAGCCTTGGCTGTCAATGACTTTGAGGTGAGGAATGGTTATTTGAAAGGGGTAAAATTGAAGTAGAAGAGACAGAAAATTAAAGTAGAAGAGACAGATTGATGCCTTGAATATGGTGGGGATGCTACATCATGTAGTGAACTTTTCAGAAAATTTCAGTCGATATGATTCAATTATTGTAGATTTGTTGAAGACATGGTTATTAAAATGATGAATTGGCATGCAGATTAAATCTTTGAAGGCTTATGTTTTGTCATCAAGTATGAACAGTATTCAATTTTGCAGCACATTTTAAGTTATGATGGTGTATACTAAGGTGTCATGTGTCAACTTTTCTTTCTTCACATTTACAGCCCCTTACCCACCACTTTCTGGGGAACATATTGGCAGCCAAACAGAATATCTCTGGTGCTATCTACCACTACGAAGAAGCTCTGAAGGCAGATCCTAACAACCAGAACTTCCTCAATATGCTCAGAACTGTCAAATGTTATCAAAAATATCACCAAAACAATCAAAACCCCGCCAGAAAGGAGAGTACGGGTCAACAGAAGTGTGGCCCTCCTGGTCAGCCCAATAGTAAGGAGACCGAGAGCAGGATTGTCTGCAAAGCTGTAAGTAAAACAAGATAAGGTGGAGGTGATTGAATTTTTTAAAGGAAATTCTTTTTGTACATACTAACAGTACAGCACAGTGTTTAGTAAGGCTTTATGTAAAACAAGAGTTGATGCATGCTGATACATATACAAGTTTTATCTTATTAAAATTAAATAATCTGGCAACCCATGAAGAGATAAATACACGTATACACGATATAGCTGTTGTTGTCAATCTATAGCATTAATTTAAAAGCAGGTAACTTTCAGACAAAGTCAAACTCCATTGTATTTATTATTACGTATATCTTGTATGATTTTAAACAGAAGTATTTTAGGATTTGTTTCCCGTTTCCCCTAGGAGCATGGCAAGGAGACCTGTATTCTGGAGACCAGGACCCGCAATCTTCCAGGACAGTGTCAGCAGTCCTGTGACATGAAACCTGAGTGTAAATGTCAGTGTCCAGGTATGTATTGTGGACAGTGTCAGCAGTCCTGTGACATGAAACCTGAGTGTAAATGTCAGTGTCCAGCTATGTAGTGTGGACAGTGTCAGCAGTCCTGTGACATGAAACCTGAGTGTAAATGTCAGTGTCCAGGTATGTAGTGTGGGCAGTGTCAGCAGTCCTGTGACATGAAACCTGAGTGTAAATGTCAGTGTCCAGGTATGTAGTGTGGACAGTGTCAGCAGTCCTGTGACATGAAACCTGAGTGTAAATGTCAGTGTCCAGGAATGTAGTGTGGACAGTGTCAGCAGTCCTGTGACATGAAACCTGAGTGTAAATGTCATTGTCCAGGTATGTAGTGTGTGTGTGTGTGTGTGTGTGTGTGTGTGCATGTGGTTGTGTCTGTGTGTGTGTGTGTGTGTGTGCACGTGTGTACGCTTGTGTATGTATGCGTGTGTGTGTTGTATGTACATGTGTGTTTCATTTTGAAATATAGGTAATGTAAAGCAAATTCATTCATACAGTGTTTATGACAAAGCCTACATTCAGGTTCTTTACTTGGTCCTATCTCTGAAAAATTGTAGAATTGATAGAGGTTTCATTTTCTTTGTGATCACTTATTTTGAAATTCTCAAATGTGTTGTTATTGAGGGTTGTGTTCCTTGTTATTTTTTCATACATTTGTTTCTTACAGAGTTTCAGACATACATGTTTTTTTTCCATTATAGAAAAAAGATATGATGATATTCTTGATATAGTTATGTCTTGTTTTTGAAAAGAAGCTATTTGGTTACGGAGGTGTGTAGATATCAAAGATATTTATGCAGTGTTTAAAAAAAATAGACTGAAGAAAAGGGCATTGCAACTTTATCCAACATAATAGATAGTCAAGTCCTTCAGACAGATAATTAAATGTCCATGTTTTATGACTATAATTTCAGCAAAGCGTAAGAAATGCTGTAGACTTCGCAAGAAAATCATGGTTGTTCGCAAAACACTTCCTGATATAAATCTTAACCAGTATCTTAAAGGTAGTACACCAGTAAAAATGTATACCCTCCGTCCCCACCCCTCAAGTTAATATGGTGTAGGATCCTGTTATAAAGTCTTGAGGTACATAGGTAAAGGTTGCCTGTAGTTTGAAATTGAGGTCTTTTTATTTTGTGGATACAAGTTGTACTTAGCTTGGGTGACATAAATTACACGTCTGGAATGTGTTTTAGTTCGGTTTTGATGTTTTAGGAAATTTAGTTATTTTATAGATGGGTCATTAGAACAAGGTTTATTGGGTGGTGTTTTGTTTTATCACTTGGTAGAGGTTACGGATTGATTTAGGACATTTGATGTAACTTAAACCTTCATGAAGGTCATAAAACTGGTTGATATAAATTTGAGAATGATCAATATTATGAGAAAAACAAGAAAGTGCATTTTATTTTGTATAAAGCACCTAGAAAATTCCAAGAAGAAGCAGTGACTTTGGTTATTTAGTGTAAAATAAGTATTCACTTAGCGGTGTTGATAATTTTTAAGTTAGTTGACGTTAACCATCCTTTTATTTTTAGGTGTTGGTGTACGTGCATGACTCTGATAATATACTTCTTTATTTTTGTTGTTTATATTCAAGGGCCATGACTGATATATTGATACACCGTTTTATTTTGTGTTGAATACAGACACTGTATGGAACATGTGTGATTGTTAAATTGTCAGGTTTAGATGTCGCACACTTCAGTGTTGCCAAAATTTGGTATCAAATTACATAATGTTCTTATATATTACAAACCACTGATACTGTTACTTGTTGTCATCATCACCATCTGATACTTTTAATAATATTATTTTCAATAATTAGAGCAAAAAAAAAAAAATAAATATAAATAAATAAATAAAAAAATAAGACAATCAAAACTGTTTGTCCTTTCAGGCCTGGGAAGCTTATCTAAAATTGATAATTTCAGCCAACATAAATCTTTTTATTGTGACCAATAAATTATATTTTGTTATTATTAAAATCTGATAGCTGGGCTGACTTCACTGTAGTCTAATCTTACATATATATATATATATATATATATATATATATATATATATATATATATATATATATATTTTTTTTTTTTTTTAAATTTTTTTTTTTATTTATTTTTTTTGTTTTCAGATACTTTGATGCGTAAACTTGAGAAAGCAGTGGCAGATGAGGCTAACGGGGCCCAGATGTGTATACATAACACCATGGACCCACAAGCCAATAGTCCACTCAACATGATGTGTCAGTACTAGTAACCCATTTACATATTCCCAATACATATGTAGTATATTTTTCAATGTGCCAACTTTATATTATCGTATATAAATTGATTCTTCAGTATTTTGGTAGCCTATGTTACATGATATTTTTTTTACACAAAACAGTTTGAAAGTTAATGTTTAAAAAAATGAAACTATATTCTGAAATAGTAATTATTCAGGAGAATCCCATCATTTCAGTATTTTATTCAGACTCTGTCACATATCTGTGTATTTACCATTGATATCTTTGTTTCACTTTATTTCATTTGTACAGTTGATCCAGAACTGGAGATGGAGAAGATAGGTCAGCTGTACAAAGACATTGGGATCTGTAAGAGTCCAGAGTGTGAAGATCACAATTTGATGCAGGTAAGATTGAACTTACAACATGGTTTTACCTGGCAATCTTCCCTTAATGTTATGAGTGCAGTCCATGGATCAACTTGTTTTAAGTACGCCCTTTAAATCATTTGTGTCACTTGGAATTGTGACTTTTTGTTGTCATTATTATCATCATCAACTGTGTGTCTCTCACCTTGGACTTGAAATATTGCACAGACTGATGGTAAACTTGATAAGTTACACAAGTGACTGTCATTCTTGAATTATTAAATGTTTTGAAAAAAAAATTGCTAAGTGTACACTGTGATTCAAGCCTGCCAACTCCCGTCCACACATCCGCCTGGAGAACATCAACGGGTTGATAACACAAAACCTGGTCTTCTCTGACTCTCCGTCAGAGGTCAAGGTCAGTCCAGAGGAATGCATTATTTTTAAAGATGGCAAGAAATCAGAAGGTTGTGCACAGGAAATATTCAAGCCAATGGTGAGTTAGAAATGTGGCACTTGTTGGTATTTTGGTAGGTGACACTTTTTGAGTACTTTTGATTTTGAAATGATCAGTTAGATGACCATTATAAAGTTTTACATTTGATTTTATTTCAGTTTGATTATTATTAAAGTGATAAATTATTGGTATATATATATATATATTATATATAATTTAAATATATATATATTTAAATTATTACTAAGTGAACTTTATTTTTTTCTTCAGGCTGATCAGCTTTCAGTTTTTCACCAAAAATTTGAGGAACTGGACAGAGCAACGTGTGACCACGCCAACGCAGCAAGCAGTTCCTCCACCGTGAATAACAACAATAATAACAACAATAAAATAGAGAAAGACAAAAAGAAAGACAGCATCAAAAGCAATGACAGTAAAGTGCCTAAGAAAAACAAAGAAAAGCCCATGCTTCAGCCAGTATACCTCCAGTCAGACGACCCCAGCGACCTTGAGGAGGTCATCAATGCCGCCATTGAACAGGTAGAAGATGTCCAGCTTCCCGATATACCTGACAGTGAGCTACCAGGTGAGGGTTGGTTTGAATGGGAAAAAAATTGATTATATTGTTTACAATTGATATTTTCTTTCTTAAAAAATGAATTTACTGTATAAAAAACTGAAAGAATAGAGTATCTTAGGCAATTCATGATTACACAAAAATGATCCTTTTAGCCCTTATGTGAGATGTATAAAATTATCTAGATATTAATAGGAAAATTTGATAGATAAAACAGAGACTTAATTCCTCTATTTTCTTCTTTACCTCAGATACCACCAAGCACATAGTGGCCCGCAAAGCTTTGACCATTCCAACCTGGGATGAATGCCAGGATCATAAGAAAATTGACTTTAAGAAATTCACCAGTACCTGGCTGTCTGTAACTGCCAAAGGAATAGAGTAAGTCTTCACTTAACAGGTGTTATGAGGATGATAACGTTGATAATGTTGAACAGTTAATAGCTGTGTGTTTGAAATGAGCGGTAGTTTCTTTTGTCAATAGCTGTAAAAAATTCACTGATTTTTATGGATGATACCACATTTAAGAACATTTTAATTATTAAATATGCGGAATTGTATGAAATTTATTTACAAAATGCATGAAAGTAGACAATGGGAGCAGTTAAGATTATCAAACTCTAGGGACTTATTTGATGAAGTCATGTTGTGAAATAATGTATTTTCATAATTTCTAAGCATGTATATTATGTATAATGTATATCAACAACTGAGTTATAATGAAACTAATGGAAGAGATATTTTTGAGCAAATTATGCATGTGTAAACTTACCTAATCTAAGAGAGATTGACAGATTTTGCAATTGAGCAATTTGTGCAATGTTGTCTTTCACCAGTGATTGCTTATCAAGTTTCTACTGTAAATTATATGCCATTTCAATGTTTCCAGTCCTAAACATCATGTAAACTTCTCTAAGAAGATCCGTGGGGAGTGGGAGGAGCCCGTGTGTGAGAAGGACTTTGGTGCCAGTGCCCAGTCCCTGGACCACATCAAGGGGATTGCGGAGAGGAACGGCCTGGAGTACGCTGCCGAGACAGGCCTTAAGGAGGTAACACTTGGTACTTTGTATCTCTTTGCATGAAATTTAAAACCTCCTTTGAATTTTATTTAAAACTTGAAGGAAATCCCTGTATGCAGTACTTGAATGGAAGTAAAATGAAGGTAAGATTTACATGTTCTCAGGGTAAATTTCTTGATGTGTTTTCAGTGTAACTCATGTCCTCTGTGTATATTCCAGGTGTTACAATCTCTAGGAGATGATGATGGGGAGCCAGGTGAAGTGGTGGGAACCAGGATAGCCCATGCTTTGAAGAAGGTAAATTTTGACCAGAAACACCACCAAGAAATGTTTTAAAATGGAAGACATTTGATCTCTATATTCCTTTCATACTTTGATTTCAATAGTGATTGAAAAAAAAAAGATGATTTTTTCAAAAATACTTATCTCTTCTACATGACTTTGAATTGGTGGAGGAATATTTTGGTGAAATACTGAATTTTTCCCTTCATGAAACTACCTTTTTGGTTGTATTGCCAAAGTTTGCTGCTTCAAGTTTTTCAGTCTCTATCTTTTTCTGAAAAAAGCAATATTACAGAGCTGTTATATTTAATTTTGTTCAGAATGGCACCTCATGGGTGTTGGGCAACTTAGCTGCCCTCTACTGGAGAGTGGAAGGCAATGCCAAACATGCTGTGAACTGCCTGCGTATGGCACTGAACACTGCTCCCAGGGACATGAGGGTGAGTGAAATCAACACACTGTACAGTTTTTCATGCGAATATTTATAATGGAATAAAGTAAATATTTGCTGTAATAAAATTATAATTTAGAATAACACATTTGATTAAAGGCTGTATTTTTGATTATCACTTACTGCTTTGTGAAAAACAGACAATTTTTTTTTTTTTTTTTTTTTTGCAGTTTTCTAACTTTAAGCATCCCCAAGACCCCCATCTGTAACACAACAATCTGTACTTTATTCTTACACCAAAAATTTTATCTGGATTAAGAATTAGTCATTTTTTTTTTCCTTTCAGGATATTTCACTTCTCAGTATGGCCAATGTTCTCTACAAGTCTGGTCGTCTGAATGACGCCATTGTGGTAATCAACATGGCGCTGGAGACGTCTCCCAGGATTGTGGTGATTCACTTTACACTGGCTAATATCTACGCTGCCAAGGTGAGGGGCGTACTGTCACATATACAAGAAAACATGGAGGGTGCACAGGAATAGTTTCTTCTTGAACTAAATCTGTTGTTTTCGTTGTTTATTATCAAAGAAGAGAGAAAACCATCATGACATTGGGCTTCTGTTTGAAAATTTCTTAAATTATTAGGCATATCATCAGAAAATTTTGAAATAAGTAAACCACTATGTAATTGATACAAATTGATATTTTTGTGTAAAATTTGAGTGTATCTGCTGCAAAATGACGTGCCTAAGTCATCATGTGATCATCATGGTGATATATCTTATATTATCTGACCAGGGTGACTGGCCCAAAGCTGTGATGTTCTATGAGTCCACCCTGGGGCTACAGTCCTCCTTTGAACCCGCCAGGGACAGACTGAAGGCTATACAGTGCAAGAAAATACTGGAACACCCGGAAGAATACAAACCAAAAGACGAGGGAAAGAAGAAAAAGAAAGGAAAGTCAAAACCAAAGGACTAATTGCTGCTATTTACATAAATATAGACTACTGACATATAAATAAAATTTTTTTGATTACTGAAAGCTGTCAGTGGATATATATTTTTCTATGGTTTCTTGTTTGATTTCTTAAAACCCAACTCGCTCAAACTTGTTACACCAGTGACCTTCTAAACCTTACCTTGTACCAAAAGTGTGACCCATTTGTGTGTACCTATTTAAAAGTTACTTAATTACACAGCAGGTGGCTTCTGCAACTTACATTTTTTAAGAAGATTAAACAAGATATTAATGTTTTATTCTTAGTTGTTGGCAATGTCAAGTTTTTTTGTCACCCCATATCTCTCATTCATGTTTTGGTTTTTGTTATATTGTTTTAAGGGAATTTTCTTTAAAACTGTAAAACAGTAACAGTAAATTTTTCTTTAATGACAAGTTTTCTGGTTTGAAGACCAAAAAAATTGGTTACTTTCATGAAAGAAGGTTAACTTTCATACTAAATCGGTTAATTCTATCCACCTAAACAACAAAAGGAATGATGTAGTGTTTTCTTGTATTTTAAGGAACCTAAGTATATATTAACAAGCACCTTATACTTCACAGTTATCAGTGATATTGTCTTAAAGTTTGAAAGTGTTTCAGATTACAGAAAATTTCTCTGTAAAAAGACAGAAATTCAGCATTCCAATACGGGGTTTCAGTCAGAGCTCTTATAGATATTAAGAACTATTTTCATTTTAATTTATTTCTTTTGCAATAAAATTACATTTAATATTCTATATGGAAAGTAAGAAAGAGATAGAATTTAGACAAGAGAGGTAGATAAACTTAATTTAATATAGTAAACACATGTCAGAAATAGTCCGACATCTTCAACAATGTGATATATTTCATTTCATTATTTATGTGATATTTTCACAATATTTACCTGTCTGGAAATTATGCCAATGTGATTGAAAGGAGCTAAATAATATAGGGAATTTCTTCGATTGGGCCAACAGCGCATTACAATTTTTTTTTGTTTGTTTGTTTATGCGAGTTGTTTTGCTTCTGATAGCCTTTAATGTTTTTGCCAGGCCCGTCAATTTGCATTCTTATGTATTAGTAGCAAAGCACAAATGTAGTTCTTGTTTAGGTTTACTATAGAAGTGAATAGATCATGCCTTGTGTTTGTTATCATGGTGTCAATGTTCAATTGTTCTGTTTTAGAGAAAAATTAAAACAGTCCCATTGTAAATTCATCCTCAGTCGAAACTTTGCCACAATTTTTGTACTTTTTTAAACACATTTTTCAAGGTGCTAATTGGATATTTTTTGTATTGAAGACAATGTTATCCTCCTCAGTATTGCTTCTGTTACAAAAGAATTGATCATTAATATCAAAGACCAGTTCAAGTTTGAATTGCATTTCCGAACAGTATTTTATCACAAGTTTCTTGCAGCTTTTGTAAATTCTTTATATCATATCTAAGGCTTCCCCTTTTGCCTATAAAGTTATAAAACACTTACGAGGTCAAATAGCCTTGTAGCTTGTTGCTTTAGGTTGTTTAGTCCTGTGTTAAATCAGGTTATGGTGTTTGTAGAATTAGTGCTTTTGGCAGATCATTTTGTTTTGTTTATAATTGTAAAGGGTAAAATTTTGATGCAGAAGATAGTTCAAATTTCATTAAAGATAGAAGTGCAAGTTGCTGCAGCTTTGGACTTTTTGTTGCAAATTTTATTTAACCTTGTGCAAGTAGGAGAAGACGCTAGACAGTATAATGTAGACATTGCTGCATGTTGTCATATGTCCGTTTCCTCCTAATTTTTTTCATACAGAGAGCTTCTGTGCAATATAATGCTAAGGCGGCTGTGGGTTGTGTTCATTTATTAGTGGAAGACCAAGTATTGATTGTCATGATGTGTATTGTTTTCTATGTCCAGTAGAACTGGCTCTAATCAGTTGAAATGATAATTTTGTAATACAAAAAAAGACTGTAATATTTCAAACAGTTTTTAATGAAAAAATATGCAAAACTTGAAAATGTGTTGTTTTATTTGTGTGTGGAAACAAGCTATAATTTATAGAAGATATAAATATATTTACAATAAATAAAATTAGCTTTGTCTAGATACAAGATGGGAAACTCTCCTGTTACAGTGCATTCTGGCAAATTTCAAAGACCCATGCATCTTGATATCATTTAGGAGGTGGCTTTCAAAAAAAAAAAAAACATTCTCATGGTTTTAGTCTCTGAACAGAAAACATCCAGGCAGTGTGCCATGTAAAATATCAAAGCTGTGTTGGGAAGGGGTCGTCATTATCAGCAATAAATGCATGAGTTGTAGCAGAACCTCTTCTGTGATTTTGGTGCATAATGAAAACCGGGCTGCGTCCTCCCTCTTCCTCTGCCTCTTGTGGCGCCGGGACACTAAAAGACAACCAGTTTGATAAAAATCATGTAACAGGATATTGTCAAATATGCTTCTGTCCTTTATAAAAGCGACACTTTTCAGATCATTGTAGCATCAACCAATCATGTAAAACTTATTATGCTGTCAGCATGTTTTAACTTTAAAAAGTAAAATATGGTGAGAAATTTTGTACCTGTGGGGTAACACCAAGTCTTCTCTTGAGATTTTTATTTCCCGATGAGCCACCAGACAGACGTTTTATCAGAGCCTGGTACAGTCCTGACTGTGTTAGCAGAGGGTTGTACATCTCTAGCACTTTAACCTGTGTTGTTATAAAGTAGACTGTCAACTTGATGCTGTTTTATGGTCATCAATATTAACTCATCACATAAAACTACTTGGTACATGGGTAGGAATGCACAACACATTTAGCTGTCAATTATGGAAAAGATGAAATGGGGTTTGAAGTGTCCTGCCACACTCAGAATCTTACCAAGATAATTATAATCAGCTTATGAAAAATGCAGTAAGTTAAAAATCCATCTTGTTCATTTACCTCGCACTGAATTGACCTACAATGAATAAGCAATACCTTTTTAAGAGCTGCCTGTACAGCATCCACACTGTCCTGACAGGGATTTTCCTTTGGCACAGTGAAGTCACATGGCATCATGAGCTCACTGACTGCTATGGGTTTGATGAGGACAGAGCAGGAGTGGGAAGGCAAGAGAAGGAAGTGTCCACAAGGACTGGTGGGACTATCACTGGCATAAGAGTTCTCTGACTTCACTTCAGCTGTACAAGCTAAAAGTACCATTTCCTAAAAAAGCAAATGTTGTCATCACATTCTAAGTTATGACATAAAAGATATACCATGTTTTCAAAGTACAAAAATTTTCAAAAAAAAAAAGATCAAGAAAATGCCCCAGCCATCACACAAATCATGTATTCTCTCACTAAATAGCAGTCTATAATACCTTTTCTTGTAAGAGGGAGCACATGGCCTGGAATAGCTGCTGATTCATCTCCAGTTCATCCCAGTCTATCTTCCAACAGGTGGTGGGTCTCATTACCTGGGGCTGAAACAGGACAACTAGATAATAATTACTCATGGTAATTACTACAGGATCTCACTTGAAACAGAGATTACAAATATTAGTTATTGTATAATAAAATAATATAGTCTTAGTATAATAGAAATAGATTAATCAAAACTTCCACTTTGATTAAACCAAAAATATTTTTCAAACAAAAAATGATTGACAAAAATAATACATGACATTTGCCTTCTTTTTCACTTACATATCCATAGACTACACTTTCACAGATGGAGTTAGCAGGCAGCAGGTTCTTCACTAGCAGTCTATGTACAGGGACCACAGTATTTTGACCTTTCTTGACTGTGGGGATCACAGGTTTGGACATAAAGGAGTCCGGCTGCAGTTGCTGAAAATGAGGTTATGGAAAAAATAAAACAACATATACTGATGTATATTATGAATTAGAATTGGAAAAAAATGTGCTAATTTGCCAAACTTAAAATCATTTATTGGAAAATTATCAAAATTATCTAATCACCATCTTATAATTCTTATAAATCTTTGCAGTTAACCAGTGTTAAATCTGTGATGACACAGATCAACTTTGAAAGAAATTAAAAATTTAATCAATTTTTCAGAAACATACAAACTGCAAGTTGAAGGGTAACAGACTAGGGTCCAGCAATCTTTCATGGAGGTCACATTTTATTGTCAATGAGTCTGAAACAAGTGAGAAAATACTTTCTTATCAAAACTGCATCAGACATATTTAAAGTTAAGATTGAAAATTCTGAGTTCACCATGAAAATACTGCCATACATCTGAACCACAATCGCATAGATTATATGTCCTCTCTCTCTCTCTCTCTCTCTCTCTCTCTCTTGCATCAAACACATTATAATGAGACACAGGCATAAACTTATTCCCCTTTCAGTGTTTACTTCCCTTATACTGCACTCACCTGGTAACACTAGATGTAAGTGTTCTTTGTCTGTGCTGGCATCATATAACCAGGTTTTAAAGAAATCTTGAAAAATAAGAACATCTGGAAACAAAAATAATTCGTTCTAATTCAATTACTTCATTTGTTTGATACTTAGTTCTAGAGTAATCTAGTCATACTTCAGCTTCGTTTCTTCTCTCAATGATAAAAGCTACAACTACTGTATTTCAAATACTCTATAAACACATAGAGTAGAGACCCCTTTCATTCCTTATTACAATTCTTTCTGTCTCTTTAATATTACCATTATCAATATAGGAACCACCTCTAATTTCTAAATCTTACCATTATCAATATTAACGACATCTAGATTTTTGTCTCTTACCATTATCAACCATAATAAATGTTGACCACGGCTAAATTATGTCTGTTACTATAATCTGCCTCTTACCATTATCCATATTCACAACCTCCACCATGCCCTCCATACCTCCACTACTAGAGGAACCCAGGGACACATCACTCCTCTGACTACTATATATCAATAATAACTACTATCTCTTACCATTATCCATATTGACCACCTCCACCATGCCTTCCATACCTCCACTACTAGAGGAACCCAGGGACACATCACTCCTCTGACTACTATACATCAATAATAACTACTGTCTCTTACCATTATCCATATTGACCACCTCCACCATGCCTTCCATACCTCCACTACTAGAGGAACCCAGGGACACATCACTCCTCTGACTACTATATATCAATAATAACTACTGTCTCTTACCATTATCCATATTGACCACCTCCACCATGCCTTCCATACCTCCACTACTAGAGGAACCCAGGGACACATCACTCCTCTGACTACTATATATCAATAATAACTACTGTCTCTTACCATTATCCATATTGACCACCTCCACGTACCATGCCTTCCATACCTCCACTACTAGAGGAACCCAGGGACACATCACTCCTCTGACTACTATATATCAATAATAACTACTGTCTCTTACCATTATCCATATTGACCACCTCCACCATGCCTTCCATACCTCCACTACTAGAGGAACCCAGGGACACATCACTCCTCTGACTACTATATATCAATAATAACTACTGTCTCTTACCATTATCCATATTGACCACCTCCACCATGCCTTCCATACCTCCACTGCTAGAGGAGCCCAGGGACACATCACTCCTCTGACTACTATCTGTGACATCTCCAATGTCATCCAGCACTGACACCTGGTCGGGATTATTGACACAAACCACCTGGATTTTCTGAAGATTTAAAGAATAATACATAAAATTTAAATTAAGTAAAAATTAGTGGAAGAAATCCATAATTTCTTGAATAATTTATTTAACTTCCAGTGTTGTAGAAAACATGTAAAAAAAGTCTCACATTATGATACATATCTAATATTTACTACACAACTTGACTCATTTCATGCCAGTCTGTAAAATTTCCATCTAATACCGGACAACTGTCTTTCACTAAAGAAAGCAAGAAAATCAAAACTGATTTGGTGACAAATTAGTAATTTTATAAGAACAAAAAGAAATGTAAAAAAGAATAAAAGTAGTTATTATAAAAAAACTGTCTTATAGCAAAAAAAAAAAAAAAACTTTTGGTTATATACTTTCTAAGAACATACCTTTAGGTTATCTAAATCCAGCTTGGATGACAATTTTTCAACCTGCTTGACTATACTTGCACTAGTCTGGCATGTTATAACAGTGATCTCAAGCTGATTCCAATATCCTGAAATCTTAAAATATAATACAACAAAATTAGTACTCTGATGAATATATTACATTAAAAAGACTTGCCTTTACTACCAAGTGATTTCTTTACTTTATTTCAAGTTTTTTATACACCAACCTTTCTTTTAAATATCAAACAATAGAGGCAGCACTTATTAGTAAAAAATCATTGTAAAATACAAGGTAAGTAAAATATATATTTCCCAATCTCATGAATTTCTGAACCCCTTAAATAATAATAAGTGAAATTAAAAAACCATGAAAGTCTGCATTTAGCCTTTACCTGAAATAAATTCTGTGCCTGCCTCTTGAATTGTGCCAAAGCTTCGCTAATCCCTTGGTCAAGACAACCCCCTCTTCTGTGGCACATTAAGCTTGTCCTGTGACAGTTCTTAAGTTCATTTAGCGCTGCCTGAAGTCGGGGAAAGGAAGCCCGCACTGTTTGTAGGGGAAATAAGGTCTAGAGGAAAAAATGTGAAAAATTAATGTAAGCTGGGAGACAAAACGTACATTTTAAACTCTATGATCTGTATAAACAACAGATTTTCTTATCGACCGGTATCTATTAAGACAGTGAGTGTTGACAGAGTGTAACTCACAGGCATTGTCTATATACACATCTGGCTTTGTGATCAAACATTATTAATTTAATTTCATACATATAAATCACACAAAGTAACAGCGCTAGAAATAAGTTAAATTGTACAAAATCAACGTCTTTAATTCACACTCAAAGGTCATGGATGTACTCAAATATAGAAATGGTACAATATGTTACCTCTGGGTAGTCACTCAGACTAATGAGACCAAAAAATGGAGTTCTGTTTGGCCCTCCAAGATTGCATACTAATGCAAAATAGTTTTCCAAAGCTTGGGTCAGGCTATGACCGGTATCAGCATCAAAGTTTGAAGAAAAATCTACCAGTAACATTCTTGCTGCAAAGGATGGCGTTATTATTTGAATAAGATACATTTACTCTCTACAATTTTGTTATCATATACGTATGCAAAGTAAGTCTTACTATTAGGTTTGGAAAACAAAAATCGGCAGATCTACGGCTGAACAAAAATAATTACCATGGCTGGACAAGTGTTTATTTATGAATTCTTACTCAAGTTACTGATCTTGGTAAAAAAGTTACTTATAATAACATGGTAAAATATGCACGTAATTACATTTAACAATTTATATTTTATTACAGTAGAACTTCTTTTTAAAAGTTCATCATGATGAATAAAAATATAAACCTGGCTGTCTAGTAAAAAGACCTCTTTCGTTTTTCTCTTGCATTTGTCTTGTATTTATAAACACGTCGTCTGCAAGGTTTTTGACCCAAATTGACCTATTTACGGAAACGAGGTCAACATATAAAAAAAGGAAGGATCATTATTCCGAAATGATCAAAATTAACCTGTCTATTAACTTCATCGAAATGGAGAAAATTTTAAATCTGAAATTTGCCTGCTCATTTTAGGTTTTATTTTTCTAGAATAGTAATAAAATGTTATATTTTTTTCTAATCATTCCTAGTCCTGTTCCTCGTGCGGTTGAAAATATAAAACATGGCGGAATTTTTGAAGTGAATTTATCTAATAGTTCAATCTTTTATTGACATTTCATGGTGCTTATATGTTTTATCGTTGATCACTATCCCTTGAAAGCTGTAAGTCACCTTAGAGAATATGCATTCGGGAGATCAAAGCATTAGCTATTCACAACTTCGAGAAAAATGGTTGGAGAGTGTAGAAGGATTCGACTCATATGGTTTTGCCGTGTTTGCTCAAAACTCCGGTAATAAAAGTTCCAGGTGCAATACATACCAGTAAGTAGCTATCAATGTTATAATCAACAAGTCGTGTATACGTTCAAGATATCAGACGTAGATCAATAAAAATTGATGCTGTGCTTGATATATTATCGGCATGCTGTAATTTGAAATATATGTACATGCACGAGCTTTGGGGTGGAGGTAAGGTTGCCTCAGTTTGCAGCCTTAAAAGTTAAATGCTAACAGTACCATAACAGCATGTAAGGCCGCAAACTGAGGCAAGGGGGTCGGGGTTATATCATTGGAGGAAAAAATTTGAGTTAACTAAAAGTGTGATTTTAAGCACTATTTACACTTCTTGTATTTCCACTGATGTTCTTGTATGTATATATATATATATATATATATATATATATATATATATATATATATATATATATATATATATTTTTTTTTATCACGTGTTTATGTACAGTTTTTAACCCACTTTCATCATTGTACAGTCTTTCAAAATATACATTCAGGAAGCACCCACTGGAGCGGTGTGTAGATGAGGATGGGAAATGGGAAGAATTGATGAAAAACTGGGATCACCTCAAAGCTGACAGAAAGTTTGCTAAGGTACATTTGAATTTGCTTCTCAAGATTATAAAGCACATAAGCTACTAATATTTTCCCACACATTACAACAACAGATAAACTGCATAAAAGATTAAAAAAATGTCCTGCTCTGCATCCGTTGTATACATGTTTCAGTTGAGGTCTATGCTGAGTAAAGGAGGTGTACCAGACCCTCATAGGTCCTGGCTCTGGCAGACTTTACTGGAGATGGACAGCTTGAAGACCACATCTAAGTTTTGCTATAAGGTAACGATACCTTTTACCCATCCTTAGATATTTGTCAACAATTTAGTTTTAAATGCTATGATATATTTTCTTAACATGACTGCATAGAATACTAGATATATAGATATATGTAGTCTGCTTGAATGAAATGAAAATCTATGAATTTTGTTCCATAAGGTGCCTCCTTGTGTACATCTATATTATTGTACATCATGGTGTAAGTTTTAAGTAATTTGTTACAGACTTGTTGTCTCTGTATTTTTACATGCCCACAATATAATGATTTAATTCCAGTCTAGTGTAGCAGCAATAAGAGAACAGCTGGTAGACCTTGGAATTAGTGAATATGGAAATAAGAAAGTTCTCCATGCTCTTGGGGAGCTGGAAGATGAGGACAATGACCAGATAGTGGCTGGTGGCGGCATTGACATACATATTGTTAGGCAGATTTTCTTAGACTTAAGTATGGCTGATGTCAGCACACATAACTTATCTCCTACTGCTTTGTTTATATATGAACAATCTTTATTAAACTGACATTACATTAATATTTAATCTTATTTGTTATCTTGTAACAGATTTTGTATTGACAAGAAATTCCCTTTTGCAAAATGTCATTTTGTTTCTTACAACTGGCATATATCAGTCAATGACAAATATTAATAATATGTAAATTTTACATAAGAAATATGCCATCATTCCAGGCAGAACTTACCCCACACACAAGATGTTTATGGAGAATACGCCTCTAGCCAAGGAAACCAAGGGGTCACTTTTCAGAGTTTTAGCATCTTATGTCAGATACAATCCAGCAGTTGGTTACTGCCAAGGTAATGAAATACAACCTGATTTCGAATTAAATTATACTTAATTTTTTCCTAAAGGCAAGTGTTGTATACTTCAGGATATTTTATTTCATTGATTGTTGTTAATCCAATTCTATCATGTACTCAAGGACAGCAAGGTTTCATTAAAAAATTTATTTATTTATTTTTTTGGGGGGTGGGGCATATATAAACCCTAACTAACAAAGATTTTCAAAAGGTGGCCATAATGACAAAACGTGTTTGTGTTTTGACATTCTAATATATTGAACTGTTGAATAAAAAAGTATTTTGGCTGAGATCATGGCTCACATTCATTCCATTATGTCTGCCCAATGTTATTGCAGACCTGTACAAGTTTTATCAATGTGTTTGCAGGTATGAGTTTCATCTCTGGTCTCCTCCTGATGCACATGCAGGAACAAGATGCCTTCTGGTGCACTGTGGCTTTGTTTGAGAGGCAGAAATACCTGATGGGATTCTTTGATTCACATCTCAAAAAGTAAGAAGTTGACCTTTTTAGAATTTTAGTCTGATATAGACATTTGCAGTATCCAGCCTTAACCAGCTCTCAGACCCCTGGTAGTAAAGCCACTAGGTCATATTTTCATACTTATTTTCTTACAACCACAAAACAAGGCAGTTATAGTGAACATATTATGAAGCTCTGTTATTCACCTTGCCCTGTCCTTTTACTTAATCAGGGTGCAGTCTCATGCAAGTGTTTTCAAGAAATTGCTCAAAGACAGACTGCCCAGTCTGTCACAACTTTTGGTGAGTAGAATAAGTAATTCCATTCCCAATATTGTAATTACTGTTTCCACATTGTTTGTGGTTTTCATAAGTGGTGGAATAGTTGATAATTATGAACAGCAGTGTGAATATTGATAGCAGAGCAGGAAGGTAAGACACATGCATTATTAAAGACTCACAATAATGCAACTATATAATTGTCTTTTATCAAAGAATGCTTAAATCTCTGTAACATCAATCACTATTGCTGTCTTGCTGTTTGAGGAAAACATTTGGTTTTTTTCTCACTTTATTTCCTTTTCTTTGGCATGTTTTCTTTTCTTTTAGGATTCCAAGGACTTAGACCCTCTACTGTATATAACTCCATGGTTCATGGGTCTGTTCACCAGTCTCCCTTCCTGGGACACAGTGCTTGGCATATGGGACAGGCTTATGTTGGAAGGTAGGTACTGGCATATGGGACAGGCTTATGTTGGAAGGTAGGTATTAACATATGGGACAGACTTATGTTGGAAGGTAGGTATTGGCACATGGGACACGTTTATGTTGGAAGGTAGGTACTTGGATATGGGACAGGCTTATGTTGGAAGGTAGGTATTAACATATGGGACAGACTTATGTTGGAAGGTAGGTACTGGCACATGGGACACGTTTATGTTGGAAGGTAGGTACTTGGATATGGGACAGGCTTATGTTGGAAGGTAGGTACTGGCATATGAGACAGGCTTATATTGGAAGGTAGGTACCGGGATATGGAACAGGCTTATGTTGGAAGGTAGGTACTGGCATATGGGACAGGCTTATGTTGGAAGGTAGGTACTGGCACATGGGACAGGCTTATGTTGGAAGGTAGGTACTGGCATATGGGACAGGCTTATATTGGAAGGTAGGTACTGGCATATGGGACAGGCTTATGTTGGAAGGTAAGTACTGGCATATGGGACAGGCTTATCCTAAAGTATTACATATCCTGTAATATTATGATCATATACTTAACAAGAGTGTTGGGGATTTTTTTATATGTGAAATAGATTGAGAGTACTTTGTTCACATCTATCAGTTACATACTTATTACATAGTGGAATTATTTTTAAAGATCTGTGTGGACAGGTCTTAATCTATATGTATTTAGAAAACTTTCTTGGGATCCATTATAATATAAGATATATCACTTCTACCTTCAGGTGTAGGTGCCATCTTTGCTGCAGCGCTGACCATTATGAAACTCTGTGAAGCAGACCTTGTAGAAGCTGAGGAATTCTGTCATATGGTTCAGCTACTGCTACACTTACCTCCTGAGAAGTAAGTCTTTTCTGCATAGTGAAACAGTAAATAAACAAATGGAAATAAACTGTTCTGTGCAGCTTAAATTTTTGTAAGTATTTAGTGATATGGCATACATAACTGTTTTATGCATGAATTTTTTTTCTGATGAAGTTTTAGATTTAAGTTTATAGTAAAATTGTAAATTTTTAAAATTTGGAAAAAAAGGTTAACAGGCAAAGGAAACACATTCTTCAGAGTGCTATTATTTATTATTATTGTTGTTGATGTTGCTAATTTTTATTTAGCATTTTTATTTATATATTTTTTATCTCCAGGAGTAGGTACGAGGTGTTTATGCCAGTGTTCTGGGACACCAGAGTAGAGAAGTGGGAGCTGGACAGCCTGCTGGAGGTAGTCCACGAGGAGGCACACAAACCCAGCTCTGCCAGGAAGAGGAGGGTGCTGTCCTCCAGGGAGAATACTCCAGACCAGAATAGGAAGAGACATAGACAAGGTGACTTCTTCTTAGATAGGCTCAACTTATAGGATAAAATTGAAATCTTTAAAAGAGACTACCTTGATATTTTTAGAGGTTTAATGTGTATTATACTCTTTAGTATAACATGCCTTAAACTTCCCAAAGTTATTTTGAATTTATCTAAAAAAACTTTATTCAAAAAAAAAAAAAAAAAAAAAAAAGGAAGGAAGAATAAGTACCCTTTAAATTGTGCATATGCTATCTATTTTCCTTTTGTTTATATCCATGACGCTGTTTTATATTCTTTTTTCATTCAAATTTTTTATATCATTAATTTAATATCAACTGGAAACAACAAACAGAAATATTGCCAAGGAACAAGAAGTAAAACAAATATGTTGATAAGCAGATAATTTGTGTCCATTGCACAGCGCATTAAAAATGAGATTTTTGTTTTACAGATGAACCAATCAGTGTATTTCAGAGATTCAAGAACATATTCACTCCTGCACAAAGTGCCTCAGGAAACAGAACTGCTACTAGAGGTACCCTGAGTTCCAGACCCCAGCATAAGCCACAGCTGGTACCTGGAGACAGGAGGAAGTCTGGATACTCAAAGGGAAGATCAGGGCAGCAGGGTGGAAGACTGTCAACTCCTGGAACTCCCAGACGCTCAATGTCGTCCAACCAGTCATTTAGAAATGCTCAGCGTTCAAGTGCAAAAGCAAGTCCTGGTGTGAGGAAAGTTCTGCAGAAGAAAGGAACACCAGTGACCTCTATTGGCAATAGGCTTCACCAGCTGTCAGTGCAATTCACTGCAGACCAAGAGGCAATAGAGATTAGGTATGGGTTTATTAACATGGTTGTTTTGGTATTAAAACTTGGAAGAAACAGATGTGATTTTTTTCAAATGTTTTCCATCATAAGTGGCCCCCTGACCCCTGGTCGTAAGGCCATCGGCCTGTTTCCTCATACATTTTTCTTCCAACCCAAATAGTGTGTGTTAACATGAAAAGCTATTCTGTTACCTTTTATATGATAGACACCCAAAATTAAGCCTAGTGTATAGATAATTTATATAGAAAGCATTTTGATCTACTGGCTGTATTAACCCTGCTCTAGGTCTCCAATGGGTCGTGTAATGTCAGAGCAGTATGTACGGAGGAGTCCTCGGATTGCTAAGCAGAAAGCTCTAGTAGGAGTGAACACGCCCTCCTCCATGACACCCAGATATGTGCGCTGGTGAGACTGCCTTACCCATGCTTTGGTTTATACTCTGGACACCTTTACCGAGGCTTTGATTTATACTCTGGTCAGATAAGAATGTTTCATAGTAGTCATTAGCATCCGTCAACTAAATTACCTGACTGTCTGAATATATTAATTAACACTTTTACTGCTCTGGTTGTCCATGACATGTTCACTTCCAAACCTGTTTAATCTTTTGTAAAATGACAGTTTGATTCTTATTTATTATTTATTTATTTATTTTCAATTCTATATTTGACAGCTCTGCCAAGGTGCAGCATGCATTCAAGGCCTTCAACACTCCTGTTCCTTTGAGGAAGAGTCAAGAAAGAAAGGTGACCCCTCAGCTGAACAGTGCCCCTGTGACTAGCCCTGAAGTAGAGTTACAGCCAATAAATGGAGACAAGTTGCTGCTTACAGCTGAATGATGAACAGATTGTGATATCTGACATAGTGCCTTGCTTTTTCAAATTTCTTTTAGTTGGCTGCCAGTTTTATATAACAACGAGTAAAAAAAGAGAATTTTAAGTAAGGAGACTGTTTCTTTTCCTTTACAGAAATTTTATTAAGTACTCTGTTCCACAAAATATAATATGGTAGCTGCCTCAGGAATTGTTTTATCAGTCCAAGTATTTATCAGATTGGAATTCAAGTAGAATCTGTTATTCAGTATGATATATTGGTTGAATTGGTCAATTGTATGTACATTTCTGCAATTTGGAAAAAAACTTTGAATAGATTGTGTATGAAAACTTATACATCTTGTGTATTGAAAAATATAAGATAGATACAAACCACTATTTGGTGCTGAACTGGCAGAGAATGGGAACTTGGGGATTTGTGAATTAGATTTGTTTAAAAATACCATTAAAATTGTCCAGTGCTCTGAGAGCTAGGGTCCATGTTTTTTCCATCTTGCTGGGAGCTATGGTAACAGGATTGCTGCTCTGGTGGCATTTTAAAACCACCTACTTGATCTGCTGGTCATTTTATATGCTAATTGATTTCCACACCTACAAGTTAATGACATTGTATGTTGATCCTGAATGCAGACCTATGGTAGCTAAATAGTTGGCAATGGTAGATCTATATTTCTTCTTAACAACTGAATAGTATTTCTTCCCTCATACAATGTGTTTTATGTCCAGACAACCGATTGCTTTCCGGGGAGTTAGTTTAGGTGGGAGGGGGTCACACACTGTCAGTAATGGATAAGCAGTAACATTAGTCATTGGTTTTATAGCCTTCCTGGAACACATGGTATATTACAGAGGTCTTCTGTATCTGCAAGGCAAACGTAGCTCCATTATAAATGCACAAGGTGTCTGCTCCATTTTTTTGCTGCAGGCCCAAACCATAGACCTTTATATCCTCTCTCTCTGTGCTTATAGCAGTGGGCAGGTATATTATTTTTTTCTCTATTTTGCTCTGCGCATGAACCTTTCTCTTTTAATGTAGAAATAAATGGAATCAGTTTTGAGCATGT
Source organism: Lingula anatina (assembly GCF_051362555.1). Taxonomy (NCBI): domain Eukaryota; kingdom Metazoa; phylum Brachiopoda; class Lingulata; order Lingulida; family Lingulidae; genus Lingula; species Lingula anatina. The sequence goes on along the minus strand of NC_141767.1, from coordinate 1,802,911 downwards.
GTGGTAAACCAGCTGTAAAAGTTCGGCACAATTTTTATGCCCTGAGCATCTAAGTTTGGTTTTGGCTAAACGTACTGTATGTCTTGGGGTGATTGTATGTTAAAACTTCCACACTTCAGTATTGATACAGGATGTATCATGTTATGTATCATATTTAGCTTACATCCATAATGTTGAAAACATGTATTACAAGGTATTACAATAAAACCATGCCATACACTGAGGTCAAAGGAAATAAAAATTGATAACAAGTGTAAGTTGTGTGGAAGAAATGGTAACAAACTTATCTGTAGTTGTTCATACATAGACTGATTTCTTTCACCTCTGAATAGTGATTTGAGAAAATTTGTATCACATTAGAGAGACAAGTATGATGGATTTATACATGACCAAACAAAAAATGATACTTTAGTGAACTGATTCTCACAAGTAAAAATTGAGAGAACTAAGCATAAATATCTTTTGAAAAATTTTATATTCAAAGTTTCTTGTTTTAGATTGTACAAAAAAATAAACAACACTATGGTGAGTATTTAGTTTAAACACTGCTAATTTTGAAATATGATCTCTTTTGGTCCAATTTATTATATTTCTGTAATATACACATACACAGGTATTTGGTAAAGGGTTACTTTTATTTGTTTTTATTATTGTAACTTGTTATAAGTTATCTTAATATGAATAAAGACATTATTGGTCGATTGTTGTCAGGATATTTTACAAATATTTAAACACTAAATTAAGAGCTTCCTCTGCTTGCCTCTTATTTTCAAGTAAAAGTGCATATTCTGTAATTGTATCAGAAATATTATTTCAAATTGTTACAGTAACCAAGGAGTTATAACAGAAGGAGATTACACGCGTGGGGGCGGAGCCCGTATTACGGTCTCTCATTGGTCGGAATGAATAGAACCCAGAGAACAATGGATGCCTATCTCTGTTACGCTTAATTGCTACTCTCGTTTAAATCTCGTTTGTTAGTATCTGTGCCTTCGTCTGTTGATTTTTGAGGACAGAAACAGAAACGGAGTCCCAAGTTTCTAAAAAATGAGAGAAATACAGAATTTATATGATATTACGTTGGACAAGGTTTTCAAAAAACAGGTAAGTGCTTTTAAATGCATAACTACTCGAAATATGAAGATAAATTGCAACTTTTATGCCGTGGGGTCTCACTGTGTAAGTGTCCAGCTCCACGTCGATCTCGCGAGGTGGTGTGTGGAGCATAAATATTGCATGAAAAATAATTCCCACTCATAACAAGTGCTTATAAATATAGTATCAGATGAAGAAAGTTTGGTCTTTATACAGTTGCAATTGTTAAGTAATTTGTGGCAATAGCAAAGAATAAAACTTAGGTGCACTTTCAGTAGCCGAATAACAAGCAGATGCTTAAGCCGCCATCTTGTTAATATTTCGAAAAAAAATTACTCCAAAAGACATTTTCCTCCTACTTTTTGAAACTTGTGTCACATGACAGTCATAAAATTTAACTAATTGTTATGTGTGCAACACACTTGCTTGAGCAGTATTGTTTTTTTTTGCGATTTTACATGTGGTCTAGCTTGGATACGACAATTGACAATTTTCATGAGTTCCGATCAAAAGTGTTACGCTTGTTACGGCCAAAAGCCTTACCGCTTTTTGTACTTTTCAAATGCAAGATTATAAAAAAATTTGGTGTGTTTAGATTCTTGAACATCTTGGTCGTGGCGTGGTATATATTGCATGGATACTGCTCCAATATTTCTTGAAAAAAATAACCTGATTTGTTCATAATACCAATTTTTTACTCTAGTGTTATGGGTAAATGTACCATTTTGGCCTTTACCTTTTTCATGTTTAAATCTAAAAAGACTTATCATGACAGTTGGTCATCATTTTTCTTCTCACCATGGTGGCTGGCTTTGGAGTGGTAACTTTGTTGTTAAAGTAAAGTGCTCAGTTTTTTTGACTGGAAAATTTTGCCTCCACCCAGCATTTTCCATCATGGCGGTCTAACAGGAAGTTTGACTTAATGGCATAGTTATTTTTTAACTTATTTAGTCTTCTTTTTACATATATATGTTTTAATTCATATTAAACCTTTGAAAAAAGAACACACATGAATCCTGGTGCTTCTTAATTTAAAGTCTTAAGTTCACCTAGGCTCCACCAATTACTTTACCTGTTATCTCACTACACATCTCCCTTTGAGTCAAGGTGTGTAAGACACACCTTATTGTGTAAGACACCTCTATAATTAAGGGGTACTTGCTTCTCTACTTTAATTATACTTCACTACTTTGGCATGTTAGGTGGCAAGCTTGGATGTTTCAGTTCATTTTAAGAAAGAAGCTTTGCCTTGGTGGTTACAAAAGAATAGAACTCTATTAAGGTTTATTCATTACTTGAAAGTAAATATTTCATCTTGCAGTGTTGAAACAGAAATTCTCTCATTATTGATAATGAATTTTACATGCATATCTTAACACTGCTCAAGTTTTTTTTCTTCTATTATAGATATGGGAGAAAGCTGCATTGAATATATGAATTATGGTCAGGCTGGAAAAAATTTAAAAATGTCAATGAAAAAAGGAGGTCAGCGTGTCTGGGGTAAGTTACTTTTGTCATAATGCCTAAGATGCATTAAACATTCACTAACAACAGTACACTTTTTAATTTTTTTCAAAATACAACAACCTTGGGTATTTTCCTTTTAGCAACCAGCCTCTCTGAAATCCCCTTTTTGTCCTGTCAGAAGAGTAGGAACCAGGGCGGATTTAAATAATTTCTTGTAATAAGTACAATTTCTTTCAATTTCTTGGGGTTATTAGCTTGTGATCATGAATCTTGATATTCTACATAAATTTAGTTGTAAATTGTTCATTTATGTGGTGAACATTATTTCAGTCAAGTCATAACAAGACACATTAAACTTCACTGCGTAATTCCATAATGTCTACATGGATACTAGTAGTTCATAATGCTATTATTATGTTTTTTTTTTCTAACCTACAGGTTTCTCTCTTTTCTGAGTGGCAAGGCATTGGCAGGCAGAAGAAAGGGCCCTGAAGAAATTCTCACTTGGTTTGTCCTTTTTGGAGAAGAAACTGGATAAGACTGGCCAACAGAGATTGCATTAAATTAATAGTGCTCCTTCATGGCATTTTAAAATATTTTCAGTCACCTAACTGACTCTATACATTTCAAAAGTTGACATAAATTTTATGTTACTGTCACGTGGAAAAAAATCAAAACCTATATATAATTTGTTGAGTGCCATGGTATAACAGTCTACTTGATTGCCAGTAAAATTTGGACTGTTTCAGTGAAATTTCTTTAAAGCAGTCACTTACTGGCCCAGTTAATTTTTTCAGCTGTAACATGTACTCCAGTTCATTTTATAAATGTAATTACTAAGTGTTCTCTTGATTTATAATAACCTTTTGAAAATCCCATGTTTTTTATCCTATTTGTAAGAATTAGCCACTTTATCTTCTAGGGTTTTTTTTTTTCATTCAGCCCATTAGATTCTCAGACCTTGCTGGCCTGTGAGTGGAATAGTATCTGGCACAGACTGGTATCAGCAAGTCAGATAAAAAAAGAATATAATTATTTCTATTTGCACAGTTGAAAAAAATTCCAACACAGACTGCATAAAACTGGAAAACTATAGCAACTTAATCATTCTTATGACTTCATTAATTACTGCTTATGTGTAAAATTTTGTTTTTGTTCTTCTAATGATATAATAAAATGGTTTTACTCACAGATGCTACTATCATGATGCTTGAGTATAGAGTTGACTTAAAAGATATTTTAAGTTAATATAGTAAATAATAGTTGAAATTCAAAATTCTCATCTTTATTTGTTTCACTTTAAAGAGCTCAGTTAATACTAAAATTTCTGATATATTTTGAATATAAATATATTTATGAATGAATAAAAATTATACTTAATGTTGAGCACTGTGCACTTGTTTACCGACAAATAAGAAGGGTTAGTATGTGTCAAAATAATCCTGAAAATTAAAAGGGAGATTTCCAAGATAAAGAAATTTATAACGAGTATTTAGTAAACTGACATGTCGTGGAATTGCCTCAACCTTAGATTAAAATTTCACTTTAGTGCATTATGATATTAAAATTATACCGAGTGAGAGAAAAAAATACTTAAAGAAATTAAAAACCAGTCACAAAGCTTAGGCACTGTCTCAATGTATATGTTTATGGGACCAAAGGGCTGGGGGTCCAAACGTTTATGTATTAATATAATGCCCTTTGGCAGTGAGGACAGACGTTCACTTGAATGTCATTTTCACAAACCACAGTTGGGACGTTTTCTTTTGACTTATCCTTGGTGATTTTTCACTGTGTTGTTCAAAAGAAAAGCCATCTATCACCGACTCAAAAAAACTCATGGCGACCATCCTCAGTCACCACCTTATAATCGCTTTCTACGATATCGTTCCCTCCCAGCACATCGTCCAAATAACTACCTGTGAAAAAAATCGTCAGCATACAGCGCCGCTTTGACACTACTGATCTCGAATTCTAACGCGAAATAACGCATATAAAATCAATCTCCAAGCGGAGGAGAGCGACCCAGACTAAACCTTGAGACAGGAGGCCCCCCGTAGCTAGCTCCGCCCACCGTAACAGACATCGGACAATAGAGAGGCTTGCGTGTAATCTCCTTCTGTTATAACTCCTTGCAGTAACTTACTAAACACAGCCATTGAATAAAGGTTAAAATTACTGTGAAATAACTTAATATTGTTTTTATACTGGAGATGATACAGTGTATATACCTTACCATGTTGCTGGAAAGTATGTCTAGTCCTATTTCAGCTTTTATTATTGGTCATTGTGGTAGTAGAGCCATGTTCTAAGCACTCTCACCATCTATTGCTGCATGTGTAGCATTAAATCAGCTGGGAAGAAGGGGTGCTTGCTTTTGATGAACTTTGGGAAACTTCTTATGATTTTACCTGATACACATAGTGTACTATTGTGCATAAGGTTTTATTTCCTCAAACACTTGTATAACATTAACTTGATTTTAAAATGATCATCTTGAGACTTGGAATTTCTGTAATATTTATTACTTATTTGCGATGCTCAAAGAAAATGGGAGCAGCTAGGTCCTTGGGGGTAATTAGGACAGGTATCATTCTCACTGTTGAAAATACGAATAATTGAGCTGCAGGAAACAATCAGACCTGGAATAGCTGTTGCAGTTTTGAGTAATTTTAATAAAAAGTGAATTGATCTAAGACTATTAATTGTTAGATTGGAGAAAACTTTAATGGAAACTTTTGGTATTTTGATACCTCACACAATGTAAGATCAGATATAAGTAGCTGCAACATTTCTTATTAGAGACATGAGCTTTTTTTAAAAGGCAATTTAGATGGTTTGTTTATGGTAGTGGTCCGGTTTCCACCTTGCCTTGGTCTCTCACTGACAGAGATGTGGTTGTGTTACATGTTTTCTGGAGCTCTCCCTGCTATCAACACTGGCTTGCTTTGTGTGTTTGTCTGTGCCATAGTTAAACCAAAAGAATGTTTGGCAACCATTGGAGACTATTATGAGATAGAACGGTTCTTTTGCACTACTGTTTCTTGCTTTTTCTTGTTTTTATTTCAAACTGTCTGGCATGAGTGATAAACATCTTATATGAACTGTAACTGTTCCACTAGTTTAAAGCTTACTGCACAATTTATATTTTGTTGACAAAATAAAGCACACAATGTTATAGTTACAGTCGAAAATAAACAATTATTAAGGATGCCAAATGGTAGGAAACATTTCAATCTATTGCCTATTCTCTGTTTATTATTTATTCCTCCATTTGGTGGAGCATGTAAGCTTGGCCATTCTTCATGCCCCCCCCTCCCCCCCCACACACACACAAACACACACACACACCCTTTCTCTAATTGTCTAAAGAAAACAACATGCACTATATTGAGCAGGAATTGCACTGTATTGTTTTACTACCAGTGTAATTAGATTGTAGACATTTCAAACCAAGGCTAGTGACTGTGCTGCTGTGTGTAAGACTGTGGCTTGGATTTCTTCCATGAGACATGTTTTCTCTGATGCAAGCTAGTACACCAGGAAATCAATAGAATGACTCCACAAAGATTTTTTATTTGTTTTTACAGATCCACACACCATCTGTTTAGCAGACATGCTTGTGATTGTAAACCTACTTTCCTTTGACATTACACCCTTCTTGACGCACATGAATAGTCAGCCAAAAATTCTAATTTTTTTTTCTCTTATTCCGGAAGAAAATTCAAATTCCAGTTAAATTACCAGTCACGTACAAGGACAAAGGAAAGCATCTGGTGTCTGTATGTGTTGAATGATCTCCCTTGAGAACCTGCTTGGCATAAATATATTTCACTTGCAATATCACACTATCTGCACAGTATATATTTATAGCAGACTCAGTTTATTATCATTATAATATCTTATCTCTTTTCCCACCTATGGGCTATTACACCTAAAGATAAGAGAGATATACGTGGGAGATTTTACTATATAAAGTCAGGGGTCCTGAACTAAGTATGTAATTATCACTAGTGCGTGGGTTGGTTATGTCACCTCAGCAGAGGGGTATAATATGCTGGAATGTAAGTGATTGATAACCAGAATTTGGCAAATATTGCATGTTCAAGTATTCATCTCAGTATTTCACCATTTTATCACGCCGCTCCGTTTTCCAGGTGTTCCTGCTCGAGCAACACAGGGTGACTCCCGCTCTCGCCACCAACACCAACCATTATTGAACCAAGCAAATAATTTCTTCCTCTTCTTTCATATAGCAACTATAAATATTGCATGTAAAGAGCGGAATCTAAAGAGGAAGGAGATGTGGGGCTGGGAAAAGAAAAATTAGTATTATCGACAGTACACAAAAATGCACAGATTTTTCTAAGAAGATGTTTTTTAGTAGGTTGAGGGAGCAAAAATGATATATTAATATAGTTTTTGTCTCTTTTTGTAGTTATATTCACAAGATAATTTAAAAAAATTATTAGATCCAGATATTTTTTGTTTTCTTAATGTCACCAATTTATTTTAGACAGCAAATTAAAGGACAAGCACAAAGGAATCCACCACAAAAGTGCTGTCATGATGCCACTGTGTAGAGTTGCTCCATAAACTCCTAGTTACAGTGAAGAACTATAACTATGGCCACAGTATCAAAACAGGGATGTTTAATCTCAATTGGTTGATGCTCTTTGTAACACTAAACAGATTTGTTTGATTACTTATATGGAAGACAAAAGTTTATTGGTATCTTTTAGTGAAAATAATTTTCTATATCAATATATTATACCATTGCTTCCAGTGCAGGGCTCTGTACCTTAATTGCAAGACAACCAGGAGGTGTAATCTTGAACAAATACAACAGACTTTTCCCTCCCAACATGAATATAAAATAAAATGCATTGCGGTGTTATCACTATATATACTGATTGAAAAGTAAGAAATGAAAAGATGGGAAAATAAAGTTCCAAACTTATTGTTTTTAGGAAAATTTATGTATTTTATACAGCTGAAAAGAGACAGTAGCATACTAGCTGTGAGTACAGGTAAATTATTCAATTACAATCAATTTTTGAAATATTGCTCTATATTGTGTCATATGTAGCATTTTCTTTGACAGATGTTCCACATTCCAGATTGATGGTAAATTTCAGATTTTGTTTACTTCAGATCCCATTAAAATACTATAAGGATATTGGGGGGGACCTTAGTGTCATCAGAATATCATCATTAATATGACAACCTATGTTTGCTTGATGGAGTTCAAACAATAGCTTTTTATATAAACAGCCTTTTAACAATTGACAACAAAATGGCATGCATGATGAAGTGCCAAAAATAAGTTTGTTTAATATATATCAAAATGGTAATATGAGTTTTGCTTGTCTGCTTGGTTGACCTGGGACTATTTCTGTACTTTCAGTTTAGTTAGAGCAAGATTTTTCATTCACTATTTGGTCTGTTATCAAGTTTAGATGTTGAAGTTGTCAATTCAGTTTTGAAGACATCCCTTTCTTTACCTTCCTTTGTGAGGAAAGATAAATAGACAATTTATCACGACACATAAATTTCTTGTATAACACCAAATTGCATGGCCTGAACACTTGGTGGTTCTTTTGAGGTGTACATTTTTTGTTGCGTAAAAGTTAATGACCAGAGTCAAGACCTGGAAAGTAAATTTAATTGCAAGCAGTTACATTACGTCAGGCTTTTCCTTCCATGACCAAATGCTTTAACTCTTTTGATGAAGTTCAATTTATCAGCAGCAGAGCCATAGTGAGCTTATAGACACTATTGGCATGCTTTCTGAACTCATTGTGTTTTACATTTCAACAGTATGAATGGACGTGACATTCTGCGGTCACAGAGGACACCATATGAAGGCACTCAAGTCACTTTCAATATCCACTCTGCTTAACATTGCTTTTAGCCAATTATAAAAGCCACAATTTCCTCACAAGTCATCAGGATGGAGGTTAATAATTTGGATGGAAAGCATCTTAAGCTGAATTTGAGCCAAGTGACATACACGAACTACCTCAAAAAGAAATAGATTTCGTCAACTCAAGCAGAACATACTTTTTTCCCTAAAAAAGAAAGTGTGGTTTTGTGTACTATTGTATCAAATGCACCCGGCTGTTCTGGAACTGCAATATATTCTTACTGCTCACAGCTAGTAATCATGCAATGAATAACTGATGCTCATCACAGCAGTAGAGTTCACACAGATTTAATTTAGACTGGAATTTTGACTTAGGTGTATCATCAGAAGGGCACATTAACATGTGGAAATCTGCTGTCCTGTGCCACAATTAAACCAGTCTGAATTCTTTAGAAGTTCAATGTATGAGAGTATTTTCATTTAAAAGGGCATTTTCTGACTTGTTAATGAAACACTTTAATGAGATTGGAAATCTTAGAATCAGCACTAGGGTCACAAAACGGGCCCCACAAAACAGTACCAACTTGGAAAGCCTCCCCCTGACCTCCACCCATTACAGGGTGTCCCCTATGTCTGGACACTTTAAAACATTTTGAACAATTTTCAATATTACACCACTATCTGTGATGAAAAGTTAACTGCACATTTTATCTGTAGGGAAAGAATATAGTATATGTAGTATATTAGTATATAGCCATAAATAGTGATATTTCCTGTGAGCTGACTTTAAGGAAACCCTGTAGTGTTCTATATGCAAGTTGACCTTGTCACGAGAGAAAAGTGAGGCGTTCATTTAATTATAAATGTTGCTGGAGAAATGACATGGTTTTTCAATAAAAAAGGCATTATTTTTCAATAAACACTTCATTGTAAGTTTCTGTGGCAATTTTGGTGATAAGGACTGACCCTGCAGTTTCTTCGGCAAATAAAGTATCAAGATATACCTGGACAAAATATTTATGCACACTCATAAAAAAAACCCAACTGTTTAGGAAGTAATAGCGAGTCATGTGGTTACTAATAAAATTGCAATAAAACTAGGCAGACACCACAATATTAGGACTTAATGATGGGTAGAGTACAAAGGTTTCCCTACAGTGGTTTTGTTAATGAATATAAACTTCTTTACATAGGGCATCAAGTCTATGCTCGGTTTCATACATTGTCTGGTTGAGTCAAGCATCATATTCAACGAATATACATGTAGGAGAGAAAAAATCCTCTTGGTATGAGGTGAAATTAATCTTTTATTGACAAAAACTTTCTGGCAGTGGCTTCTTCCTCTTCGTATGTGTAAAAGAAGTTTTCCAAACTCTTACAACTGTGGGCAAAAAGAGCATGACTTTTTGTGTGCCAGTTTTTTCCTCTAGCTGGCAGTTTTAGGTTTAATATGTGTAGGTGCAAGCTACTGAGCTTTGTAAGTCATTGCTTCCATGGTGATTTATACAAGTGAAACATTCATAGATAATAATAATTTTCTTACTGTTGGTGACCAGGCTTTCACTGTTGAATCAGATTATTTCATTACTATGGTCAGACCTTCAAGTAATGCAGTGAAAATATTTCAACCCCGATTGTACTATACACAAAAAGATCAACCATCACAGGAAGAAGCCATTGGCCTTGTGGAAATCATCCCACAATCTCACAACTTGGCATAAAATGAAGTGAGATTTCACGGGATATGGAGGTAAGTGCAATAAGAAGAAACAGCAAAATAGTGCAGTACTAGTGCAACAATGAAGTAAAGCTGGCCAAATTTATCCACAGATGTTTTCTAATCAATTTCTTTTAAGTTCTTTTGAAAAGCAGTCTATTCCACAATGGAAGTAATTCACCTTGACCACATTCTAACATTCAAAACTCATAAGAACACAGCGAGTTTTCAACAGGCCTTTTACTGAAAACCTGACAATATATACTAGAACCCCCCTCAAGAATAAACTCCTCATATACAACAAATGTAGCTGCTCTTTACTATATGAACAAGTGACCAAAAACAGATTGATTGTTTTAAAAGTTTTATTTCATGATAACATGCATTTATTGCGACAGATGGTCAGCAGATACCATATTGGCATGACAATGTTGTTATACTTATAAAGAAAAAGTGCACTTCGCTTTTCTTGTTTAACCGCATTCAGTTATCACCAGTTATAACTAATACAATTTACCTTAACAGTCTGCAGTCTGTGTCTTGTTTACGTAACTAGATTTGTCTACATCTAGGAATGAAAAAATATATCCACATTTGCAGATTTCTGTCATGCTTTGCTACAAAGCACCATATTATGGCATAGATATAGTATGCTGTAATATGTAGAGAAAACATTGGTTTGCTAAGAAATCCAAAGGATTAACTGAAGTAGCATTTATCGTTTATGATGTAATATCTGTATGACAGAATGTCTGTAGAGAAAGTCAAAGATGATAGTTCTCTAGAAAGCACACAAGACCATTGCTTTGTTTTATTTGATTGCTCTATTAACAAGATAATGAAAAAGAAAAAAAAAGATATCTGGAAACTTTCATAATTTCAAGCATGTGTTGTTATTTGCAATCTTCCAAAATCCTAATTTTATGTCTTGTTTTTCTTTCATTTTTCCCTTTATTACATGTGAATCACTAATTAAAGGACACAGTTCCACCATTTTGGTTCTTACGAAATGTTGCAGTGAAGAGAAGGGACACAGGTCAGAATAATGGAATCATTTCCAGCAGAAAAGAATGCATTTTGGAATGAAAGTAGTTTCCACCATCTCAAAAGAAACACCACAAAGTTTGGAATGGCCACACAAAGAAAGGAATGCATGTATTTTATAGCATTGATAGCAATCTTTTTGTTTTTGTTCGTTTAACTGGGAAAGACACTTAATAAATGCTCAAGACAACAGATCTTTAAAAATAATACACATAAATTCAGAGCTTCAGTGATGCATAGCCAAAAGAGTTAAGGCCATAATTGCAGCAGACATTTTTTGTAATGATGATGCGTTGACAGTATGAAATGGCTGCTGGAATATAGAAGGTTTGTCAAACAGTTCAGGATGGAAGTTTCATACAAATGATCACTTTAATCAATAATATGCCTTGCTTTGCCAAAAGACATTCCTGCTTGTGATGCCCCCTTGTTCGTGCCCATTTGCAGCCCGATCACTCCCTGGCCAGCTTTCATCTGCTCCTCTGTAAATTCACGGACGTTGCTCGATGCTTCCTTGGGGCCGAGAACAGGGCCATGAAAACCTTTTTTCTGGGCCTGAAATGCATTGAAAGATTATGTAAAGCTGTAAAAAGTACAGACATAAAAGCAAATAATGATGCACCAAATAGGTCATTTTGCCAATTTTTAATGCAATTATACATGATGCAAAACACCAAAATCAACACCAAATTTCAAGAAGATTAAGCTCATTCAAGTTAAATGGTAGCTATGGATATATATATGTCTGTTCAAAAGATGGTAACAATTCACAAATCCACTTTTGTTGGTTTCTGCTCCTATGAGGCAACAAAAAAGGCCATTTATACTCATTAATTAGCTTGGAACACATCCGACTAATTAACTAAGTGACACAATTGCAATCCCCTAATGAGTAAACTTTGAATTTCCTTAATTATATAAATTGGAAATGAGAATCTAATTTGATACGATATGTGCAACAAACTCACCATCCTCCCAAGGGCATGAATTCCATTGACAACTGATGCCATGTTCTGGGATTCGTACAGATCAACAGTTTGAAATAAGTCTACTTTGTTCACTCCATACCGCTCACAAGCTTCCAAAAAATTCCCAATGTTCTCCATCATCTTGAAAGCCATTTTTGAATCGTTGATTTTTTTCACTGAATTTGGCTGCAGAACATTGATTAGTCTAGAACAAAAGCAAAGTGATTTCAATTGCTTATTTTATTAGGCATGACTGTATTTTTAGCCCCCTTTTCATCATTTCATCATAAAATAAATTGCTTAAATTAAATTAATTTAATTAGAATGTGTATTATTTTTTTAATTAAGCAATTTCTTTCTGACAAAAGTTGCTAATGAGAGTGGTTGTACCTGCACAGTTTAAGAAAGAAAAGTCAATAGAAAAAAGCAACTGGATAGGAAAATGATTGGTGTGACTGCAAGAAATACCTGCACAAAATCCTGCCATCTTTCAAAGCTTCATGGAACCCTTTCATTCCCAAGGGTGTGTTGCGATCTCCAGACTAAAAATGATAAGTAAACAATAAATGTAATTTAATGTTAACAGTCATCAAGAAATTTTAGCATATATTCTATACTATTTCAAATTTTAAGATATACCAAAACTAAACAATTGGTTCACATTATTTGTGGACTTAAATGAAGAAAATGTTCAATCCTTACTTTAGCTTCAAAGGTGTCAACAAAGAACGGTATATCTATTTAAACTTTTTAATCCTTTAAGCATCAAGAACAAAATAAAAATGGCAGCCACCACAAAGCTAAGCAAATGTGCAACAATAAGTTCAAATGTTTCTTTCAGGGTAGAATGGAAAGTGAAAAGTTGGATTGCAATTAACAGAGTGCATTGCAAAGTTAATCTTATCAAAACTAATCAATCTTAAATGAGAGCACAGTTATTTTCAATCTGCAAGGCTCTATGCAAAAATGCAATAATTCTGAAAGCGAAAAAAATAAGATGTATATGGAGAAGATGATGACTCTCCTGTAACAGGGGCGGATCCAGAGATATTTTCTGACAGTCTTCCAAATTATCTTTGTTGATCCATCCTACATTTTTGGTGGTCTTCTGATTAAAAAAATCTGAGAGACCCAGAAGACCGCCTCAATCCGCCCCTGTGCAAAGCTCAATATTGCTCTCTGCCCCATGCACCAAGAACCGTGTCGTAAAGCTGTACATCATACATCTTGTAAAGGCAGGTGACAGAGATAATATTTCTGTCACCTGTGACTCAAATGATACTGCCTTTAATCAACATGTCAGACCCACATGCAGTTCGCCCATAGGGTTGCCAACATGACAATGCTCAAAATGCAGAGATTTATTGCATGGCTTATGTATAATGAACAAAAGAACAATGCAGTTGGCAACTCTGTCTCCACAAAGATCATACCTCTACCCTACATTACCCCATAACATGTAAGTCACCAAGACAATGTGGCAGTTAATGGGCCGAGGGGGGGAGGGGGGGATGCATTCATGTAACTGGAGATTCATCATGATGGTATTAAAAACACAGACATGTTAGGTAAAAATTATCATGATACTGAGTGGCAACTGTCAGTGTGGAGGTCTGTCTGTCTGTTTGTCTGTCAGTCTGTCAGTCTCCCAGTTTATCCACACGTGAAGGATTTCATCATCCCAGTCTTTGTGGGAGGGAGGAAAGAAGGGGTTGTCATGTTCATTCATTACAGTATTAATGTATCAGACATACCTGACAGAGGCGTGGTGCTCTGTGTAAATATGTGGTGAAAAATGCAAGAGTTATAAGAAAAGGTGTTGGATATATTGGGACTGGGATAAAGAGAGTCAGGCACTGGTTCATGCAGGCATAGTGTACCCCTAACCAATACAGAACCAGATACAGCTGTCCAGCCCATGCTTAAATCTACCATCTGATCTCCATTTTATATAAAATATTACAATTTATTATACTTTAACCCCTTGCATTCACTTTCAAAACCCAAAAATCATTTCTTCATTCTTTATCTTAAACGGAATAGAATTTGGTAATGAATGTAAAGATCGAGTTATCAGATAACCTACTTTTGTATTACTATAATATAAACCAACGCTCATATGCTACATGTTGTAAAATAGGCCTTCTAGCTACCAAGAATACATCGAAATGTGCCCATTATGCCCTCAGGTGTAGATTTTAATCTCTTAAAATCTATGCTCACAAGATCTATGTACCTTTTACCTACATATTAACTCAAACTGTCCAGAGCTATTTTTGCGTCATGATTTAAAAGCAAGGAAGTCTGGTTTGCTGGGGAGTACAAGGAGGAATTATGATTTTGTAAACACCAAATTAAAGTTACAAATAGGTAACATTTCCAATACACACCCCCATTTCCAACATAAAGTGTGACATGATCTAACACAGTGAAATTACTGTCATTCCCTTTTTTATTTTAAACTTCACAAGATTAAATCCCGTGACAATCCTCAGGAATTTTACTTGAATAATAATCTGTCCCCTCCCCTCTTGTGGTTTTACAAAATCATGAGATTAAGATGAAGGTGGAAAGAAGAGATAATTATTCTCTTTTATTGTATATTGATTTTTTTCTTAAAACTAACACCAATAGGTTCGCCAATGACATCCTCAATCCAATGTCTAGCCTCCAGTTCCATATGGTCATCGTATTTGGAGTTCATCTGAAATTACATCAGGTAATATTTCATGACAATAAGTACAACATGTAGAAATGGGTCATGGGACCAGTCTATGCCCGGTTGCCAAGCTGGGTTCCTTCAGCCTCATACAGAGGCTGTCCTGCGGATGTGCTCCCAAAGGCCTCTGTCTGGTCATTACAGCAAGAGATCACTAGTCATAACCCATTGGAAAGCTACTTCACGAGTCTTTTTATAATAAAAAATAAAGCATCATCTGAATATGTGGCATATCATCAACCACTTCACTGAATTTTATATGTTTCTTGAAAATCTTTGAGTACTATGTGCCAGTTTTGATGTCAGTTATAAGATTTCAAGTATGTAACTTTCCAGCAGAGTTAAAACACTATGCACTCTTTCGAAATGTGCTGCAAAAAATTCTTCAATGTTAGTAAGAAAAAAGAGAGAAAATAACAGACCCTGAAAATAATCAAGAAGGTTTGATGAAAATCCATATGAACACGCACTGCAGCCTGTTACTTACTGAAATAGCTTCTCCTATTACGTCTTCTATCCATAACCGAGCCTCTTGCTCATTTTCCTGACTATATTTAGAGGCTATCTGCAACATGACACAGACTAAAAATATTAATAAAGAACTATTATTTTTAATTATTTTTAAAAATGCAAATTATGTGTGAACATGTTTGTGGACCTTAAATTTCCATTTTATATGCAAAGACAAAAAGTACATTTCCACAGTCAAAATTGCATGTTAGAACTTTTTAAATGCCCTCGTTCCAAACCATTAATTTGTATGAAAAATGTATCATTCCTATCAATTTTACCAAGCATAACCTGTAATTCATTGAATAATATGAATGAAAAACAAAACAATTTATCAAATAACAATGGTCTTTTGACACAGAGCAATGTTGCCACCTAGCTGGTTTCTTGACTACCTATTCACTGTTCTTCTCCTAGTGCATCTGATAGCCTTCATGTAGGAAACACACATATATGTTTATTCATAAGACAATAATAAAAGCATATCTCAAATAACAAAATGAACATTTTACAAGCACTACACTTTATATTTGTGTGTATTGTCCTTTTTGTCATTGTGGATGAACTTCTGATAAAAGGAAACAAATGTCAAGCAACACATTGTAGTATATGGATATGAAGTAAAAACTGATATCACAAAAAGATTAGAAGTGGAATCAATCAGACAACATGTACTTTGAAGTATTTTTTAAAAATATGTACACAATTTTTGCTCATAGAAGACAATACAGTACATAGATGTAGCTAGCCTATGACAGTGTAAAGGGCCTTAGTACAGTGTGATTAAAAAACTTCTCACCTTATTAGAAAGTTCTGCAGTAAGTCCGTACCCCCTGGGTCTGCTAGCCATGATTGTGCTGTACTGAAGATTGGGACTGGATTACGCTGAAAATACAAAAAATTTCACTGGTAACACCATGTTTAATATTACAATAAAGTACAGTGTTTCATATGATACATGCATGTTTAATATTTATGCATAATATTCTTGATTATGAGTTATACTCATTATTCGAAATGATTATGCCTGAGTATACCGGTAAATATGCTGAGATACATTATAATCTACAGGGCACATTCCACATCAAAGAATATTCACATTAAACTTTGATTACATCATGAAACATGTCACCAGCTTGAATGAGGACTTCTGTTTCTAGCGATAGTAAGCTATTAGTGTGGGAGTATGTCCCTGATGTCCACAGTCTTCCATCATTAGTCATGTCATGGTGTTGTATGCTCATTTTATGACCAGTGTACTTCACATTAAGACCTGGGTTCAATATAATATATACAGTAGCTATTTGAGCTCAGATAAATTTACAGTAATGTCTGCTACAGGCATGGTCCTGACATAATTGGGGACTTCTGTGCAGTTTAAATTGTTTTCGTATTTTGTGCAAAACCTCTTTACATGAAGTAAATGTGGTGCCATCAACAATTTCCTTTCTCTGGTAATTTACAGATACAAGTGTTCTACAGTGGTCCTAGTCTGTATCACGCTAGTAGACTGGCCTAGTCTCTCTCTCTCTCTCTCTCCCTCTCTCTCTCTCTCTTTTAAGGCAGCACAGCGTCTACAAGCTGTTATTGCCAATGGTGGTTTTATATACATCATTATTCATTATCTTTAGCCAATATAAGTCTTTGTCCATCTAGAAATAAATCACTTTTGTCACTGGCAGACACACACACTGGTCTCCAAGCCAGCACAGTACTGTCCACCCACAGACAGAAGTACCACATCACATGCCTGCCAGCCAAACACACTGTACACAGGGTATAATGATATGACTGCATCTCAACTGTGACAGGGAAATAATCCTGAACAATGGCGATATATACATCCCAATGTCTGTTCACATCATTTCACCAGATCACAATGCCTAGTGTCCATCAGGCTGAAAATATTTTGATCCGTAAAGAGAACTTTTTTGTCAAAGCGTGATCTTTCTGATCCATTAGATCATATAGGAATGCTGCAGACCACATACCATGTACATCTAGCCAAAAGAAACCTTTACATGACATATATTCCTTTTTTACAGGCATTTTCTTTGATGAGTGACATTTGGTAAGGTACAAGACATTAATAATGGATGTACGACTTAAAACTGTACAACTGTACAAACATATTATATTTAAATTCTTTTTTTAAACTGACACAAAAATTATGGACATTTCTGTAAAAAAGTGGAGAATTCAGCAAGGAAAAGGGAGGTCCCTTGATATCCTAAATTCACTTTGGGGGTTACAAATATTATAAATATTCAGTTTGGCATTGTTTTCTTCATATAAGTGCTGAAAAAAAGAACGAACACAGTGACTTTATTTGCACACCCTCATTTATATAGTTTTCTCATTATCTGCAGTCCTGAGGCCTCACCCCAAGACATGCTATCTGATCATAAAGATGTCTAACAAACAGTTGTCCACATAAGCGAGGTTGGTAAGCCGCAACGTGAACTGGAAATGCCTGAAGATAGCATACGGCACTCCTAGTGACACACGCAAGGACCTCGAGGACATCTAGTGATTTACAAACCAGTGAACGCCTGAATATTATGTATCACTTAGAGCGAGTGTAGAGTTGTGCACTTTTTTGAATTATTTACATATGTATTGCTTACACACAATGAGAAATGTTTGATTCTTTTTTTCGGTACAATTCAAAGAGTCCCTGATATTTGAGAAGCACTTGGTATTTAATGGTTGAGATACAAATTCACTGCAGTTTCATTTTGTTTAATGTAATTTACAACTTTAGCTTACTTTGAAGGTCACCCTATTCATTACTGAAAGGTAATGTCAAGCAATATTTTTTCTCTTAATCGTCCCAAAATATATACACATTTACTTCATACTATTGCTCCCCCCCCCCCCCCACACACACACACACACACACACAGACACATTTTTTCACCCTAGGAGATTCCAAGTCTGTGTTGTTTGAGGAGTGGAATGTATTCAGATTGTCTGGTACCCATGTGTTATATGACCTGTTTTTTTACTATTATCACACAAGACCTCAGACAAGGACAAAATAACAATCTGCCACTACAGGCCTAAGGATAGAGACCGTCTAGACAGCTGTGAATATTAGCAATAATTACCTGCTGTACTGAGTGTACACTGGCTTTACATAAAAACAGAGCAATACATTATAATTTAATAATAGACATGTTTTTTTTTGTTTGTTTTTAGGTGTGACATGAAAAATTGTCTTTGACTCTATATGTGTATATACATGTACTAGATCTAAGTGTTTTTAAACTTGACTGGTAGGAAGTTGGTGCTGAAAATACAAAGAATTTCTGGAACATAAGAGATCATCCAAGGGAAACCTGTGATCAGATAGTGTATGGTGACCACATGTGAGAAATAAAACATGCTCTATCTCTGTCTGCACATCAAGACAGCTCTTCACCAACAAAGAACTAGAAAAAATATGACACTTTTACTCATGACTCATGCATACACATGGCCACAACTTTCTCTTTCAATTATGTGCATCATTTGTAATCTTTTTTTAATTAAGCTAACTTGTAGACAACACATTGGTCAAAAATAAAAGTAAGAGAATGTAACCTTGTGGATATAAATTTTCACTGTTTTGGTATATTGCATGCATGAAAACGTTATCCTTGTATGCTGGACCCATACACAAGGACATGACCGAAAAAAAAATCTGCCAACAAAGTCCATTCACTGTTATTAGCCACATACAGTAAAGAATAATGTCTTTTCACTTTGGTGACAGTTTCTGTTTAGGCATATCCTCTTTTCTTCTGTCTGTCAGATGTCAACATGGTAGCTGAACTTTTTTGACAGGATTAGATCCTATATTTTAGACAACTCCTAGCTAAGTGTGACCCTGTGTGACTTTTGACTGCTTGATAACAACTAGCTGGAACAAACAACCACAACCTATATAATTACCTGTATATTCTGAGCTTACTGAAGTCATAAAACATGTCACTATAAAATACTAGGTGTACAGTCATGCTAATGTAATGAGAATAATGATGAGAGTCAGATCAGGACAGCCACAGTCCACAGAGAGTGACCACTCTACGAGACCATTCCCAGAGCCTATTGTAGTACAAACTTTGGATCGATCTATCTCCAAGGGGATTCTCGCTAAATTGCTATCAACTTAAGTGGCTTAGATGTCTCGCATTCCCATTCCCAGTGCCTAAGTCTAAGTTTGCTTACATCACTACATGCATAAAAACAAACAACAACAGTTGAGTCATACTGTGATATATATTTTAAATGAAATATAGAGCGGATAAAACATACATTGACAACCGGCCATCAACTATGTACAGGACTGTAGGCAGGGGATGGGAGGTCTACTCAGATTGCAAATTTTTTCTACTGGTAGGTTATATGTTATTTCTCATGTTGGATCAACTGCAGGGAAAAAAGACCCTTTTTTTCAGAAAAAAGTCCCACCACCACCACCACCACCACCACCACCCCTGGCTACAGGCTTATATCTACAATAATCCTGGACTGTCGTCTTGTTGAACACACACCCCTGTGTCGACTTTCATAATGCTATATATTGTGTAATACTTTCATTCTCTGGACTAATGTCATCTACAAGATAGTTTATCAAATCCATTCCTGTATAATTAAAACTTTCATGTAGGACCGAGAGGGAGAGGAGAGTGAAAATTCTTCTGAGTTGTTATAAAGGAAACCTGGAGAAAGAATGGTGGATTTATATACAGTAGATTGCAAGCCATATGCATTATGTGAACAGACAACTATGGCCTTTTAATAATTATCTATTGCATCACCATTCCCTCCCCCTTCCTTTCATCACTATCTACTACGCTATCTCTCATTGTTACTCTATGTGCCTGCTGTGGTCAGAACCATATGACCATTGGCCAACATGGGTGGCTGAAATGTTTACTGAATGATATTTTAAACATTTACATCTATTTCAGACCACAACTCCCATCCTATCTTTTCTGCTGATGAAATGCAATCTAAATAAAGCTTCATAGATGTTTATCTATTGTGGTGATATGGCTCATCTCGAAAATTTTCTGTTCATGCAAATATTTCATAGCCCCTTTTCAATCAAGAGCTCTACAACTTAATCACACTGCATGGTGTTTGTATTCAATGACAAATGTTCTGATGTGCTGTGACAAAACCATATTACAGTCACCACAAACATATCAGAAAGATATATGGTGTACATAAATGCACAGTATATAGCATCAAGCAGTTTCATTCACACTAAATAGTTTTTCACATTCCTTTCCTGAGGTTTCTTTTTGATCTATTTCTTTCATATTATCTATCTAAGGAAATAGTTCTATGAAGACGAGAGAGCGACACATGCCACTAAATCAGTCTTAGTAACCATGGAGACCAAGCTGGCTTATCTTGATACATACCTATTTATCATTTAAATGTGACCCAGGAATTGTTCATCGAAATATTGAAGTGACAATGCAGACCCGGTTACTAGCAATTTCAAAGGAGCAGGGGCGGATTTAGGCTGTCTTCCGGAAGACGGTCAGATTTTCAAGTTTACATTGAAGGGTATCTAATTTTTTCTGTCGGAAGACGGTCAAATATGGAAAATGGATAACCAAATATAATATGGAAGACTGTCAGGAAATATTTCTGGATCCGCCCCTGAGGAGGGTCCCTTTTCTGAAAAACTTTTTACCATAACCACCCCCTTAGTTGATCCAGCATGAGGAATGGCACAGAACCTTGGTCAAATTTTGATTCAACCCAGACCCCTTTTCTGACCAAAAAGGCAGTTATTTTGAACCAACTTCCCCACCCCCTTCCCCTTTGCCTACGGGCCTATGATGGTACAATTACATTTTTGCAAAATGTCTTTTAAAATTTCTTTGTTCACAAAATCAAAGTTTGTGTTTATAGGTTATTCTGGTATATGATTGTCAGAAATTTTCAAACTTTTTTGTAAGTAAAATTCAGTTGAAAATAATTTCCCCTGACTTAAGTAGTCTCATTGTTTACAAAGGGTGGTCAGGGGCGGTCATTAAAGGCACAGGAGCAAGAACTGCCCTGGTCAGCCAAAGTTTATCAGTAATGGGTCATCTATCTTTGTCCTCAGGTTGAACCTTTAGTGACATTCACTTTTGATTCGGACACAACATATAAAAGAACCCCAGAAAGCTCTCAAAGTGTATTCATTATAGTCCTGTATGCATCAAACCAACCTTGGAGACTTGAAATGATTTATCTGACATCATCAAATGTATGTAAGGATGTATTCCCAGTTGTGACAACTTAATTTATTGTGCACTATCTCTGAAGACCATGTGATAACAATTTATAACCATATCTAATATCTGTTAACCAGTACTTTGTCACTGTACATGACTATCAACCAAGCCTACCCTCTACCAGGGTGGCAGATATCATGGGTAAATTTTCCAAAAGCCACCTTGTAACTTTTGGCCAGATTGAAGCAATTAAATCTGGTATAGAGTAAAACAAGGGTGCATCCAGCAATTTCAAAAGTGGTGTTCCTTAAAAAGTGGATCTTTTTACCATAGTGGCATAGAGCCTCAATAAAATTTTAACCCAGAGTGGACCTTTTCAAGACCAAAAGGGCTGCTCATGCACTTAATAACACTACACCCCCCCTCCAAACACACACCTACATGCCTGTTAAATCCATGTGATAAGATTGGCTAAAAACTGTTTAATATCTGCTATAAGGAATACTACTAAAAATTGGCAATGGAAGATAGACCAGTCCTCATGTGTTTTTAGCTGGTGCAGGTAGCTGTGTTGATGTCCAAGAGTTCCCACTGTAACTTAACTCTGTTGTGAATACAGCCAAGGACTAAAATATTTAAAACCTATTGAGAGACAAAAATTCTATCACCTTTTTAACTGGGCAAGATATAAAATTCCTAAAGTCCATACATGTCTCTTATCACTTTATGTCAATACACTATGTGGGAGTGGATCCAATTTTGTCACTAAGAAAGCACTTAGATTTGACAGTTAACCTTTCGTGGTTTATAACCCACTACAGAAAGAAGTTTTCTTCCGCTGAAGGACACAAGGCACACCTCCTCGACTAAAAAGGTAGTTCTTTTTTAGCATGCCCATATACAGTATACTGTCTGACGTCATATTACGGCCACGCCCTCTGTGCTCACCATATCCTCTGGTATGCCGTAAACAATAAAATATTGTTCCAGATTTTTTTCAATGGGGACTGATCGTCACTGCACTGGAATTTGACTCTCTAATCCCCCGTGTGCAGTGCGCAAGTTTTGTTAACAGCAACTTTTTTATTGTCTATTTGCCAAGAGTGCGACACGACTGTTCAGTGATTAATGTACTTTTGATGTCTCATCTAAAAGTACGCGTGCTCGCTATGTATAACAATATCAGTACCAGTCTACATTTTACCCTCGAAGATTTGAGTATCTTCATTCACTAGTTAAGTCCAATCTCAATATTGATATTATGGGATTTCAAACACTGAGATGTTTAGTTATTACGCTTCAATTGTACGCCCTGGATACGCACGACTAACCCCGTTCTTAACACGAGCGCGTCTGTTTTGTCAGGAAAAGCAGTGATTTATAATTTGCTGTTAGGTTTAGCCCTAATTACGCAGCACAGTCTACAGAGAACCATGCTATCGATACGCCTGTACCTCTCTAAATATTGATCCGATTTGAAGAATAATGCCACTTATCCCTAACCTGCTTTTGACGGCCGGTGGTGTTAGCAATGCTTGCGTGTCGCTAGAGTAATAAAGCGGTACCGGGCGCTGTGCGGCGTTGACTTATCTACCACCCGTAAATTACAACCTGTTGATCACCGTGCTACCTGCCAACGATACCACCAGTAACCGCTCGCATTCCTTCCGCGTTCATTGACAACGCCAATTTTTCTCAATTTTCTCAGAACCATGCTTTCAAGAGAATATTGAATTATACTTTGTAGTTTCCTCAGTGTAATTTCCAAGGTGTACCTACCTTTGAGCAAGTGTGTCAATCTCAGTGGAGTCGAGGATTGCTGGAGTAATGCAATCTAACCACCGGCGTGTGAGAAGCAGGCGGGTCTCGTATTTGAACACAGCGAATGAGTCAACCTTCCTGGCGAGGCCGGCTTATTCAAATAGCTTGGAAATGGGGTCGCATAAATTTCCACTTCGTCAGAATGGCATAACATGTCAGTCGTGCAGTCACATGACTTTCTCGAGTCGACACTGCGACATATAGTGTGGGATTGATACTGTTGCAAGGAATGTTATTTTTAGAAGGATCGACTATGTATTTTATCAAGTTCCGTAAACAAAGGTTAAAAATGTATAAACAATAATGGAATGTTGGGGCACGAGGGAAGGTCAAAAGCGAAGAGCTTTCACTGAGATGAGTGTCATTATTCTTTTGAAGTGCGAGTGGGCTATTTCTATGTTTACTTTTTTTTTCTAAACTGCCGGTTGAACGGAGCTGAAGTAGGCCTACTGGCCCGATTTTCCGCACAGTCCTTAAAAAATAACCCTCAAACAAAATATTCGCCGCGAGACGTTTGTAACGTACGTTTGTCGTAAAATGAAAAAATCATACTCTTCCTCTCAAATATTTTATTTCTACCACAATTAAACAGTGAGATTGTTATATTTTGAACTGTACTAGGTGAAAATTGAACTATTTGCCAGTTTACCGTTTATTTCACTTTGACATACTGAATCTGTCCATGCAATAAGATGCCTAATATATTTTTCTCGAAGTCTAGTAAACGTATCAGCGTTCCCCATGTGCCACTATATTAAAAAAATACAAGTTATAGTATGTATTTCGTATTTATTTCTCAGATCAGTTCCTCATCAGCATCACCAATTTTCGCCCTCCTAGCAATCGTCGTCCAGAGTTCCTCTTTTTATATAATAATAGATAAAATAAACTAATTATATAACATAAAAAGCCCATATGTAATAGATTAAGATAAAAGATTAAGTTTCTGGAATAATTCTTGATTTTATTTTTCTTAAAAGGGATATTCATAAAGGCACTAGGTGTATTTTAATATTGACTGATTTAAGTCCCCCCCCCCCCCCCCCCCCCCCCCCCCCCCAGAGAACGCCTTAGTGGAAATCTTATTTTCAGTTTGCATTGTTGCGCCGCAGTTTACTTGCTGCTCTACCGCAATTAAAAAAAAACCTTTGGATAAACACGAAATGTATGGATTTTTTATTTATTTTTCTTCCTTTCTTTTTTTCTGTTTAATTCAGAGTCATTATGTCATTATGTTTTTGTGATAATAAGATATCAATCTATGTCAATTATTGTAATAAGATAACTTACAATAATTCCAATAAAAACGAATTCTGCCATTAGTTGGTCGATCAATGAACATATCATGAACACATTTTCTCCGTCCTGGTGATAATATGATTTACGGTCTTTGGTTAACTTATGGGTTGAAATATTTGTAATTTACCTGATCCCTAAAGTTATAATAACTTATTAAGATAAAGTGGCACGTGACTAATATTCCCATTTAAATGCCACAGCCATATAAATGTGACAATGAAGCATGGAAGTACAAACCTTTGAAATACTAATTTCCAAAAGTCGGTTTGTTGAACAGATAGCTATTTTAGCTATAGTTCACAAATATTGTATTTGAAATGTACTGTTCTACTGCAAAAAAAAAAAAAAAAAAAAAATTGTCCAATAGGTTTTATTGCACGATTTAAAAAACAGCATAGATTGGTGTTCCGTTTACAGATTTTTTTCTTTTTTTTTAACTTAAGATTTGCAAAACTGAAAGCGTGCAGAGCAAACAAATAATAAGATTACTCTCTCTCTCTTTTTCTCCTTCTCTCTCTTTTTTTCGACGGAATATATATTACAAGTCGGTTAATCTAATGAAAACTGCATCATCGAGAACCAGAAATGATATAATTACGCTTTATTTCAATTAATTGCAGTGCAAGTTGATATGATCAATGAATATACATTATTATTATTATTTCTATAAAACTGTTTGGCAAATAGTCAAAAGAATGAAACAACCAATGTGAATGGATAAAAGAACAATATCTTAACTGCTTACTATTATCTTATTTGCGTTTGCAGTCATCGTATTCACAAGGTTTTATCATTATCCCGCGATCTACCTGCTTGTCACATTTGTCTTATTTTTCACTATTTTAGGAAACTGCATCGCCCGGGTTATTGCACTGATATGTTTAATTCCTTGAACTTGAAAACCCGTCGTCTTCGGGCTCATCAGTGAATCTCCGGTAGGTATTCTTTGTGCTTTCATCTTGATCTTTTTAGACATCCGAACTCCGTCGGTGAGCGCTTTTAAAGTCATTTTCTTAGGTTTAAACACCTGCGCGTCCTTAGGAGCCGGAGTGGGAATCCGGGGCGGTGCAGGGGGGTGGAAACTGCGGGCCACACGGTTGTACACCAAACCCTGTATGGACTTCTTCCGTGAGAGAGGCCAGAATCTTTTACCGTCAGCGTCCACTAAGTTTTCCACAAATATGGCCCTGTCAGTCTTGTCGTAGTTGATGTAGACGCGGACTGGAGAGGGGGTCGTTGAGAAGTAGTATCTGCCCGTCTCATTGTGACGACTTTTGTGACGGTTTTGCTGAGGATGTTTCCCCCGGGGTTGAGATATGTGGGGCAATCCAGCTGATTTGGACGGGTTGCTATGGTTATTACTTACTAGATGCCCATCTCTCATGTTCGACTTAGTTGCGCTGTGTTTCCGATGCTTTTTTGGAGTATATGTCTCTAAACTCCCCCGTACGCAAGGTTCATTTGACGGTTGTTTCCGCAGTCGAAAATGTGTCGTTTGATGGTCACAGTCACGTGCATTTCCATCGTTTTTGTTGTCTGGAAATAGCTGTAAATTTTGGTTCCGCACATTAAGTTTGTGCATTGAGTTTTGTTTATCGTCATCCTGAGAATTTTGAAACTTTCGCGCACAAGAATCTCTTCTTACGCGAACAGTCGGTAAAATGGAGTAATCCCTTGTTGTAGTGTCAATGTGTGTTGCACTTCGCACAACGACGGAAGGTGCTTCAACTTGTTTAGATGGTGGTGCTTTTTTTACATCACCCGCTCGTTCTGCGAGTTTACCGTCTTGCCGGCCTTTAGGTTTATTCTTTGCTGACACTTGTTGTGAGACATGCACAGAGGAACTATCCACAATGCCTCGGGCATCAAAGGACATCTTTATTTTCTTATGCATCCAATCTGCCGAATTTGCCTCCACTGGGTATTGTTTTTTATGTCGCTCTTCCATCTCATCCTTATAAACCTCCTCCCGCAAAGCTTGAATCCCCTCGCGCAGTTTTTGCAGATAGTTAAGAAATTGCTTAAAACTCAGATTGAGGACTATGTCCAAGTCTCTAAGGTGCGGTGTTTCTGACCCGTTGTCAGGCTGCATTAGATCTGACTGGCTGCTGTTAACAATATCGCAGATTATTGTGAAACTCTTTAAAGGAATCTGAGTTCAATTTATACTCCTCACTTCATGTTCATCTTATATAACTGAGTATTTATCAAATCTTTGTACGTCTAGTATTTTCTATTATGTCTATGCTCGTTATGTCCACGCTAATACCTTCAATATACCACTCTATTGCAAATTTGGCTAATAGTCGGCGCAGTCAGTCAATAATGGCTGCGAGGCACTTGTGGGGATTATCGGGATTATCCACTTAGGAACGGTAGTCCTTTCTGGTGGCAATGCCCTGAGTGTACCTATTCATGTATCAACGGTGCTCGAAACGAACGCTGCGCAGTGATAGCCACTTCTACAGGCACCTTGTTTTGGGAATTTTGTCCTCGAACTTGTTGCAAGTGTATCGTGTTATACAAATGTGACACAGTGTGCCTTGGGCAGTGAATCTGAGTTCTTAATAATTGGTTCGTTTCCGATTAGAATTGGCTAAGTGATACAATTTTAATCCCATATGTGCATTTCTAATGAATTTACGTCTATTGAATTAACGCAGAAGTACATTGCTTCGCAAGTTTAATATTAGTGGCAATATAAAAAAAAAATTCAAAAATATTTTTTGGCATTCTAAGTGCTTATTCATTCTACAATAGTTCTTTTCCTGCATTCTTTTTTTTTCAAAATAGTCTTAGCATGGACTTCATTGAGCAATGTAAGTGAGTTTTCTGTACATTTGGGGACATTTCTTTGCTCTAAAAACACTGAACATCACGAAGGCAGCTACATGAAAGTCTTACTTGCCGCTCCTATCAGAATTTTTTTTAAAATCGCACATCATTTGATTATCTTTCTTATGGCTGGCACAGTTATCCCAAGGTTACCTTACGTCTAGTATCGTGGGTCGTCATGTATTTTATATATATATATATATATATATATATATATATATATATATCGTGTTCTGGTTTGCAGGTGCGTAATACTAATAAAGTCATTGATTACATTCTCAGTGTGCAGTCTTACTTTGCAGTATTTCTTCCTGTGGTGGCTTTCTTCTACATGGACGTCTACTTCGAGAACCGGGGTAATGAGCTAATTACCTCGTCAATTCCTGCAGAGATTCTGGATGTTCTATAGAAAATCACTTTCTTTAATTTCCTGCATTACGAGCGTAGTATTCTTCACGCAGTGCACCACTGTGGTACAAAAGCGCCAGCTAATGAAAACCCACTGTTCATGACTGCGCTAATGTCTCGACATTTAAGCAATTTTCTCATTTTTAAAACGGAATAAATCCCAAGGAAAAGGTAAAATGTCAAGCTACTTACGGTGTTTATTAGTTTCCAATCCACCGAGAAAGCCCTGACAGATATGCTAATTTTCTATTGTGGCTTTAATTCCGTTTCGGTAAAATAATGGGCCTTTAGTGGGCAGTGATTAACTGAATGTTGACGTCACTTATTCCATTCCTCCGTAGTTGGGAATTAGGTCCTTTATATTCACTAAAGAGTAATAAAAACGAGCGTTTATTCACTTTAAAACATCTACCTTTCTACAGTAATCCTCCTTTCTTTGTTTTAATCGCGTCTACTTATCCAAAATCTAGTTCGAAATAAATTTACAAGATAAATGTATCTGCTTAAAACAGTTTTCCAGATAATTTTTCAGTTTTGAGAATGTTCACAGTTGAAGAATGAACGGATTTTTTTTTTTTTTTTGCCATTTATTGCTTCCTCTAGTACTGGTGCTAATTCATATTGTGCTATTAACGTTTGTCTTTTTCTTTCCTTCATTTTTCTTTCTTTCATTTATTTATTCAGCTATGCAATTTCATTATTATTATTATTATTATTATTATTCCATTAACGTGTAATCGTTGAAAGGCACCTCTGTGAAAACCAAGTGGTGAAGAGAAGACCCTGGGTATCATACAGACGCCAAAGATTAGACGCTTCTAACAGTATATCTACAGTATATTGTCAATGCTTTAATTCAGTTCAATTTATTTCTGTATTGGTTTCTGGTGCATATATTTTACGGCCTTGTACAACGTAATCCAATACTAGACAACCCAAGACAATGCAATACAAAACAATACATTATAGTACACGACAGTACAGTGCAATGCAATGCAATACAAGACAACACAGTATGTTCAATACAATACAACACAAATGCAATGCAATGCAATTCAGTGCTATTTAATACAATACAATACAATACAATACAATATCATTATTATGTGAATAATGACCGGGTGCCCATTTGTACCTGCAGTATACCACAGTGTATAGTACAGGGTAGTGATGCCTCAGTGCACGTGGACACAGTAGGCAACGTGCCCCCTCTACCCAAGTGGGGGTACCCCCTTTTTCTTCCCAAAAACATTACTAGTGAAACGATACACCAAGCACTTTTTTTATTCCGTTGTGTCCTTCATATTACAATGCAATTGTTCTCTTCTGTATCTTTTATGAATTAAAAAATTGTGCTCCCCATCCCCTCAGAAAAACCCACCACCAGTGGGAATAACTCGATTTTCCAGAGATTTTTAAGCCTGGATATACTGAATTTATCGTGCCTTTAAAGTGTAAGTTTTTTAAACAAACCAAGAGACTATCCGTAAGAGACCCTACATTTCTTTTTCATTTATTTCCCCTAGGTGACCTGTATTGTGAAAGGATATCAATGACTGTTTTCCTTGCCGTAAAATCTCGATTATCATTGCAATAGGTGAATGGATTGATTTATCAAAGCCGGCGCACACTAGTAAGGCAACGGCTTAGCTTGGCTATATGCTCAGCTCGCAGTCTCGCAGTGTGCGCTGGCAATCGACACCAAGACTACAATATGATCGCCCGCACAAACCCCACAGCAGACCATCCCTATATTACACAACAATGTCGCTAAACTATGTTATTAGAATGCTGTTTTGATGCTCTACCATGTGATTGACTCAGAAGTTGACGCATTTATTATCGAACCGCTGCCAGTGATCTGTGTTTTACGTGTACAAGTATTGATTCTGTTCAATGAGTCCTTCACTCGTCGTTCAACCATAACGACCTACAACCTTTGTATCAATATATCAATCCCGCTGTATATTTGATTTAAACTATATCTTTGGATACGCTACATATATTTTTGTTCTGATAAGAAAAAAGTACATTATAGTTTACATATTTTTCTTGAATTTTACATTCGTTTGATATGACACTTAGTCCGTCTGTGTGTTACTCTAAAGATTGAAGTCCACACATAACTTGGATCCAAGTAGTACTCCATAAAAAATACACGTACATTATTGACATGCCAAATATATTGTTCGTATGATATATCATCCGTAATCTGAAGAAGAGATTTGTGCTGCGGTCTCGAGAAGTTCCTTGAATAAAACATTATTATAAAGGATGTATGCATAGTGTCGTGAATACAATGAGAGACAAGCAGCACTTGGCAACTACTTCATCGTATAGCATTTTGATATTGAATAGACGGACACAAGAGGTAACTTGGACTTCTAAAATGGATATCGTATTGTTTCACATTGTTCTTGCTATGAAAAGTGATATAAATAGCTCAAATGATGTTAAAGCACTATTCTAGCAGAATGAGCTTTTATTTGCCGAGTTTTTTTTTCTGTAGACTCAGTAGAACACTTCAATATATCTATTTAGATAGCAGAGAGTTTTGAAAGCGCACCTTTCTCATTTCAGTCCTTAACTGAATATATGAGTGAAACTCCGATATTTCTCAATCGATACCTTAGTATTGGGGTTTGCCGCGGAGTCAGATGAGCCCACAATGATATTGTTTACATGAAAAGGGATTCTGGTGATTGTTTTGAACGATGTATCGATAGTCGATTTCTGTTTCTTCAAACCTTGGCGACGATACCATATCGTGTTCGTATACACTTTGAACCGTGCCCAGCTGGTGGTGACAGTGTGAGAAATAAATAGGGTTGACGATTTTGAAAGGAAACTGCTGTCACCAGTGACATTTTAACAAGATTACGCCGACGATTGTTGACTGTTTAATTAGGTTCACCACGGAGCCCGCTGTGATTACACATTACTAACAAGAAGAGGAAATCTAGATGGATCTCTCGGTCTCTACGGGTAAAGTGTAGCCGAGAGCGACATTGCTAACAAAGTAACAGTATCTTCGCAACGCAGGTAATCTGCAAACACTTTATACGATGGAAATACCGGTCAGTCTGTTTTATTTCTGATCAATATCGAGTGAGTGCCATCCGTTTTCCATGAAACTAAAATTAACATTCTCGCCAGCAGTTTAACAGACATGGCAGTGTAGGAGACGTCATTTTGCCGCGCGCTTTCATATCTTGGACACTTATGCTGCCGATTTAGCGTCCGAAACAGACATGATTTTAATCAAAATGGAGACGTTTTCAACATATGACCGTCATACTGAGTTATTCGCCAGACACTGAAAGGTGTTGTTTTATACAGTGTTAAACCATACATTATTTCTGGTGTTTCGCCAATCCAGAAAAATGTCGGTGCTTCACACGGCTATCGACCATTCCCGGTTTAAACAGTTCACTCTGCTCCTAGACCGCGGTGTTGATGTTAACCAGCGGGACGAAAAAGGCCTCACCCCGATTCTGAAATGCGCCTTCTTCCCGGAGAAGCGTGCGGCACGATGGATTCATCTTCTAATACAGAAAGGGGCGGATCCCACTCTCACTGACACCACAGGCTTGAATGTCTTATCATACGCCGTGAAGCTGGGCAAGGAATTCCTGGTGAAATCCTTGCTGGAGGAGGATTGCGTCGACGTTAATTTTCGTGACAGGGAAGGGAATACTGTCCTTCATTTAGCAGCTTACAACGGCTCTGTGAGAATAATGAAGTGTATTCTGAACAACATGGTGAAATATCGAATGAGCCCCGATTTGCCGAATCAGGAAGGATTTACGCCGCTTATGATCGCGTGCGCACGAGGATATTTGGACATTGCTAGATTGCTCGTGCAAGATGCAAAAGCCTCGTTAACAGTTAGGGATAACAAATATTTCATGAACGCTAAAGAATGGCTGGAGAGCGCTATGGAGATACCGGAAGGTTCTGACCCATTTCGAAACCCATTTGACGACAGAGACCCCAGGGACGGCAGGACTTGCCCTTCAGGATCGCCCATGATCTATGAAACGTCTGACAATAATTACAGATCAAATATAGCAACGCCAGATATTGTTAAAGAGAGACCGTTTTCTCCATCGTTTACCATCAACCCTGTCAGACGCCCAGCCAAAAGAAGTGCACCCCTTTTACAGCGGGGAAATAAGACAGGGAGAAGTCCTAGTTCACCAGTAGTCAATAGTAGCGGGTCTACCGTGAGGAGTGCAACTCCCGAAAAATGGGCACTCCCGAGGCTTGTCCATATGCCTCGTAGTGCGCAGTCTCACTCCACGTCACCGCATGACAACACACTGATGAGAACAGAATCGTCACACGACAAAAAGAAAGCCAAAAAACGCCCCGCGAACACAGCCCAACAATTACCGTCATATCGCGACGAGTTGCAAAGATTATACGGCATCTTTCAGACACAATTGACCAACTCTTACAGAGTCCCGGCTGTCCCCGTTGTTCCAGAACCGGAAGCAGACGACAGCGATGACGATGGGGATTCACTAGGCGTGGCTTCGAGAACATCAAGCGCCTCTCTCGCTTTCTCGGTGTTATCTGCGCGAAGTCGGCCGAAGAGCGTTCTGGAGTCCGTGGTCCAACTTAAAAGTCCCAAACCCGGAGCTAAGAGTAATTCCCCGGTGACGGTCTGGCGGCGCAGAGGGGGACATGGAAGTGCTAGCTCGAGGGGGTCTCCGGACAGCGCGTCCCCGTCACCCCCTCCAAGATCCCCGAGTTCTAAAGACAGATTGAAGGGACTGACGGGCAAACTGAAAATTGGTTCGGGGGAAGGCAAGAAATCTCTGAGCTCGATGCTTCTTGCAGGAGCTAAGAATCAGACTTGAAACGTACTGTTTTTACAAATATTTAATCAAAAAACAAACGCAGGTAGACAATCTCATTTTATAACATGTATCAGAATACAACAATTAAGTATTTTAATGTCCCATTTCAGCATTGTGAAACGTGAGACATTCTTCTTGAATAGGCCCCATTTCGTACACAATAGGCGGTCGCCACAGTAATTTATCATTATTCGTATTGCTGAAGAATGAAATATATGATATATAATATCAATAAAATGCTTTTTTTAGGGAGATTTACTTTCATTTCCTTCAAAAATATATGTCAGATTATAATTTGTTCGTCAAAATAGCACGTGTACATTTGTACACGTGTACTCAAGGTTTTAAATCAAGTCATGTAACGTCCCCATGCATTGGAAATCAATAAAGCTCTCAGGGGTGAGGAATGAACAGACTGTGTGAAAACAAACCCAGTTCCGGTAAGAGACGATAGATTTATAATACTATATTGATCAGAGTATTGCCCGGTAACCCGCGGTTTCTAGTTTCTGCTTCTACAAGTTCTAGGTTCTATTTAAATTCAAATTTCAGACAATGGTAATACCACATGTGGCGTCTGTTCACAGCGCTTTTATTGAATACTCACCTGGGTTTCTTCCCATAAAAATAACAGAGCGTTACTGAGCAACGCCTTGCGATGAATAAATGTAAAAAAGATTTATTGGATTTGTTTAACTCTATTGGGTAATAATCTTTTTAATATACACCATAGTACGATAATGTTTTCCAGGTCATTAAAAATGCAACATGGAAACATACACTATACTTGAGTAAAGTTGGTGGTTATATTTTTATTTCCACCCCATATATTACAAACTGAATCTATCCGTTCGAAAACCTCTTTATTAAAAGGTGAAAAAAGAAAATTAAGTATTATAACAAATTTACAACCAGCAAGTATACTATCTTGAATATATATTTTAAGTTACTAAAATAACCAAGTTGTAAATTATTTAATTTTAAAAATTAAAATTAAATTGACAAAAGTCCGATACGAAAGCTTTTTACATTGCATGGTCTTTGACTTATGATATCTGGGATAATTAAAGACCGTGTTCACTTAGACTCAGCCGTGCAATAAGGTACATGTACCTGTTGGCTTATCTAAGATTTCACCGTGTACACTCATTCTCAGCCACGAAAGACACCTGGTGTCTTATCTTCATCACCAGACCGCAATAAAGCCGTTAATGCCAGCTCAACACGAAGTCCATTTGCAGAGAAATGCCAGCATTCTTTAGGATGACTTCCTGTAAATTAAAACTAGTGTTTTCAAGCTAAAAGATTATCGATTAGTCAGAAAGCCTTCAAAATATTCTAGTTATTTAACCGTGAAAGTTTTAACCGTTGAAGCACATCACGTAAATGCTTACTTTCTAACACCTTCATTAGAACCCAATATTATTTATAGCAATGACTTACAAATCGTATCAACGTATAAAATTAGTCTTAATATAATTGAACCATAATCCTCAACATTTTTTTTTTAAAAAACAGCACACCTGGTTTCCAAAAGTAGTTTGGCATATCATTTAAGCTACAGTTTACACGTGATTTACTTACTTTTGTTTTAGAATTATAAATTGCTTTATCCATTAGATCCAGAGGAAAACCAACAGAGGTGAGACTGAACATGGCTGGCTCTGTCTCGATGCCCATAATACGAAGGTTATCTAATGTCTCCGTGATGTTGAAGTTCGCCTTCTTTATTTCCATAGACAGCGTGGTCTGGAATATGTATTGACAGTGCAATATCAAACTGCATAATTTTTTGTTTTCTGCTTTAGAAATGGTCTAACTACAAGTTTTCTTACAGTTTTTGAAACATGTCTAATTATAAAGTTTAAGTAAAGTACCGATGGATATACTCTTATTAAGAAAAAAACAATGTTATTCATGATTACAAATGACAACACAATAACATGCGATATTTTAAACTAAACAAAATTCTTTGGTTCAACGTTTATTGCAAGTAATGCCACCTACTAAGAGGACTTCAACCTTTATATTATGTCGAAGATACGACATGATATAAGAAATTATAAATAAATAAATAGACAAATAAATAAATAAACCAATCACTTCCTAATAATGTGACGTACCCTATTCGAAGAAAATTTTGCATGGAAAAATGTTTCGTTCTTCACTGTGTCTACAATGGAGGAAAGAATGAAATTCAAACAGAGGCTGCTAATCGCCATTTGGTATGTAATGATAATAAAGTATTTATTATTGTAGTTGCTGCTTTAGCTGTTATTTTCAATGACCATTTGAGTAGATATTCCTAAATGCAATAAATACAACAAAATGTTGTATTCGTTATGGACAGTTTTGAGAGACTTTCCACATGCGTATATTTTGCAGCAGAAGGACGTTTTGAAGGAAAGTGTTCAAATAATTTGTATTTTATTACGGTGATCAGCTAGTTTGTTACCTTTACTGCTCCCGTCATCCCAAAACAGCTCCCCGGACGCCATTCCATTGGAGTCCGGTACCACGAGGAGACCGAACGGATTCATCCGACTGGAATATGAAGGGAGAAATGGCAATGGTGGTCACTATTAATGGTCACTGAATTAACATACGAGTTAGGCCTAATTTAACTTCACTGTACAGTTTGTAAATTTTTCAAATAATCGTGAAACACTTCTTATGAATCGGCATATAATTTTATTTAATATATGAAGTCGGGATAATGTTCCGCCGGCACTCAGGGAGAGCAATGGCGGCTTGAAACCGCTAATTTCATAACGAAACTTGCCACAATGTGTACCTAGTCCTCTAGAATCGTGATTCCGTGTACGTGTGTGGGTGTGTTTCAAAGTTTCAAAGGTAACAGACCCAACTTGTGATTGCCGCGCTAAGCTTTAGTCAAACGCCGCTTAAGTCCGTGGGAAACAAGGTGTGTCTATTGAAATTCGGAAATGGAAAAGCTGGGCCGCGTTGACTCAAGAAATCGTTTAAAAGACACTAAAAAGGTCTCTCCTTGTGTCATGAACCAATTACTGTTCAGGAAACGCAGAGTTGGTTTTTACCTGAAATGCGTGTTATTGGCAGGTGCCTGTGTCGGGATAATGTAGCCGCCTCGGACATGAAGAGGAATGTAGTCCATAGGGGCGTCCAAAGTATGCGTCTGCCCAGACCCCTTGATCTCAGTGCCCTGTTTGACGGTAAACAAAAAGTTTTTATCCATATACGTGCCGTTCTGAACATGCATGGTGATTCTACTCAAAAAGCCATTTGATTAATTTGATGCTTATGTCAAAATCCCATGTATTCATCTTTATGCTATAGAGTAAATTCCGATCACACTTTTTTTACTGATAGGAACAAATTGACGGAGTCATTACTTTTTATGTAGTTGGAGAAAGCAGCCAAGAAGGAGCAAAACTCACGTTAGTACGTTTACGTTTGTCATTAGAAACCAACAGAGTAGCCTAACTTCCAGTTCAACTTACCGTGTAGTAATCAAACCATCGAGCTTCCGGAAAATAGGCATCGACCGCCACCTTACCCTGTAACAAACAACAAAATATGTATTGGATTTCCATTAATTCTTGTCATTGAATAGATTTACAAACGCGATTTTATCTTATGCTATTCATTTAACAATATATTCACTAAGTCAATTTATTTATTCATTTATGTTAGAAATATTGGAGATGGTATTCTCTATAAGTGTAATACAGTATTGTCTGTTTTTTCTTATCTTTTTCGGATTCGTAGTCCTTCTGTCTCTAAGCAGAAGTCAAAAACAAAATCCCGGATACCTGCTCTAACACAGGTGATATCAAGAGAGCTGGTCCCCACAGAAACTGGCGGTCAACAGACCACGTCTTAGGATCCCTGGGAAACCTGTGGAATGAAAATAGAATTAAGAATCTTTTTAAAACCGTAACGAGAAATCATTTTTACCGAAGATTTCAAAGTCTCAGTGCTCAAGAATAGTACTTCATTATTTACTGTTACTTAAAACTGTTTAATGGTTTTGTTATTTTATTGTGTTCCTTTTATTGTTTTAATACTTTGAATGATAATATAAAGCGCATTGAAGTTTCTCTCTAACGTGCGATAAAAGGCTTTAATCATTATTTTCGTAATTGCCATCATTATTAAATAAATGGCAATGCATTTGTTACTCTAGTACCCACATCCCGCTATTATCTCGTTACCACATGACAAAAGATGTGCCAATAAGGGAGACCAGCCACCTGATTGTTATTGATTGTGATACCTTCACACCTAACACAATGACACTATCATAAAACCAGACACCACAGCTTACTTCATTATGTCGCGATATTAGACAAAGATATAATTCTGCCATTAACGCCTTGGTATAAAAATCCAATTCATAGGTCTATACATCAATGATGAACTTTTCCCTTTTATTTTATGATAACTTGTTCAATTTGTACAACAGGGCACTTACTCATGAAGAAGAGGTCGTATAACCGTCCCTCCTTCCGTGTGAGCCTTGTAGAAGAGGGTATATAGGTAAGGGAGGAGGGTGTACCGTATCTCTAGTGCCCGTCGTGAAGATTCTGCCACCACCGGACCAAATACTGCAGGGTCTTGAGGCTGTAAAAGTCAACAAGCATCCACGTTAAAGCGCACATCGCACAGATTAAAAAACAACCAAACAAACAAAAGCTTGGTCTTAGCCGATTCTGAGAAAAACACTAATGGACATACACCTGAATTAAAATATAGATGAACATCGTTTACACTGGAATGCTCCATTCGATCTGTAACCCAAAAGAATAGTTTACATTCAGTTTTGTGAGTTAAAAACAAGAATGCTTTCAAAATCCCAAGTTGTTCCAAACAATCAAGGTAATATCTGTACGGCCAAGCCAGAGGAAGCTTATCCTTCGGTACCGATCTTTTGAGGGCCTAGGGTATCCTGTTTGAATTGTAAATTCGCGATCTGGCAACACCCCACCTCTCCTTGACAACGCCCCACCCCTCCCTGGCAACACCTCAACCCACTCTTGGAAGGGCCCAACACAGTTCTGACGGTTACTCGACCCCCCACAGGGGTATATACCCTATATCCATATCCGTTGTGGTTCCTCGAAAATGGGTAGAACGCTCCAAGCTGCATCCACCGTTGGCAAAGTTCCGGAGTTGTATCATCAAAGTAGCCGCAAATGTCTGCTCCAATCTGGTATATATTACAGAATATTCTACTAATAAAAATAGTTCATAACATTGTGTTTTTACAATCTATTCAACGAAGTATTAAACTTAAAACAAAGCTTCTTCTAAAAACTTTATATTACAGTTAAGGCCTGTAAACGGAGACACAAACAAATTTATATTTCAATAAGGAGTTAACCTGTAAATAAAATATGTACTGTCTCATTCAAAAACAATATGGTCAAAGAACATACTATCAAAAGCATATGAATGTTTTCTGATGCACTTACATAAGGTATACCAAAGAGATTAAATTCCAGCATACCTGGGGGGAGAAAGACACACAATTCAATCTAAATATATGTACTGCAAAAGTTAAACACAAAATTAACTAAAAATTGTCTTTAATTACAATCATAGATGGCATGGGCAAAAAAAGGGCATCTCACGACATCTGGCCCTTATTTAAATTACGCCTGTTACGTATTCACTGAACCTTAAACATAAATAAGACTGGATTTCGTAAAATGGCGTAGTGCCACGTTGGCTGATAACACCAGGACTTCCGTACCAATAATGGATTGGTAGAGGTTAGACCACTGGCTGGCGTTGTCCCCTAACCAGTGCCCGGCATACTTCCCACTACTGGGGTACGTGGACCGCGAGATCACGATACTACGCTCACCCGTCGCCTGCTCAGCACCTCTTTTAAATAAATAAACATTATCAGAACGCTTCGGAGATCTGTAGAATTGTGCCATTGGTCTTTTAAGAACAATTGCTCAATACAAATTTTAAACGATTAAAATTCAATATAACATCACAGCGATTTCCTTCTCATAAAAGAAAATGCTTCACAAAAGTCTCCAAAGTGAGACTGGTATCAATGCAGGCACGTCCCACTTACAGAAGAGTTGGTTCTGTCTGGCTCCAGCCGTACAAACTGTGGACGTCATAATGGCGGTACTCCCTGTCGGCACTCTGCTGAACCCCGATCATACACAGTGTCTTGTCTGACAACCGTGGTCCGTAAACGGCTCCTTTTATAATAATAATAATAATAATAATAATAATAATAATATTTTTATCAATAATAATAATAATAATAATAATAATAATAATAATAATAAAGTGGAGTCAGTATAAAATCAAAAATACACACACATAAAAAAAACGCTTTTATTCTCCTTCGGTCAACTCGTCCCTTTTCCTCCTCGTAAGGGACCTTCACTGACTCTTTAATGCTATGGTTACTGCTGAAGGTTTGGGAATACTACATAGGTACGTACGTGGTTTGTACGGAGGATCGTCCCACTCGTTCTCGGGGCAGTGCAGGCTCCAGTACGGCTTAACATCCTTTGGCCAGTTAAAAGGGCGTTCTTCGTTTGTTCCAAAATTTGCCGGCTCATTCATATCCTGTTTGATGAATATATGAAATATGATACATAGACTAAAACAAAATGGTTTTATTTTATGGTAAGAGATGGACATATACCCTTTTCTGTTTTCTGTGAAGATAATACACAGATGATGAAAATGTAAAGAAATGACATTGCGATAAAAGTCTTTTGTTTTTAAAGGAAAAAATTGGCACATCTAATTAATCATTTTTATTGCACGTATAAACGTATGCACGTAGTTGCCATACAGAAAACACTTTTCATGTATTTCTTGTTAAAGAAACTATTTTCTCGGAACGACTCCAGCTAGTTTTGTAAATTGTTGTCAAGTTAATAAAATGATACACAGAAGTTTTTAACATAAAGATAGAGGGAAGCACCCTACGGTGTTACATCGCATAGATCTATGACTTACAATCCACAGTCCATCAAACGAAACATTCTTATGGTGGTTCACGATCAGTTCCTGCCAGTATGTGCTGGAGTTTGGATTCAAGAAGTCGGGGAATACAACTTTACCCTGGGGCCACACCTAAAGTGGTACAAAAGAGCGCCATTTTGAATCTGCGGCTAAAATACCATGGGTCAAAATGCCACAAAGACATACTAAGTAAATATCCAAGGGGATATGCAAGTATACTGGGAAATGTGTAATCAGATGACACCTATTTCAACTTCATTTAAAATGCATTTACACAGTTTAATAAACTACCTATCTCTGTATAGTGCAGGTGACTCTGAAAGGTGCAGATATTTCCAAAATATGTACTAGAAATTATGCAAGCTGCCTTAAAACAAATGTAGACATTATCAAAGCGGTCTAGTTTAAAAGTACCAGCTAGAAGTTCACTATAGTACTCACGTAACCCAGCATGTTCGTATTGTTCTCGTTGTTGACAACTTTCAGGTGGTGGGTGGAATAGTTTTGAGGCCATTTTATGAATATGTCTCTTTCAAGGCCCATATCGTATGGTCTGTAACCAGATACATTGGTGATTAAGGCGGGGTCCTGAAAAATACATGTAGAACGAAAAGTTTTAAATTCTACTTTTTTCCGGAAAAAAATATCCTTCCGACTGTTTTTGGAATATGTGTCTACTTGAAGATACTATCATTAGGAATGACCTTGTAGCCTTTCATTACACGACTGTTGTTGGTTAATACTCGGCAAATACAACAATCTTATCGTTGTTACGTACAGCATCAACGTACCAAAATAATGATGAAACGCATTCCTTGGCTCTGTAGGTCCCGGATGTAATCTTCCAGACCTTTGAAATTGACCTGGTCTACTGTGAAGTCCATCTGACCGTCCATGTGGTCAATATCAGCGTACTGGATGTCCTGTTTGGAAATAAAACCAATGAAATTTTGAGAATAATGGTAAATTATTTGTGTGAACGTGTGACAGAGAATCTTAACTTGCAATTCTTAAACCATTTAACAAAACATTACGGGGGGAGGGTTTTAATGTTCAGATGTAGATCATAGCACGCGTCGGTGAAAAACCTGATTGTATTTATCGGTATAACACACTTTAACAAGAGACAAACGAACGGAACTGATGTATTGTAATTAATTTTCTGTTGCATTGGTTTAATTTTATTTCTAATCATTTATATTAAGAAAAAAAACAGCTCTAAATTTTGATTTTACTATAGTTGCTTACATGTGGAATGGACGCATTTACTGTCCTATCCACTGCCGCCTTCAACTCCCTCAACGAGTTGTAACCATAGCGACACAACTGGAAGCCCAAGGACCAATATGGTGGCAGGTGGGGCTTACCTATCAACTGGAAGAATAATGAGAGGTATTTTGGTGTTTGAAGATGGCTGATTTGTTGATATGACAACTGGTAAAAAAGTGTCATACAAACAAAAGTGATTCGTCTTAATTAACGTACAAATAGCTAGAATAGTGACAATGAGACCACTTCTCAGTTCATTTAAATGTTGGTGAAACTGTATAGAAATAAGACTTTTATCTACGAAATACTCATGCACATACTCCTTCATATTGTTTGACAACATCTTCTGGTTCAGGTCCAAGAAACATGTAGAAGTCCAGAACGCCCCCTATCGTTCTGTACGTCAAGCCAGGAGCTGGTAGAAACTTGTATTCTGGACGGAAAACAAAGGCGTT
Source organism: Lingula anatina (assembly GCF_051362555.1). Lineage (NCBI taxonomy): Eukaryota > Metazoa > Brachiopoda > Lingulata > Lingulida > Lingulidae > Lingula > Lingula anatina. The sequence continues at coordinate 1,761,365 of NC_141767.1, read as the reverse complement.
ATATTTCAGTTTCAGTTATAAATTGAAATGTTGGTCTTTTGTTTTATTCATATGTTGAATAACCAAAATTTCGTTCTTTCAGATATTTAGTACGTAGATGTCGTGGCTGTGTATTTACATTAGTTTAAACCTTAATTATTACCAATAAGATTAGCAATGCTAATCTTACTGAATACCAGACTTTAAATCTATTTTTTAAAAATCATTTAATAAAACTCAAATAATACTCAACACTCACCCATGGCATTGCTGTTTAACAGAAAGACGCCGTGCATGTTTCCGTTGTTATCCTCCAAGCACGTGTAAAACGGATGGACGCCGTACAGATTCCCTCGCTCCTAGAATGGTTCCGGTAGAAATATCGTAAATGTTTCCGCTCTCATTTAACCTCAAGTCATAATCTTTAATTCCTCATTGATGCATTAATACCAACATCCATGACTACAAATGCATAAAATAAAATAAAATAAAAATAAAATACAATAAAATAAAAGCAGTATTAGAATATAACTTACTCCAAAAGGAGGCGGTTGATCTCTCGAAAACATGGGCCAGGTGTTGAAGTTCATATCGTGCCGAAAACTGTGGTGCTTATTTTCTCCGAACCCATACACGTTCTGACTGGGTAAACGAGTGCTTATCTGTATGTAACGGTCTTCAAACACGAAACCGCCGATGCGCGAGTCCCATCTAGAACAAATTGGAGAACTGTGCTTTACAAATACATAAAGTGGAACGTTCATCAGAGTTTGGTTTGCAAGACCTGTAAATTTTAAAATGTAAGTTTAAAAGAAGCCATAGGTATATACCTCAGAGTGACGAAAATATTACGACGTAAGATTTACTGCTGACAAGTCACGTCAATGACGGCCATAAAAATCATGGGTTGACAGATCAAAAATATCTTCAGACTTTGAGGTTATGTTTAAGTGTGAAATGCATGACAAAATGAAAACAAATAATAATTTCTATGAAATTTACATACAGCGTTATATTTGTACTTTTCCTCCAAACACGTAAGTAGAAAATACCATTGGTATCGTTCTTAGTTTCGTATTCGTAGAGACGAGTGCTCGAATTTCCCCCTTCGACGTTTTCTAAAGGAACAGGAACTTCGTATCTTTCGTTGTTAGGGTCATGGAACTGAAACAAGGGGAGAAAATGATATATAAGAAGATATTGTATATCGGATTTGCGGGTTTCAAAAGTTTACACAATGTCTGCCAAAGCTTAAAGCAAAATAGTCGACAACCACAGAAATATCGTTTGACACAAAATATGGGGAAAAACACCTGTACCTTGAAGTGTAGAGTGTGGTCATTCAATTCTTCTATTGTGAGGTTTAGTTCGCTCACAGGATTGTCGAACATTTTCACCTGCCCCAGCCACTGTAGAGAAACGACCTTCCCATTAGCAGTATCGGTGACCGATTTCAGTGTGTAACCAACGGTATCTCTGAGAGAAAATGGGGAAAACAAGACAAAGTGAAATTTATTATTAGGCAGTGTGATTTTATAACTCGAATGGTTGTTTCTTCTGCGAATAAATGTTGAAAGACTTTGATACACACTCACACTAACGCATGGCCCTCTTTTCACAATTTTTACCAACAACTAAGGATCATGAGTTACTTTTCAAAACGATTTTAAACAAGGAAAAATTCTAGTATTGTTAAAAGACTCAAGTTTTAAACAGATAACGAGAAACGACTCTTTGACACTTTGATTAGTAAAATTATTTATTTCAAAAACCAATGTTTAAGGCAACAAAGAGCATCCAGTCAATACCGTACAGCACGGGGCTTCATTAAAATCAATACATATTTCTTTTTTTTTCTTTTTTTTTTTTTTTGCATCAATTGAATATATCTATACAAAATATGCGTGCTTCATAATAGTAATGACACGAAGCACATACTTTCTATACTTTGTACTATTGTTCTGAGATCAGCTGAATTGGCTTTTTTAATGAAATGTGCGTGCAATAAAAACACTACCAGCAGCTTACACACACAGAGCGGAAAAACAGGGAGCTGAAACTGTCTCCCCTTCATCTCCCTGTACCCTGAATTCCTACCAGTTACATTAGCTATGCACTACAAGTAATGAGCAGCTCACACCCTCTGAGACAAGGGGTGCCGCTCACTGTGCCGGTATGTGGTATTGGTCCGGTACCCACATACAGTGCCGCCGGAATGTCCCCTTACTTACCCTCCGGGTCGCTGCGGGTTGTACGGACGGCCTGGCTCGGTAACTATGGAAATAACATTGTCATCCATACGCTGTTTGGTTTCTGTTAACAATAGTTCCATACCCTGCCCGTCGGGCAATTATCGTGACAAAATTTCTGCTAACAAAAGAGCCTAACCCTAGCTCGCTGAGATAAAGATCGAAGGTGAGCGTGGTCGCAATTAAGTGTTCGTCCAAGCGTTAATTGACCTTTAATGCGCGGTGGCTTCACTCTTCTTTGATCACTCTACTCTGATACGGAGATTTTAAGTATAAGAACTTGCCAACAGTGATTTTTAAAAGTCGCTTTACCAAAAATATTCGGTGATGACAGCAATTTTCGTGTACATTGTAGCTATGAATTGATTGAATTTACATAGAGTTTAAAAAATGAATTTATGAATTTATTAAACTCTATGTAAAACACTACTCGTACTTGTACATGTAATATTTATTAGGCTTCAAACTGTCGTTGCTATATACATATCATTAACAAGATTGAAATTTATTTTTATAGTATGTCCTTCTATTTCTATTAGCTTTGTTCATAGACGAAATGCATTTTCTTCCAAAAAGACTTGTCAGTTGTTTCAGTGATAAACATTTTGTTAGCCATATCTTTAATATAGTTCAGTCTATATTTGCATATAGGATCTCTCCCATCTACACCCGTAACATTTCTGTCCTTTCGTATTCGTTCATCAATCGTAAACAACCTTCCCATCAACTGAACGCAAAAGTTGCCTGGGGAACTGGCCCGTTGTCGAATTTCGAATATTTCTTTATTTGACAAGGCGACGGGTGGCCGGCCGAAAGACTGATTCCTTGATTCTGTAGGACACAAAGTAGGAACTGTGTACGTGACCGGTAGCGGTAAAGTTGTACACGTAGACCTCAACGGTAAGGGTGTCGCACAGGGGTCCAGTCCAGGTGTGCATGAATTACTTAATGATGCCCGCATGCTTTCAAATTACTTGCTTTTAAAATTAGCCTAAAGTTTAAATTGACCTTAATTATTGTAAGAGTACCGTTGGAATACTCAGAATGCGCTTGAATTCGCCTTGAATGATAAGTGCACTTTCGTCTGTTTTAGCTCTCAAATGCAGTTCGAATGTATTTGGAAAACTAGGAATATCTATAATGCTGTCAGAAGGCAACTGTTTCTCTATCATTGTTTGATACGTAATTCAAAACGATAGGAATAGTTCATCTTTACGATCTAAAGCCCAAACTTAACCAAGAGTCTTCTTCATACTTAAAAGCATCAAAAGAAATTAATTTAAAAAGCTGGATTACAATCTCTCGGGCTTACTTCACTGGTTGGCACGTGTCATCTCACATTAATTCACAATCAGTTCAGGTAAGCTTTATTCATGCTGGGTTAACACAGTGATTAAGCCCTGACTATTACATAATCACTACTGTGTGACACGCGTCGTCTAAAATTAATGTTAACATTGCGATGACGCTCTTCAATCCAAACTAATCAATTGCACATAATTCTAAATCAACTGACACGTGTCAACAGGATTGTTTGTGTATCTGGACTTCCTAAATGGCCAAGAAGTATTTTGTATAATATGACATGTTTATGTCACTGATTTCTGTGCCATCGTGTCACCTGCCAAGTGAACGGTATAAATCGACACTCAGATTTTCCAAATAACCCCACTGAAAACGTATGGGCTGAAATCAAACATCACCTGCGTACGCGTGTTAAGCCTACCACGAGAGAACAACTTGCTGACGGCATTACAGAGGCATGGGAAAATATTAACGCAGAAAAGTGTAATAAATATATTAATCACCTAAAGAAGGTGATTTCAGCGGTAATTGAGAGAGAAGGTCGTGCATCAGGCTACTAAACTAGCAACACATGTAATAAAGATAATGAGACATTGATATTTATTTGATGTATTAGCTATTTAAAATTTTCCATTTTAACTACGCTTTTGTTGATCGTGACTTATTATCATCCAATAAAATTGTTATACGTGTTTTAAAACTAAGCCTGATTTGTTCTTCAGAGTTTTGTTCTAATATTCGACTTGCCTTTACTCGAGTCTTCTGTTGCAGTTGATACATAACCCGGTATTGTTTGCTCGTGTCGATAGCAATCTCTTTGCATCAGCTATAATAGATACCTTAAGTGAGGCAATTAAGAAGGGGCAGACCGTGTTCGTTGAACCGACTAATTTGGGTGTCCGATAAGGATTGCTTGGGGATTCCCCTACCCTGTAATTATCATACGGCCTCTATTGTTCGACCATATGGGGCAGGGTTGGGAAACCATACGGCCATTTGGTAAGGGGACATTCCGGCGGCACTGTACCACATTCATACCAGAGGAGCTTGACGTTCGGGATGTGTCATGCTGTGAATTTTACCAAAATGTCTGCATTATTTTCAACACAAAAGGAACGTCATTTCAATTGCCCTTTTAAAAAATGCAAAAGTTCAGGTCCAGCAATTATCATTAATGAACACAATTAACATGCATAGTGATGCTTGAAGGTCGCCATCAAATCCTGCACAGCTTGTATAATCGATGGCCGGCGACTTGGACTGTCACTCATGCACTGAGAAGCTAAATCTTTCAGTCCACCGATCCCCCCGTCAAACTCGGCCAACTCTCTCAGAATGAACCCAAAACTGAAGACATCCAGCTCCTCCCTAGGTTTGCCGTATCTGAAGAGCTCTGGAGCAACGTGCGGGCAATCGTCGCGGATGTTCAAGAGATGTTCGAAGCTGCTCCCCTTCATGATGGGGTCCATGTCGCTGAGACACATGGCCAGACCGTAGTCGATGATGCGGGGGTGGAGGGTACCATCGGGATCCTGTACTACCATTATGTTATCTGGCTTTAGGTCAAACAAACCCACTCCTCGCTGGAATGAAAGAAAAAGAAAGTGTCAGTCCTCGATATGGCTACTACATGGTCATCTTTTTTTGTAATGATTTATCCAAACACAGCGGTTTTATACTCATTAGTCACATTATAAGTAGACCAGGCATTATAACTTTGATTACTCTGATTTAGGGGGTGACATTTCTGTTTTTCAGTGAGTGTAGCTTGACTAACTATAACCATTTTAATAAACACTGCTGAAAAGGGTTTTAAGCTAACCTGGTGGATCTCTCCGATTCCTAAACACAATTCTATGCTGAAATTAATCCAAGCTCCAGTTGGAACACCACGAGCAACGTCCGTTTTCAAAAAATCTTCCAAAGTGTAGGATGTTTCTGACTTCTCCTCGAAGCAGACGAACTCGGTGACCATTGCAAGATGGCAGTACAAAGTTGGATGATCCCCGAAGTCAACAACACCGATCAAATTCGGACATGCGTCGATGCCTTGAAGGTGATTTAGGAATCTGGTCTCCGCCATCACGTTCTGTACGGTAGATGAGTTTTTGTAAAACATTTTCACCGCCACAAGTGTATCTGTAGGTTTGTACTTGGCGAGATACACAGCTCCAAACATCCCAGACCCAAGTTTGCGGAAATTTCCACCGGGATCTTTCAGGAATTTGATGTCGCTCGGCTGACAAAAATTGACGCGCTGGGCCTGAAATAAATAACGCAGGGATTTTAATGACATGAGAAAGAAAACAAAGAGCATCTGAAATTAAGGATAACGGCTTGGATAAGAAAAGTACGTTGACTAAGAAAAGGCGTTGAAAGGACCAAGTGCAGAAGGTTAAGAGAAGGGTCTACATAAAAAATTATTTCTGTAAATCAAAGAACCAAAACAAAAAAATAATAATTAAAGAAAATTACCAATTTCACCGGTGCCCGATGAAGAGGGGACAGGTATACCCGAATGTTTGGAGTCCTGCCATCGCCTCTACCAGATGGATTGTATTTCCGACCATTCTTGGCTAGATTTCTAGAGACTTCACCGCTGATCGTGAAACCCCAAAGCTCATCCTCCAGGAATTTGAGGTTGTCAGGCAGACGAAGATGGCCACGCTGGGTCTAAAATAAATGATGAACGAAAAAGATGAAGAAAATCAATAATACGAAAAAAAGTGCAGAAATGGTGTGCCATAAAACTGCTGTTTCAACAATATTCAATAGGCTAATTAGAAAAATATGTGTGTGTGTGTGTGTGTGTGTGTGTGTGTGTGTGCGTTTGTGTGTGTCCATTATAAAAAACTAAAAATAACCACTAATGGATTATAAAAATTTAAACAGTAAAGAATATTACCAAGTCATTCGGTGACAGGTACCGCGGACATTGATGTACATCCCTCCAATCGCCGTTGCCAGTTGGAATGTACTTTCGACAATTTTTGACCTGGTCTTTAACGAAGTAAGAACTGTTCTTAAACCCCAATATATCTGTGGGATCAACAGCTTGATTCTTCCCTGTGCAAAATAGTTTGCTGACTTGACGTCTTATGTTATGGAAGATTCCACTTTGTCTCTGGAAAAAATGACTAATAGTTGGAACAGGATATGAACTTTATGGGGACATAATAATAATAATAATAATAATAATAATAATAATAATAAATTTCATGTAAAGTTAATATAGTTTCATTTACCAACATCAGTAACTCAGCTGAGTATTGTTCATTTTCAATATTTTACTTTTAATCTACCAAAGAAAACATGAATGAAATACGTTACTTTGAAATACTTACCAATGTAGAGGCGTTAGACTGTATATCTGTCATAATATCAATTCACGTTTGTAAATCTCAGAAAAGTGAGCGAAATCGCGTGTAGCTAATCCACTGAAGCGTGCAAATACATGTACGCGAATATTGGTGGTCGTAGCAACGTCACTACGTAAAATACGTACGCGTAATTATGACGCTGGGACATTGTTACGTATATTACGTCACGTTTCGCGTTCAAGCGACGTTAACCTTACTTTGGTAAATAGCAGTATGGAACTCCGGGGGCGAGGGACAATTTCCACAGACATCTTCGCTTTAGACATTCCTGCTCCGTTATGTATTTGTGATCAGCGCTTTCTGGAAAACAGTCCAATCGCTCTTTTTCTTCCTCTGTAGCTTTCGGCGTCGCACTGTAAAGAACGATATTGAATTACTTATGGCAATTCCATAAATTTCTTTGGCTGATTTTACTGTGAAAGTCAATAGACCAGAAAATACTTAAACCGGAAAATGTCAATGCACATGAGTGCTTCTGATTTTTAAAATAAAGTTCAGCACTTGTATTCAATATTTTGAAAATGATTTGGAAAGATAATATTTAGAGAATCAATGTAAGATTATAGCGTGACAACAGTGAATGAAATGCATTACCTCCATTCTACGATAAATGATTCATTCATTTTTAGGTAAGGAGCGAGCCCATCTATTTTGAGGACCTGTTGAAAAATAATACAAACGTTCATACGTAAAACGAAAACTGCATTCGAATGGATAAACTAATTGCCATTTGGCACTTTTGGAAACAAACACACGGAAAAGTCTGGCCTCTGGTTCATTTTCTGGCACTGTGTCAGAATATATACTTCCAAATTAATTTGTGATAAAAGAAAAATTAAAATAAAGGTTAGTCTGCAGTCCACGTAATTATATTTCCCAATCTCAGTCTCAATGTACATGTTCTGCTCACCCTATTCTCGCTATCGTAATCCAAGAAGTGTAGTTTTCCATTGACGTAAGCGGCCAGCGGTCTCTCCCTGACCCCCAGTACAGTAATACTGCCCATAATAAGGTTGGACATCATGTCGTTGTTGTGTTGAATTTCCATCTCCACTTGCACCTACATACAAATCAAAATAGGTTACTGTTTTTTTATTTATTCATTTTTTCTTTGTGAGAAAATTGGACTTTTATCAGAATTAACCCTGGGAAATTTGTTGATACGATATTCACAAGGGTTAGACTTAGGTCGTTACTGAAACAATTAATTCTTCTGATTTTTGCTATATCCAATGACAAATATATTTTTTAGAAATTTTAGAATTTGTTTAATCGTCAAGAACTGACCTGGTTCGCCTTGAACTTGGCAAAATAGTAACTTCCATTTTCATAGGTATCTAAAATAAAACACAGAGGCGACGCATATGTTATATATAATTGTGAATATAAAGGGGAGTTGGGCAGTAGACCCTCATTGCCCGGAGTCTGAAGGGTTAGAATGAAATAGTGTTAATGAACAACATTTAAATATTTCTAAAAGAAAGAAATGGCACGAATTCACCATTCACGTGACCATGGTCCATAGATTGAGGACCCAAATGTCGTGTTGGACTGATGCTATTTAGTCTCCCAGTAAAGAACAATTCTATTTTATCATCCTTTATTTATTTCATTCTGGAGACCATGACAAAACTCTTTCACAGAACATTGCAGGTGTCTGAATACCGACCAACAGAGTCGCCGTCGTCCCAGAACAGCTCCCCCTTGGCCTTGTCTTGGTCATCTAGGGCCACCAGCAGCAAGAACGGCCTCTGGCGGCTGTAAGAGAAGTGCGGCGTGTACAGGAAAGGGAATAATTTTTATGCTATCTCGTAGCATTGTGTAATTTTGCTATCAGAGATGAGAGTGTTAGAGAAAATGATACTTTTAAGTATTATAAACTAATATTAAAATACTTAAAGGATGGGGATTTATTTTATTCTCCCAACAATTAAAACGTTTTTCTGTCATTTTTCGGCATCTGGTGTTACAATAGGGAGGTTTAGCAAACGACGAACAACGAAGACGAAGTACGAACATGTGCACTACGTCATCGCTTTACGCTCATCATAACCTCGTTTTTCGTAGTTCGTCTTCGTTGTTCGTCGTTTGCTAAACCTCCCTATTAATGTTTTTCCAATGTTAGGCGTCTTCGCATTAAAAATATCATAAATATAGAATATTTGTAAAAAATAAAAATAAATAAAAATAATTTTATAAAAAAAATAGGCTAATAGCTGTGAGATTCGACAATAAATATCGTGTAACCAACCTCGCTACAGTGTTTAGATCCGGTTCCTGACCCGGAATAACAAAACCTCCCCGGACGTACAAATGGATTGGGGAATCCGGTTTAATTGGTAACGACATGTCCTTGGCTTCATTGTCGGTCACCATGGCTCCCTGTTGAGAAGGACATTAATGATGTGTTAACATTTAACAATAATGGTTATAATAATAATGGTAATTTTAAAAGTTGTGGTGGACATAATGAAAGGTTTGAATGTTCCTCTCTAGCTAATAAATAACGACTATTGAAATATCAAAACACAATGATGCCATTAATGCATGCAACTGAAAAAGAAAAAAAACCAGTGACGCCATTATCAGGTACAACAGAAAACAAAACAAAACACACAGTGTCATATTCCACAGTATGGTCACCAGTATTTGATATTTGTTTTATGACTATTTGGCATTTACCCGAGATTTTATTACATGTAGGGCCTACTTACCGTGTGATAATCATACCACCTGGCCTTGGGGAGATAAAAGGTAAGACTCGTGGCCCCCTGTAATACAAAACAGGGTTTGAAGCTTGACACTGCGAGGGTTTAACTTTTTTGATTTCTTTAAAAAATCCTTAAGAAGAAAATGCGCCTGATGCGAAGCCATATCGTTGAGAAATAATATATAAATAATAAGCAATGCCTACAAATACAGAGAGGACGACTTGCTGTGATGTAATTCTTCGTGGAATATAGAAGTTTTATTACTACGGTATGATACATCTGGTATACATGTGTCTTAGCGTACTAGCTTCTTTTTTAGATTTCCAAATTTGCCCACTCATGGTCTAAGAGCCTTGTTTATATAGAGATATGAAAATAAAGAATGTTTAAGTACATACCTCTTCCAGCACCGGGACGATCATAAACGCAGGCCCCCATAAAAACTGTCTGTCTATACCCCACGTCCTGTTGTCTGTGGGAAATCTAAAACATTGATGGAAGCCATAAATTTGCAAAATTTTGAGGGATTTTTCTTTATGGCATTGGTATCTGTTAAGAACGATTATCTGTGAAATGAATTCAAAACATAATCAACGATGAAAAAGAAAATAGATACGAGAGTCCGGACTGTGACAGGTTATTTACAATAATGTCGCGATAGGCCTTGAACCATTACTCGTTCGAATATATTGAAAAAACATTATTTCAAAACCTTAGCAAACACCAATTAGGCAATTGGAATGGCTTCAACTCACTCATGCATGAGAGGTCTTATGACCGTGTTGCCGCGTGTGTGTGCGATATGGAACAGCGTGTACAGGTACGGGAGCAGACGATAACGTATCAGCAACGCTTCACGTGAGGGTACTGCTACCTCCTCGCCGAAATACCCAGGGTCTTGTGGCTGAAATGAAGTAGACGATTTCAAATCATGAAGAAAAATTACATGACAAGGATAATTTCTTGATAATCATAAGTTCTTTGAATGCCAATAGGAATTTTAGCTAATTTTTTTTAGTTTATGCTTTTCACGAATCCCTTAAATTTTAAAGAAGTTTAGTTGATGACCCAAGTGTGTTGTCTTTTAATTTAAAATTGAGATTAAAAAAAAACAATAAATCAATTTGTCTGCCTTTGACTGTGCATACCGTATTATCGATTCCGTTATGGTTCCTAGAGAAAGGATAGAAAGCCCCCAGCTGCATCCACCGCTTGCACATCTCTGCTGTAGTTTCTCCCCAGAACCCACAGATGTCAGCACCGATCTGAAAGACACGCCAACTCACTGGTTCCCAGAGATTACTGTTTTCGGCAATCTCTGAAGCTTAAGGTGCATTCAGAACAGCGGACTAATAGATCTGCGGATCAAATATGGCCGACCCTCTTGAATGCCTGTTGCGTAATCCCCGCGGGGAATCTATTCAGTGTCTAATCGGGAATTAAGCGGCAAGCTTTTTAGTGGGTCGCCATATTTGATCCTAGGATCTGTTAGTCCTCTGTTCTGAATGCGGTCATATATAAGGGCGTGTGTTCCGGGCAGTACGGTTCGTGTTCGAAACCACTCCCGTGTTATTTTCCCAAAAGAATTATATATAAGGATATAAAAAACTGTCGCTTGGTAACATTTACAGTGTGACTTCTTGTCATTACAAGTCGTGTGCTCAATACTTTACATTGAAACTTAAAAAACTCAAAATGTTCTCCGTTAATCTAAATATGTTAAAATCCATCACTGAGCTCTAATACGTACGTATGGGATACCAAACAAGTTGAACTCCAGCATTCCTAGAAATAAATGTAAACGATGAAAGTCACCAAATAAGAACCCTGCAAAAGGTTAGATGTCGGTCTACGAAAACTGCACTTCTGTAAGACAATATTCAACTCCAAAGATAAAGGATAAAACAATGGAACCTCTATGAAGGTGTCATCCTTCGCTTAATATGACTGATTTCATCTGAAACTCATATAATCTAGGAAAATTCATAAAATCTAAGAAACTCTCGAAATCTCCGTCGCCGTCAGGCCCCAGAAATGTTTAACCAACTGAGAGAAGAACTTATTTCAAAGCGTTCAGCTTCATATTCGTATCCTGTATAATCCTCAAATTCCTCAATCCCATGATACAACATTGAGGACAACCCTCCCTTTACCTATGATAGACTCGTGTAGGTGGGGCCACCTGCTGTCGTTGTCTCCAAGCCAATGTCCAGCGTGTCTGCCACTGCCCGGGTAGGTAGATCTACTGATGACCATACCACGCTTGCCTGGCACGGCTGCCCTCAGAGCACTGAATTGCAAACAAACTCGTGTCAGTATTTGTACCAATTTCTCTCTCAATTACAAAGACAGTGGGGCACTGGCGTTAGACCTAGTCTGTTGTTAAGATATTATGCTGTTTTTTTACCGATAAGCGACCTGTTTCTAAAGCAAACGCGACACTTGATGTTCATTATGACTTTCTGGTGATTATAAACTTAAAAAAAGGTTCTCTTTTTATATTTGTATAACCTGTCATTATTTTTCTTTATTTTAAGTTATTCATTGCAATTTTTGGCTTTCCTAAAACGTAAGGCTCTTGTATGGAAGTAAAGCAAAAGCACTGATATTCGATTCTTTTATGCACAAAATCTCCTCTGCTGTCTGCAGTGTTAGATGTCTTATTCCGCTGTATATGGGGTCTTACTTGAGCGTAGGTTCCGTTTGACTCCATCCATACAAACTGTGAACATTATAGTGGACTTGTTTACCATCTTCTTGTACAGCGATCATACAGAGTGTGTTATCAGACAATCTGGCTTCCCTACTTTCGCTATCATAGGTATATGCAGCCTCTGGAAAATTTGCCATTCTTTTAAAACCACAAAATATCACGTTAGCGTTTTTTTTTTCAAAATATACGCAACCTTTTAGATTGAAATTTAAAACATTTTTTTACATAAAATTGCACCTATGTGTAAAATTTGAGAGCCTTAGCCATCATAATTTTTCTACAATGCCCATTTAAACTTGAAAATAAGCCACTTTCCGTCGATTTCTTGAAGGGCGAGTCAATATGACAACATGATCATGGATAGTTTCCCAAACCCTGGATCGTTTTCAGAGCAACAATGGCAACCAGAAGTTTTTGCTCGAGAAAGATAGATTATACTCTGAAGAGATTCAAATGCATAATCTTAAATCGCATTAAAATTTTTTAATGATTGCATTTTTAAAACAATTCAAGAGACCTAAACATAGAAAAAATACCGCCAATTTGTTCTTTGAAGCAAGATTAACAGAAATACATCTTATTTCCCCCCAAAATAATTTTCACAGAATAATCTTACTGGTTCTGTACGGCGGGTCATCGTAATTGTTCTCAGGGCATTTCAATGACCAGTAGGAGGCCAGACCCTCCGGCCAGTTCCAGATCTTCTCTAGGTTGGTGCCGAAATTAGCAGGTTCGTTCATATCCTTTAAAAAGTTAAACATAAAAGGTTGGTATCTTTACCTTAAGACGGTGCATTGATTGGTATGTTATCATAACGTTATGCGGTGCAATAATGTTTAAAGTGCTTGGGAGGGGGGGGGGGGATAAATCCAGTTCGAAAGATACTATATATGTGCCTACAAAATCTCAGAAATCGCCGTCATAATTATTCAAGTGCGAACACTGCTTGACGGTTACCCTCATGCTAACTGAGATCATTGCTGCTTTTTTTAAAATCTGTCTTTGAGGTCAAATTTGGTGCGAACGATTAATTAAACCAAAACCATCAACATAAACTAAATGATTTAAACGACAATTACTCACAATCCATAACCCGTCAAATGTTAGGGTTTTGACGTGTTTTACAGTGAGATTTCTCCAAAAGTCGGCCGTCCTGTTCAGGAAAAAATCTGGAAACACTGCTTTCCCTGATGGCCACACCTTTTAAAAATATAATATAATATAATATAATATAATATAATATAATATAATATAATATAATATAATATAATATAATAATTGATTTAAAAAACATTAGGTATCACATTTAGACAACAGAAGACTGATAATAGATGAAGTGAAATTCTGCTAAATATTTTGAATGCAATTTTCTATGTTCCAATTACTGGCTGCAGAAATCATTACGGGTAAACCACTGTGTATTAGGTGTAGTTAACATATGCGAAAAACACCAAAAATGTGAGCAGATAACGCCATTTTCTTTCTTTGACTCTTTCCTATTGGCTACTCATGGATATTAGAAACACTGACCCATCCATGCATATTCCGTGTGCCGCTGATATCAGGTTTATCTGTGTCAGGAATCACGCTCTCATTCGGCCACTTGATGTACAAGTCTTCCTGGAGGCCCAGATCATAGGGCTCGTAGTTCGTGTTGTTTGTGATTAACGCAGGATCCTGAATAAAAGATGAGGCATATGCAGCATAGGGGTAGAAGACAAAGGTTGAGTTTATGGCCTGGTAGACTCTATACTACTAGTGCTCTATACCAAAGACCAGTGATGACATGAATCCCGTACAAAAGTTCTCGTTTACAGTACAGAACGATGTATCTAATTAGCCAGAGATATATTTGTGGATATCTAATGAAAAGAGTCCTGGTAGAGGGTGAAAAAAGGTGCTTTTTATTTTCATGTGATATACAGGGAAAGCTACCAAAATGATAATGATGTGCATGCCGTTGTCTTGCAGGTGCGTGAAGTAGTCCTGGAGTCCACCGAAATTGACCGGGTCCACTGTGAAGTCCTTCCTCTCGTCCATGTGGTCAATATCAGCGTACTGGACGTCCTGTTTGGAAATAATAGCGTGAAACTAATGAAACTTTGGGAATAATGTTGAATTGCTTGTGTGTACGTGTGACAGAGAAACTTAACTGGTAGTGCTAACACCATTTAAAGGGATTTTTAAATGTTTTGAGTTACAGTACCAAGTGGCATGAATGGACACAGACATGAACAATAAGGCACTTTCTATTCATACCCAAACACAAATAGGTATGTCATATAATTTCAGTCGGTTTAGATCAAGGAGACATAAACACAAAAACGCATTGAACTATCTCAGTAACAATTGACTAAAGATGAATTTGCCAGGCAAGTTTTGGATATTTGGTCAAACACTTTAGGGAGTTCATGATTAGGTACACTTACTGACTGAATGAATATGCTACATTACCTGCGGAATATTATATTCTCGTGTCCTGTTAACAGCTGCTTGGAGATTAGTTAAATTCTTATAACCATACTGACACAGCTGGAACCCCAGGCTCCAATATGGCGGCATGTATGGTCTGCCGATCACCTGGAAAAATAAACAAGAGAGCAAAGCTGTCAAATGAACAGACAAAAAAAAAAAAAAAACAGAAAATAACGATGCTGAAGGTATGGCCTGCCGATCTCCCGGATAATAGAAAACGCATTTCCGGAACATTGTTCTTAACGGGACTAACATTTTTCTTAAAACATGGATTGATTGGAAGAATTAGATTTATTTTCAACTCTTATTTTCTTGTGTGAATTAACTACTTTTAAGAAAACGAAAAGAAAATTTTGATTTTGGAAAACTCAAAATTAGATAAATAAATATGCCTGAAATAAACAAATCAATAAATAAAGCCAGTAGTCTCCCTCCTACCTCTGTGTATTGCTGTATCACATTTTCTGGGGAAGGTCCGAAGAACATGTAGAAGTCTAGTATGCCTCCAATAGTTCTGTACGTAAGCATTGGAGCAGAGGTGAAACTATAGTCTGAAAAGACGGGGTGCTACATGTATTAGATATTATGGTGGTTCAAGCTGTATAGTTAGTGAAACAGAAGGGTTTGTGCAAATTCTGGTAAAGAAATTTACAAACAGCTCTAATCTACAGGGTTACCACTTAATATGGAATATTATTTTTTGGCGAATAAATTTTCTACAAAATATTTAATTTCTCTCTAACTACTTTAAATCCAAAGCTGAGGTGTCACTGCATGTGTAGCCAGATGTGTTACCTAATTACCACACAACTCTCGAAACAATTGATGCATGCAGTTGCATGTTCTGTGGTCAGAAATGTGAGGGGTGGTCTTTTCGGCAATTTCTGCCCTTGTATAAAAACGTATGGGTTTGGTCAATCTTTGGAGCGTGTTTAGAGAAGCAACAAAGGGATCGCTCTGAAACTTGTCAGGTACCTTAGTGAAGATATGGTACGACAGCAAAGCAACGCAGCTTACTATGGGATTCTTGCTCTCAGAGAAAATGGCCAGAAACGGACAGAAACGGACCGCCATTGCCAGGTAATTCAACATTTATCAGGAACCGTTTGTGAAGTCCTCCAAAGAAATGCTGCTACAGGGGCACCTACTCCAATACCTCGACCAGGGTGTCCGCGTATCACACCAAGAAGACAGGATCGCCTTCTCCTTAGTGGACGCCGTGCTGGTCGTACAAAGACAACCAGTGTCCTCAGAAAAGAGAGGCAGAATATCATTCAAAAGCCCGTTTCAAGATCCCACGTGAACAAGAGATTTCTGCAAGCCGGTTATTATGCACGAAGGCCAGAAGGGAAACCACTGTTAACAGCAGGTCATATACAGCGACGTCTGCAAAGGGCTGGGGACCACGTGCAGTTGCAGCCAAAACACTGGAATCACGTTGTTTTCAGTGATAAGGCCAGATATGGATTTTTTAGGGTTGATCGTCGAATCCGTGTCCACCGACGTGTACGAGGGGCATAAAACAATGATTGTGTACTGCCTAGGGTGCAAGCAGGGGATGGTAACGTCTCTGTTTTGGGGAGTATTTCATGTCGGTGCCCAGAACCAGCTGGTTTTTCTAGGAGGCAACCTCATCCAGGATTCCTACAGAGACATTCTACAGCAAACAATGCTTCGATTGGTAAGATTCATCTTCAGGAACAACTTTGTGTACCAAGACGACTGCGCAACCCCACATCGAGGCCGCAGAATCACTGTTTTTCTTCAAAACCAATGGGTTCAGCAACTGCCCTGGCCTGCAAACTATCCAGATATGAACCCAATTGAAAATCTGTGGGCGGAAGTAACTCACAGAATTAATAGCTAGGGTCCTCGGCCGGTAAATAGTGATGAACTGCGACAGGCAAATATCACTGCGTGGGATGATATCCCCACCCAAACTCTAAAAAACGTGTCACAGGATATGTCATGTAGGATGAGGGCGCTGCAAGCGGCTGCTGGAGGTCATACCCGCAATTACTGACTTTTCATGATTTACTGTAGTGAGTTCTTTGACTGTGTAACATATCACTGTCCGGAGGCTATCATTTTCTTTAATATCTTATCTTAAAGTTTATACTGACATCAAAATGTTGTTATGGTTTTCTGGGGGTGTTCCTTTCTTTTGAATGACATCTTATGTCAGATTTAATATTATTGACCAAAATATCTCACAACAGAAGACTGGATGTTATTATCACTCAGTGACATCACTCAAGCCAAAAAAATTTAATCAGCACTCAAAAATAACAATGATAAAAAATATTCCATATTAAGTGGTAACCCTGTAGTTTGTTATAAAACTAGAATATTGACGCCTCTCTCTCTCTCTCAACTCATATCTTCAATACCCACCCATAGCGTTACTATTTAGCAGCAGTACCCCATGGGAATTCCCGTCGTTTTCTAAACACGTGTAAAAGGGATGTACCCCATACAGGTTCCCGTAGTCCTATAATAAGACCATGAAACAGACATGTAGTGTTATATGACAAATGATGTTTTACTGTACATGCCGAAACTTAACCACTCGCATTGCCTGAGACGATGATTTATTAATCTAACTCTAACTGAAGCAGCAAGACTGCGTGGAATAGTTTTTATCATTTTCCCAAGACTACAAATGTACACTGGGGATAGAGGCTTAGTATGCTTTTGCAAATTGATAAAAATTATGATCCAAATTGCTGCCAAAGGTCAACATTTTTTGCTTTTCGCTTTTTACTCTCTGAATGGGGCAGTTGGAAGAAGGTCTGGAAAAATCAACTCTTTGTAGAATTGTGAAAATGATGATAAAAATGGATGACCACTCAGAAGATTTGTATAGATTCATTACATTAAAACTCGGCGGCTGGTCCCGTGAAAACATTGGCCACGTCTTGAAGTCCAGGTCGTGTCGGAAAGATTTGTGAGGATTTTCACCGAAGCCGTAGATATTCATTGAGGGTAACTTGGTAGCTATCTGGAGAAACTGATCAGCGAACGTGAAACCGCCCACGCTGGTGTCCCAGCTAAAATGTGATGCATGGTTTATTCATTATATGCATATATTCAGAAAAGTATTAAATAATTAATGTCAATGCGAACAAAGTAAATAAATTATTTAATAAATGAGAGGATAAAAAGATGAACGAATAAACCAGCGAATGAAATAATACCTACATATATATATACATGTTAATGTTAAAATTAAGGAACTGGGATATGAATAAATATATTGAATTTTTTTTTACGTTTTTCATTCTTGTCTAAAAGCATTACTAGGGCGTATGACGAACATTCACATTCAAGATCAGTTACAATTACAACCTCTTCATGGACACAATAAAAATTTTATATATTCCACCACTCACAGGACAGTTTCCGTTCCCCGTCTTAAGATTTGGAAGCTGAACGGGTCCTCAGCGGTAATGACGAACTTGTAGCGGGGTTGACTAGCACGGATGTGATCTGGGCCACGGTCCAAAGGAACGGGGACTTCATAGCGTTGATCATTTGGGTCGTGAAACTGCATTTGAAGATATGTTAATAATAGAACGCACAGAAAAAAAACGAAAAAAAAAAAGAACATTAATAAATAAAGAAAGAAAAAATTCAAAAAAAAAAAAAAAAAAAAAAAAAGAAACTGGGAAACAGAGGGAATTGGCTTTTTTTTCGTGCGATTTTAAATCTTATGCGCCTCTGTTGTTTGTTAATGACAAATTACTGTAAGGTGTCCAACGGATTAAACAGAGATAATTTTTAAGGAACATGATCTTCACGCGTACCACCGAGGAATGCTGTTTAACGCTGTATCTAATGTAAACCATGAATATGACTCGGTGATAATGCATTGACAAGGACGCGGCTCTTCCTCTTATAAAATCTGCAGGCACAAGGGGGACCGGGGAGGGGGGGGGAGGTGAACTCTCAAACCGGAAGTACGTTGAATAGGTAGTTTAGGTTTGATATTTGATATTTTTTCGTACCGTGTAAAGATAAGTAGTACATTCAAAGCAACATGTGCTTGAAGCAGCTACATATCTTGGCTTTTATTTCTTTACCCCAAATGCGCTCATAAAATATAACCCCGATTTTACTTTGTATTATGTGAGCCGTCCGATGCATACTAAAATTGGGGCTTTCAGCAGTGTTATGATCCTTTGTACTTTGTGACTTCCTGATACCTTTTTATTGTGATATCCCACACTTGTTTTAGCATAAACCCGATTAATAAGTGCACCTTATTTCCAGAACTGTGTTTGATCAATGGATGTTTAGTCCATTGTTATTTTTATACTTATGACTTCCCACATCGGTTTTATAATACTACTGTTTAATTAGCACACCTGATATCATCAACGAATGTCTAGTTATTGAATTAAGCCCAGGTGCAGAATGAATATTAAAGACTGAACTGAAACTTGGGAAAGTCTGGAGATGCGACGGCAGTAGAGAGAGAAATAAAGGTCTGAGGAAAGTTCAGACTCCTGTTGTTATATTCCCTCTCCCATGCCTCAGTGACGAGCGATTTTAAGGAAGACCCTGGGTGGGAAAAAACATGGACCCCTACAAAAGTTCGATTATTAATTAATTAATTAATTAATTAATTTATTTTTAGTGTATTCTATGTAAAAGAAACAAAATGTCAGGATTGCCTACATACTCAACGTACTGACGGTTTGGTGGTCACCTCCCTTGCGATAAGTACAAACAAATTTCCCCCCTCCTGGCGCTAACCGGCACAACACCCCATATACCAGACACAACCCTCTTTACTCTGCAAGACCCTTATCACTTGAGTCCAAGTACATGTGAACGAATCCTATCAAATACATGCACTTTTTCTTTTTGAACATTAGCTAAACTACATTTCTTCAAATTGAACAGTCATAAGTGGTTCGAATGAAAGACCGCAGTGTAAAGGTTTCCGCCCCTCCCTCTCTCTCTCTCTCTCTCTCCAACCCCCCACACACAGGATCTGAATCCCCCCCCCCCCCCGCTTTTTCTTATTGTTTGTAAAATAAATCCAGGTCTGATTCAGGCCTCCTTGCAGACTGAGAGGAAATCTCCATCTCATCTCATTATCAACATTTTTAAGTTACAGATTTTATAGATGTCTTTTCCTTGGCCTTAAACGAAAACCTGAAATCTATTTAAGAAAATGTCAATAGATGAGAGGGTCCCTCAGGTGAGGCCTGTGTCGTCCCATATCTCTCAGCCAATACCTGTTCACCTTATCAAACCTCGGGTGTCTAATGGGCGTAATAAATGATACCCGAGATAAGCCTGAGTCGGATGATCTGGATCTTACACAAAAATTTTTTCTTCATAAATTGGCGCTCAGATTTAAGGCTGGGTCGGAGAATTAAATTGAACAAATGGAAGTATCAGTGAGAAATTTGCTAATGAGAAGAACCGTTGATATTGATTAGCTTTAAGGTTTTGTCAAACTGATAAAAAAGTATAGTGCGCTAACAGGCATGGATCTTTTGGGTTTATAGCCGTTATAAAGCATCAAGTATGATATGAACTTCTTAGCCTGAATATTACAATTCAAAAAGTGATTTGTTTTTGCCTTCATGTTTTGGATATACACGGCAAAATTAACGATCTTACCTTAAAGCGTAGGAAATTATCACCTCTCTCCTCAACAACCAACTCCACTGTAGCCACTGCGTCTTTATACGGCGTCCTTGCAGCGTTCTTCAGTTCCAGCGTTATTCGCCGTCCAAGCTTCGTATCCTCCTTGTTGCTAACTCTATACCCGCCTTCTCCATTCTTACTATTAAGTGGAAAATAACAGACAGGAATATCAGCGTTGTTCGTGGGGTCGTGTAGGCAGCCTCGGTTCTGGCACTGCTCCTTGGTGAGGACCTCCTTGGGATCTGGGGAGCAGTCCACCCTAAGATAGTCCGCCTGGGTAGGGGCTCGCACGGGGCTCGTGCCGGGCGGTGACGAGGAGGAGGGGGACTCAGGCGACTTCTTCATGTTCAAAGTCACTGGTACTATCACGGCCACTATCACGATAATTGCCACCACAACAACAGCCAGTATTATACGGTCCACCTTCCTCCTCTGTTTTACTTCTGGAAACGGCTTTGGAGACGCTATCGGTTCCTCCGTCAGTTCTACAGTTTCGTAATGGTTCTCCGGCTTCATTATGGCTGGCAGTTATTTCAGTCTTTTATGCCCTATTTAACAGTTTAAAACTGTACAG
Organism: Lingula anatina; assembly: GCF_051362555.1. NCBI lineage: Eukaryota > Metazoa > Brachiopoda > Lingulata > Lingulida > Lingulidae > Lingula > Lingula anatina. Next base: position 1,740,315 of record NC_141767.1, on the reverse strand, counting down.
GCACGAAGTTACCTGACTCACGCCCCCAAGTCTAGCTCGCTGGCTTTGTTTAAGATATATATGTCAGAGTGCCATGTAATAAGGTCAGACGTGGTAAGGTAAACAACGAAGGTGATTGAAGACAAGGATAGCACCTGTACTAATTGGTGTGTGTGTGTGTGTGTGTGTGTGCATGAATGTAGGTGCGCGCGAGCGCGTGTGTTGGTATGTGACTAAACTTTTTCTACTTTTGTGTTAGTGCCATGTTAGAATGCTGCTGAAGGTTATTTTTAGGGTATTTTGCGTTTATCTTCGAGAACCCACTGTTGACACTACTGCAATGAATGCAGCGAGCGATGAAAAGCATTGATGGAGTGTGTTAGGTGCGCATCACCATTGTGTCGCAATCACCACCACATCGGGTGGTGAGCATTGGCATTTCAGAGTTGTAGTAAAATATTACATTTCATGTCTGTGTATGATAAAGAAGTTGGCATTTTCAATGAATATCTGCACATCAGGCATCATGTTCCTAATGGCCACTTTACGGAAGGAGACGTTTAGCACGAATTAACGTTAAATTTTCAATTTTGAGTAGACACTATGCAATACTGCAGCCTGTGTTCAGAACGCTACGCGTATAGTCAATGAATAAAAGTTTCAGATCTGGATAGCATTCTACGAATACAAAATTAAAAAACAGATAAAAATGATAAATAAATGTAATGAAAAAATAGATTAATTAATTCATGGATTCATAGATAAATAAACGAATTCCTAATAAATAAAACCAATAAAGCACTGTATTATTTCATCCATATTTATTCCACACTATGCATCTTATTAGAAATTTATGCAGAGTTCATGCATCATTAAAACAAAGGACATAGCGACGTGCAAGGAATGATAACAGACTGGACAAACCACTGAACATTTAAACATGGCACACCGAATAACGGGAAAAAGAATACATGAGATCAACTACATTTACAAATCATAAATTTTAGACTGACGCACACCAAAGTCTGGCTTCTGGCAAGCCTGCGCCTATTTGTATCATTAAACGGGCCAAACATTCGTACGATGCCTCAAATAGTAAAGTGCTTGGCGCTGTAAGGCTGAGGCCTCCAGGGTAAATTCTTCACTTGTGGGCGCCGGCCATCACAGAGAGATGTGTGTAGCACTTAATTTTATATAAAAATTCCATATTACTAACCAGATCACGAACATTTAGCCCTTGAGTAAATTTGCATTATAAATCACTTGGACTATTGTTTTACAAACACAGATATACTTGAATATTGTCTGGTGATGATATTAGGAAAAATGACCCTTTACAGCTGCGGTCCCATTATCGAAACCCTATGAGCGTTATTTGTTGGGTTAGATTGAAATTGGACCATAAGTATACAAGTACATAAAAATCAGTGACGTGTTAAAGTTGACAAAAATATGAATAACAACAAGAACAGATACCTCAATAGTTCCGTAAAGAATTACAGGTTTTCGCTTTAATGTTAAATAATGAAAGAATTCAGCATTTCAGGTATATCTTCCATAATATACACTGTGTTACATATTGATGTAAGCGGCAAATCTGTGTCGGGTCCATCAAATCAATATCTGCTATAGATACCACGTTATCCCATGTCAAATATTGCTGTTATTGGTATCTATTTCTCACAAACTAAACGATGTAGTTGAGGGCCCGTGAAGTTTCTTTTTCTGAGCAGCCGCCATGACATTTATGCTTCTGTACAGCAGTTAGAGTCACCTCACAGTTAGGTAGCAACTAATTCCGTCTACCAGCATCATAAATTTATGACACAGAACGTGAAAAATATTAAAAACGTCTTTGATCTTTTGTCTCTTGGTTAAATTTGTCTTATTATTGAAAGCATCTGATGTTACCACTGGAAGTGTATATAACACAGAGCCAACTATCGTCGCTTTGAGCAAATTGTTCTAAAATAATACTGACGCTGTTTGATGCTAGTCTTTTAAAACGCTATTTGAGCAAGCCCCTTTGTGGCTCTAAATGCAGAGGGACGCTTGAGTGGCCCCCATCAATATTTCTATAGCTATACTACCATATTATGCTAAGAAGTAAGAGTTGCTTTCTTCATTGTTTATCACAGGTGGCGTGCTTAAAACATAGTATTGTAATAAGAATACTGATAAAAATGTTTGAAAAGTACAAAAATATGGTAGGAAATCTAAATCAATCACTTGATATACCTATGCAGCAGAGCATGGGATGGTCGGTGAAAGTTGAGCAAACTAGTAAAATTACAACCTTATTTTGTTCATGGAATGGACGGAAATGTGTACATATAACAAAGCGCTCTAAAATGACAAGTAAGTCTTGAGCTTACAAATAATTCAATTTGCATAATACCTCATTAGTCCTAGATGCATTTTCTGTGATTTGATATGAACCGTTAAGTAGTTCTTTAGAACTTGGAGTTCATGTCACTTGTTTATCTATTAAGTAGGGAATGGCAGCGTTTCACAAAACGCAGCTTGAAATAAAATAATGGGGTGTTAATTAACTATTACAATATTGTTATCAGTCCCAAACAGGACGTAGTCCGGAGATTGTGCTAACGCAAACCTGTATCACATATGAGAAATCAATTTTGTTCTGTCTACAGTTGGGGACAAACCAAAATCAACTTGACGAGGAAACGAAACATCCTGGCACAGTATCCGAATTTTCTAAAGCGATGTCACATTTAATGAAAATGTAAGTGACTCACAGTCTCGTTTAATTTCACGGAATGAACGCTTTTGATCACTTAATGGATTTACTCACACGATCCACCACAATACGGACATTTTGTTTAAACAGCCTCTCGTTGCTAAGGTCTATGGGACTTAAACGTACCAAGATTTTGCGCACCTGAGGCGGTGCGCCCTCTGGCGGCCACGGGCAAAACCGCAACATGACAGGAATAACGGTTTTGTGGAGAGTCTCGGCTAGCGTCAGATCTTTAACGCAGTTGTCACTCTGCATATATTTTGGTGTAATACAACACAGCACGACGGAGGCCGCCTTCATATTCCGCTGAATCTGACTTTGCAGCGTCTCCCCGGAGTCTGTCCCGTGGACGCCGCGATTGCTGACCCCGCTGTTGCCTCGCTGGGTGAGCGTCGGGCTGATATCCACCCAGCAGGGGAAGTCGTTGGCTTCCAGTATTCGCCGAATATCCTCCACCCTCGATTGCATATCCCACTGGAAGCTGATGAAGACTTTGGGTTCCTCGTCGTTACGGACCATCGGTTCAACTGTTCCTAAAATTATACAAAATATTACTGTATTCAGGCACGGTCAGCACTACCCATACCTTCCAGTTCAATAGCAGCTAACAAAAGGCCCCATTCAGAGAAGGGAACTAACTAGTCCGAGGGTCAAATATGGCCCTACCCACTTCAACACTTCCCCACGGGGAATCTATTTAGTGTCTATAAGCGGATTAGACGGCAAGCTTTGAAGTGGGTCGCCATATTTGACCCTCGGTTTAGTTAGTACACTGTTGCATATGCAGCCTTTTAACTGATTTCTGGCTTAACCGAACTATTTCGAACAATAAAATGGCAATTTGTGACTCTTGTTTATTGCCCAGCTTTAAGTTCCCTTTAAAATAATCGCGCACTTTTTTTGAAACCCGCAATTGCCTAACATAAACTTGTCATCATCATTATGGTATCAAATATATAGTGTACTTTTATACCCTATTTTGCTTAGCGAGATCTACACCATTGTCTGTTATTGTTATGAAAATTATTTGCGTCATTTTGTTTCATTTCCAAAAACTAGAAATCAATTACTCATCACTTTGGTAACAAAAGCACGTTTATCGTAATTGACAACAGCCCTCATGACATTTTGCTTTTTATTATTCCTAGAACAACTATCATATTGCCGCGTGTATGCTCGACTTTTTGATCAAAATAACCGTTATTTTTTCAGGGGTCAATGATGAAAAATCACACAGTCTTAGATTTCATGATTTGCGTCATTTTGCCCAACTTTCTTCTAGATGAAAAATAGGAGTAAGAAATAAAAAATCCCTTCCCACACTCACCAAGACAAAACATCTCTTGATAAAATCGAAAAAGGCTTGCCCATTTTCTACAACTTGGTTATATAACACACGAAATAAAATAAAAATTAAAAACCAGAGCCAAATCAAACGGCACAACATCTTACCATTCATGGTGGCCAGGATGCCGAAAGGTTTCAATCCGTCAGCCATCTTGTTAAGATAGGACTGCTCCAGGACGACCCCGGGGACGCTCCGTATCGGCTTCATGTGGTGCTCCAGGACGTCCATACTCTCAGGGTACATCTTGGTCTCGAAGTCCACGGCAGGGACCTCTCCTGAAACAGGAAGATATAGAAATTTTCAAATTTGGGCGTTTTCACTTCGATATAATATTAATTTATTTTAATGTTTTTTTTTCGATCTAGTCTATAGAATTGAGAGAGCTAGACCTGCTGTACAAAACGAACCCCGATGTTTGATATGGAGATGTGTTGCAAAAACCCCCTTACAATAAAATAAAATGAGATAAATTATATCAAAGAGCCGACAATCAAAACAGGCAATTCGCAACATAATTTGTCAACAAATCTCTCTTTTTTCTTTTTCCTGCTTCGCTTCTTCCCATGAAAATAAAATCGATAAATCTTGCCCTATCTTCTTCAAACAAAATACACGACAGTTCCCCTTGAGAGGAGAGGTGCACTTGACTTCACGTGTTCACCTTCACCTGGGTGGGCGGTAAAGTGTTGGGAGCAGGGGCGGATCCAAGATTATTTGAATGGGGGGTCTGGAACGACAAGCATCGGATGCGAAGCCGACCATCGCCCCCTTGGCGCGAGGCTCCGGGCCTGCTTAAGAGTCCCAAATTTTTTTGGTGTTTTGGAGGGCAAACTGTGCCCTTTGGTACAGTTTAGAACTATGATTTAGCTAGTCAAAACTCTAATTTCAAAAGGGGAAAATTGGTGTGATATTTTTTTCAGAAACCGAAGGGGGCCCTCTGAATCCGCCAATGGTTAGGAGGACCCGTCGACATCTACTGTGTGTTTGTGTGTGTGTGTGGGGGGGGGGGGGGGGGTCTTCAAACATTTTTACTGGTGCCTTAAATACACGGTGTTTCACATATGTCCGGGCATAAGCAGGTTCTTTTCTCTGCGCGGCTACGCGCCGTTACTAAGGATCCAACAATAGCAATAATTTTCTTTGATAACGGGACACAAAATCGATTTTACGACCAATTAATGTCCTCTTCTCGCACGATTACTACAAATCTATTACGTGTCACATTGGCTACAAGATAAAACACACGATGAAGGATTGGCAAACGCACCCTAGAATCTACATATCATTTACGTTCTTTAAAACATACTTCTGTACAACGACAAACCCCAACCATAAAAAATCTATTTTTGTGTCGGAAACCCCGCTGACCTTGTATTCTCAAACGAAAAACACTGTGTATGGTTTATTTTGATCCCGCATAATCGCCTGCTTTGCAAACACTTTGAAGTGGACTGGTCGATACTCTGGCGTGATGCTTACATAGAATCCTTTCTTCCCACACAAAGATCAGAAATGACCACAGATTGCTGCAACTGTGATTTTATCGATCCAAACCTAGATACTGGGCAGTGGGCAATAGCGGCTAATGGTCACTTGATTAAAATTAGTATATCGAAGGATGCCCATTATTCATGTAAAATCTCTTACAAGTGACCTTCTCTGATTAATTTGGTTTTTGAGTGGTGGGGGGAAATCCTGTGCTCTTGGTCACCATATTATGGAAATGTGTTGCAAGATTTCCGTCCTTGGTGCTAATCATACAGTACATATACTAGTTTTAATATTTCACCAGGACCGGCTTGAGAAACACCAGCTTAAAATCTCACTAACAGTGCACGTCCTGGCATAAATATTGTTTTTAAATCTCAATAAAACCTCCGATAATGACGATGTCGGCCACAAGACAAAATTCATGCATATAGGACATATATTTTCACCCCTGTTTGTTTGTTTGTCTGTCTGTCATCAACAAAACTCAAAAAGTTATAAACCAATTTTGATGAAATTTTCAGGAACTGTCAGAAGTGGGTCAAGGAAGAGATGATTAGTTTTTGGTGGTGATCTGGATCAATAATCAGTCAATCAATAGTTATCAAAAATTGCTGCCTTAGCGGAGGTCTGCGCTCTCGGGGTGCTTTACTAGTTTTAATGCTTTACGGACGAATTTTTCATTTGTTTTAGATTCATGGATGTCGAAATGGTTTTCTTTCTTTTTTTTGTGTGTGAAAATAATTATTAATATAGCAAACATACCTAGCACTGCTCGGAGGGCCGGCCTGAGAGAGAACCACGTATTCCTAAACATAGACACTACCAGTTTCTTCCCCAGCCAGTCAGCGAACAGAACCTCGTGGAAGACAAAGGGGGAGTTGGTGGCCGCGTCCGTCATGATGATGAGGGCGTACGTGGCCTGGGCAAGGTGGGGTCCATTTAGTTGGAGGAATTCTTCCTTGGACTGGCCCAGCTTCTGGTGGTGTATTACCTAGAAATGAAAAGGTATGAAACATTTATTGGGTTTAGATATTTTGTTCTGTAAAAGAAAAAGAAATACTGGGGCAAATGAAGTAAATATCACGACTACTCGATAGAAAAGTTAATATTGTTTTAATTGCCTGTTGTTTTAATATTTAATATTTAAGATTGAAAAAATATCTTTCCCGTCTACTAGTATCAGGTGTTTAAGAATTCATCTCCACGGGATATTTCTGCTTAAGTTCACGTTCGTCTATAAAGAGTTTTGTTCCATGAACATTCAAGGTTATTCTGTCATTAATTCGCGGAGTGCAGGTGTATACGACGAATATGTCAATGTCAATAACTAATTGAAAGAAGTATGAACATTTATTTACATAATTCCCCAGGAACGACATGCAATGGGTCACGTTTTCAATATAATGTCATGTAAAAACCCCACTTAAGCTACCTCCGACAAGGGCTGAATCGAGTGTTTCCTCTCATTGGTGTAAAACCCCTGTCAAGATCACTAAGCGATCTCCTTCTTCAAACGTTTCACTTTCCGTAATAAGCAACACTAAATGCGTTTGTCAACACTGTTCTTTCAGGAAAGTAGCAAGGACAAATGTAAAATCGACACTTGCACTTAGACCGTTCAACGGTAACCGCAAACAGTGTCACAACGAGTGCATTACGAAGGAAAAAGCCCTGTCTTTAGACACGACTCTGCGACTGCTTTTTGTTCCTGTGTTGACATATTGCTCCCAGTCTTCATAAGAATTCATTACTGTTGATTCAGCAAATAGTCTTTGATGGAAGTAGTGCCTCGAATAACCCAGATAATTCTGTTAGCATCGAACGAAGGAATGAGAAAAAGTTCTAGTGGGGCAGGTTAAGACTGAGATGATAACATACGGCACATTATGACCAGATTTCACGAGATGAAGTAGATAAGTTTCCAAAACTCAAAGAGCTTCACTGCTGTACTTCTGATGAACATTTTGCCTTTCTTTAATGGTACACTCCATGGATTTGAACATCCCCCAAATGCTTATTTTTGCCATCCACAGCTTCTCATAAAATCTTACATACACCTTAAAACGATTAAACCCTTAACTATTTTTTCTGGAGCGTAACTCATGTTGATCGGAGCTTAGGAAGATGGTCGCTCGTTATATTGACTGGTCAGTCATTTTTAACAAAATCAAGCTATATAAATTTAATAAAAGGTCAAATCCAAGTGCAGAGAGGGTTAGATAACTGATGCGTGAGTACGAGAAAATTGCCTATTTCCTCGGGAAAATCAATTTTGACTGATTAATCCCATAAAGTTGCCCTTTAATTTTGCATTCCAAAATAATGCCCGCATAAAAACCATAATTAAAACTTTAAAAATGGCCATAATCATTTACTAAAAATTTCATTCTCGCTTTGAATCCAAATGCACGTATATCTAAAAAAACATTATATTATATGTTCACACACATTCATGCTTTCTGGCACTGGCCGAGTGGTATTACTTCCCATATCTCGACAATTTACCTAACAGAAGCTTGTTTTGCAGAGAGGTCGTTCCTTCTAAATAATATTTGTCTGGGGCGGTTTTCTTTAAGATCAATAAAAGAAATAAAGGGGCCGTTTTTTTCTGGTGCAAATTTGCTTATGTCAATAACTCGAACAAACTTGACGCAGTACAGAATTAATAATCAGACGCCCTGAAAATGAAATTCCCGAGGTCAACTTTTCAGCTTCCCTTTTACAGCCACAGAAGATACTCTTATCTGAGATCCATAGTCAATATCTAGAGCATCGGCTTACCTAAATAACACTATCACTGTCCAGTCAAGAGTACATGATAAAATGTAAATTAAAACCACTTTCAAATCTAGCTTATTATAACAATATATTCCTCAGACAAATCCGCGTCGTTCAATTATCCAAAGCGTCCGTCTGCCAATTAATTATAGTGTTGATTAGCTCTTGAGTGAGTCTGGCGCGAACTGTGAGCAGTCAGAAAGGTGTTTGAGCCCATGATAGCCGGTATTAGGCGTCACGATACAAAATCAATACGTTTCGAGACAGTAAGCATTTAAAAGAGAGATAGGGCACATTTACGTCATTTTTATCTTTATATTTTCAGATATGACAACTCAAGGTGCATCTGCTCTGTAATATGTGGAAGAATGTTGGGTACAATTTGAAAGTCAATGCCAAAAATACACTTTGGCACGGGGACAAGTTTAAAAGAAATTACTGGCAGACGCAAGTGATTTCTCTTTAAGACAAATGCATCGCCTCTCAACGTAATTTATTTCTGTGCCTACATCTCCAATTTATTTTCCAATTTAGTCAATTCTGTTTCGTTTGAAATAATCAAAAGGTAAAAAAAGACAAATGTTGCAAAAAGAGACTTAAACCAGGATTAGGGAGTGGGGTGGGGACAAAGTGCGCTGGTGCTATATCTACAATCCATCAAGGAAGAGAAAGATAACATTAATAAGTCTTTTCTTACTGCGTCAAATAAAAAAAAGTTAGAGACTACATAGATACAACAGACAACGATAAGTTTTACTAAGAAAGAGAAAAAATAAATAAAATTGATTTTTTCTTTACCTGCATGTTCTTCTTCAGCAGATCTTGCTTGAGATTCTGCGCCAGGCGAACATCCGCCGGGTCGTATACAAGATATACGGTGTTCGGCCGAGAACGCTGCGTCCGTGCTCGTAGATGCCAGTTGTCGCTCAACTTGTGCTCCTTGTCAAGCGTCACCAGAATCTGCTGCATGATCTTCTTCCTGACCACGCGACTGTCTGTTCCCAGTTGTTGTATCATGTCCTGATCCGTCATTGACATTAACAGAAAACCGTCCACTAAATTCTCGGCAAAACTTTGGCGGTAAAACTCCTTAATTCCCAGCGTGAAGAGCCATTCCTGGAGATCACTGGCGCTCCACTGGCAGATCTTTTTCTTTTTGTACTCCCCGGTGAATTCAGCGTCGGGTGCGACCACTGCGACAGGGGGTGCGTTAATGGAGGCGTACCTCTCTAAATCCTCCATAAGGGAGCCTACGACCACAGACGTCTTTTCCGCCAGACTCTTTTTAGAGTGCGGACCCGTCAAGTCCACAATGTTCCCTAAGAGGTGGCTGTACTGTCTGGGTATTTCTGTCTCTTCCAGATTACTGTATAATACAAGGTAGATCCTACATGAGTTATTGTCCATCATTTGGCGTTCGAGAAGAGCCTTCCCCTCGTAGCAGGACACAGGACACAAGAAGAAACTGTCAGAGAGAACTAAAATTGCCGCCCTGCACCTCTCCACGGCTTCCATACGCTGAGAAAACCAAACAGGACTGTCCGTGATGCCTTCGTCCTTGTCAAACCAAATATCTTCCGCGAGATTATTCTCTTTAAGTTGGTTGACAAGTTCTACTACGAATTTCCTCTCAATAAACCCAGCGTCTGGAGAGTACGAAATAAAAATCCCCTTTTTGATCTTTTTCTTGCTCCTACCTTGAGCTTTTTGGGCTGCTGCGGTGGGGTTGATTTTTTCTGAAACGACTTTCGCTTCTTTCTTAATTTCTCTCATAAAACTGTTCTCTCTATTTACTCCATTCATGTTTTCCACCTGCGGTTGCTGGGGGTGCTGTCCCTCCATCCCTCGGGACCCGCTCGCAGATTTAGGTTTCTCCGTTATTTCAACGTTTATCACGGCACTCTCCTCCATACCTGATTTTTCTAAGTTTTTCTGATTCTCGATATCTTCCACATTTTTGTTATTGTTTTCTTCGTTCTCGATTAACGCCTCATTTGCTTGTTGCTGGTCGCCATTTTGGGATGTGTCACCTTTTTCATTCGACTTTTGATCCTCTCCGTCTTTATCAACTTCAGCATTGTCAGCTGTCTGTTCCTCGTCCTGGCCCCCCTCCTCACCCCCTTCACCGCCCTGCCCACCCTCTGTCACATCATTTGGTTGCTGGTCCTCACCACCCACGTCAACTTCTTGGGACTTCTCTACTTCTTCACCTGGGACGGCTGTCAGGTCTGTTTGGTCTGCGACTGTCGCTTCTTCTGTTTCGTCTGCTTTAACTACATCTCCTGAACCTTCCTCCGGAGCTTTCTCGGCCCCCTCGGGTTCTTCTTTTGCCTCTGGCTCGCTCATATTTTTAATCTATGGCATGATCTGCATTTCAAACAGAATTAACATCTACGACACCATGTCGCTACTGTACCCAGTGTAATGTGAGTGCATGGTAACCACGTACTCAATAGCGTGCATAATAACCCTATTCAAACACCTTCCGCCATAATAAATGAGCTGTTACTTTTGCCTCCCTCCGCAAATTGTCCCACTAGAGATAACGTAAAAGACAACTTGAGAAAGTCTTTAAAACATTCTTACGCTTGGGGAATACTTTTTATGCTTCGTAACTATATTTGATTCGAAAACCATAGCGATATGAGGGATGGTTATTTGTTTTATTGATTTAAGTGAGAACTTTACTGACCTCTTTTCCCTCCCTCCGCCTGACATTTCCCACAATGCCCAGATGTAAACACGAGGAGCGAAGCCGCATGTAAGAGGTAAGGCACTCACGTTTAAACCAAAGTTTAGCTGGATATTTAGTTAAGTACACCAAGAGAAGTGAAATAGTCGCACTGGTCATCAAAGATACTGCAGGTATAGTGTTTTTGAATAAGTTTTTTTGCAAAAGAGTGCGACGCAAGTTGCTTTTTCTTCGATAACCTACTAAACCTATCATTAACTAAATTAACCAAAATGGCGGAGGAATATTATAAACCATTTTCTTTGTCCAAGGACCATCTAAGACGTGATGTCGCTTCTTCATGAAGTGGCTATGTCAAGAATAAACGCGATATTTTAGGTATTTGAATGTTAACTATTTAAAACTTTCTAAACTAATATATGCAGGTTAGTAACCGGTAGTTTCACTGTACGGGTCAATTGAATATATATGTTTAATTAACTGCTAGCCACCATTATCAGTAACCGTGGCTCACCGTCTACTAGCGATCTCTAAAAGTTTACACTTAAATGCTCAAAAGTGTTGAAATCTGTGAATTTGTGCGATTTGTGTAATATTTCTTCCTACGGGCCTTTGTGTAATGTGTTGTTGAAGGGCAAACGTAATGATACTGTGCAGTATCGATTTTTCTGTGAGATTAGCGGTGACCTTAATATAATAACCCATAATAATGAATTTGATTAAAGATATAAATGGGACGTCATAAATGAAATGTTTTGTTATTTTTTTCGCCAGATGTCACCCATTGCTGTGTGGTTTTAAAGTATATAGTTTTATTTACTGATTTTAATGCTAATTTGACTCACAGCATATTAAGTAAATGCACAAAGCGAGGTTAATATTAAGACATTAAACAGCATCAGGAGAAGACTTTGAATCAAAAGCACAGCTTTTTCAGCCTTTTTTTAATGAAAACTTTGAAAGTTTTAAAAGTTACTGGGTGTTATTAATTACAGAAGAATATTTAATTAAACAGTTTCTATATACTCAGTTAATTTGAAGTAAATGTGTGTGGTTCATGAAAACATTCCTGTACAGTTTAAGTTTACATTTGACCATAAAGCACACTGTGAGTTGCCCTGCCCCATAGATGACAGTTTGTTCTTTTCAAGTCACATTAAAGTGCATATTATTCATATTCTACATTTACATATTTATTTTTTGCCCATTTGGTTTGAATTGCATTATTTCTTCGCAAGTGGAACAAGACGACCTTAGTCAACAATCAGTGAAATACTCTATGGAAGAATTTTATTTGAAGTCTTGAATCTCATCTGCTTTCTTTTTTTTGTTATTTTCTCAATCATCTTTAAAATTTAATCAAACCTGACTCTGTTCTATCTTTCTAGTTGTGTGTTGTACCACTATGGTAGTGCTTTGGATGTTTTTCCCTTTAAAACCAGCACACCACATATAGTTTTTAATACCTGTTTATTTCATAGGTTAGACTATGTGCTAATACTTAGTGATGAATTCTGAAGTGGGTTATTAAGGATCACACTTTCTGTATTATTATTATTATTAACAGACCCAAGTCCACTGGTTATAAATGTGAACATGTTAAGGTACACGTTAGCAAATGTTCAATATCTTTTTCATTTCCACTGGAGAAAAATTGTGAATTAATTACCAGCTGCATGTAATGAAACAAATATATCTTCAGCAGTGTGGGGCTCGCACATTTATCAAATTGCTATTTCTAGTTAGTCTGTTATGGAAATGCGTTTACCGACAGTTTGCAGGATATCATATGAGAATTGATCAAGTTTGAGGTTGCCGTGGGAACAAGCCAGGTCAGGTGCTTGAATTAAGGATATGTCTTATGAAGGGGTTTGACAGTGATTACTGGTCTAATATTTTATTTGTTTCTTTGGAGAAAAAAGTGTTTGGTTTTACAGGAAATATTTTAGAAAATATGCTGTTCTGTAATTTTCAGTTTCTTTTGTTTTGTTTTTCAAGAAATGAAATCTGTTGTTGAACATCTCATTATTATCACGACTCTCCCTTCCCACCACTGTTTTGTTATTTGGTCTGTTATTTTCATTAATTAAACTTCATCTCTTGCATCTTTCTCTCTATAATGTCAATTACTAGATACCCAGGTTGTTTACCTGAATTGTCTGAAAACCAGTTCCCTCAGTAATCAGACCTCCAGTTGGTCATGATTATGAGTAGTTTGTCTAGTTGATTACGTAATTCTCCTTTTAGTATTGTTTAGTTAGTCTGATAAGGGCTTTCTTGTCTTCTAAATTACCCTAGTTGGTGCTGTGAAATAAGTGAAATATTCAGTAGATGCCCATTAGACCCAGATTTAACAATGTGATAGGATTCCTCATTAAATGTTCACCTTCAGTATAGTACTATAATAGTGCTCTACTTTATATTGTAATTACTTAGGACATTGGGAATATTAGAATTAGAAATGCAAATGTTATACTGGTATATGTTTGATTAAAAAAAGAAAAGGTTTGGATAGCACTGGATGTGAATTGTATAATTTTGATTCACTTATGTGGAAAATAATTGTAAAACAAGATTATTATGTCTGAACACAACTGCTGTTAAGAGAGAAAACTTATTGTGCGGGTTCATTTTAATAATTGAATTAGATGTATGTACAAAATTGGAAAAATACTACCAGTATTATTCACAATGCCGAATATGATGTAGTTTTTCTAACATTTAATGTGTAATTCAATATTTGATATGAAGTGGTGGCAGAGAGAGAGATATACAAACAACACTGATGCGTCACATTGACTAGCTGAGGCTGTTGTTGAAGCTCATAAGATTTGGTGTGGCACTTGTGTCTATGGGACTGTTTACAATGAATGTGGTCAAGTTAGCTAATGTGCACTAACTGTACCGGGACTCTAGGTGAATGCAATCAGATTAACAGACTAACACACCTCCTCATGGCAAAAAATGCCTGTCTCTAGACTTAACAATAATAATAATAATCATAATAATAATTTATTGAGCACAGAAATGTTTTTACATTTAAAGGCTCTCTTACTACTAGTACTATCTGGGGTAGCACTAGCACTCGCCAATTTAGCCAAATGCTAAAACTGACTTTAATTGGCTAAAGAAAAAGGGCTTGATTTGACATGTTTTAGCCAAATTATAACCATTTTGGTAACAAATTGACAAAAATGTGGTGATTTGGCTAAGCGAAAAAAATTGCTAGCGCTACCCCAGACTATGTATTATATTTATATATGGGAAAATAGTAATGATAGTAAGACAACATACAAATACTTAAACATTTAGCTATCTTTCCTTTCTAGTTCACAAAATGCTCAAAGTAAGAAGGGCTGACCACATAAGTGCTTTACATCCCTTTTGTTACAATAACAGTAAAATGGATGCCAAATTAAGTACTATTAATTGTGACTAAGTCCAGAAACCTGGCTGAACATAAGTATGTTTTATGTTCCCTTCAATGTGACTAATTGTGTAGCAAGAGTGTCTTTTTATTGCTATTGTTAAGAGTACAAAGATGGTAAGTAAACAAATACTTTCAATGTTATAAGAAAAAACAACCAGAATACTGTTGAGTTATTGTTCAATTGTGCAGGATGATTGAGTTCTGATACAGGCAATTTTATTTCCATCTTTGTACCACTTTAAACCAGTATTATATAACCAGCAGGACTGTCCGTTAAAGTGAAGATTTTTCAACACAAAACTGTCTGTTTGAAGTAGCACTTTCCACATCACGATATACAGTATATTTCTCATAGATAGGACCACCTTAAACCACGGCTAGCGCGTAGAACAAAAGACTCGGCCGTGCTGTATTCGACATACAAGCACGTCATGTACGAGTGCGTTCCACGGTCTGTTGCATTACTAGTGTAGTAGCTAATCAGAGGCCGTGGTTTAAGCCAGATACAACACTCGTCGCCGAGCTGTACGTGAAAATTACTCGTGTATTGTCTCGCCTGCGGCTCGCCAATACACTCGTAATATTTCACGTACAGCTCGGCGACTCGTATTGTATCTATCACTTAAATGCTGTTGAGAAAAAAATAATTTTAGTACTTTCTCATTAGAATACCAACTCGTTTGTCAGTGCTGAGAAGCGATAACTATTTCTGTGGATGGGCCTGGAGGAATACAAGATGGATCTACTGCCTAGTAACATTTCCGAATACATGTACAAGTCAAAGAGCATGTCAGAAAAACAAAGCCGGGAGAACATACATCAGCAGTTGCCCTTTTCACTGTTTTGATATAATGTTTAAATTGGGATATAAGATATCATCTGGTGTGGCGCTGTATTTGATGTAGGAAAAATGGCAGTTGTATTATACGCTGAAAGGCTATCAATCAAAATGAAAATACATTCTCTGCTGGTGTTGTTTTTGTCTTTTTTGTTAAGTTGGTTAAAATTTTAAGTCAGTAAGTGCATTAGCAGCTGTTTTACCAAAAATGGACTGCTTTCTGGTTTATGGTCAATTTTATGATTTCTGTATTCTGATATTTATGGAAAAGGGTGTGATGTGTAAGCAAAGTACCAGTTATTTGAGTAAATGATATTTGCATTTAAAGTAACTATTCTTTCTATTTTTGTTTGAAAGGAAGTTTAACATAAGCACAGGATGGCATTGTTCACTATAGAGCAAATCGAGCTCATCCGGCGACTGCGGAACAGCGGGATCTCCAAGGACCAACTTGTGCGGGCGTTTGACTCCATGGAGAGGTTAGACAGGGAACTGGGACCAGCGTACAGCACACCAGCACAGAACAATTTCTCCGCAATATCAAGCCTCTCATCGCCCAGAGTAAACCACAGTTCCCCGCCAGTGGGGATGCCCCCATCGTCACAAAACCAGTCCCAAAATGGCAGCATACCAGTGATGGAGAGAAGTTTCAGTATTCAGAGTCAGGGCTCCCAGGATGGCCCTTTGTCTTTAGTGAATGGAGGAGGAGATATCAAGGACAGCATTAACTTTAAGCTTACTCCATCCAGCCCCATTATCGATGAAATTCCAGATAACAGCGAGGAGCTGTTAGAACTTCTAAGGTAAATAAGACTGCATTTCCAAGCCTAGATCGATCAATCTGGATCGGTCTATCTCCCTGGGGAGTCTCACTAAATTGCTATCAACTTAACTGGCTTAAATGTCTGTCATGCCTACTGAATCAGCTAGTGGGTAAAGATAATTACCCCCTAACAGCTTTACTGTGGGAATGGTCCCTAATATTACACTCATTTTTCCGAGATTTCCTTTTCTTTGTCTATAACCCACATACTTACAAAAATGCTTATTTTCAATACCTTCATAATATTACTGTTGTAATTATAAACTGAGCAATATTTTGTTGTAACTTTTGTTTTTTCAGTTTCAGCTGTTTTTTTAGGTATGTTTGCCTCAAGACTACAGTTTTGAGGAAAACGAATATTCTGCGCAAATCCTTTGTCTCAGTAGTTTTCTTGTTGTTTTGACTCAAGAGCACTTACAGCTACATTTCCTTTGTAAAACTGCTTCCACCCTTTTTAAAGTGTAACACTCTTACACTTGCAGTTGAGTATCAGTTTGAATTGTGATTTGAAAAAAAAAATACATTTACTGTTTTAGAAAATATTTTACATCTACAGTAACACCATTACTTTGTGAACAGAGAGAAAAAACTTTGAATTTCCTCCTATCTAATCAAAATGTTGATAAATTAAAACATGAATAACACCAGCAGTATAACTATTGGCATTTTGAAATGGTTGATTAGTCTGTGTACTGTCAAATGTTAGCAGACATTTTGCATCTCATTTCCCCGATTTGCTGAGCACAGAAAGCGTTTGTGTTTGAGCTAATTTTGCTGTCTGCATGACTTTCAAATTATGGCATATCTATAAGTTTTATAAATATAAAACTGAGCAAGAGTGATCGTACTAGTACTCATCTTCGTGTTGTTTTTATCATATAAATCTCTGATTTCACCAAGTACTTTGTGTATATAATATGAAAAATAAATATGATGGCTTCTTGTGTAAACATTTGTAGATCTTAATTATTTATGTTCAGGCCATGAATACATGCCTCCTAATAATTATGTGGAAAGCGGGATGTTAATGATATATTTCTGATTTTTCAGCAAAAGTAAACCATATTGTCAATTTTCTAGCAAGAATATACCAAATATTCATTTTTGTAGCAAAAGTGAACCGTATGTTTTATTTTGTAGCAATAGTGAACCATATGCTTTATTTTCTAGCAGAAGTGAACCATTTGTTTTTTTTCCAGCAAAAGTGAATTATGTGTTTTATTTTCTAGCAATAGTGAACCAGATGTTTTATTTCCTAGCAGAAACAATCCATATATTTTATTTTCTAGCAAAAGTGAACAATTTGTTTTTTTTTTCTAGCAAAAGTGAACCGTACATCCATGAGGAGATCAAGCAGTTTATCTCTAGACACAATATTAAACAGCATGCGGTGGCCACTATAGCAGGTGAGGAATCACTGGGGTTGGTTTTTTTTCCATAACCTGATGCCCTAAGGACCTTTTCCCATGTCAGGGTACAGGTTTCTCATGCTAGTTGAGATCATCAACTTAAAAGCTTGACTGAAACCAAAGAGACACCAAAATGGATCCTGTACTTGACATGGTCAGTCAACTGGAGTGATTTTGATTTGTTTGAGAGTCTTGCAAACTAACCCCAATTGTTAAATGTTCATTTCCTTAAATGCCATTATTTATTTAAAGATTAAATTCAAGATCATTAATGGAGGCATGTAGCAATGAGTGCCAGACATCACTCAGGATTAGGTGGTCTGTGTTTAGATTTAGGACAATTATAAATATTATTATTTTAAGTCTAAAATTCAGTTATGTTCAGCAGACTTTACAATATGAATATGAATCATGGAGCAATTTTAGACTGGTAAGTCATCCCCCTGACTTCAGCAGCAAATTCAGTCAAACATTAAATTTCAATTCAACTGCTTGCAGTTATGCGAAAATTCAACTGCTTGCAATAAACTTGCCCATAAATAATGCTGATTTACCTTCATAATTTGGCAGAAAAAAATGGTCGTCTGTTTGTGTGTTTAGGTCTCAGCCAGGCATATGTGAGCAGGTTTTACAGAGGAGAGACGGGCGAGATGTCCGACAGGAGCAAGAAGGCAATCTACAAGTCATACCTCCAGTTGAAGAAAAACCCAGCTTTAGCCAGTAAGTTTATTTATTTGTTTGTATTTATTTATGGTTTATTTGTCAACAAAAATTCTCAGCAACTGCAATACTATCTTCCTATGAAGAAGGGGTGGGGGATCTCCTTTTTGGCAGTTTTTGTTTCCACTCTTAAATTTGTGTGAAGTGTTGCAGTTTAACTTTTTAAAAAACTTGTATGTAAAGATTGGAACAAATTCAAATGAGTTACATTGAAAACAAAATTGTGCTTGTTTAATTAAGACAAAAAATTACATTAATATATAAAGTTTTATTGAAACATGAAAATATTTTTGGGTTTTTGAATAAGACATTAATAATGTTTCTTTTTGTCTGTACACTGATTCAGCTTAAAATCAACTTAATGAATAAACTATTGAAAATGAGTAAATAATATATGCCAGCCTGTTGTACTTCATGTCTTCTTGTACTTTATTTAAGGTTCTGTTATATGATTAGCTAACAGATGGTCTTCAGTTATAAATATTTTTATCTCTTAATCTGTACCAGCTTAAAATAGGTGGTAACAAGCTTTAGATTGTTGAACTTTTTTACTTTCTAAAGTAGATATATGAAAATATAGACAGTGCTTTCAGTTGGCAGCTTGGTAAAAAGGCACTTCGGAAAGCCTTGTTTTTTGGAAGAAGGGACATACCTGTCCTTCTTGTAGACTCTGAATATAATATAATATAATATAATATAATATCTACTCTCTCATTTTTTCCAGTGCTTGTGCCTCCAGCTTTTGTTCAAAACCGTACCCCAGGGCGACCCCCTTCCCTAGCTGAACCACAAGACTTTTCTTTCTCTGGGCGTCGGGAGAGATTCACGTTTCGCCCTGCTCATCTGGAGATTCTTGAGGGTTACTACCAGCGGGACAGCTACCCCAGCGTGGAGAGAAGAGAAGACATAGCTAATGAGTGCAATAGAGTAGCACCTGTTCATGGTTAGGCCGCATTTTGTGTACTTTTGTGCTCCCAAACTGTGACGTGACTTCATTTATTATCCACACATGATCTTAAGGCTCGTTCCCAGTGAAATTATTATTCCATGTAGGTCAATCCGATTCTGCGGTGACTCTAGCTGAATGGAATCAGAAAAATAGGTCAGCATGCTTTCTCTTGTTTCCATCATAATCATATAATCACCTGCTTTTCTATATTCTACTTAATGCCAGGAGGAGTCACGTTGAAGACTTGGATCATTCTATGTAGAATAAAAGTTTCATTGGGAAAGAGCCTTTGTACACTGCAGATCAACAAATGTCTGATCAGTTAAGGAATGAAATATATTGTAGTACAGATAACATGTTTATAAAATATAAATAAAGATAAAAGAACATGTAAAAAAAAAACACTAGAACATGGCTAAGATTTGATGGTGTTAATTTTGTGTTGTAGACAGATAAATATGTATGCATATTTTAAATTGTGTATGTTGTATATTCACTACAGGAAGAGAAGTTACTCTGCAGAACGTCACCAACTGGTTTGCAAATAAAAGGAAAGAGATGAAAAGACTTGCCATGGAGGGTACGTAACAAGGAGAACATCAACTTTTTTCCTTAAGCCCCCTTTACACTGGATGGTGTCTTTTCTGCCACCAGTAGTATGGCCCTGTAAAAAAAATACTGGCCGATCATTGAGTGTGCATTCATTCTGCAACCAAAGCGATTCTTGTGCCTCCTTTCTATGATCACGACAATGCTGCAGGAAGGACGCCGTCCAGTGTAAAGGGGGTTTAAATGATGACTCTTCTGTGTAAGACCAAATTTCTGAATTGAAATTTTCTGACAGTGAGGTTGATTTTTCTAATAGCTTGGTAATCAATGTATTACTGATATATTATTTAATATCTAAGTATTGTGCAGTTTTAAATGTTTTACAAAGTCACCAAATGTTGTATACCAGATCACTGAGGTAAAGGTTGCTGCAAGTTCATATTCAGGCAGTAAGGACATTTTTGACACCCACGCAAACGTCCATTTTTGTCAATTTTATTGCTGATTTGTTTTTTCTATTTTAATTTTAACAACTGATCCTATAAGTGTGTGTATGTGATCTTTTCAGAGGGTCTCGACCTAAACACGTTAGGATTCCGCGGCAAAGGAAGACCCAACATGGCTGTTCTGAGCATGATGAAACAAGATAGTGCCAGGTCACCTGACCAAAACAGTGACCAATCACATGAAAGCAATTCAGAGTCTGGGCCCCAGGACCTGTCGCAGAATGATTCCACTAATGACGCAGAGCAGCTATCGATGGCAGTGGAAATAGCTGCAGTGAACCAAGCCATTTTGTCCCTGTCCGGAAAGGTCCATCAGACAAAACCACCAGTTGTTAAGATGGAGAATGAAGAGACATGAGAAAGGCACTTATGTCCATGTAAGACATTGAATTAAGTCCCCCCTCCTGTTTCACCCCATGTGGTGGATGACCATTGTTGCAGTTGTCAGATCAGATACATTGTATCAAAAACATAGGGTCATGTATTCAACCTGGTCAATACAAACCAACCTGTTCCAGCCTTCTTTTGAGTTATGTATTGTGTTGGCTCCACCAAAGAACATTTATAAAAGAACACAGACATAAAACAATCTCTAAGAGTTATCCAGTTTTGTATGGTCTGATACAATACCTAACAATTTTTAAACCTAGTTCTTTAAGTAGCAGTTGTTATAAAACCCAACTACTGTATCTCTTGCTTACCAAAGGAGAGAAAAATGGTCATGTTTAACCTTCTAAGTTGTCAGTGGTGGAAAGCTGTCTTCTTTGAGTTGAAATAGGTTGTATATAAATAACTAGAGAAGACGCCCAATAATTCCAAAACTTGCCATGACGTTTTTACATCATGGTCATAGTAGTCGTGGTTGTAGATTTAGTGTGGAAGCAACCAAGTTTGATGTTTTGTATATGGTGTAGCTGTGTAGAAAACAAGGTGCTGCAAAACTTTTGAAACTGGATGTTAGTCTTGGTCAATTTTTTGTTTGACAAATGATATGGTCATTAATAAGACATAGTATTTTCTTTACTTAAGTATTTGTATGGAAGTCTTGTCATATGATGTATCAGATAGATAGTACACAATGTATTAGTGAACACTTAGGTTTCTTTACAGGTGAAGTAAAGTAGTTAAGATGAAGGAGCAATACCAAGAATACAAAATGGGCAGTTGAAGGTGCCTTACACTATAGTTTTACATTAATAGGGATGGGAGTGTGAGGTTGAGTTTTTATTATATCCTTAAAGAAATCTTGCCTTATATTTCACTGAAAATGTGGTAATCTTCAGATATGTTATTCAAGTCAAGTTTCCAGTAAAGATAGAACAGTTCTAAATGTGACCATTCTTTTCATGCTGACTGATATAGGAGGTTTACCAGGGGAAACAAGGATTGTCTCTCTGTTCTGCTACCTTCATACCTGTGGCATGGGGGTATACATATGGGAATAGAGGAAAAACCCTGGATAAGCCTCATCACCCCCCCCCCCCCCAATATTAATCCAGCTTGGGTTGGCATATCTTTAATGTAAACATGACTGAAGCAGCCCATTGTTATAAGAAACCATAAAGGCCCCATTCAGAATAGGGGACTAACTAGTCCGAGGGTCAAATATGGTGACCCTCTACAAAGCTTGCCGTCTAATCTGCTAGTAGACACTAAATAGATATCCCATGGGGAAGTATTCAAGTGGGTCAGTCATATTTGACCATCAGACTAGTTAGTCCCCTATTCTGAATGGGGCCATAGTGTAAAGTTTGGAGAAATATCTGAGAATGTGTGTTATATGTGCAGACTGGAAGGTCTCTGTTATGGTGGAAATCTCATCCAGGAAAGGGAGTTATTATTATTATTATTATGTCCCAGTGGATATTTTGTGCTGTGGAGAAAATATCATTCTTTTATGAGATCTATATTAACTTTTTTCTGCAGACAGTATTTTATTACGGATATAACAACTACCTTTGGGTAAATTTCTCTCCTTAGCAGACATCCTTAGACATAAATGAATGTATAGACCAATTGGAGAACAGTATTTAGCAGTGTAATGATATTGTTGTATATAATAAGTAAAGGTTTGATGTAAGTCTTTTTGTAATTATTTTACAACCAATATATTGCTAATTTAAGTAAAATGACCAGAATGCCAGTTTTTTAAAATCTTCAAATTGTAAGTCTCTGTTATATGTAATAATTTTCAACTTTCAAGGATTGTGTTATGTATCGTGCTGATGATTGGAATAACAGTTGAAAAATGCCGACACTACCTTCCCTCTATCCATGCACTTGCCAAGTGAGCTGAGAGAATATCAGAAAGAGATTAATAGAGTAAAAGCATAAAGACCCAAAGACAAATTATAATTTGTTGTTTACTCCCTAAAGTGGATCAATATTTTTGCTTATACATTTGTGCATGTAACCAGAATTGACATAACATACTGGTTTTAAAATTACTATGGGCAGGAGTATTTTACTTTACTTACTTTTGTTGGCAGGTTTGCAATGTTAACAACAAGATTTTCGGTATCACAGATTGATTATTCCATCACAGTCTTGGATTCCTTACTTTTATACTCATTTTAGTTCTATGATTATTATCATATATGGTGGGGTACTTTAGTCTGAGCTTGGTCCACCCCCCATGCCTAGTGTGAATTCCAGGGGAAAT
The DNA here is from genome assembly GCF_051362555.1 of Lingula anatina. Taxonomy (NCBI): domain Eukaryota; kingdom Metazoa; phylum Brachiopoda; class Lingulata; order Lingulida; family Lingulidae; genus Lingula; species Lingula anatina. Next base: position 1,717,380 of record NC_141767.1, on the reverse strand, counting down.
ACTGTACATAGCTGTGTTGATTTTTTTACACTTTAGTGGACTGAACTGAACCAAAGACCGTAGGCTAGTCAGTATTGCAGATTCCAAGGTGCAATATCATTTTAATGCAATACGTTTAGTGGTCATCAACAATGTCTTTTTTTTTGTTAACAGTATTGTATTTGGTGTCATTTTTTTTGTTTGCATTGTAGATTTGATGTGGAAGATATACAAGTATTTGAAGAAGAAAGACTTGATGTATATTGCCTTTGTAGTAAAGGTACTTGTATAAAGAAAAATCAGAATAATTGTTAGATTAAAAGATTGTGTCATATTTTTTACTGTAGCAATGTGTAGCTTATCTGCAGTTCCTAGATTAAGTGTCATTTGAAAAAATTATTGGAGCAAATATGTTTGCATTTTCTCAGCTTGTGTTAAATATGACAACAGAAACTGATGTGTAGTGGACATAGATTCAGCCTTACAAGAATATGAAAAAGTTTTTGTTAATTTTTATCAATCAAATTTTTACATCTTGAAATTTTTTAATGAGGCTGATTTTATCTGCAACCATTAAACATTGAGTCTACGGTGAATGGTTTAGATTTAATGTTATTGATGAACCAAAACTTCAAATCTTGATGACACCTGCTGAGTGCGCCTTCTGGTGTACACATACACTGACTGTGTAAATAAATAAATCAATAAATAGCCTGTGTCAAATGACTTTATGGGTGGCTTGTTAAAATTCTTTTGTAATGCCAAATTTTGACTAAGGGACCATTCCCACAGATATTTGGATCTATCTATCTCCCTGGGGAGTCTTACTAAAATTTTGCTAACAACTTAACTGGCTTAAATGTCTTCCACGCCTAGTAAAGCTGTTAGGGGTTAATCATCTTTACCCCCTAGCCGCTTGGGTAGGCATGACGGACATTTAAGCCAGTCAAGTTGATAGCAATTTAGTGAGACTCCCCAGGGAGTTAGATTGATCCAGATGGATCGGTCTAGGCATGGGAACCCAGTCTATGGCCTACCTCTACTCTGTGAACACATTATCAGCAGAGGTAGATGAGTGGTCTGAAACTTGGGGTGGTGTTATTACATGTACAACTTATAGACCTAACTGGACTGGTGTAAGCGTACAGTTTGACACACGCACACGCACACACACACACATACACACATACACACGCACACTAAAATGATGAAATGAGACACATTTTCTAAGTAGATTAACATTACTATGTTTATTATAGAAGTAATTTTGCAATTTCTATGGCACTTCAGTAGTAAATTTCAGAATGTGATTGTTTCTTTTTAATCCATATTCGGTAATGACCCCGATCTTTTTAATGGGGAAAATGTGAATTTTACGGAAACTATTTTTTCAAGTTACATATTGTTAAAATTAGAACATTTCTTTTGAGTTGTAGCTACCTAACAGTTCTATTTTATAGAGAAAAGGACTACAAATACTACACAGAAATATATTTCAATGTTTCTAAAATTATGTATCTCAAAGTTTGATAATTTTTGCCCATTAAAATGATTGAGTCATTACTGTTTCTCTGCCAAGAGCCTGAGGGACTTCTTAAAAAATATAATTATATAATGTCACTGGAATACAATATAATTATAATTTGACTACTACATGATTATAAGATGTTCCACATTTAGCCCATTTACAAATAGTTACCCTTTGAAAAAACTGGTCTGGTGAGTGATAACTTCCTTTTACCATAGGATTTTTGTATAAATGTGACAAAATTGCAATAGTAATAATATTAAACATTATCAATTTATCACATAACAATGGTGTGTGATTTTAAATACAATTCACACCTTGTACAGTCTTCTACACTCAACACGTAACAGTCTGCAATGTGTTAGTTGAGATCACATACTCAGCAAAAGCCTATCAGGTTTTAAATTGCTTGAAACACATTTTCCTCTTTAACGACTTACATGCATTATTTTAGTAATGGAACACATTCTATCACAACATTACTGTTGGTTGGACTAGTAGAAAACCATTGGATTATTTTCGGAATTTGAAAAATGATTAATGTACTATTTAGTTTTTCAACATTTACACATAGATTATTTTCTATCAATGTAAAATTGTTTATCTTCTTTTCCTCAATTCAAAGGAAACAGACATCCTTACGGTACATTCAATGATTTTCTTATTGAGATTAGTTGATGATAAGTCCGTGATAGGTCGCACAATTTAATTTGAAATTCGTGAAATTTATTTCACCATTTTGCACGGAGTACAGGTACAGGGGCGAATCCAGGATTATTTGAAGGGGGTGGGGGGGGGGGGGGGGCGGTCCGCAGATGCGAATTCGAACCTCCCCACGCTCCCCATTGGCGTGGGGGCCGGGACCGGCGATAGGGCCTCGACAATTTTTGGCATTTTAGAGGACGAACGGTGCCATTGGTATTCTTTAGAACTATGATTCAGCTAGTCAAAATTCTAATTTCAAGAGGGAACCATTGGTGTGATTTTTTTCAGAAATCGAAGGGGGGTGGGGGGTGGGGGGAGACCCCCTGATCCCCTATAAATCCGCCACTGAAGTATGTATTCACTTTTCACAGATTTACCTTCATTCGTTGATGACATTGTCAATCGTTTTCACTGCTGTGTTTTCTGCAGTTTCTGGACATATCTTCTCAGCTATTTCAAAATAACCATTACCACGCAGAACACGGCAAAAATGACTCAAAGGATCTCTTTCCGGAGGACAGCTATACAATATCTCTAATAGTTTATGGCTTCCCTCCTTCAGTGAAGTTTCACACGCCTTCCTAACAGCTGTCCTATCATCAAAATCCAAAACTTTCTTTGCGAAAAGACCATCCACAATGAGTAAAGGGTTGAATCCTCCCGCAAGACTGATCCAATTGCTTTGTAGAATTTCTTGATGATTCTAAAATTTAATACAAGTTAAAGACAACTTGAATGAGAAAGAGTCTTATGTTTGGAACGGAGGTCACAACGTTTTGATATTATTGATATTCTTCAGATGAACTGATGTTGAGTTGTCACCGTGTCACCATTGTTTGAATGCGTTCTGACTTTCAAAGTTTAGTTGAAGGGGGTGGAGGTGAACTTCATGATTTTCTCAAATATTTTGCACAAAATGCTTTGAAATGGAATCCTTTATTTATTACTAGTTGTATGTTTTGAACAATAAATAAACTATCATATTCAGTTCTGTAGCCGTTGTTATCGTGCTATGTTGCCTACAAGATCTACAAGATCGACTTTAATACAATCTGGTTGGATCGAAATATAACAGTTTAAATCACGTACCTTGTACACGTAGATTTTCTTCCCTGATGCTGCTTCACATTTACACTCGGCAAATATTCCCTCCTTGATGTTATCACATAACTCGGCTCTCGATATTTTTTCATCTCCTAGATGGTACATATGAACGTGGTCCTGTAAATAAAACAACTGATTTTATGTTAGATCCAGGTGTCTCTGTCTCATTATCGACTCATTATTGAACAAATCAAACATGTGAAAGTTTTCTTTTGACATTTTCTGCATCTTAACTATATTGTTAATTGATTTTATAGAAATGTTATTAGACTATATAGAGTATTGTGTAAAAAATTGTCAAACATGGAAATAAACTCATATCATTGCAGTTTGTCAGATTCAATCATTCACTATGTTTAGTGTGGTCAGACTGTAATTGTCTCTTGGGTACTCACCAGCTAAATTCAGAGCTATTAAATAACTTGCCTAATTACGTTTCAAGTGACCATTAAATGAGATTGACTATGCTGTTAGGTATTATGTTATATTGTATCAAAATTGAAGAGAACCTTATTATGGGCACTGCTGCCATAGTGATCCTAAAGGAAAACGATGTCACTAACTCTTCTCAAACTTACAGGAAAGCAACATATGACTTAAATACAATTTTTGCTGGACAACAAGTCTGATTGGTTGATTTTCCAGGAAGTTGTACAGGTTTTTGTGAAAATTTAGTATTTCACAATTTGGCATTTTCATTTTTGACTTTTAACCTCCACGGGCTTGAAGACCTTTGTTAGTCACATTTTCTGAATACCCATGATACTTTTATATTATTATTAAAAATTGATGGACATTATGCTGTTAAGCATTATATTATATTGCATAGAAGTTTAAAGTAGAAAATTTCAATTTAAAACAAATTCTTAGGGAAATGTAAAATGTCAAATCCAAGGTTGCAATAAGGTTGTGAATATAGGACTTCCATCCAAGTTCAATATTAAATATAAGAGCTTGGGAATTTGCGAAGGGCGGTTCATGGTGAAAAATAGGCCAAAGGTCCATTCAAGTTCAATAGTAACTATTAGCGTATCTCTACCAATTTTAGAGATAAAATGTTTGGAAATTTTGTAAAGTTCAGTTCATAGTAAAAAGTAGGAAAAGGCAAAATTCAAGGTCAGAGGAAGACTGTCAATGAAGGAGTTCCTATTCAAGTCTTATTGTAAATATTGGCATATCTTTATTAGTTTTGGGAATATAAGGGTCAGAAAACTTGCATAGTGCAGTTCATGATAATAAGTAGATCAAACATAAAATTCAAGGTCACAATATGATTGCTGATATCACTTTCCATTCAAGATCAATATATGGGCTTATTTCTGCCAGTTATGAAGATATGGGTGGGAAAATTAGAAAAGTTCATGTTGAAAAATAGGCCAAAGGTCAAATTCAAGGTCAAAATATGAGACAAGAGACTATAGAACTAACCTTGGATCGAACTATCTTCGAGGGGATTCTCCCTGAATTGCAATTAACTTGGATGGAAGTCCTACATCCACAAGCTTACTGCAACCTTGGATATGACATTTTAAGTTTCCCCAAAATTTTGTTGTAAATAAAAATTTTCTACAAAAAATTAAGAACTCTTGTTTACTACATTTTGCACCGCTTGTCAAGCACAACATTGGAGGTGGTGTCCCATTTTTTGTTTTTCATATAAATGCGCTTACTCCAGCTGGTAGCACAATACCCAGAGGCGGTATCGCCTCTTAGATCCTCTTGGTTTTTTAAAAATTTATGCATTTTTTGTGAAATTTTCACCCTTCTCATTCTGGCATTTTCAAAGTGTGAATTTGAACTCATATGGGCCTGAGGCCTTATGCTTGTTACACATTTTACTGTAAACATCAGTATTACCTGTTGAGGATAATTTACATTTGCCGTTAAACATAACGTATTATTCCATTAGAATTGACAGTAGCCTATTTTGTGCATTTTTATTTTCTGCTTTTGTCTGTACAATTGACGGCTTTGCTGCATTGTTTAAAATGCAATTATCATGTTTTACTAACCTTTTCCTTCCACAAACAACTGTGTTCCTCTTGTAACTGACAGACTAACCCCACGGAATATTTCTGCCCCGGGAAACACGTTTTGCATATATTGTCCAAATGTTCGTGAACAGTAGCAAAGACTGATAATGCCTGTTGATCTATGGCACCCTCTGGTACTTTAGGGTCTGTGATCGTGGTAAACAAAATCACGTTTTGTGTATTACTACATTTCTTTTCAAGTATGTATCTGATTCCTTCGGATGGTTCTTTGAAGACGGCAAAATCGGAGTACACAGTTTGCTTAAAGCTCGTATTCACAGAGCTTTCGTCTACCCTGAGCAGTAGAGAAAAAAGCCTCCATAAGATTGGATTTGGCACAAATTTCCCAAAGTCCCAAACAAACTGAATTTCTTTGTTTTTCGAAACATTCCAAAGAGAAGCCCTATTTTCTTCGCTAGCAATTTCCAATTGATTTGGCACAAGGTAATAGGAGCTGGTGGGATCTTTAACGATTAAGTCACTATCTTCCAGAAGTTTTGTACAGACATTTTTTAAATCTTCAGGCGTCATCGATTGGCTTTCATTAAGGGTCTTAATCGTATCGCTTATAGCCGTATTCATGGTTTCTTCCCTTAAGACGCCATTTCCTTTTCCCTCTCGCTCTATCATGTTTAGAAACAACTCTACAAACCATGAATGTCCACACTGCGGAATGATAAAGTTTGTTGCACCGCCACAACAATAAATATCACCCCTGTCGCTGAAGTAATGGACAAAATTGTCAAAATCCTGGTTTACAACAATGCCTTTCTTCTTCACAGAAACTTTCAGGTCTTCCTTTTTCATTATTGGAGACAGCTTTGGCATATTTCTAAAAATTTTAGCCATTTGATCTTGGTTTTTCGTCTTTTAAATGCGGCAGTTGTTGCAACTTGCTGCCTGAGGTGTTTCCCTGCTTGGTCCCCCTTCAACGGTTTCGAATTCTCTACTTCATAAATATAAGTTTTTTCATTCCTGGCAATGTATCCATCCAAGCATTCTTTTTTCAAAAAACGTGTCAATTCCTCAGATATCGTTTGTCTGACCTCCTTATCAACACTGTCCCTGTGTGTCCCAACAATGAAGATAGGCCTATGATTTTTGTCAATTTCTTCATCAGGCAAACATATATGAGCCAACACGCAGTTTAACCAATAGCGAAGCTGTCTGGATTGTATGCGGAGTTCATTGCTATCTTTGAGTTTTTTAGCGGCTTCAAAGTTAAATACGATGATGTACACAGCGTCCTTTGGTATGAATAAATGATGGAAATAATGATATTCTTCTTGTCCTCCACAATCAATTAACATAAACTTAATACGCATGCCTGACATTCCATTCTCATATTTTGATTTTGCCAGTCTTATTTTGGTTAAATCAATACCCGTTGCCATTGCTTGTTTCACCTGCCAAAAGCCCCACATCTCGTATGCAACAATACTACCAACAGACAACAACTGATCTAAAAAAAATTCTCCAAGAGGAAAAGCGATCGTCCAGTTCATAAAATAGACCATTGCGGCACCTAGAATAAAGCCCAGTGTCCTTCGGAAAAGGAAATGTATATCGTAAACTTTTGCAAGAGGCCGGCCAATGACCATCCCTGTCGTGTATTCTAACATAGCACTAAAAAACACATTCAACAATATAATTACGTAATGATGGAAAGAGGAGGAATAAAAACAAACGATTATCGCTATCGTGAGCAAACAAATGTAAAACTGGCAAATCCAATACATTAGATATTTTGACGCGGTTTTGCAAAGGAAGATGGCAGAAGCATCCCCTATCCCAATTAACGCGATAACTGTTGTTTTCTCGCTCAGTAAATTCAAATATTTGCCTCTTTTTATCATCTCACATATGAGGGCAGTAGCAAAGTTTGAAACGACTAATTGAAGGCAAATTTTTTTCGTGTTGATTTTCCCTTGACATAATTTAGTACAAACCGTCAATGCAATGCTGGAAATGAGAAATATTGTTGATGCCTGCTGAAAGTCAATACACCACTCATATAACATTGCTAAAACAATTTGGAAAAATCTAAGAATACTACCTTGACTTTTGAGGCAGACAAAGCTGAAAACCAATGATGTTCCTGCCCTACACCCAAATCCTAACACAAACCCTATCACCAACCCGCAACAAAGAATACCACGTTGGAATACCAATAACAAGTCCGGGTTATCCATTCTCTGTTGCATATTGCTGTCAACGTATAGGATTTCGATACAGGCATAGCTGCAAAACATACTGAGAGCTGTACCTTCGCCAAATCTTATGCCCAAGGGCAGGTTGCCAGAAAAAAGGATTGTAGAGAATAGGCACCCTATGATTTTTAAAGAACATAACCCAAAGGGAAATGAAGCAAAAGCAACACATAGGCATAGTAATCCAAATACAAGTTTGGAATGTTGATCAAATGATGATCCCTGATCATCTGCTTGGGAAGCAGAATTGTCAGTCATTTGCACTGTAGCGTAACTAGCAGCATATTGCTGTTCATTTTCAGGATCCTTAACATCTTCCCAAGTGTCCGTTACGGCGGCAGTTTCCACGTGGTGCTTTTCATTTCCTCGAGTACTATTGTAACTTTTTACGAAATTCTTTTCTCGGAAATAGCGTTGCAGGGTTGTCTTTCCTACACCAGAATCTCCCAGGAATAATATTTTACTAGTTTCCAAATCAATTTGCCCATCTTTCAAGTTTTTTTTATATTTTTTACACAGATTAACACTTGTCCCAATAATCCTCCTGCTTAACGTCCCAGCACGTGCTCCCCATCGTCTGAACACGTCTTCTTGCTGTACCCAATTTTCTTCTTCCATTTTGGTGTTAATCAAATATTGGTGCATAGATGCACATGACTACGGAATTGTGAAACTGTCAAACGTGAACAAAACAATTGATACGAGGTGAGTTTTTTTAGATTGAAGACATGAAATAGAACGATGTGGACATTCTACAAAAATATTTTTCTTTCCTGGAGTCTTCGTAAATCGCGTTTTTCCCACTGAAACGACGGCCGTTTGTTAAGTTTTTAACGTATGTTCCAGGGGGTTGTTTTAACCAATCCGATAAATCCTCAATCGCTTTTCATAGTTGTCAAATGCACCAAACTTTGAGATAAGTTAAAAAAAGAATAGTCTTAAACGGTTCCGTTAAATTATTACTGGCAATTCTTACCATCATACCACAAGACGTGTCTGTTTCGTCAACGGTTTAAGCTATCCTGATCTGAATGCAAAGATGCATAACTGACCTCAACAGATTGTTAAAATGCCGACATGGTCCCGAATAATGCCGACGAAGACGTGAGCTAATAGAAAATGAACGGTATTAAATGGCGGTGATGTTTTGGCTACAGATATCATTATTCAGGCAACTTTAAAGGCTAGATCAATGTTGCTTTCTGAAAAAAAAAATCAATTTCCAATGTGCTGTGCGACGCCATTTTTTGTGCTATTGTTACCTGTTCAAAAATCGATTTGTTTCACAACACTGTTACTGAGTCGTGCAAACTTTTTTCCTATTCACACTGCCACAAAGAGCTGTGGTGCACCAAAGAAGTGTTTGCTTAATAGCCCTGGCGAGAAATAATTAATGGATCACCACCGGGCTGGTGGAACATATTGTTTTCATTTTCGTTTTTTGTCCCTGCCTCGCAGCCTCTCGGCAGTAGGACTGAACTTTGTCATTGATGTCCTAACATTTAGCTCCAATTTATTTTTTTGCTTCTTCTTCCTCCTTTAAATCAATGTTTTATTTTATTTTACTCATTCACATATATTTATTCATAATTTTATATTAAAGCAATAATAACTCTTCCTTTGAGATTCAAAATTCAGCAAGAAGTACACTGTAAACAACGCATGGACATATATTCTATTGCATTTTCCCACTAAAACGACTGTTATTGTAGTAAAACTAAAATCGATGCCTTTCTTCACGGTCGTCAACGCATCCGTTGCCAATGACGTTGAGGTGTCACGCGGATTCTCGCGTTCATTCGAGACCAAAAGAACATGGCGGGAAACGCGTCAGACGTAAGTTGTGAGTTTTTGTACAGTGCGTCAGATAACGAAAAGCCCAGAATTGCACACATTGTAGATATAAATGCATTTTGAGCAATAAGACGAATATATCTTATGAATCTTATATAATTGTTATGTAGTGTTGTTGTTGTTGTCTGCCTTTCCTGCGGTTTTAAGTAGGTCACCAGAAACTATCGCTCGATATCGCGTGGCTATGTAATGTCAGCGAGGGCTCCGTCAGTTAAAATCACGTAAGAGATTTTAACAAAAAAACGTACGTTTAGGAAAATAACCCTGGATTAACTTTGAATAATTGACCATTGGTAAGTACGGGAAAATTGCAGTTTTTTTCCAGGAAAATCGTATTTTTGGCCAAAACGAAGAGTAATTATGACTTTAACTATACACATCCTAACACAGTCACAAAGTTTAAGACTTAAAACATCTGCACAACTAAGGTATTGATGACACCGGACACATAAACTGAACATCGTGTCTCTGTAAGTCGACACATACCAGGTGTAACAGGAATGGTAGTTAAAAATGGATGTCTGGGGTCCCATTTGATTAGTACGGGTGAGGGTTGGTCGTATCAGTAGTAGTATAGGGGACGAATGTCACATACACAAAGTAATGGGGAACGGACTCTGGTTCCTATCTAACAGTCAGCAATGTGATGGTTGTGCTAAATGGATGTGTTCCTTATAATCTCCGGACGGAGACTTTTCATCAGGTTAAATTGATTTAACCATAACTACTTATTTAAGAGGCATTAAAATAACAACAAAAATCCTTTCAAAAAGAAACCGTCTTATAATCATAAAATATTACTGCTGAACCTGGCTGATATTGGAAGAGATATATTGAACTGTTTTCAGAATTACTAGTACTTGATGGAAATAGTACCGTTTGTTTCATCATTAATGATTTTGTAATTAAGACTGGTTGATGATAACAGTATGGTCGTTACAGCATTTGTCTTAAGCTTGTCTAATCCGTGTACATTTCGCCACTTTACACAGAGAAGACATTTAGAGGATCGTCTTCGTCTTCTTGTTCTTCATGTGCCATCACCGATGCAGTTTCAGACGAAGGTTGATATTAAATCATTGTTTGTTGGGCCAGATACTGGAGGGGACCATGTTCCTTCTCCAAATTTTTAATCCATTTTTGGGGGGTGAAGGGCTGTTGGCTCGCAAAGGGGCTCATCCGCCTTTTGACAGGTTTTGTTTTAAGTCCTGTAACTCATGGCTCTCAGCAGTTCGATTTCTATTTTTCTCTTCACAATTTTTGAGTAACCACAGCTTAACCCGGTCCCCACTTTTTGTAACTCACTCGCGTGTAACTCAAGAAAAACGACTTCATGTCATGGCTGTTAAACCTCCGACTCAGGAGCGCAGCATGCTTTCCCAACTCTGTGAACTTAAGTGTACCTTTCCCTTATAATTTTTATGTATGTTTAATTTTTCAACATTTCCAACCTTTATGAATATGAAACAAAATAAGACGATGATCATAAACGGAGAGCGTGCACACAAGAGGCGATTTCATGTCATCGCTGTTTAACTGCCAATTCAGGATCGCAGCGTGCTTGCCTGGTTCTGCGAAGCTAATTGTACTGTTTTCAGATAATTTTTGTATGTGTTTTATGTGATATTTTCCACTATTTATTAATATAAAGCAAAATACGATGCATATTCTAAGCGGAAAGCGTGCTCACAAGATCGGCGCCATGTTGCCCATGTCCCAATGTTATTACCCACTGTCGTGGACGTGCACATATAATTATTGTGTTGACAAGGGCGTGCGTGTGTGGGAGAGGGGGCAGTAAAGTATGGGCCAACAAAGATAATTTGGTAGACTGTCAGAAAATATTTCTGGATCCTCCCCTGTATATGAATGGATAGCACGGTTCCCTGCAACACAATACCGAGTATAATTAATATGGCTTTTTTCAAGATATTAACAAATAAAAACAGATTATATAAAAGGTGAAACCTTGTCACAAGTAAATGGAAAAAATATACGTAACTGTGCACCTATTGGCTTACATAATTTTGGCTTTCGGTTTTCTTCCTTTGACTTAATCAAATTTTTGACCTCTTTGCAACCCCACGTATGAAAATATGAGCGCTTTTTGTTTGGCTATTATTTGTCAATGTAAAACTGGCTGATACCAATCACATCAATTATTAAACCATGATAACAGCTCAAAATAATGATTATATTTTACAACCAAAACAAAATGTCAAATATCCATTAAGGGAACAGGAGACATTAAAAACACCTAAAATTAAAAACAAACGATCAATGAGTGACTTTTTAACAAGTGCCATATACAAGTTTCAGAATTAACTGATAGAGTTTTATTTCTTCTTTTTAACCTTGCATTTTAGTTATTTTAGTTATTTTTTTAACATATGTCTTTATTCTTTACATATTCCTTTATTCTTACTTACTAATGGTTTTATTCAACTATGATGCAATGTTTGTAATTATCCAACCCTCGTGTTGCAAGTTTGGTAATAATAATAGTAATAGAATAATAATTAAAATAAATAAATAAATACATAAAAAAGGCGGGGTGGGTTCGATTCCCACTCAGTTACTTTTTCTATTTTAAAATTATTATTATATACTTATTTCTTATCATGGTTCAATGATTGATGTGACAGATAGCAGCTAGTGTTATTGTGTTATGAAATTGTGTTGAAATTGTTGTTACGATGCGTTAGATGTTCTATAATACTGGTTATAGTTTTATATACTTTGTTCTGCCGGTTGCTGAAAATAAATTGCATTCTAGTTTATTTGTGCATTGCTACTTCATCTTCGCGAATCGTCATACCACTGTCACCCTCAACATGTTTTTCTAGGTAAATAGGCATTTTATATTAGGCCAACCCGCGGGGTATATTTATTTTAAAAGACAAAAAGATAACAATAAACTAAAGATTATTATGATATATCATTAATTTTTATTGTTTCATTAATATTCTTTTTACATTTGGGCTACTTGTGTACCTTCTAAAATAATGCAATCAACACAAGAGCAAATATCAACATTGTTCTAAACAGTAATATGCAAACATATATCTGTGACAATAGGAGTGTCAACCCTACTGAACCAATACTTTGGGGGATATAAATAACTGTGGAATGATATGCTCCTGGTATCATTTTATTAACATCAAATTTCACAAAAAAAAAAAAAAAAAAAAAAAAAAAAAAAAAATGTAGACCAAGCATTATAACTACTCAAGATCTGCCTACTTTGATTATTGATTACTTGATTATTGTATGATTACTCTGGTTCATGGGGTGACACTTCTATTGTCCATTGTGTGTAAGTACTACATGTAGTATAGTGATTAGTAAAATACACGTTTCTTTATCAGTACACATTCACATTGCAGTTCATAACATATTTTAACGGAAGGCCAGCTATACCATTAAACAGATAATATTAATTAATTCTAATTAATTTTCAATTACTAAATAAATAAATGTTTTATTAATTAGTCACTTCCAGTCCGTTTTAATTTGCTGAATTTGAAGTGACACATTTGTTATATTTCTAAGTAAATTTTTGTCTAAGTACCTTGAATATTAAAAATGCCGTATTATTAATATGTATTGTTTTTAACTGTATTTTAACAAAAATATTGTTAAACTGTACACACCTACCAGAAGACCCTTTATAATCTACATTACATTGATACTGCATAGGTAAAAAATATTTTTAATTCAAAGAATATCGGATCCATATCCTGGCACGATTTACCGGGGTATGTTATTTAAGTCTAATAAAAACAAGAACTTTTCATAGCATATGATATTCCAAAACTTTGAGAAAATCCTACTTCTCTATTAATTTATAAATGACATACAGGGAAAATTTTGTAGTTCCTTCACTACCACTTTAACACACTACAATGAATTATAGTAATAACACAATAGTAATATCAGATGCTTGTATCAAATATCCGCAATCAACACGAGTATCAAATGATTCATAAATTTGATCCACATTTAGGTTATTTATCACAATTTTATATTGTTATAGTTATATATGCAAATGCTTAGTTTACATTTTACATCTTTTACTGTTTCAGACAATTACATGTACACACCCCCGCGCACGTGCACGTACATATTTACAATCAAACATCGTTAGGACCAAGCAAGGTCAATCCACAGGGTATTTCATCTTATTTGCGTCAAAACATTTAGAAATGACATGAGAAAGCAATAATTCAGTAATTAACTCTGACATAAATTCAATATAAACGACAAGACTGCCCGATGTTATCAGTAATATCTGTCGACGCTGATCGTTACGTTACGTTGATTATAATATATTTTTTCATTAGCAAAAAATAAAAATAACAATGCTACACACCCTTTCTGTGATATTATCACTGTTTTTTATAGTTTAAAGAAAACCATTTGGTTGGTCTAATGAAATTCAAATCGGTAAAAAAAGAAATAAATAAAATGTGGTATTCAGGGCACCACTTTGATTTTCATTTTCAATGTACTTATGTAAGTCCACCTTAAAACGGAGTGTTACTTCGATCGGTCCCCTCATATGTATATATTTATATTAGGCATAATGGAATTTCTATTCCTTTTTTAATACTATGATTGTAGGGGTATATATAATAGTACGAAAAATTGAAATGCATTCTTCACGATCATATAAAAATGACGTACAATACTATAACAGTTAATACACAAATATATGAATTTTAGATAATTCTGAAAACTCATCGTTCACACACACACACTGTATATATATATATAGTAAACTGGTATGGTGAAAAATTACGCAGCATTTTCTTGATTTTGACTAATATGTGAACTCTGACATCCATCAGGTATAAGGGCACCACACATATACTACATGTACATCCTCTGGTTTCACTGCAAGAAGAGCCGCCAGATTATAACGGTCCTCTGTTGTTATAGTTTAATGAAAAGCATTCGATTGGTCTAATGAAATTCAAAATAGGTAAAGAATAGATAAAATTTGACATTCAGAACACCACTTTGATTTTCTTTTTTTTAATGTGCATCTGTGTGTCTACCTTTCGACAGTGTTACTTCGATTGATGCCCGCGTATGTAAATATAAATATTATGGAAAATGGAAATTCTATATTTTTTTACTACCATGATGGGGGAAGGGGTTTTATATATTATAATTCTATATATAATACTGAAATGAATTCTTCATTGTCATATTAGGATGAGCTACATGAGCTACTATAACAGTAAACATACAAATATATGGATTTTTGGATAAATCTGAAAACTTTCATCTTTCTCTCAAAAAAGTTATCTATCACACACAATATATAGTACAGTTTATTACAGGTATATATAGAGTGCACTGGTATGGTGAAAAATTATGCAGTATTTTATTGACTTTGACTAACTGGTAGACGTGAATCCTGGCATCCATTATGTTTAAGGGCACCACGCACACACCGCATTGGTAGCTCCTGTACATCCTCTTGTTTCACTGCAAGAAGATCCGCCAGATCACAGCGGTCCTCGTCAGCAAACCACTTTCGCAGGTGCCTGACAGGTTCCTTATCCAAGGGGCAGTTTAACACCTTATGTAATAATACACTGCATTTATCTGATGATGTTTGTTGGTGATTGATTTTTTCAATGTCTGACTTGTGAATGATAAACTTTGAATAAAGAAAATCTAGTAGTTTCTTTATATCAAACCCACCATTTTTAATAGAATACATGTGTTTTCGAAGATTCTCGAATTCAACTTCCCGCCTCCTTGCTTTCTGAAAAATAAGTGCACATCACACTTACAAACATATAGCCTAAAACTGACTTTATATTTCCAAACACCTGCAAAATCTATATTCTGATAAATGCATTTGCATTATATACGTATTTCTACTGTTTAATGAATTTCATATAAAGGCTCATTCAAATAAGGATTGAAGGTGTCCTTTGGCATCTTTCAAACTTCGGACCAATATGCTAAATAGATGGAGATAAACTTACTTTAACTTCATCAACTAAGTCCTCTATTTGAGATGGATTCACAGTTTCCTTCACTGTCTCTCCAACCCTCCTCAGTAAAAACATTAACTGTTGAAATGAAGCCTGCAGATGGCAGAAGACAAATTCAACAGGATCTGTAGGACAACAATCATCCCTCAACTGAAGTTCATGTACAACGGCCCTCCACACCTCTTGGTTTTTCAAAATGCCCTCTAAGTTTGCTTTCACCTCCAGAGGCAGATACCTTTGTAAAACCTGGACAAAAGTAGGTGGTGCAGCAACCATCAACTCCGGATCTCCACTCTGTTGTACAATGTTTTGAATGATATTATATGTATTTATAATAGGTTGCTCTGTTGTCTTCATCACTGCAGCCCCATAACCAGATGTAGTAAAATCAGCTTCACATAGTGACAGGGCTCGATTTGGTCTTCCATAATGCTGGTATAGAGCACACAAGTCTTGAAAGTCTGGAAGCTGTAGTTGTTGTGGCGATGACGGTGGCGTAAGGTGCGGAGATTGCTGACAATGTGCAAGCTGCTGCTGTTGATGCTGCAAACAAGATTGCTGACCTCGTTGTATTGATGCAAATGGCGGTTGCAAAGGTTCTGAAAACCCTGGGGCTGGGAGACCCTGCTGTGTCTGGTGGGACACCAAGGGGCTCATATCTGACTGTTGCTGCGAAGGCACATAGGGCCCTGTGGCTGGGAGACCCTGCTGTGTCTGGTGGGACACCAAGGGATTCATAACCAACTGTTGCTGTGAAGGCACTGAGGGCCCTGGGGCTGGGAGACTCCACTGTGCCTGGTGGGACACCAAGGGGTTCATAACTGACTGATGCTGCAATGTTTCTGATATCTCTTGGGCTGCGAGACCCTCCTGTGCCTGATGGGACACCAAGGGGTTCATAACTGACTGTTGCTGAGAAGGCACTGAGGGCCCTGTGGCTGGGAAACCCTGTATCTGGTGGGACATCAAGGGGTTCATTACTGACTGGTCCTGCATGGATGCTGGGGTTATCTGTGACTGGTTTCCCCCATACGACTTGGCATCTGGATGAGACTGTTCAGTGTCAGCTACCTTTGTAATCTGAAAGGGCAAGGCTATTATCAGACATTTAGATAATGTTATATATATATATATATATATATATATATATATATATATATATATATATATATATTCTTGGTCTAGCGTACAGTGCATGTAACCTAATTCATTTCTCGTAAACCCTCTTCTGGGTAACTTCACTGATATCCCGCAAAGACACAGTCTCTTCTCTTTAATGATACGGCGCTACTGCCTTGTCTCTATAGCCAATGCTTAGACATGTAATTTGTAAAGTAATGTACTGTACATTCGTTAAAGAGAAAAAGGTCAATTATGATAAATACTGGAGAGACATTTTTTTAAAATAAAAAAATAATAAAATAATATAAAAATAATAGTTGGTTACAGGGGAGTTGCAGGTCCTGGCACATCGGAGGGCAGTAGGGAGTAGGCAGTGGACGGGAATCAGGTCGAGGGCGGCCGAGTGGCTAATTCGTTAATGCACATTTTCTATTAGGAATTAGCGACAATCACAAAAATTAAGTCATTCTATGACAGTGTAGGAAGATTTATGACCATGTAGGAAGAGGTTAATTTTATCCTGTTGTGTTCTTAAGTGAATGCGGTCATTTCCGAGGATATTATCAATTGGCTTATAGAAATTACAGTAATTCGTCTGTTTGAGAGGGCAACGAAAGAAGAAGTGACGTTTGGAGTGTTTAAAAATAGTCAATTTTGGTTATAAAGATGACATTTGAATGATAGATCTACGCAAGCCCAATTTAAATATATTTCTTGTAATCTAGAAAGTTGTAAAGTGACATCAGAAAGAGATCCAGCAAAGAGTTCATTTTTAAGAGAATAATCGAGTAATGCCACACTTCTGTTCTTCTGTCCTAGACTAACATTGTTCCATGAGGACATAAGGAAGTGTTTCGGGCCTTTATGAGTAAATTTGGCAGGTATTATGTAATCTCTAACAATTGATTGTCTTGCGAGCGATGCAGATAGATTCCTAGATTCGGGGGAATAATTTATCTCTAGGAAGTACACTCCCTCCAGTATCCAACCCCGTTCTTTCCAACCACTCTTTCTCTGCAGATAACCATACAGAGATCTTTTCAATGAGAGAAAACTTTAGGATTTTACAGATACTGTATTTTAAATCATATATTCTTAAAATAAGAACATTCGTTTTGAGTGGCAGTAACAAAGAAGAGGGTTCCCAATAGTTCCATTACATTTATTCAGTAAGAGTACCACAAATGCTACCCCCTGTATATACAAATACTAGTTTATTTTCAATGATACAAAAATTATTTAATTTGAAAGGTTGATAATTTTCCCCACTGAATAGAACCAGTCATTACCAAATACCAATATGCCATGTACTAAGTACTACTATTAACCAACTTTCTAGCTATAGAAGGGTGAGATTGTCAAAACCTTTGTGCAATGAGATGACTCTTTGTGCATTGATGCTATAAACAAATTCATAGATGACTGTAATATGACATTACCTCATGTAATGGGTGACACACTTCAAGCTCTACTGACGACAGCTGTGCAGCTTCACCCTCGTGACCCTGTTGGGCCACCAGTATTTTGCTGGTGACAATTTTGGGACATGGTGCTGTAGGTTCAAGGTTCAAAGAAAAGAGACAATGTGGTTTGTTGTCATCTTTCATTTTCCTGTAATTCAATGTCTGAAAAAAAGAGTTTAACTATAAATGTGCTTTAAAACAAAAATAAAAATGCCACAAATTTATGCAACCCAACACACTAAGGAAACTGCATCCAATATGTGTTTTTAAATGAAAATGTATAGATAAGCAGTATAATATCTGAAAAACAATAAAAATGCAAATATGATTATTTGAAGAACTTTTACATTCAATTTAAATGATATGTTTTATCTTTTTATACCTTTATATCTTCCCCTCTAATAGGAATCCACCCTTGATAGTCTTTTAAAGTAACCAGTACATCATGGTTTTTTTCACATACAACCTCCTCATCATTGTCAAGGTCACCCTCACCTTGGCCACCTTTGCTATGAGGACAGATATAAAGTTTGAAGATTCCATCAAGCGCTATTTGCTTTAGACCCATCCTTTTAGCCCAACAACCAAGTGCCTGGAATATGCAAGTGATGGCATTTCTTTATAATTTTGATACAAGGAAGAATAATTTTAGCATATTCATGTAAAATAAAAATTTATCAGCATTATGAATAATAAAAAAGAAAATGGTTTATCCCAACTGTAACTTTAAAGTATTGAAATACACTAAACATTGGTCACATATGGGACAGATCCTTGTGTGCTGACTAGGTACTGTGTGCCTCAACTAACACAATAATAATAATAATAATAATAGTAATAATAATAATAATAATTTATTAAGATTGCAACCCAGTGGGTTGAAGTTGTACATAGAATGTTATGAACATTATAATAATAATAAAATAATATTTGCTTGAATGAAACTGAGTTAAAAGACTGTTCTTAGGATAAAAGGCAACATTATACTATTAGAAATTTTAAAATGCATAGGGAATAAAAGAGCATCGGAATCTATCGTTCTTAAATTTTGGCACTTTGTATCTATTGTTTGATCTTAAAAGACGATTGGATTGCTAATTTAAAATGTGATTCAGTTTGTCACAGGGTTCAGTTATTTCGTAAAAGAACGTTTTGCACAGATCTTCCCTTCGTTTATCTAAAGTACACATATTTGCCAGGTTCAGGGCTTCATCATAGTGTAGGTCAGGGAAAATAATTTTCAAAGCAAAACTTTGGACAGTCTCTAAGAGTTTGCGTTGCTCTATAGTTAGTCCTGGTTGCCACACAGGGCAAGCATATTCTAGAATTGAGCGCACAATACTTTGGTAAACTTGAATTAAGTCAGCAGGGCTGAGCTTAGCTCGCTTCAGTTTACGGAGGAAATACAGTCTTCCACATGTCTTTTTATTTATATAAGCCACATGAGTACCACATTTGAGGTCATTGCTAATATGGATGCCCAGAAGATTGAACTCTGTAATTTCACAGATTGGCGTGTCATTTATAACTGTTGGTGTGAGGTCTGGTTAGAAGAACATGTAAAATTTAGGGTTGCTCTTGGTTTTTTTGGCATTCAGTTTCATATTGTTAATTTGTGTCCACAGCACTATTTCGTTACTTGCACTTTGCAAGCCATACACTGTAGTATCGTCAACATATTTTTAGTCTGGGCATCTGGATTTACAGTCAAGATGCCCAGACTACAAATATGTTGACGATACTACAATGATCAGTTGGTAGAAAAATGTGTTATTGTCTCGCAGTTGCATGTCCATGTAGCATTACCGTAATTTCATCCAGAGTACTGCGGATACACTTCACAGCAATCAAAAGCAGCTCTGTCTTTGGATCAAAAATCCCAAATCCTGCAGCCAGCATCTCTTTCTTTGTCGATGATGTGGTGTATTTACACAGGTTCCACAAAGCTACAGTGCACCTGCAAAGTGTCAATGTATACATTTATCAATGCATTTATTGGAACAGTACTTAAAAGTTTTAAAACTTTTAAAAGTGAACGAAATAGTTCCAGTTATGAACGCTAAATAAAAAATAAAACTGAACTAGATGATCCGAGGTGATACTGCCTCCAGGTAATGTACCACCAACTGGAATAAGCGCATGCGTATGGAAAACAAAGAAGAGATACCACCTCCACTGTACATGTTGTGCTTGCCAAGCTTTGCAAAATGCAGTTAACAAGAGTTCTCAATTTTATTTGTTGAAAATTACAATTTATAACAAAATCATGGGGAAAAGTAAAAGGCCACATCCAAATTTGTGAAGAGCGATTCATGGCAAAAGCAGGTCAAAAGTCAATTTCAAGGTCACAGGAAGACTGCCAATACATTAGTTCCTATTCAAGTTCAGAAGTATCGCTAGGCATATCTGTGCCAGTTTTGGACATATAAGGGACGGATAATTTATAAGATTAGTTCATGGCAAATAGTAGGCTTAAGGTCAATTTCAAGGTCACTGTTAGATTGCCAGTATATGACTTCTTATTAAAGTTTAATTGTAACTATTGGCGTGTCTCTGCCAGTTTTGGAGTTATATGGGATGGGAAAATTGCAAAGTTCAGATCATGGGAAAAAGTAGGTCAAAAGTCAATTTCAAGGTCATACATTGCCAGTATGACTTCCTATTCAAGTTCAATAGTAACTATGAGCGAATCTCTGCCAGTTTTGAAGATATAAGGAACAGAAAATTTGAAAAGTACAGTTCATTGGGGCAAGTAGGTCAAAGGTCATATTCAAGGTCACAGGAAGACTGTCAATATATGAATTTCTATTAAAGTTCAATAGTAACTATAGGCATATCCCTGCAGTTTTGGTAATATAAGAGATGGAAAAACTGCAAATTTTAGTTCATGGTGAAAAATAGGTCAAAGGTTAATTTCAAGGTCACAGATAGCCAGTATATGAGTTCATACTCAAGCTCATTGGCGTATCTCTGCTAAGTTTTGAGTTATTTCACATTTTATTTTCACCATTACAGTAAATCTTGCAGCATTGTACTTTTGGATATAGCGCATTCGTAAACTGTATGGAAAAAAAAAAAAAAAAAAAAAAAAAAAACAGACAAAACCTTCAGTGTTGTGCTTGACAAACTATAAACTGCAAAAAAAAAAAAAAAATAGAAATAGAGAGAGCTAGTTTTCATTTTCAGCATCTAATGGCTGTGAAAATGCACTGACTGACCCCAAACTCACGAAGATAAAAGATGACCCTAAGTGTAACACCTATCCATAATAGTGTAGGTTAATTCTGTGTAGTTTCTGAAAATCGGCACAAATAAGTTTTATTTTGCAAAAAATTCCCATTATTAGAAAATTTGGCACACTTGACCTTGAAAAAAAGGTGAGAGGTCAAATCCAAGGGCATATTTGAAATATCTACATATGACTTTCAGTCAGCAATACCTAGAAATTTTTCAGAAATTCCTTCAGTTTGGGAGATATTTAGCATTTAATTTTGCAAATTTTGGACAAGGGTACAGTGTACATTGCGACGATGGCCACACCTAGACCAGTGCACTGACAAAGCCCAAAATTCACAAGAATCGAGTTTAGATTATATTTGACCTACATACAAAAGATGAATACATGGGCTCTTGTATTTGAGGTGAAGAAGCGATAACGGTGATGTGGTGGCGGAGCCGGTGTAACAGTAATCCAAGTCCCCCAGGACTTACATTACTTGGGAGCCTTTGTCCTACGGACATTGAATCCTTGTAGAGTACAGTATGTCCTAGGACTTCCATTCCTAGCAATGCATGCCCTAGGACTTGCATTCCCAGGACTTAGTGTCCAGGCGGTCTTGCGTCACTAGAACGTGCACTCATGCCACACCGGCGGACGATACCAGTCGGGACTAGAATCATGTGTACCGCTAGCGCAGGGCTAGTGGCCCAATAAGCTCCTAATTGAACATGAGCTGTATTTTTGTGCTATAAAATTATCCTGTTAGGCCACACTTTTTTATTTTTATGGATGACATCCTCTGGGGACCCCAAAGTCGGTGCGAGCGGGCGAAAAAAAAAAAAAAACAGTCCAAAAAAAAAAAAAAAAAAAAACTGCTTAAGAAAAGTTATGTTTTCAGTACACAGCTGGAAACACTAATTTACCACAGAAACACGTATCAAACTAACAACATGTCTTTATCCATGCTCTCAAAATATTAAAGCATTGTGAACAGGGCCTACTTCGTAGAAAGGTAAAAAGTCATGAATATAGGCCTATATGCTGCATATTACCAAATCTATTTAAGGTTATTTCATGCATTCTGTTGGTATAGAAACCAATAAAACAAATATCAAATAAATAGCGTGTCTTTATTTGTACTCTCAGAAAATTAAAGCATTGTAAACACTTCACAGAATTGCTAAAAAAATTAAGCAAAGATAGGCCTATGCTTCCTACTACTAAGGTAATTTCGGTCGATGCCATTTTGTCTACTTCGACTCACACGCTAGCAGCCAACTATCGGGTGGCCTGTCCGACCTTCAGTCCACCAAATACCGCGACGCTCTTGTCGACCCTTTTTTCGCTCCAAAAAGAAACTGGTATGTGCTGCTTTGGACAGAATGTCACTGAAATTTTCCGGGCGATGATTGCTGGCCGCGGCCAGCCTTTCGTAAAATTGTAAAAGGGTGATATCTCCATGTCCAATATCAATGGCAAACCAATCCAAAACGACGGCCCCCGTTCTCTTTATGACTTTAATTGTCGTGTATTTTGAAATTAATGCTAGAGATGAAGTTGACGGCAAAACGGCCATATTTCCATGTGGTGATAATACGCATGCGCAGAAAGCTCATTTTCCACACTCGGAACTACTCGGATGTCTCCGCAGTCGACAATGACAGTATGGAGCTTGCGGAATTAGCAGAGAATTGCCGATTGCATTTTCCGGCAAATTCAATAACGATGTTTGCGACAACCGACTTCCTTTGGGGGGGGGGGGGATTTTTTTTTTTTTTTTTTTTTTTTTTGGAGAACGGACGAAAATCGGTGCGCGCGCAGGATGTCATCCATAAAATTAAAAAAGTGTGGCCTTAGAAGTAGGATGATAAGTCTTCCATCCCTTACCTTACGTACAGCTATTAAAGATAATAATGCAG
Organism: Lingula anatina; assembly: GCF_051362555.1. Taxonomy (NCBI): domain Eukaryota; kingdom Metazoa; phylum Brachiopoda; class Lingulata; order Lingulida; family Lingulidae; genus Lingula; species Lingula anatina. The sequence continues at coordinate 1,694,229 of NC_141767.1, read as the reverse complement.
TATAATGCACACAGAAAATAAACAAAACACAAACAAATAATAAAAAATAGCATAACTGGTCAGATGAAGCTTAATTTTCAGACTTCGCCTGATTTTTATTAATATTTATCAAAACTGTAAGTTTTAAGATAAAAAGTAAACAGTTTTTCTTTTAAATATAATATAATATAATATAATATAATATAATATAATATAATATACAGGGGTATGCTAAAAATACATGTAATTTTAAAGAATTAAAAGTACAAATTTCCAATGCAACAAGGCAGCAAAGCTGTCAAATGTACAGACAAAAAGCAGGAGATAACTATGCACAAAATAGGCTACTGTCAATTCTGATGCAAAAGTACATTATGTTAAACTGCAAATTCAACATCAAATTTTAATTATGCTCAACAGGTAATACCAATGTAAGTAAAATGTGTAACAAACATAAGGCTTCAGGCCCATGGCATTTCAAGTTCACACTTTGAAAATGTATAACTTCCAGAAAAAGAAGCCAATTAGACTGCTTTTCCAACTCAGGCTGCATTTTAGTCCTGTATTTCTTTTTTGAACATTTGGCAATCATCACTAACATGGTTTTCCCATAATGGTCATTATGGCAGCAGCACCCAAAATTGTGTTTTCTTTTATTCTGATGCAATATTACATAATGGTTAACAGCATAATGACCGTCAATTTTTAATAATAAAATATACGTATCATGGATTTTCAGAAAATGTGACTAGCATGGGTCTTCAAGCCCATGGAACTTCAAAGTCACACCTTGAAAATGCCAATATGTGAAAAATTAAATTTTCATTAAAAAAAAAAAAGTTTAACTAGCAGAAAGAATTACCAAACAGACTGCATTGCCTACTGAAGCTGTATTTTAGTCCCATGTTTCTTTCCTGTAAGTTTGAGAACAGTAAGTGACATGATTTTTCTTAAATGGTCATCATGGGAGCAGTGCCCAAAATATTTTTTTCCAAATTTTGATGCAATATTACATAACGTTTAACAGCATAATGACCATCAATTTTTAATAATAAAATATTAGTATTATGGATATTCAGAAAATTTGACTAGCAAAGGTCTTCAGGCCCATGGAACTTCAAAGTCACAACTTGAAAATGCCAAAATGTAAACAAGACAACACTATTCTGAAATGGGTTTATTTCCATTTTTAACACTTTTTTAACATAAAACAAAATTAACAGTTTACTGCCATTTTTATATGATCAACTAAGAAAATTGATGAGATGTGAAAAATATCAATAGAACAGTGTCAAAAGTCCAATTTCCTCCATTCTGAGTTTCTGAACATAGTGAATGATTGAATCTTACAAACTGCAATGATATGAGTTTATTTCCATTTTTGAAACTTTATTACACAATACACAATAACAAGTTTACCATCATTTTTACAAAATCAACTAACAATGTTGTAAAGATGCAGGAAATGTCAAACAAACACTTTTACAAATCTTATTAGTTAAATAATGAGACTGTTAACATGCCTAAGAATTGAATCTGAGGAAATGTTTAAAAACAGCATAACTTATAAAATAATGGCCTGATTATGCTGATTTTCGAACTTGACCTGCATTTTAGTAAGATTAATTACTCCTGTGAGTTTCATGACAACAGGTCTATCGGTTTTCCTTGAAATGTGTTAACAGTGTTGCACATATGCTGAAAAGTGAAAAAAACATCATAACTACTAAAATAGTGGCCCGATCATGCCGATTTTCGAACTTGATCTGCGTTTTAGAAAGATTAATTACTCCTGTGAGTTTCATGACAACAGGCCTATCGGTTTTCCTTGAAATGTGTTAACAGTGTTGTATATATGCTAAAAAGTGAAAACACAGCATAAATACTACAATAATTGCCCAAACATGCTGATTTTCGAACTTGACCTGCGTTTTATGAATATTCATCAGCTGTGTAAATATAAAGCCAAAAAGTAAAACTGTCTTCCACTTATCGTGTTAACGATGAAAGTGCACGGCGACGGCGACGGCGACGGCGACATCGACGGCGACAGGGACGGCGACAGGGACGGCGACGGCGACGACAGACGCAGGTGATGGCAATATGTACAGACACATCTGTGTCTGTACATAAAAATGGTCAGATAAAGCTATATTCAAACTCGACCTGTATTTTAGTAATATTTGTCCGTCCTTTAAAAAGGTGCATGATGACGGCGAAGACGACAACGACAGATGCAGGACTAATGTGATGAACATGACTGGTGGCTTTTTATGTGCACACACACTGCACTTTTCTTATATCTGTAAATGATATTTATAAACATATGTAATGAATCAAGTTTTCGTAAAATGTGGAATAAAATGTAAATTTAGTACCTGGTTTGGCTGTAGATCACCACAGGGTCATTTTCATGGGTTATCCACTTACAAGTCCCCAGCAGATCAGTTTTCGATGTCCAAAACTTTATCTCCGTCTTCGCATCATCAACATTTGGTATACAGTGAGGAAAGCTGAGATAGACTGGTTTCTGAAAGGTTAAATCATGAGGACCGCATACGACAATGGGGCTTGTTCTTGTCTGCTTGCCTCCCAAATGAGGGCTGTCACCTGGTCTCCAGCTGACTCCAAGGTACATTTCTGCCACTGTGCCTTCAGGAAGGGAACCCTCTGACACCACAAGTGTGACCCCTACTTCCTTCAAATGAACATAACCACCACGACTGTCCATGAGGAACTTCTGAATGTACATTCCTGATGAAATCAATAGTAACGCACTTTTATTTTCGTTTTTGTTCCCCCGAGAGAATGTGTCATCTGTAAAAATACAAGTCATGAGATATTTGGCCTGTAAGTTAATTTGTGTGCAAATTTACAAATGTTCAACATTCTGATTAACTATAACACACACATACACAAACACACACACACACGAAAGATAATAGAAAAAAAACACCACTGTGGTGAGACCTAGTGAACCAGTTTATATGTATGACAAAAAAAAAATGCACTCACTTATTTGTAACATGTAGGCTTTACTACTGTGATTGTCAGATAGCCCGATGTCCCTATGCCCCGCAGGTTAGATTTGACCGACAGTAATATTTTGCTGACATACATGGGCCAGATCTGTCCAACAGGCCAGCTGTGTCTGACAAAACTGAGCTAGGTTTGTCCATTAGAAATACAAAGATGGTTAAATACACGAAGAGACCTAATAAACCCCTGGATAAATTTGAACATGTTTTGTTAATATCGAATTGTAACTAATGAACAGAGGCAATGGTTGGTTTATAAAATGAGACTGGCTGGTAGAATGCTGTTATAAAAATGTAGGCCAGCTTCACACAAGAAAGAAAAATTAGTCATATGAGAGCGATGTCTGTTTTTTTATTTTCTAATATGAAATGAGTTTCGTGAAATTACAGGGAGTAAAATGAGATTATTCAGTAAAACAAAAAGTTACAAGCTTTCCATATATTCAAAATCACGTTTTCATTCTTTTTCAATTACGTACATGAAAAATTTTACTATTCAGGTATATTTACAAAAATCACAGGCTACGAGGATTTAAAAATTAAATGAAACTGTGGAGACTGACCATAATATCCAGCTTTTGTTGGATATAACCTGTCTGGTCTGTCAAACAGATCTGGCTCATATATATCGGGGGGTTTTGGTCATCAGTCAAATCTGGCCTGTGGGACATATCTGGCCATCTCAATTTCCTTGCTTCATTTTTTAAAATTCATGTGCTACTGTCTAAGCTAGACACTGAATGTAATCGAATGATGTCAATGGTTGTAAGCAAACCTTTCATCCTTTCAGAAAATGCCCCTTGCTGCAACTCATCTTCAGAAAGAACTAGAGATCTGGAGTCATCAGAACCAACCTGATCACAGCAAAATTAATAAAATCAAGCAGTACTTTGCAGAACGAATACACAGAATTATTAGATACAGGTTCTTTTCAGACACTTACGCCTTTGTTCTTTACCTGACTTTTGTCGAATTCATGTTGCGTTTATGCCAGTATTATGCTTTTTTTGCCGCAGGTTCAAAATTTCATCCCCTAACTTAAAAAATGTTCTTTAACAAAGGAATTACTAAATCAAGATTTAAAGTTTAATACATTTTCCTTTTATCCTGTTACAGGTAGGATGCAACATTACACGTTAATTACTCACCTTTTCAAAGTCCCTGACATTATCAACTGTTTCCACCGCCGTAAACATGTCGTTGGCAGTTTCTGATGATGGGTCCAATAGAACAGCGAGGTGAGGGTACTTTTCACGCAGAGCGCTGCACAAGTGACGTATAGGATCCCTTTCTGGAGAACATTTACACACTCTTTTCAGTAGTTCAAAACACCCCTCTTTCCGTGAACTATTGCATGCTTTCCGAATAACATCCACATCATCTATATCCAGAACCTTCTTTTCAAAAAGGTAGGACAAGAAAGATTTAGGTTCGAGGTCATCTTCAAGTTTTGTCCAATTTTCGCTTAACTTTTTGAATTGTCTTTCAGTTTCCTGGTTTTTCTAAAATGAAATATTTATTATAACACAAAATGAAAGAGTCAGTGACAGCAAATCAATATGCATTATTCACGGTATGGCAATGAGCTCACCTCTCCGTTCAAATGTTCACATATTGGAAATAATCCAATGAGTTTCATTATAACATCCAGTACCTTTACAAGACAGGAATAAGAATTTTCTGCAAAAGTACAAACATCAACTTTGAATACAAAAGACGGTAAATGCTCTACAACTGTAAAAGCTTTCAAAACATTTCAACAGGATGCTTTAAAATGAACTTTCTTTTCAATTTGTAACTTTTGTTATAAAGCGGCATTAAAGTGAAACCAACAGAATTAGGCTCTCCTCTCTACCTTTCTCGATGTGCTTTTGTATTCGATTTTAACAAGTATATGCTCTCACTTTAAACTTATAATCCACCGTGTTAGCGTTGACCATATCATATTAAGGTCTAAAAGCCATTGTGTGTTATAAAGGCAAAAACAAAACAAACCAGAATTATGTAATTGAATTAGCAAACGAAATTATACCAGCAAATGTGATGCAACAATATGTGCCCATTGCTTACCTTGTCAGAGTACAGGTAGATCTTCATCTTTGGGGCAGCGCCACACTTAGAAACAGCAGATATTCCCTTAGGAATATTCTCAAATAACTCGAACCCAGATTTGTTGTCTCCCAGATGGTACAAATGAACGTGACCCTACAGATAAAACATCTGAACTGAAAGCGCATGTGTTGCCTCATTTACATACTTAATGTAGAATATCGAAAGCTTAATTTATATTAGAATGGAACAGTATGATTAATCACAGTGATTAAACATATCAGCTTCCTAATCAGTCGTAAAGAATGATCTGCGTGCTGAAGATTCGTTTTGCTCTTACTTAAGCAGTGTAAAGTTGGGAAACGTCTACAGAATTTTCACTCCATTTTCGTACCTGAAAGGCAACTTTTCTCATTGGCAGAAGGTGTAATCAAATCATTAAAAAATTACAACTGTATGTTTTGTTATAAAGCCAGATTTGTTGTCTCCCATATGATACACATGAACGTGACCATACTGATAAAATTACAGTAATGCACATTTGCTCTATTGTTATATGTACCCAAACCCAAACAGCATTAACATAAGAATTGATTGATGTTAAATAAAAAACATTTGCCCACTTTTTCAAAGACAAGAATTTGATTTCTGAATTACATATATGAGTTGTTTTGCCAGTTATAGACCATTTATTCTAAATACAAGTGAGAGAACTTGCTCACCTTTTCTTCCCACAAACAAGTTTGTTCGTCTTGTAGCTGACAGACGAGTCCCACGGAATATTTTTGCCCAGGGAAAGATGTCTTGCATAAATAACTCAATTGTTTCTGAAGATTGGCAAAGACCTCGTAAGTTTGCTGTTCTATGGCACCTGCTGGAAAATAAGAGTCTGCACGTGTAGTAAACAAAATCACGTTTTGTGTATTAATGGATTTTATCTCAAGTTTGTACTTGGTTCCTTTGGATGGTTCTGTGAAGACAGCAAAATCAGAGTACACAGTTTGTCGAAAGTTCTTTTCCGTGAAATTTATGTCACCGCTAATTTTTAGCAGAGTAGAAATAAGCCTCCAGAATATTGGCTTTGGTTCAAATTCCCCAAAGTCCAAACCAAAACTAATTTCTTTGCCTGGCGAAGTTTTCCAAAGATGGTCTTTGTCTTCTTGGCTGGCGTTTTCCAACTGAGACGGCACGAGGTAGTACGGGCTGCCAGGGACCTTAACGATTAAGTTACTCTCTTCAAGAAGTTTACCACAAATGTCTTTTAAATGATCTGTGTCTTCAAATGCCAGTGATTGGCACTCAGAAAGGGTCTCAATTCTATGCTTTAATACCTGATGCATAGTACTTTCACTTAAGATGCCTATCTTGTTTCCTTTTCTTTCAGAATTCATATTCAGGATTTCCAAAAACAAGTCTACAAACCAGGAATGTCCATGACGCAGGACAACAAACCCTGTTTGGCAATCGGCACTATTGCAACAATGAAGGTCCCCCCTCTCGTTGAAGTATTTGACAAAATTTTTAAAGTCATCCACGTCTTTAACGACGCCTTCTTCAATGACAGTATTTTTAAGTTTTGAGATTGTCATTATTGGAGATAAATCTGGCATGATTTTCGAAAATTTAAGCCATTTGATCTCCATTTTTTGCCTTAGCGAAACTGCAACTGTCGCAACGTGCTTTCTGAGGTTTTTTCCTTCTACGTCCTCCTTGCACTGTCCTGAATTCTCTACTTCAAATATCAGAGTACCCTTATTCCAGGAAATGTATTTATCAATACCCTCTTTTTCAATCAAACGTGTCAATTCCTGAGAAATCGTTTGTCTGACCTCCTTATCAACACTGTCCCTGTGTGTCCCAACAATGAAGATAGGTCTGTGATTTTTGTAATTTTCGTCATCAGGCAAACATATATGAGCCAACACAAAGTTTAACCAATAACGAAGTTTTTTAAATTGCATGTACAGTCTGTCGGCTTCTTTAAGTGCTTTGGCTTCTTCAAAGTTAAATACAATGATGTAAACAACGTCTTTTGGTATAAATAAATGATGAAAATAATGATATTGTTCTTGTCCTCCACAATCAATCAACTCGAACGCATATGCTATACGCATGCCTGATAATCCATTATCGTATATTGATTTTGCCAGTCTTATTACAGTTAAATTGATTCCCATTTCCATTACTCGTTTCACCTGCCACGTATTGTATACAAGAACAATACCAACAGACAACAACTGATCGAAAATAAAATTCCCAGGACGGATAATGAATGTCCACTTCATAAAATAAACCATTGCCCAACCTAGAATGAAGCCTATTGCTCGTCTTGCATAGACAGGCATATCGTGAACTTTTGAAAGAGACCGGCCAATGACCATTGCCGTGTATTCTATCATAGCACTGCTAAAACAAGCTATGAAGATAATCATATAATGATGAAAATCCTTTTCCATATACTCTAAGATGAGGCCACAGAAGAAATAAGAGCACGAGATTACTGCCATCATGTAAACGGACAACCAAATATAAAACCGTTTATGCATTAGATACATGTATGATGTCGTTTTTTTGAATATGTAGAAGCCAACGGCAGACCCTAACCAAATTAAACTGATAACACTTGCTTGCTCGTGGTTGTACATTTTCAAATATTTCTCTTCTGTTAATAATTGATATATGAGGGCAGTTGCCACGTTTGAAATGATGACTTGAAGACTCAATTCCATGACGTTTCGTTTTTCTTGGTATATTTTGGCATATAAAGCATGGCATAAAATCAAAATAGAGCTGATGATAAGAAACATGGCTAATGCATTTTTAAAATCATGAACCCATTTGTAAAGCATATCAGAAACAATTGGCAAAAAATTACTGCCTTGACTTTTGAGGCAGACGAAACTGAAAACCAATGAGGTCCCTGACCTGCACCCATATCCTAACACAAATCCTACCACTAACCCGCAACAAAGAACACCAAGAAGAAATTCTAATAACAAATCAGGGTTGTCTATTCTTTTTAGCATATTGCTGTCAAAATATAGAATTTCAATACATGCATATGTGTAAAATATACTGAGGGCTGCACTTTCAGCACATTTGATACCGAAAGGCAGTTTGCCAGAGAAAAAGGCTGAGGCAAAAAGACACCCTGTGATTTTCAAAGAAAATAACTCAATGGGAAAGAAAGGTATGCACTCGCACATGCATAGCAACCCAAATACAAATTTGAAATGTTGATCAAGCGATACACCAAGTTCTATTGTTTGAGATTCAGAATAATCAGTCATTTTCATTGTTTCGAAACTAGCTGCGTATTGCTTTTCGTTTTCGGGATCTTTCACATCTTTCCAAGTATCAGTTACGGCAGCAGTCCCCACGGTGTATTTTACATTGCCTCTAGTACTATTGTATTTTCCTGTGGACCTTTTTTCTCGGAAATAGCGTTGCAGCGATGTTTTTCCTACACCACAATCTCCAAGAAATATTATACTACTCATTTTCAAATCAATTTTTTCCTCTTCTACAGTTTTTTCATATGGGTTGCCTATATTTGCACTTGTCCCAGTGATACCCTTGCTTGCTCCCCATGGTCTGAACCTGCTGTCTTGCTGTACTTCTTTTTCGTTTTCCATTCTTGTGCTACTCAAATACTGATGCATACATGCACATGAGTACGGAATTGTGAAACTGGCAAATGTGAAAAAAAAATGCTTGATGTGATGTGAGTTTTCACAATATCTTTAGATTGAATATTGAATAAAACAATGTGCAACTTTTACAATAATCTTGTTCCTTCCTGGATGATCGTTGTAAAATCGTGTTTTCCCCACAACACCTAGTACCGTTTGTTAAAGTTTAAGGTATAATCTGAGAGGGTTGCTTTAACCAACAACGGCGACCGTTTGCTAAGATTTTTAATTTTTACAATCTGTGGGGTTGTTTAAACCAGTCCGATAAAACCCACGAGGCTTTCCATAGTTGTCTTGTCATGTCACATTTCTCCGTTAAATGCATCAAATAATGGGATAAGTTAAAAAACAATAGTCATAAACGGTTCCGTTCATTACTTGCAATCCTTACCACCATACCACAAGACGTGTCTTTTTCAGCAGTGGTTTTAGCTATCCTGATCTGAATGCAATGATGCATTACTGACCTCAGCAGTTTGTTGAAATGCCGTCACGCCCTCGTATTTTGTCGACGAAGACGTGACCTTTAAATAGAAAATGAACGGTATTAAATGGCGGCGATGTTCTGGCTATCGCTCTCGTTATTCAGGCAGCTTGAAAACCTAGACCAATGTCGATAACTTTCTGAAAAAGAATCACACTTTCCAATCTGCTGTGCGACGCCATTTTTCTGTTTGCGTTAACTGCTCAAATAACAATTTGATTCACAACAATGTAACTGGGTCGTGCAAACATTTTTCCCTATTCACACTGCCACAAAGACCTGTGGCACACAACCTGGATATAATGCACCGCTAAAAGTAGTGTTTTGTTAAATGTCCTGTCGAGAAATGACTATGGTTATGTAGGAGCCTGTTGGAGGGAAAAGCTTTTTAAATGTTTTCATTTCATTTTTTGGTTCCTGTGTAGCGGCCCCTCTGCGGTGGGACTGAATTCAATCATTGATGTCCCAACAGATAGCTCCAATTCAAATCTTACTTCTTCTTCCTCTTTAAATCCTTTATATATATATATATATATATATATATATATATATATATTTAACTTTCGTTTTATTTATTCACATATATTTTGTCATAATTTTATGTTAACTATACACACAAAGTTCTTGTTCATTCCTGGATGGTCGTCGTAGAACCGTGTTTTTTAAGGTATAATCCGTGGGGTTGTTTAAACCAGTCCGATAAAACAACGAGGCTTTCCATAGTTCTCATGTGTACCATTCTCTGTGAAATGCATCAAATTTGTGGATAATTTTAAAGACAATAGTCTTAAACGGTTCCGTTCATTACTTTCAATTCTTACCACCATACCACAAGACGTGTCTGTTTCAGCAGTGGTTTTAGCTATCCTGATCTGAATGCAATGATGCATTACTGACCTCAGCGGTTTGTTGAAATGCCGTCACGTCCTCGTATATTGTCAACGAAAGCCTGAGCTTAAATGGCGGTGATGTTTTGGCTATAGCTCCCGCTATTCAAGCAGCTTGGAAGTCTGGAAGTCTAGATAAATACTTTTAAAAGAATCAATCTGCTGTTTGACGAAGTTTTTGTTCCATTGTTACCTGTTCAAATGTCAATTTGATTCACAACACCTTTACTGGGTCATACAAACATTTTTCCTATTTACACTGCCACAAAGACCTGTAGCGCACAACCTGGATATAAAAGGAGAAGTATTTGGTTAATAAGTCTGTCGATAAAGGACTAGGGCTATGTTGGAGCCTGTTGGAGGGAACAGCTTTTTTTTATGTTTTCATTTCATATTTTGGTTCCTGTGTAGCGGCCTCTCGGCGGTGGGACTGAAGTTCCAACATAGCTCTATTTTTCGCTTCTTCTTTTCCTCTTGAAAAATTATTTTTTATTTATTCACATATATTTTGCCATAACTATATGTTAACTGTTTACACACGCGCGCGCGTGCACATATGCGCGCACTCACACACACTTGCAAAGAGAGAGATAGAGATAGAGAGAGAGTTTAAAAGTTCAAAAATAAAGTTATCTGCATAACAAATATATTAATGAAACCGGCCACATACACCGATCATCGTGACTTTGCAAGTCGACACATACCCGGTGTAACAGGAATGGTGGTTATAAAAACTGGATATCCGGGGTCCCATTTGATTAAGACAGGTTAAGGTTAGTCGTATCATCAGCACTATACGGGATGAATGCCATCTATACAAAATAATGGGGAACGGACTATATGGTTCCTAACGAACTTCTGTTCTCGTCACATACAATCCACATCTTACAGTCAGCAATGTGTTAGTTGTGATTAATGAATGTGTTCATCAGGTTAAATTGATTTAAACATAACTACTAATTTAAAAGGCATTAGAATAACAACACAAATCCTCTCAAAACGAAAGCGTCTTATAATTAAAAAATTAAACGAGACTTACCTTAGTAAGGTGAAGTTTGATTGGGATTCTACCTTATCATATTAAGCATGATGAGATCAAGCGAGATTGCGCATGCGCACTGGAAGCATCATTCTTGGACATGAAGGTGGATAACCAAGGGTGGGTAAAGGGTGGGCGCTTGATCTCATCATGCTTAATATGATAAGGTAGAATCCCAATCAAACTTCACCTTACTAAGGTAAGTTTCGTTTAATTTTTTAATTCTACCTTATCATACAGCATGATGGATCCCGCGAGACTTTAAAACCCACATGGACCAGAATCAAACCCAGTAAATGTAACAAGCAGGTTGTTGAAATAAATTATTTATTCAAACGTCTACTTGCTGTCAGTGTAAAAATATAAATATAACTGTAGCGGTCTATATAACATCAAAGTTAAGCAATTCAGATGTAACTCTAATTGTAGCATATTTATACTATACATGACAATGTTACCATGTAGTTCAGCTACCCTTATGTGATACTCTTATTATATCAGTGATATCCATTACAAATGTTATCCAGCCTCTATGGTACATACACACCCCTTCCTTATTTAATTTGTAGCAGTATGTAAAATGGCTCTACCAAAACATGTCTCATCTACAACTGGTTTTTTATAAAATTTACAAAAAGTGCTATCATTACTCCAGCCTGCAGCTTTTAAAATAACATCAATTGGTATATTCAAGGTATGAGCAGCACTAGTTGCTGCTGCACGTGTACTATGAGCTGTGAAAACTGAACAATCAACTCCAGCTCTCTCTAAGATAACTTTAGTCCAACGTCCTACAGTACTACTTGTAATTCCCTTGTGGGTTTTACACCAACTAATGAATAATTTACTATCAGACCTAATGTCTCTGGTTTTACTCAAATATCCCTTCATATATGTAACCACACACAATCTCCTGTCAGCTGGGAAGGCTGGCAGCACAAGTTCAGGCTGAGCCCGGCCAGGTCTAGATTGTTTCACTAGTTTATCAATATTAAATTTGTATGAAGATTTCCCTACAGTCATATGTTTTATATCCATTAATTGGATTGACTGACATCTAGCACTAGTCACTAATAAACACAAAGTTACCAATTTTAAAGTGAGTTCTTTAAGTGAGAGTTTTGATGCTGGAGATAACTTCTTAAGGTAATCGAGAATTGTTTTAACATTCCATGTGGTGGTATGTCTAGGAAGGCTGGGCCTAGTTTAGGAAGGCTGGGCCTAGTTTGGAAAACTGCCTTAATGAACCTTTGAATTAGAGGATGTTCACCGACCGTGAAAAGTTCATCCTTCAAGGTGGTCACTGCTGAAAGGGCTGAACGTGCAGTATTCAGTGCTGAATAGCCCAAATTGGGGTCATACATATCAGCCAGGGCCCGGTTGCACCAACCGGTCGTAAGTGAGGCGTAGCAGTTGCGCCGGCGTAAACCGGGCGCAAAATGCTACGCCCGAGAAAAGCCAGTTGCACCAAACTGGAGTAGTGTTTACGTCGGTCTTAACTTACAGGGTTCATACAGCAAAGCGAAAAGCAAATTCAAGGACTTTCAATGACTTTTGAAGCTATAATTCAAGTACTTTTCAAGGACTTTTGAATGTTAACGAAAATTATCACCATCTATTAGTGTTCTCCCCTTTCTTTCTAATACCCTTTTTAATTACTTAATTCATACGCAGCAGTTTCTTCCAATGCCCATAACCTCTGACACTAATCGGACCAAAATCGATTTAATTTCATTTTATCATAATAATTACATGTATTCACAATTAGTTGATAATAAAAACAGCAACAATTTAATCAAGGTTTTCAAACTTTTTTATTGCAACTATTCATGTGCCCTCACATCTTTCAATATTACCATCACCAAGTTTAACTTTTGAGTTTTTCAACTTTATCAGCTAGTTCATTTTTTAACAGTTCCAACTCTTTCATTTTCTCTTTAATAGTCCTTCGGAAAGAGTTTGATTGCGTAACAAAACTTATCTGACCAGTTGTTTCTGCTTTTTCAGCTAACTTGTCAGCTTTTTCAGCTAAGAGATCAATGTCTGATTGTATTCTTTGTTTTTTGTGCTTTAGTTCTTCTATTTCTTCACATCTGTCTTTCATTTTCCTCTTTTCAGCATCAGTTCTCTTTTTTTCACGCTCGCTTTCTAGATATTGTTCATATTTCCGTCTTGAAGAAGCTGCAGAGACAAGCAGAGCATTTGTAATTGGCACTTCCAATACACCGCCCTTAGATTTCACATAGTCACAGATAATCCTCTGGGCAACAATGCTTTCCTCCTTCAAGTTTTCCACCTCTACTTTTTTGTTAATAGAAAAACCCCTCTCAACATTGGCTTGGCCATGGGACAAGACAAGCAGCATCCTACATACTTCAAATAACTTACAGTACTGATCAACCTTCATGTATGTACTCAAAAACTCGTCAAGTCTATCAGTGTTTTGATTGAAATTTGCAAATTTATCTGAACCAAATACTGAAATATTGTCTAGAAATGAATCATACTGATTTAACACAACATCACAGTCATTTTCATCTAGCCTGTTTGCATTTATCAACAAAGTAACAACTTTCTTCATCTTGACCCTACATTCATCTGGATGGGGGACCATTTCTTTGGGGTTCAGGGCAGAAAGATTCCTCACTAGAGAATAGGAAATTGGACATTTGGTCAGCATGTGCTGAGTGGTTTTAACCAAGAAGTCCTTGCACTGCATTCTAAAGTCCATCACATTTCTGTCACTTGGCTTTAAGGGTGCAGCTACATGTTGTGCTTCTTTTAGTGCTTTCTCTGTTAAAACACCAAGGTCTACTTTGCTGTAGCTGAGGTGATTTTGATCATCACTGACATCTATCTTTGAAAGCTGATCCACATTTCTGCATGCTGTGAGTACTTCTTTTTTGATGAACCTTCTCATCAGAGCCTTCACTAAACCTGCTAAGTCAGCAGACAAGAAAGGGACCATAGGTTTATCCGTCTGGTAAGAAGCCAGAAAAGGCTGAAGGTGGGCTGATACACATTTGAAAAACTGCATTTTGGCCTTGATGAACTTGTCATTAACAGCTTCCTTCACAACACTAAATGATGTGTTTACAGGTTTGGTCACCTTTCCGCTCTCAGCTGCCTTTACATATTTTTCCACGTCTTGCCACACTGAAAATGCCCTGTCACAAACGGGCACATTCTCAAGCCACCTGTGGCTGCAAAATTTCAATGGAAAAACACTGCTCCCAGTAACTTTTGAGTAGTCATCCCTCCTTGCAGGAGAATCATGAAACAAATAGTACAAACTTTTGAAAACATCATCAATTTTCCATTTCGACGCGACACCACCAGCCTTGAAACTATTGTGAACTATATGTAGGCCACAGGAGCCAATGTTTATTATTGAAGAATCGTAATCATTGGACAATGTCCTTTTAAGAATGTCAATGAATTTCCAGTTAACATTTGGTCCATCCATGCTTACTTGGATCATATTCCTAATGTCAAGTCCACTTTCTAAAACTCCCTTGCTAAAATGTGTCATCATGTCCTCAGCAGTAGAATGGCCTAAAATATAAAAGTCAATATTTCAAAACAAATTAGGACTTATCTGAAAATTAATTTCTTGTTTCTCTTCATTCAATTCCAATTTTGACACTTTTGCAGTATTTATCCCCACCATATAACTCTGTGATATTCAATGTTTCTGCTACTCAGATAAATTAATTTAGCAATTCATTTACTGATTTTAATCTTAACTAATTTTACATGAAACTAAGCCTTCCAGATAAAATGAGACCCAAGGCAGATTTGCTGTAATCTCACAGGTCAAGGAACTTAAAGGTTTATTTAAAAAAAGATTTTAAAAAATATGTTAGCAAATTTCCAAGCTAATTTATTTGAACAGCAAAGACATTGGCCAAAGTCACCACATAATTTTATTTTGATTTGCATTAAAAATTAGTTACAGGGTGGAGGGGAGAGGGATACTGCAAAGTTACCCAAATTTTCTCATTAAAATGGTAATATAATTATAAATAGTAAATACTTTTCATGGAGTTTATTTCAAAAAAAAAAAAAGAAAGAAACTGCTGTCCCTTTAAATTTCACTTAAAATACATACCCAAAAACTGTGACCCAAGGAAACGTGTTGTCACTTGGTTACCATCCCAATACCTCACATGAATGTCCATTTGCTTTTTCTGGCTCTTTTTGTTCAGGCTCTCATCAAAAAGAATGGTAAAGTAACCCTGGATGTCCTTCTTCAACAATTGCAGAAAATAGTCACTAATGCCAAAGACACACAAGTATGAGGTCTTCCTTGAGCTGCATGAGAATTTGGCGGCAACGGCACTGTCCGGAAACATTGTCTTAAACAGGTTGCCGATTTCGTCATTAGATGAATACGAGCAATGTGTTGTCACGGTTCTCAGTGCCCACAGAATCTCAGCTTTTAGCACCTCGTTGTTATTGAAATGAGCTGCAATGCTTACCGATGCCTGTGGTTGACTTTCTGGAGCTGGTATCATAAGTTCATTGCACAAACTGGAACTAGTCGGCTGACTAGTGGTAGCCGGTTGCACACTCAGACTTTGTGCAGCTGATTTAGAATTCGTCTTATGCCGTTCCCCCCTTTCGTGCGATTTCAGAGCACTTTCTCCCATGCTTGAAATGTCAAGTGCCTTAAAACAAACGGTGCAGTTTGCTTTGTGAATATCTCCTTTAAAAGCTTTGACCCAAGGATACTTTCTTGTCCATTCTTTTTTAAAAACGCACTTTCCCATGATAAAATATAACGTTATTAAAATCCACGTGAAATATCGGTACATGTTATCCATTCAACAACTCTCGCGGTCCACGTGGTCTCACGACTCTAAAACGAGGTTCCTACATGCGAAATAGAGGCCCCATGACGTCATCGCTTCGTGAGGAATCACCAAGTATGGGAATCCCCATTCTTATCGATCATGCTAATTTCTTTTCACTTCGGCGAGAATAACTAAGCGAATTATTATCTATATTTGGAGTAAGAACTAATCGACATGCAATATCATTATTGACCAATAGTTTATTGAACAAATTCAAGCACTTTTTAAGGACAAAAATAATGAAATACAAGTACTCTTCAAGGAAAACGGCAGTTTCAAGTACTTTTCAAGGCCACCAACCAAATTCAAGGCACCAAGCTAAATTCCAAGCACTTTTCAAGCCTGTGCGAACCCTGACTTAGTCGTAAATTTACGCCTGCTAGTTAGGTGGAGTAAGTCGGTCGTAGCTCGTTTTCCACTATGGCTAGGCTGGCACAGAGAGAGTTTGATGACAATTATCGTAGTTAACGTAGATTATGTGGGTTGTTTTTTGTTTGTTTCTTACACAAAACTTCCGTCTGTATAGCTTGGTTTTTAAAAAACTAATTTTATACACTTGGCTCTCAGCAGTACAGTTTCTTTAATTCTTTTCACAATTTTTGACAAACCATAACTAACCATAGTCATTTTTATTCACATTTTATATCATTCATATTTTACTATATATAAACATAGAGACGAAAGCTTAAAATATCAACATTTTAAGGCTCATATAATATGTATTAGGTCTCTTGTATTTCTCAATCTCCAAGATGTAAGCTCGATTGAATTAAATGATACCTCACGGTGTAACCATAGCTTAAAAAGGTCATGAAATTGTAGTAAAATTATAAAAAGAAAGCAATGCTGGCTTTTTTTGATTATTTTCAGACTCAAATGTTCCAATAACAAATGTGAAAGTGTTCAAATCCATTAATAGAAATAATAATTAATAATAATCCATTAATAGTACTGCCTCCAACGTGTTTTTCTCATTTACAACAGCATACTATAATAATATTTTGATTCGGAATATATTTACGATTTTATTGCTATATATCCAAGGCAACAGCAAAGTTAACGTATTTTAACGTTCTTATTTCTAAATCAAAATGGAATAATGTAGCTCATGAATTTCTCCGTCACTGAAATGCTCCTTTTGTGTTTATTTATGTCATCATTCCATTATGACTGCAGCTGAGAACTCCTCATTTGCCCAATTATACCATCCACGTATTGTTGGCCAGTGGCGCAACGGAGCGTTACTCGGGCGTAGTTACGACGATCAGTTTTTGTCTTTGTGCAACGGGCGTAAGCAGGGAGAGTAAACCTGGCGCACGGACGCCAGGCGTTGCGGTTTACGACAGTCGTAGCCGAGTAGATTTACGCCCTGTTGGTGCAACCGGGCCCAGAAAATTAAGTACCTGTGTAGAAGTGGGGCAACAGGCATCAATGTTGTGGAGAGAGGTAAATTTAACCCATTTTTGGAGATACACATTGTACTGTTTGGCAGTGCCTGTGCGCCATGATTTTGAAATTATCTCCTGAACGCGCGTCGATACTCCTTGTTTTCTCAGCTTTTCCCCGATAATAAGCAGGCCATTATCCTGATTTTGGCCCACAGTGGATGTGGGCAACTGAGATCCGATGGAAGTCTCAACAAAAACTTTTTCCTGGGTAGAAGCAGAGGTGGTGCTGCCAGCATTCTCAGAAGTCGAGGGTACCAGGTCTGTGTTGGCCACTGTGGCACTATCACGATGGCTCGGACATGGTCTTCCTGCAGCTTCCTCAGGACTCTCCCCAGCAGACTAAAAGGAGGGAACATGTATATTAGTTCAAACTGATTCCAATTCAGAGAGAATGCATTAATGGCAATGGCTTGTGGGTCAGGTCGCCAAGAAACAAAAGGTATCATTTGATAATTAATCCGTGATGCAAACATGTCAATAACAGGCTGGCCAAAATGTTCAACAATATGTTGGTAAACCGCAGCCTGAAGTTGCCATTCTGTCCTGTCATTAAACTTCCTACTAACTTTATCTGCCTCAATATTAGCAACACCTGCAATGTGAGTGGCACTCAACCAAATGTTTCTAAGTGTACTCCAGTGCCAAATGTATGGTGGCCCCTATTGGATATTTCGACTTTTCGACTTTTAGAGTTTGCGACTTTTAGAGTTTTCGACTTTTCGAGTTTGCGACTTTTAGAGTTTTCGACTTTTCGAGTTTGCGACTTTTAGAGTTTTCGACTTTTCGAGTTTGCGACTTTTTTACCAGTCATACACTGGCTGCGCGTAGGAAGATATTCAGAAGTAAGAAGCAATGAATGAGGTAGATCTCGACGAAGTCAGCCAACTGGTCACTTTTTGGCCATAGCAACACTAACATTTTTAGATATCTCATGTCACAGAAACTGTGCAACTTATTCACGTCAATGGAAGGTGGCTTTTCGCATGAGAAAATTGACTATCAAGTTTCATTAAAATCTAACCTGGCAACTTTTTTACCAGTCGGAAAACTGGCATCGTGATACTAGCCGTCAGATGTCAGTGTTATTTGTTTATCAAGACAAGAGCAACTGATAGTTAAAATGTACTTCTTGTTTTGAGAATACATATGGAAGACAAGAAACATATACGATGTTTGTATAAAAAATAATAATGAAAAATGAAAAAAAAACTCCGATATTACTTATCATTATTACTTATTAATTACTTATAACTTATTTTGTCTTATGTCAACTTTTTAACAATTATGGCAAGTATATTTTTATTTAAGAAAATCTATAATGAAAGAAAAAACAACTATGCACATGTATATATATATATGTGGTAATTTATTAGCAACAAAATGGGCATTTAGACCATTATGCCCATTAAACAAAAGAATTTATTGCACATTTCAGGCATGCAACCACTTCTTAAATGCTTGTACCAATTTCAACATTTAATTTAAATTAAAAATTTTTAAAAATCATATCATAAAAGTAGCTTCTAGCAGATGTATCTTAAATCAAGTTTTTCTAGTTAAAATTTATCTGTCTAGATGGGAGTGTACCCCTCAGCTAAATACTATTTTAATTTTACAGCAGCTAAATACTATTTTAATTCTACAGTAACATTACAATAACCTTGATGTTCTCAGCAGATGAGATGCTAGTATTAAATAATTTTTAATCAGTTGAATTTAAATTGCACTGATGTCACTTTCCATCTTTATTTAAATCAGGCTTTATCTTTGGCAATAAAAAAGCAAAAAATCCACGCTGCCACCAGACAATGGCAACACACTAATATATGCAGACATAATTTTAGCATATAAAATACCCCAAGCTAAATATATAATTGTACAGTAACATCTAGGCACATGAGACATTCAACCATTTGAAATTAAACAACAGACACACAAAAAAAAAATACATAAAATGTCCATCTCTTGTCTCTTCTTAACAGCAAACAGTATGCATTCCTTGTATGTCCTTTTGATCAGTATGTGGCCCTTGCAATGCTGTTATCTGAAAAATGAAACAAAGCTAATTTTAAAAATTATTTCACACAAATTCACATTTGAATGTTTCAAAGGTTTTATATTCCAAAGCAACTTTCCTCATTAAAACTACTTTCTTAATCATCCACCTTTACATATATGCAATTTCTATACTACGGGCTGTATTTCATACCTTGGCTATCAGACCATAGCAGAATCCATAGTTTATACAAGGTATGTGGGCAGTCAGCTGGTAAGGTGTGGTTAGGTTAAGACTTAAGAGTTTTATTAAAGTTGTTGAAGACCTCTCACTTCCTGTCTCTTTTTTCATTTACTGAAAAATATAAATAGCACATTAGTAATCTGTCTTATCTAAATAAAATTCAACTGATTAAACACCTGTAATAATAAAATCTTTATTTTACTCCGACAATTAAGAAAGTTCTATAAATAGTGTGTAACTCTACCCTTGACAAATAATAGCATTCATTGAAAAATTGAGAAGTTTAGATCATGGTGAAAAGCAAATCAAAGATCAACTTCAAGGTCTCAGTGAGATTTCCAGAATATGACCTCCTATACAAGTTCAATAGTAACTATGGGCGTATCTCTGCCAGTTTTCGAGATATAAGGGATAGAAAATTTGCAAAGTTCAGTTCAAAAATATATTTCCATGTAGGATTTGTCTCTCTATTATAAAGAATAAAACTGTAAGGCACTCTTATTTTTGTTGTACCACTCAATGAGAAAATTACAATTAAAAAATATGAATTAAAAAATACAGTATGTGTAAAATTCACAACTGTCTGTGATTTTTCATTGAAAAAAACAAGTACCTAGTCCATTTGATTTTGATAAAATGTCGTTCATTTTTTAAAGAAATTTGACTTGCCCCATTAAGAATATATACAATTTTGTTGTTGAAGATATATCTTTGTAAAAGTGTGCAACCCAAAGCAACAAATTTTCAAACCCAAAATAATTCTGTAGAAACACCTAATGAAATACGAATATAATAAAATCAAATCAAAGCCTATGATCAAAGATTGTCACCTAGATTGAATCATCTATTATTGATATTTCAATCTAAAAGTGTGCAACCCAAAGCATTCATATTCTCTAAACCAAAATAATTATGTGGACACATCCACTGAAATTTTAAGGAAATCAGCTTTGACATCAAGGTTGGATCATTTATTACTGACACATCAATCTAAAAGTGTGCAACCCAAAGCATTCAAATTCTGTAGCCATTCAAAATTCTGTCAACAATAAAGCATGCCTAGCTATTTATGTTTGCGTGTTCGAATTGCTTTTCAATAAAGCATGCCTAGCTATTTATGTTTGCATGTTCGAATTGCTTTTTAAGTTCTGCTTCACTACAACTATTTTCACTATCACTGTTTTCTTTTATAATTTCTTCACTACATAAATTATCTAAGCTATTTAAACACTCCCCTTCACATACACAACTTCCAACAACGGTTGCCACATGTGGTCTACCTTCCTACAACTATACACCCTTTCATTAAGAAATTAAAATTATCCTGTGCAGCATTTTCTAAAATAAAGACAACCTAAGAGACAGACTGTAAAAAGCTAATAGTCGACTTCTGTAGTTCCCTGCACCTACTTCATCAAGAGTTACTACAGCAATTTTTCCAGATATAAAGTCAGCATACCTATAAAATACAGAGTAGATTGTTTTTTTACCAAATCCCCTAAAAAACGAAACATAATCACACCCAGAACATACTAACAAAACCTGCATAATTTACCCACCTTTGACCTATCTAACCTACTCAAGTCGGGA
The DNA here is from genome assembly GCF_051362555.1 of Lingula anatina. Taxonomy (NCBI): domain Eukaryota; kingdom Metazoa; phylum Brachiopoda; class Lingulata; order Lingulida; family Lingulidae; genus Lingula; species Lingula anatina. The sequence continues at coordinate 1,672,928 of NC_141767.1, read as the reverse complement.
TCATTAACTATGTAACCATGCAACCTATTAACATTAACATAAATTTCCTCATACAACTTACAACTTAATTTTATCAAAATGTTCTTACCTAGGTACTCTCTGCTATCATACAAACCAAGCCCTATTTCTAGTACATCAGTATCTGGTGATATGATAATCATATTATTTTCTGAACTATTCAGACTGTGAAGCCAGACTAAACTGTCCCCTTCTTCATGATTTGAACTAAATAAAGCATCCCCCCTAACAGAACCACTGACAGCTAACTTGCATATGTCATTATAACTACCAGCTACACACAACCTAGTACTCCTATATCTCAGTGTGACTGTTCACAGTGAAACTGCAATAAGGTATCACCAAGGTAGGCTATTAGTTTACCCTTGGTAGATCTAGATATTGCTTAAAAAATCATGCCAGACTGCTGGTAAAGAGGTTTCATGAGTAATTTCTTCCACATTTAATCCTAAGCAACCCTGATCTCTCCTATCATGTTCAACTTGTTTAGGATAATATTTATTTTTGTCCACTGGTTTATCGAAAACAACATGAATTTCCACAATATCTTTGACTTTAAATAATTTAAGTATATTCTCATGGCCAGAAATGCGCAGCATTCACGCGATACGCGAGGGCGCAACAGTAGGGCTTCACGTGACTCAACTAGCCAATCACAGCACAACAATGGCATCGCACACAGACTCTGTGATAAGTGCTCAGCCCATTGTCAAGTAGTGTTAGTTCATGGTAGCAAGCGTCTGTTATGTGCAGAGAAGTTTATTATAATATATATTGTTCTTATTGTTACATTATTAAATCTGACTCTGTATCCAAGTAGTAACTATACTGTACCAAGTCAGGTACTGATGATGTGCAGAGGTCATATATTCCAGAATAAGCCATTACCACTGATTAATAACTTTTATTTTTGTTTAATATGTTATTCATGAAAGAGTTCATGAAAGATTATTTTAATTTGTTAAATCGTGATCTTATTCTTTTTATATTCAAATAATTGAATAATGTGGGTAAAATTGGTCTTCCACTTCTTATTTGCATTTTTCCTTTACTACAAGATTATTTTGGAACAGTTGCAGCATTAAAAATTAAAACAAATAGCAATCTGAAAGAAGAATTTTGCATAATTATTAAATGATGATAGGAATTTTGGATTAAGAGATTAGTTAAATACTGAGTAGTGATATGGTCAGTCAATTTATGTGGAATCTGATAATATGATTGAAAATACTGATTGAATTCTTGGCCTTGCACTGGGCAGTTTTACATTTGTGCCAAGTGCTTTTTTGGACTCCATTGTACAGTGGTAAAAGTTCTTCAATTGCCATGAAAGTTTTAAATCAGATTCTGTATGGTGCTGCTATCTGCTGGTGCTATCGGCAACGAATTAATTTGCCTTTGTTTCTGAGTGAATCTACCGTCTAAAATCACTATTACTGAAAATATTTGCGTTTTGCTGAGGGTAGGCTAGGCAATACATGGCAAACTTCTTAGTACGTGTGTACAACAGAATTTTTTAAAAAACCCTAGCGATATTTGGTCAGGAGTTGCTTGAAGCATAGCACAGCGTTGCTGTCTATCGGCATCAGGCCGTTAGTTTGTCAATTCTCACGAATTACCCACGAATCGCGAACCCATTCATTTTCCTATGGCAATCTAGCAACTCATTAAAAATGCACACATGCGCAGTGGGCTAGACGTGACGTCATGCAGTGCATTTCTGGGGATGGGGGTAGCGCTAGCAATTTTTTTCACTTAGCCAAATCACCACATTTTTGTCAGTTTGTTATCAAAATGGTTATAATTTGGCTAAAACATCAAATCAAGCCCTTTTTCTTTAACCAATTTAAGCCAATTTTAGCATTTGGCTAAATTGGTGAGTGTTAGCGCTACCCCAGATATTCCTATTGTAAAAAGATTGTGCATATTGTTTGAAAGTAATGGTAATGGTGGTGCTATTACCTGAAACATTGCATCAATAACTATGTTAGTATAGGCAATTTCTTTAGGGAACCCTGTATTAAAAGCTTGTGGGTAATTTGATTGAAAAAAAAATGTCTTGATAAAGACTTATTTCTTTTATAGGGGGGTCCATCTTCTCCATAGGGGGATCCATCTTCTCCACATAAAGCTAAAGGGATTGGTATTATTTGTTGAACATTTAGTGGTAGTGCTTTTTCCTTTTTTTGCCCAATTAAGCTGTTTCCTTGAAAGGATAATAACTCTTCATATGAGATCTATATTTCACAATAAAAACATTGTGAACAACTCATAGAAATATGATATACCACAAAAACGGCAGTTATAGCTATTATTCTGATATCTGAGCTTGTCTTTAGACCATGTGACCTCCACTGATGGCTATTCTCTGTTATAATATCTTAAGAGATTAAAACAAAAAACAAACTTTTTAGAAAAAAACAGGGACTAACTTTGAATGTAAAAATGGATACATTAACCATTGGTAAGTATGGGAAAATTGTTGTTTACTCCAGGAAAATTCATTTTTTGTCCAAAGCGAAGAGTCCCTTAATTATCCCTTTAAGGACGCTCTCTCATATTTCAAATTTCATATTTCTGCCCTAGCGATTTTGATTAAAATTGTAAGACAAAATCTTCTTACCATTCATAAAAAGTAGGTAAAGGTCAATTTCAAGGTCACAGTTAGATAGCCAATATATGACTTCCTATTCAAATTTAATAGTAATTATGTGCATATCTTTGCCAGTTTTGAAAGTATAAGCACTGAAAAAGTTGCAAAGTTCAATTCATGATGAAAAGTAGGTCAAAGGTCAATTTAAAGGTCACATTTAGATTGCCAGTATATGACTTCCTATTCAAGTTCAATAGTAACTATGCACCAATCTCTGTAAGTTTTGGAGATAAAACGGAATGAAAATTTGCAAAGATCAGTTCATGGTGAAAAGTAAGTCAAAGGTCAATTTTAAGGTCACAGTTAAATTGCCTCGCATGACTTCCTAGTCAAATTCAATAGTAACTATGGGTGTATCTTTGCCAGTTTTGAAAGTATAAGCATTAAAAAAGTTGCAAAGTTCAGTTTATGGTGAAAAGTAGGTCAAAGGTCAATTTTAGGGTCACAGATTGCCAGTATATGACTTCCTATTCAAGTTCAATAGTAACTATGGGCATTTCTTTGCCAGTTTTGGAGATTTAAGGGACTTAAATGTTGCAAAGTTAATGGTTGCAAAGTTGATGGTTGCAAAGTTCGTGGTGAAAAGATATAAGGGACTTAAATGTTGCAAAGTTAATGGTTGCAAAGTTAATGGTTGCAAAGTTCTTGGTGAAAAGAAGGTCAAAGGTCAATTTCAAGGTCACAGTCAAATTGCCAGTATATGACTTCCTATTCAACTTCAATAGTAACTATGGACCTATCTCTGCCAGTTTTGGAGATATAAGGGACTAAATGTTACAATTTTGGAGTTACAATAATGCCATAAATTTCCAACAAAAAAATTAATTGAAATAAAGAAAAGGTCATTTTGGTTGAAATTCTTGAAATGGGAGGTGCTCAGAAGTTCTTGATGTTCAAATTTCATAAAATAATGGCATTTTTGACCCAAAGTTGTCTGCCTTGCCAAGCCTTATATTTTATTTTCCAGGTCAAATCCAAGGGCATATTTGAAATCTCCACATATAATTGACTTTCAGTCAGCCATCTGTAGAAATTTTTCTCATAATTCCTTCGATATGGTAGATAATTAGCATTTAATTTTGCCATTTTTGGACAAGGGTGCACTGCAATGAGCACCACATCTAGACCCCAGCACCGACAAAGCCCAAATTTAACGTGGAACGAATTGAGATTATAGGTGACCTAAATCCAAGAGATGGGTATGCAGGTCCTTGTAGTCTAGGAGGAGACGGTAACATGGTGGCAGAGAGGGCAGAATGATCCAGACGGGACTAAAACCATGTGTACCGCCAGCGCCTACGCTGGTGGTACAATAACAAAGCTGAGTGCAAAAAAAAAAAAACGTTTTCTGTACCTTTTTACAGATAGACCATACTTTTTCTTCAGTCGGGACCACATACCACGATAACCAAGACATCTGCCAGTTCCTTCAAGTTCTTCCTGCAAAGGTTTTACAGCAAAACAGCCTCAGAAAATGAAAATCCATTTTCACATGTTTAGTGACAGTACATGAAAAACAAGCATTTAAACCTCATTTTCACAAGATTCTACATAATAAACCACATTCTCAAATTAAAAAAAAATAGATTACAATAAAGACAATGATTACAAACAGTCTAATTCTTACATAAAACCCATTATAATTAAAATAATCAATAGTAAAATAGTAATAAATAATATTATAGAATAGTAAATTGTAAAATGCATCTTCTATAATTATCCAAGCTTATAAACTACATTATTTGCAACAAGGCATGTAAGGCAACTGAAAATGTTGCTTAAAACATGAGTTACTAATTTAATAAACCCTATCTTCACTGTAGTGGAGTAAGAGTTACCCCCTGATACTGATTTAACAAAAAATAATTTAAATTTTGGACTTGGTAAACATAATAATATTAACAGAGTGTTCATTGGGCTCAACGACTGGTATATTGCACTGTTTGTCAATTCATTTCAGAAGCTGAGATCATAAGCTGGACATCAAATTTTTGCATGGAAAAAAAAACAGGCATTCCTCAGTGTAACATGCTATAAAGACTAAAATGAGCTAAAAAAGAATCATTCAAAGACACCCTGGTGCATAGCACGAAATTCATGCACTACATGTAGCACTCCTATTGACAATTCAGATATAGGCAAAGCATACCAGAATCACCAGTAAGAAGTGCTTGTACATGAATTTTGCACTACCTGGTGCAAAATGAGAATAAAGGCCAAAACTTGCAGAAGTTTTCAAATTTAACTACATGTATGAGTTAGCAGGATATTTAACATTTTACAATCATATAGTTTCTCTTTAGAAGACTCACTCTCATTGCATGAATCACTTCAGGTAAATCCTCTTCAGTTGATTTTCTTCTTAAGTTCAATTTGACAAGACGTTTCCTCAAGTAGGATTCACTAAGTATGAAATGAGAAAATATGTATACATTGTACAACAATCTAAATAAATACAAAACATGCAAATATATATCTTTAGGCCTAACATAAAATGTTTAAATATGCAAGAATGCAAAAGCTTGATGAAGGGGGGGAGAGAAAGGAGGGAGCAAAGATGACATCTTTTTGCAATATAAAATACAAATAAATAAATGTGCAAAGCCCTCGAGGCTTAATTAAGCACTGAAAACTAGTATTACATTAGACTACATCCGGATACTCCCCCGCACCGACGTGACCCCTTGCATAATCAGTTACAATAATTAAGTTTGATGAGTGAGGATACTAACCTTTCCAGTACCATATCATAGGGGAAGTTACACTCACCTTACATATGTGCCATGGGCAAGTGACAAAGTTTTAGCAATCTCAGTTGCTGTGTATATCCTGCTTTGAAATAATAACTAGTAATAAGATTTTCCATTGCTTGCTTTCCGCGTGCCAAATGTGCAGAAGTTCCGCAGCAAAAAGCTGTCCGCAGAAAAAAGTCGAAAAGTCGCAAACTCGAAAAGTCGAAAACTCTAAAAGTCGCAAACTCTAAAAGTCGAAAAGTCGCAATATCCAATAGGGGCCACCATACAAATGTCCCTAGCCACCTTGTTACAGCTTAAGCTATGACTACCTCCCATATTGTTAATATAACATACAGCAGTCATATTGTCAAGTTGCAGGAGAATGTGAGTATCACTCAAGTCACTGCACAAGGCCTGGAGTCCTAACAAGGCTCCTCTTAGTTCAAGATAGTTAATATGCTGAAAAAGGTCACCAGCTGCCCATTTACCACCTGTCGGTTCTGTACCTTCCCTAAATGCGCCCCAACCCTTGTTTGAGGCATCAGTTTTTAAAATGATAGTTGCACTGCCTATAGCTATGGGTTGTTTATCTATATGTGCCTTACTAATCCACCAAAGTATGTCCTGTTTTGCCCTGCTTGATATTTTCATGGCAGCATCAAAATTGCCAGCATTTTTCCTAAGAGCCAGTATTTTATCTAGTTCAAGGTGTCTGTAATACAGTTTTCCCAATTTAACACCTGGGAGGCAACTCACCATGGTTCCAACTAACTGAGCTGCTTGTCTGATCTTGCATATGTGTGAGTTTATCAGTTTAAAACCTAAGGTTTTAATTTTATCAATTTTTTCCTGATTGACCGCTATTGTCATTCCCAAGTGTTCTATTGTTTGTGTAGGAATAATGGCAGATTTCTTGATGTTTATGAAAAATCCCAGGTTTCTTAACAATTTCAAAGTTGCCTGAATATTATTTTGGCATTGTTGCCATGTATCACCAGCCAGAAAAATATCATCTAGGTATGCACTGGACAAGTGGCCTTGACCCCTAAGATAAGCAAAAACTGGTTTGAGCAATAAGGTCCAATTCCTGGGTGCAGAGGCTAACCCATTTGGCATTACAGTAAACCCATAGAGTTGGCCATCAAATCTAAATTTCAGAAATTTTTGACTTTCTTTGTGAATGGGTACAGAATAATAAGCATCTGTCAAATCAATCGAGCCCATGAAACATGAAGGTGACATCAAGTTTACACAAGACTGTAAGGTATCCATTTTAAAATGTTTGTAATGAACATTGTGATTGAGTTTTTTCAGGTTGAGGATCATACGAAAATTGCCGTCTTTTTTGGGCCGTAGAAAAATAGGAGATACATATTGTCCTGGCTCCTCTTGTGATAGCACAACTACTCCTTTTTCTCCAAGTTTCAAAATTTTTTCCTTAACTATCTCTTTTTCGGAATTGCAAAACTTGCATTCATTTGGTTCAAGGTGCTGTACTGGCAAGGAATTAAACTCAATTCTATAGCCTTTCACCATGTTCAGAACATTAATATCAGATGTGATTTTTTCCCCAATTAGATAAATGATTTTGTATATTCCCAGCAACAAAATCTATAGAAATAGGATCAATTCTTAGCATGTCACAAGAAGATTTACTGCTCACCTGTTCACTGTCACTCAGTGAGTGAATGAGGGATAGCTCTTTTGGCCTTTCGGCTGAGAGCCCTGGTGAAATTTTTGTTTGTTGTGTGCCACATTCATCGGCCGGCCTCTGTAACTGCTGAGGTTTGTTCCTTTGGCACTGTTTCCTTGAGACTGTCCTAAAAAAGGAAACCTCTTGTCTTTTGAGTATTCTTGATGAGTATTATACTGGCTAAAGTGCCTTCTTTTCCTGTTGTTACTTGTATTGACAGTTACTGTGGCTGACACTTTATGGGACTTACTCAATTCTTCAACAGTCTTTTCTAAATCTTCTCCAAAGAGTAGATCAGTGACAGGCTGCGTTTCACTTGCCAGAGACTTAAATTGTGGTTTTAATCCTGGCTTAAGTAAGGCTCTCCGTCTCAAGTCTAGCTCATGTGATCCATCTGCTATTAATGCAATAGCGTCATCCAGAATGTCAGCAATTTGCGTTTTCTCCAGTTTATGGATATCGTTTTTCAGCCTTACAATATGTGTTACACCCTTTAACAGGGGCTTTTGGACTTTTTGTAACATAATATCCTCCGTTTTAGTTTCTTTGGAGAACGTTTGGAACAGGCCAGGGTTGACTCTGACCACATCCAGCCTGCTGCAGTTTGAAGGTGTTTTGATGCTTTCCATCTTAGTGGCCCTGTGATTTTGGTTCATACCAAGCTGTAGCAGGTCTGTTACTCCTTTTGCAAGTTTGGCATTTATTTCCGGTCCGTCCGGTTCAGGTTTGTTGGCGAGTTTTGCTAAACTGTCAAACTGTGAGCTGTCAATGCACTCTGCACCGCCGCCATCTTGAGTGTTAATATGCGACGTGTGCACGGCTACCATTTTAGATAGCTTGCATGGAGGTTCGTCTGAAATCTGATTTTCCTCAATCTCTCCATCACTGAGCTCGAATGATCTATTCTCTGCCTCGTAAAAATCATACTCCTGCTCCACCAGGGCATTATCATACGCAGATTTGAGCTCGGTGACGATGGGAGTCACATGGGCAAGGCCTGCTGTGATGGTTTTCAGTTGGTCTTGAATAGACTTTAAAGTCTTTTCCATAGCTTTTTCGCTGCTTTTGCTGCTTTTATGAGAGCTACTGCCATGTGAATGGCTTTTTGAGCTGCTTGCATGTCCATCTGAAGACTTGGAAGAATGCTCCTTCTTCTTAGAGCTCTCTTTCTCGCTAGCCAACGCTAGGTTACATGTGCTTTCATCAGCCATTACGGCAACCTAGTTCCGAATGGTCTAGCTTAGCACCAAAAAGGCCTTACGCCCAGTGCTTAAGGGAGGAAATCTCCCAATACGTTCTTCAAAAGAACGATAAATCAATTGGCAATAAAATATAAAGTTCTTGGTGTTGATTTGTCGATAGTATTATGAAAAATAAATATAACCACCGAGGTACGAAAGAACTGTGTTGACGCTTCACAAGTTCGCAGACACATGATGCTTCCAGTGCGCATGCGCAATCTCGCGGGATCCATCATGCTGTATGATAAGGTAGAATCATAAAATATTACTGCTGAAACTGGCTAATACTGGAAGAAGCAGTTCGATTTCTATTTTTCTTTTCACAATTATTTAGTAACCATAGCTAACCATTCATTTTCTTTCCACTTTATATTATCCATATTTTACTATATATGAACATAGAGACGAAAGCTTATTATATCAACAGTTTAAGGCCATATAATATGTATCAGGGCTCTTGTATGTATTAAACAACAAGATGTAAACTAGCTTATTTAAATGAAATAACATGGTGTATTTATACATAAGTAGGGCATGAAATTGTTGGAGTTAAAGGTATTGTTTTGGCATTATTTTCATAATCAAAAGTTTGAATAACAAATGTGGTGTTAATTCAAATCCGTTTTTATGGAAAATAAAGTTCTCAGAATAGTATTTTCATGGTTTTTTGGAAATCTCAGGGATCAATTACGGCACACACACACACACTAGAGAAAACAAATTTATTGCTCTTCTTCGCACTTCGCAATTTTTATGGATGGTGAAAACGAGTTGTGCGTTATTTCACTTTCAACTTCAGTACAAAGTAGTATCTACAATACACGTGAACTAAACAAATTGTTAAATTTTGGGATTTAAATACATGAAATACACTCTGCTTTTGATAAAACAACAATGTATAGGTAAATCCTTTCATCTTAGCATGTGTAATCACAGGTGTTATGTCCCAATCCTGTTTCGTTTCCTCCAGACTCGCACTACAACGAAACCACTGCTATGTTAACCCTCAATCACCTTTCAGGGGCCTCGCAGGCCCGGACCCATGTATCTCTTGCTCTCTCGTCGTTCGCATGAGGTTTTGAGCCTGTTCCTTTCATGTAATCCTCAAGCAACTTATACCCCATCAATGGATAAATAATTAGTTTTGAAATAATTTACAACATATGTAGAAATTAACTTTTCCAAAAGTTAGTCCCATTTCCTGGAAACCGGGCCTCTGAGGCCCGGTCGCTTAATAATTTTACTTCCACATGGGATAAATAAGTCCATGTTACCTCAAATATCTTTGCCATAAAATGTTTTACACAAGCAATATCATGTGTGCTATGACTATCAGTATGGTCAATGAAATCTGCCTGTGAAAGATTCCAGACCTGGAGAAATTATTATTTATGAGTAATCGGTCACCTTGGTCACCTGATATGCAGATATCAGTTTAAGTCTATCATTATTACATACCTGATAGACTGCGCTACCTTTGCGAAACTTTCCATTTTGAGAAAAAAATGTTTTTTCGCATTTTCCATACACAGTGTACATGTATACTCATGCACCCAGGTGGAGGTAAAGCGAGCAAGGGACTGGTGTAACATGAAAATCTGACTCCCCCAGTCAGGTTTTCATGATGAAAATCTGACTCCCCATGGAAATTTGACTCCCCCCTCACAAATGTTCATAAATCTTATTTTATTTGAGTATATGACTGTGATCTTGTAGTATGTAAAATGGAGGATACTTTGGCACTTTTTTTAAGTTTGCAGGTGAATATTTTCATAAAAAAATAAGAAAATCAAAAATGTGCACTTAACTGCCCATTGTCTCCACTTTGAAAAAGCTATTTATTTGATATTGGATGATCATTTCTACATCTTTTCTTTAAATTTACTTTATGAAGATTATATTGGAAATATTTGAAAGTTTGATGGTAAACTATTGGGTGAAAAAACTAAAAAAAAAAAAAATGAAAAATTGAAAATTAAAAATGTGCATTTTATCACCCAATAACTCCCGTAGGAAAAAGCTATTTATTTGATATTTGATGATCATTCTGACATCTTTTCTATTAGAATACTTTGTGAAAAATATATTGGAAATATTTAAAAGTTTGATGATAAAATAGTGAGTGAAAGAATGAAAAATAAATCATGAAAATCTTCATTTTTATACCCATGAGATTTGGATTCCCATAAAGAAAAGGACCTGTTTTATATTCAGTCACCATACCATTGTTTTCTACATAGTTTGCACAGAGATGTACATTTTTTTATTATTTGACAGTTTGGTGGTGAAAACTTTGGTGAATATTTTTAAAACAAGTATTCATCTTACTACCTGTAGGTTTTGCACTTCCATGTCAAAATGCTACATTTTTAACTCAAGAAATTGGCCCCATCGCCTTTTTACTGAATTCTTCTTATATAGCATACCCAGTATTTTACCATTCAAACTTTCAAATATTTCCAATATATTCTTCATAAAGTATCCTTAAGAAAAGATGTCAGAATGATCATCAAATATCAAATAGATGGCCTTTTCATAGGGGAGTCATTGGGTGTTAGAATACAAATCTTTAATTTTTCTTATTTTTCATGTGTTTTTTTATTATTCTTTTTCACCCAATTTTTTAACCATCAAACTTTCAAGTACTTTCAATATATTCCTCATAAAGTATCCTCAAAGAAAAGATGTCAGAATGATCATCAAATATCAAATAAATAGCTTTTTCATAGGGGGGTCATTGGGTGTTAGAATATAAATCTTTAATTTTTCTTATTTTTTAATGTTTTTTTATTATTGTTTTTTTTCACCCAATTTTTTAACCATTAAACTTTCAAGCACTTTCAATATATTCCTCATAAAGTATCCTCAAAGAAAAGATGTTGAAATGGTCATCAAATGTCAAATTAATAGCTTTTTCATAGGGGAGTCCTTGGGTGGTAAAATACAAATCTTTAATTTTTTTAAAAATTTTTTCATGAAACTTTTCACCTGCAAACTAACAAAAAGTGCCAATGTGTCCTACATTATGCATACTACATGATCATAGTCATTTACTCAAAATAGATTAGATTTTTGAATGTTTTTGGGGGGAGTCAGATTTTCATGGTACACCGGGCCTCTGAGGCCCGATTTCAGGGTTTACGTAGGGTTCCATTTCCTTGTGGATGAGGGTTAAGGTCCTCTGAAGGCAAGTGATAAACTCACTCATTTACACATCACATATTTATAATCAGTCATCATATTGCATTATCAGTCACTTTGCTTCAGTCTTGCATGAATATTTATCATTCTTTGTATAAGTTTGCCTGGGACAAATGGATATCTGTAGAAACCCTCAATTGTTAACTACTGCATTACAATTAGTATGTAAATCAGTTGCTGCAACTGTGGCATAAGCAGATAGATTCCTTGTAGATCGAGAAGGTATAAAATCTGAATGCTTGGACTTAATAAACACAATTTAGAGTTGGGACTGAAGATTTGTGTTTGCATCCCCAGAAATGCACGGCATGACGTCACGCTTAGCCCACTGCGCATGCGTGCACTTTTAATGGGTTGCTAGATTGCCATAGGAAAATGAATGGGTTCGCGATTTGTGGGTAATTCGTGATAATTGACAAACTAACGGCCTGATGCCGATAGACAACAAGGCTGTTCTGTGCTTCAAGCAACTCCTAACTAAATATCGCTAGGGTTTTTTAAAAAATTCTGTTGTACACACGTACTAAGAAGTTTGCCGTGTATTGCCTAGCCTACCCTCAGCAAAACGCACATACATGTATTTTCAGAAATAGTGATTTTAGACGGTAGATTCACTCAGAAACAAAGGCAAACTAATTCGTTGCCGATAGCTCCAGCAGATAGCAGCACCATACAGAGTCTGATTAAAAACTTTCATGGGAATTGAAGAACTTTTACCACTGTACATGTACAATGGAGTCCAAAAAAGTACTTGGCACAATTGTGAAACTGCCAAGTGCAAGACCAAGAATTCAATCAGTATTTTCAATCATATTTTCAGATTCTACATAAATTTACTGACAATATCACTACTCAGTATTTAACTAATCTCTTAATTCAAAATTCCTATTATCATGTAATAATAATGCAAAATCCTTCTTTCAGATTGCTATTTATTTTAAATTTTAATGCTGCAACTGTTCCAAAATAATCTTGTAGTAAAAGAAAAAATGCAAATAAGAAGTGGAAGACCAATTTTACCCACATTATTCAATTATTTGAATATAAAAAGAATAAGATCACGATTTTACAAATTAAAATTATCTTCCATGAACTCTTTCATGAATAACATATTAAACAAATTAAAGTTATAAATTAGTGGTAATGGCTTATTCTGGAATATATGACCTCTGCACATCATCAGTACCTGACTTGGTACAGTATAGTTACTACTTGGATACAGAGTTAGATTTAATAATGTAAGAATATAATAAGAACAATATATATTACAATAAAATTCTCTGCACGTCAGACGCTTGTTGCCATGAACTAACACAACTTGACATTGGGCTGAGCACTTATCACAGAGTCCGATGCCATTGTTGTGCTGTGATTGGCTAGTTGAGTCACGTGAAGCCCTACTGAAGCGCCCTCGCGTATCGCGTGAATGCTGCGCATTTCTGGCCATGTGTGGTTATATTCCCTCTCCCATGCATCAGTGACAAGCGAAATATTAGAAGAACCTGGGTAGGGTGGAACATGGACCCCTACAGCTAACATGTAGTTTCGTTTTCCCATTCAGATGAAAGAGTGGAAATTTCCACTGATGACGTAATGACCCTGTCACATGAATATTAAAATTAGCTATACCCGGTCCCTACTTTTTGCAACTCACTCGTGTGTAACTCACGAAAAACGACTACATGTCAATTCGCTGTTTTTTAAACGCCGATTCAGGATCGCAGTGTGCTTTCCCAACTCTGTGAACTTACGTGTACTCTTCCCTGATGATTTTTATATGCATTTAATGTCTCATTTTCCCAATTCTATGAATATTAAGCAAATTACGATGTTTATTATAAAATAAAAGCGTGAACACAAGAGACGATTTCATGTCATCGCTGTTTAACTGCCGATTCAGGATCGCAGCGTGCTCTGTTCCCTGACATTTTTGTATGTGTTTAATGTGACATTTCCGTTATTTATGAATATGAAGCAAAATACGATGCATGATGCTCTAAGCGGAAAGCGTGCTCACAAGAACGGCGCCATGTTGCCTATGTCCCAATGTTGTTATATTCTAATTCGCTTACGCTTATAAGTACGTATTGGTTACTGCCACCAAATAATTTTCATAAGTAAAATCACACAATGTCAAGGGATCACCCAGTTTTATGTGATCAGAAACAATATATAATAAATTAACCTGCTTCGGTGGGCGGAGGGGTGGATGGGTGAAAACATGCTTTTATAGGCATTGTTAGCCGAAAAAGAACTGATCAAATCCTGCACAATAACATTGTAAAAAAAGTTATAAAGAACAGTTAAACAATTATTGCAACTTCAGCACCATCATGTTCTGATGAATATAATATAACATTAAGGAAAACAACTAACGCATATAGCTCATCTGCATGTTACTGAAATCTGCTCAGTTCAGATGAGCGATAACAGTTTTTTTTATCAAAGGATTAAAATGTCAAAATCAAAACTGTTATTATGATACATATCGCAATATAATTGCCGTAATTAATGCACAATGCACAGTTTAAAACATTTTACCTCTAAGAGTCTGCAATGTGTTAGTTGGGACAAATGGATGTGCCATTGATTGTTTAAAACACCCCTTTACATTTGAGTTAAATACTTAATAATAAAGCTACACACCCATCTGAAATAAAATCACTGTTGTTAGGAAGGATGTTAACCTGTGGGTTGTTTTGATAACTTGTTACGGACGGATTCTCATAACATAAAGCAATGTTCTTGAACAATTTTACTATATTACTAAGCTATGATTAACACATAACAATTTTCAGAACTAGAACATAATATAACAAGCTAAACAAGAATAAACAATATTACAGTTAATCTTAAAAGTCATTTGTACATGAATGATTATAATGTCTTGAAGTTGATGGATGGTGCACACATGTATGTCAATAAATGCCACCTCGGGCAGTCAGGCCTATCGCCACATCCTCCTCCTCGCTTTAAAGTTAAATACATCCACATTGTCAAACAAATTATTGTTCACCTCAATAACATTCTCCCGCGGCACAGTTTCTCATGAAAATCCAAGTCACACTGTCACCGCTATTAACCCATTACAGTGACGTCATATTTGCTCCGTAACACTCGTCCAGCAGCCATTCTGGAGGGAAAGAACGACGGGGAATAGTAGCGTAAATATAGGTGAACCAAATAAAATGAAATAATCTTCATATCGTGATCAAGTACACCAAAAGGAAAATAGTATATACATGTGAAAACTTCAGCTGATCAGCGTGATCGACCCATATAAACTCAAGACAGTCCAAAGACGTGAAATCCTGACCTACCCCTGTATCCCAACATCGTGGAATGTTGTCAGAAGCTAGTTCAGTTATCTTGTACTTCATTTTTCTTGTTCATTGGGTAATAAAAGTTATAGTTTTAGAGAGTTTACTGTGTAATCATAAGTTCATAAAGGATAGATATAAGGAGAAATTTGAGCTATCGGGATCAACCCTTACGGACTCAAAGAAGAGAGTATGCAGGGTTGTGACAAGAAATATTGCTGTCAGATATTATTTAACTGTACATCATGAAGCTGTCAGAAATTTCAGCATTCTTGTGCTTCATTTTGGTTCATTAGGAAGTATTTGTAACATGACTGTTGTTTGAGAGTTCAATATTTCACCATGAATTCAACCATTCACAGTAGCAACATTGTTAGCATTTTATTATTAGACCAGACCTTCACAGAAGCAATGTATTTTTCAAACTTCTGACATTAAATGTAACATAACAACAACTCAGCTCATGAATTGATCTTTATTTGATTGGAAATATAGGAAAATGCACATTTTGTATGGATAAAAGTAAACATGAAATGCAAAACATTGTTGCACAATTCAATGACAGATTATCAGGGTCCCTTTCCTTTTGGTTGATAACACTGACATGAAAAATATTTCCATACTTTTAATGATGCAATGCAACATGTACATGAGCATATTAAGTCGAATCAAGCCACCATAATTTGAGAAACCTGTTTAGTATATTTTAATCTATGTCTAGAGAAATGCTTGATTGAAGACTCACAATTGATATGTGCTGTGTGGGTATGTACATATAAGGCCTTAGATGGTGTTACTAAGCAGTTTGTAATTTTATTTAGGAGAATTCCACAACTGGTGGTCACAATTTAAAAATGCACAACCTACATGTACAACAGCCATCTGTTTCTGCATATCAGACCATCTGTGGGAGGTGCACCATACAAAAATTTATATTTCTTGCAAACTTTTCCATTTAGCCTTTAAAAATATGAGAAAGAAAAAAGAGTTTTCATTTCTTCTTGTGCTTCTGCTCACAATTCTAAATAAATAGAAAACCTGTCCTTGTTGTATGCAAGCTATCAGGATAACAACTTTAAAACAACAAATGAACAATTAAATAAATAAACAAATCCAATTAAATAACTCCTGTCATGCACTGAATTTCACTCTCCTTATGTTCAGATCCTGTCTCCTCAGCTGGTCACAAAGATATAAGAATATTTTTTTCGCTGCTTCTACCTTGTGTGCCATCTAGCTGCCTTCTGTACCTGTCACCTTTTTTTTTTTTTTTTTTTTTGATAACCAAGATTTATTTGCACCCAATCATTCAACGTGGCTTGGTGGGAAAATGTAAATTAACTTAATTCGGTGTGGCTTGGTGGGAAAATGTAAATTAACTTAATTAACTTAATTTCCTAAATGTAAATTAACAAAAAAGGCAACAATATTTATTTTTATTCATATTGTAACTTGCATCATAATACAGTAGGAAAACACAGAATTCAACATTTTTCAAATTCATTTCATAAGTTCATTCAATTAAATGGTACCTGAGCTAGAATATATACTTACAAAACAGATTTACTCTTAACACTACACTAAATCTAAAATCAAGCCACTAACTTCCAAATACACATGACACAGGTAATTGATTTAATTGGCCCAGCTGAGCTGTGTACATAGTACTGTAGCCTTGACACTAATTGACAATAATGCTTACCAGGTATTAAAGAGGTAGATGACAGACAGCAGATAAAATCCAAAGAGCACCATAACTGATAACAAATTACACCCAAGGCAATAAGTGAGTCTTCATAATGAAAGTCGAAACCCTGCCAGGGTATTTCCACACGTTTTTACAACACACTCTCCACCACGACTTTTTGGGCACTACTAATATGCAGAGTACGTGCGCTCATATCTTATACACCTCGGTCATTGGTTTTCTACTTTTTTCTTTTATGGTAAAGGCTGCACAGCTGGGTCTTCATTCTTTGCTGTAAAATAAATTAGTTTTATCCTTTACTTGTACGATGAGTCTTGATTCAAAGCCACTCCTCAGTCTCTCCTCCGTTTACGGTTTTCGTCCCTACACCTTGGATTGTTACCACTGCAGGCAGTCTGTGAACGCTTGTTAAGTTATTTATCTTCTCTCTATCATATACCCTGCAGTAATTTTACTCGGTTTAATATCAAAGAAAACACAGAAATTAAATGCTAAATTGTACATGTAGACATGATCATGCGCAGCAGACGATTCCGGTCTCCCTCCAGTATGGCTGCCGTTTGTTTTGATGACTAGGGCTACAATGGGTTAATAGTTATGCATCGACGGATTCGGAGGCAAACGTCATTCAGTCACATACAAAATACCTCTCTCCATTGGGAATCCATACATGTTGTACACGGGTCCTTTTCCCAGAATATTTCTCATGTTTGAATCGTAGATCAATGACAAATCTCGCACCATTCATCAGCCCCGGTCATCAGTACATGTATCGCCATGCTGCGGAGAAAACGCTTCTGTTGCGTTCACTTGACCTTGACCTTTTTTTCTCTTCTGGAGCGTGCAATTTGCAACGTTCCGATTGGTCAAAAAGTCACGAGATACCACAATCACATTATAACGTAACACATTATAACGTAACAAACTTTACAAAGGTTGTTTTTATAATTTTATCTACAATAGAAGAAAATCGATATAAAACGTGCCATTCAGGTCAGTTCTTTATCGTTTCCTTTCAAGCCATCAATCTATCACAAATATATATGCATCTTCTTCACTTCGAGTCGAAGGAAATTAACAGCCGTTGAACATTTATATTGCTATTGAAACCAGTTGATAATATCAGAATATTTTTCAGAATATTTTTCTCACTGCCCTGTCATCTCCCTCCAACAGATCAGCCAGATTTGAGCACTTTTCACGCAGAATGGTGCACAAGTGACGCATAGGCTCCTTTTCTGGAGAACATTTATACAGTCTAATTAGCAATTCAAGGCACCTGTCTTTCCTTTCAAGTATATTCCGAATAACAATCGTATCATCTTCATCCAGAACCTTCTTTTCAAAAAGGTAGGACAAGAGAGATTTAGGTTCGAGGTCTTCTTCAATTTTTGTCCAATTTTCTCTGAGCTTTTCGAACTGTCTTTCGGTTTCCTGGGGTACCTTAAATGAAATTAACATTGCACAAACAAATGAAGGGCTCAGTGGCATCAGACATACTGGTATTAGAAGTGTCTGTGTCAAGTCAAACATATTGTGCCACAGGTCGGATTTACACCTTATTGCAATACAGGGTACATGGACTATGTATACAGAAGGCAACGAATGCTTTTTAATTATTGGACCAACCAAAGGAAAAAAACAATTTAAAATGAATTATTTTTGTAAAATACAACTTGTATTTTTTATTGTAAAGTGGCTGTATCTTGCATTAAAACTGTATAGTGAAACGAACAGAATAACGCTCTCCCTGCCCCCTCTCTCTCAGTGCCATTAAATTACGATTTAAAGAACTCACACAAATACATGTGTTGGATTTAAATTCGTCAAACATGGCTTTAACGCGGGTCATCATGCATATATTCAGGCCTATGGTAATTGTCATTTTATCAAAATGTGCTGCTCGCCAGATCGGAAAAAATACAAAGGAAAATTTATCTTATTGAATTGCAAACGAAAATTACTTACCTTGCCAGTGTACAGGTAGATTTTCATCTTTGGGGCTGCGCCACATTTACAAACAGCAGATATTCCCTTGGGAATATTATCAAATAACTCGAACCCAGATTTGTGGTCTCCCAGATGGTACATATGAACGTGATCCTACATATAAAACAACCATTGCCTAATACACATGCACATTTGTTTTATATTACTTTATCTATTGTTACCCTAACTTGACCAAGGTAAAGTTTAGATGCGATTGATATTTAATCTATAACTTCGTCAACGACACTTTCTCGCTTTTTCACAGTTAAGCATTTGATTTCTTGATTCGGTTAAATATATAAATAATTATTTCAATTATAAACCATGAACTGTTAATACAGGTAACAGAACCTGCTCACCTCTTCCCACCACAAACAAGTGTGTTCCTCTTGTTCCTGACAGACCAGACCCACGGAATATTTCTGCCCAGGGAAAGATGTATTGCATATATGATGCAATTGTTTGTGAAGCTTAGCGAAGACCTCAAAAGTTTGCTGTTCTATGGCACCTGCTGGTAAATAAGGGTCTGTGCGTGTAGTAAACAAAATCACGTTTTGTGTAATAATGGATTTTATCTCAAGTTTATACTTGATTCCTGTGGATGGCTCTGTAGAGACAGCAAAATCAGAGTACACAGTTTGCCGAAACTTTCTTTCCGTGAAATTTTTGTCACCGCTCATTTTAAGCAGAGTAGAAGTAAGCCTCCAGAAAATTGGCTTTGGTTCAAATTCTTCAAAGTCCAAACCAAACGTAATTTCTTTGTCTTGCGATAGATTCCAGAGGTTTTCTCTGTCTTCTTGGCTAGCGTTTTTCAACTGAGATGGCACGAGATAGTACGGGCTGCCAGGGACCTTAACGATTAATTGACTTTCTTCAAGAAGTTTACCACAAATGTTTTTTAAATGTTTTGTTTCTTTAAATGCCAGTGATTGGCACTTAGAAAGGGTCTCGATTCTACGGTTTAATGCCTGATCCATAGTACTTTCACTTAAGATCCCTATCTTCTTTTCTTTTCTCTCTATCATTTTTAGAATTTCCAAAAACAAATCAACAAACCATGACTGTCCATGACGCAAAACGACAAACCGTGTTCGACAATCGCCACATGCATTATCGTTACAATAAATATCTCCCCTTTTGTTGAAATATTCAACAAAATGTTCAAATTCGTCCTCAGATTTAACGACGCCGTTCTTAATGACAACGTCTGCCAGATCTGTTTTCTTTATTATTGGAGATAACTCTGGCATGATTTTTGAAAATTTAAGCCATTTGATCTGGACTTTTTGCGTTTCTAAAACAGCAATTCTTGCAATTTGCTCCCTGAGACTTTTTCCTTCTACGTCCCTCTTGCACTGTCCCGAATTCTCTACTTCAAATATCAGAGAACCCTCATTCCAGGAAATGTATTTGTCGAGACCTTCTGTTTTAAAAAATTGTGTCAATTTCTTGGAAATCGTTTGTCTGATCTCCTTATCCACACTGTCCCTGTGTGTCCCAACAATGAAGATAGGTTTGTGATTTTTTTTAGTTTCAGGCAAAGACATATGAGCCAACACGCAGTTTAACCAATAGCGAAGCTTTTTGAATTGCACGCGCAGTTCGTTGTCGTCTTTAAGTCTTTTGGCTTCTTCAAAGTTAAATACAATGATGTAAACTGCGTTCTTTGGCATGAATAAATGATGGAAATAATGATATTCTTCTTGTCCTCCACAGTCAAATAACACAAACTTAACATGCATGCCTGAAACTCCATTCTCATAATTTGATTTTGCCAGTCTTATTTTGGTTAGATCAATACCCGTTGTCATTGCTTGTTTCATCTGCCAAAAGCCCCACACCTCGAATGCAGCAACTATACCAACAGACAACAACTGATCTAAAATATATTCTCCAGGAAGAAAAGCGACCTTCCAGTTCATTAAATAAACCAGTCCGACACCTAGAACAAAGCCCAGTGCCCTTCGTATATAGAAAGGCAAATCGTACACTTTTGCAAGAGACCGTCCAATGAGCATCATTGCCGTGTGCTCTAGCATAGCACTGCTAAAACAAGCCAAGAAGATAATCATATAATGATGGACATGCTTTTCCGCATACCATAAAATGAGACAATGTAAAACATAAGAACACACGATAATTGCTATAATATAAATGAGCAATCCAATGTAAAACCGCCTCCGCATTAGGTTTGTTGACATGTATTTGCATATATAGACACCAACAGCAGCCCCTGTCCATGTTAAAATAGCAAGTATCAATCGCTCGTGGTTGTACATATTTAAATACTTTTCTTGTGTTAAAATCTGAAAAAAGAGGGCGATTGCGATATTTGAGACAGTGACTTGGGGCAAAACTTTAATTAAAATTTGCTTAATGTTTCGTTTCTCGTGGCATAATTTGGCATGAAACACATGGCATGAAAACAATGTAAGGCTGACAATCAGAAACACAGTTAGCGCATGATTAAAGTCATGGACCCATTCATAGAGCATATTTGAAATAATTGAGAAAAAGTTAAGAATACTACCTTGACTTTTGAGGCAGACAAAGCTGAAGACCAATAAGGTTCCCGCCCTACACCCAAATCCTAACACGAACCCTACCACCAACCCACAACAAAGAACGCCAAGTTGGAATTCTAAGAACAAGTCTGGGTTGTCTATTCTCTGTTGCATATTGCTGTCAGCGTATAGAAATTCGATACAGGCATATCTGTAAAATATACTGAGAGCTACACCTTCGCCATATCTGATACCCATGGGCAGGTTGCCAGAAAACACAAGTGTAGAGAAGAGGCACCCCATGATTTTCAAAGAACATAACCCAACAGGAGCGAAAGCAAAAGCAACACATATGCATAGCAATCCAAATACAAGTTTGACATGTTGATCAAATGATGATCCGTGATCAACTGCTAGAGAAGCAGAATTATCAGTCATTTGCACTGTAAGGTACATAGCTGCATAGTGCTGTTCATTTTCAGGGTCCTTAACATCTTCCCAAGTGTCCGTTACGGCGGCAGTTTCCACGTGGTGCTTTTCATTTCCTCGAGTAGTATTGTGACTTTTTACGAAATCTTTTCCTCTGAAATAGCGTTGCAGGGATGTCTTTCCTACACCAGAATCTCCCAGGAATAATATTTTACAAGATTCCAAATCAATTTGCCCCTCTTGCATGCTCCATTCATATTTGTGACGCAGATCTGCACTTCTCCTAATGATCCTCCTGCTTAACGTCCTAGTACTTGCTCCCCATGGTCTGAACTTGTCGACTTGTACTTCTTTTACGTTCTCCATTCTGGTGTTAATCAAATATTGGTACATAGATGCACACGACTACGGAATTGTGAAGCTGTCAAACGTGACCTAAACGATTGATGTGATGTGAGTTTTTCCAATATGTTTAGTTTGAAGACATAAAATAAAACAATGTGGAAAATATTGTTCTTTCCTGGAGGGTTGTCGTAGAATCGTATTTTCCCCACAACAACGATGGTCGTTTGTTTGTTAAAGTTAAGATATGATCCGTGGGGTTGTTGTCATCAGTCCGATAAAACGACAAGGCTTTCCATAGTTGCCATGTGTACATTTGTCTGTCAAATGCATCAGACTATGAGATTACTAAAAAAAACAATAGTCCTATACCGTTCCGTTTCTTACTTGTAATTCCACCAATACCACAAGACGTGTCTGTTTCATCAACGGTCTTTAGCTATCCTGATCTGAATGCAAAGATGCATTACTGACCTCAACAGTTTGTTGAAATGCCGTCACGTCCTTGAATATTGTCGACGGAGACGTGAGCCTCAAAGAAAAAAAGAACGCTATTAAATGGCGGTGATGTTTTGGCTATTACTCTTGTTATTCAAGCAGCTTGGAAGTCTAGATCAATCTCGCAAACTTTCTGAAAAGAATCACTCTTCAATCTGCTGTTCGACGCCGTTTTTGTTCCATTGTTACGTGTTCAAAAATCAATTTGATTCACAATAATGTTACTGGGTCATACAAACATTTCCCTATTCACACTGCCACAAAGACCTGTAGTGCACAACCTGTATACAAAAGGAGAAGTATTTGGTTAATAAGTCTGTCGATAAAGGGCTAGGGCTATGTTGGAGCCTGTTGGAGGGAACAGCTTTTTTATGTTTTCATTTCATATTTTGGTCCCTGTGTAGCTGCCTCTCGGTGGTGGGACTGACGTTCCAACATGGCTCCATTTTTTGCTTCTTCTCTTCTTCTTTAAATGCTATTTTTTTTACTTTATTTCATTCTTTCACATATATTTTGTCATAATTATATTTTAACTATGTACACGCACGCGCTCGAGTGCACATTTGCACTCCCACATACACACACACAAATGCACAGAGAGAGATAGAGATAGAGAGAGAGAGTTTAAAAGTTCAAAAATAAAGTTAACAAAGATATTAGATATTAATGAAACCGGTCACATATACTGATCATCGTGTCCTTGCAAGTCGACACATACCAGGTGAAACAGGAATGGTAGTTATAAAACTGGATGTCCGGGGTCCCATATGATTAGTACGGGTGAGGGTTGGTCGTATCAGTAGTAGTATATGGGCTGAAGTAATGGGGAACGGTTCCTAAGGACTCCTGTTCTTGTTGCATACACTTCACCTCTAACAGTCAGCGATGTGTTAGTTGTGCTAAATGAATGTGTTCCTCTTTACCTATGGACGGAGACTTTTCATCCGGTTTAATTGATTACAACATAACTTTTTTATTTATAGGCATTAAAATAACAACACGTCCTTTCACAAAAAATTATATTATGATCATATAATATTACTGCTGAAACTGACTGATATTGAAAGAAATATATTGGACTTTTTTTCAGAATTATTAGTACTTTTCCTGTTTCTCTTTTTCCATTATGTTGAAGGTCAAAGATCTTCAAATAGAAAGTGAAGTAAAACTATATTCTTTCAATTGTCAGCAGCATAGGGGGAAATATTGATAAGTCTAAGGTTCAGATTTTTAAGGTTAAGATTTTTGTCCTTCAGTTTTTCGTCATTTTCTGTAAACTACGTAAAATGACTGGAGTTGAAATTAATTTGATATCGTTGTTAAACACAGGATGCAAGTTTACACAATAAGGGACTAATAGATCAGTAGATCAAATATGATCCTCCTGCTTAAAGTCCCAGTACTTTCAGCTCATCGCTTGAACATGTTTTCTTCCTGCTTTTTTTTCCATTTGGTTGATAGTGTTTTAATTAAAATTTATTTACCAATTTAGAGTATGTACAAGTAAATAAAACATAATGATGGTAAAAATGCCTCGATATAAGTTCTTTCATTTCTAAATTTATATAGGAAAATGATATTCTTAGCAACCTTTATCTTTATATATATATATTTGTTGATAAATATATGTTCCCTTTTTTCCTCTCTTCTGAGTTTTTCACGGTTTATAAATTTCTATATTTTTGAAAATTTTGAACACTCTACAAAGAAGTGCAAAATTATCATCCTGTACAGACGTTCTGAAATCTTACATTTTTTAAAGGGATAATAACTCTTCCTATGAGATATATATTTTACAATAAAAACATTGTGAACAACTCATAGAAATAGAATATATTCTGTTTTACCACAAAAACGGCAGTTATAGCTATTATTCTGATATCTGAACATGTATTTAGGCCGCGTGACCTCCATTGATGGCTTTACTCTGTTATAATCTCTATTAAGAGATTTTAACAAAAAAAAAAAAAAAAAAAAAAACTTTTTAGAAAAAAAACAGGGACTAACTTTGGATGTAAAAATGGATTCATGAACCATTGGTAAGTATGGGAAAATTGTTGTTTACTCCAAGAAAATTCATTTTTTTGGCCAAAAAAAAAGAGTTATTATCCCTTTAAGTATTTCCCTGTTGGATAAATTTCATGCAAAATTTTCCACCGCGCTGCTCTTATTACAGATTGAGTACATGCCAAAAATACATGTATGTCATTCCACACTACACTTGGTACTCTTACATTAAGGAATATAATATTTTCTAATTTATTCAAAACAAGTTTTCTCTGGAAGTAATATCTTTTAGTTGAATTCTTTGAACGGTTAACTTAGACTGCATTCCCATATATTTTCAGATCGATCTATCCCCGTGGGGAGTCTCATTAGATTGCTGTCGGCTGAGCCGGCTTAAACGCCTACTAAAAGCTGTAAGGGGGTAGTTAACTTTTGTGTGCGCTCGGCTGACAGCATTTTAGCGTGAACCTCCATGGAGTTACGTCGATCCAGATGGATCGATTTTAATCTGTGGGAATGCAGTCTTACACTCTCCAGATTTACCATAGTCCTCAATTAAGTGATGAGTAATGCAATTTCTTAAAACTTGATATTCCACAAAGGTAATTCCATTCCGCCCAACCACCTGTGAAATATCTTTATAAGAACAAAGTCTATTTTCTCTAACTAAATCTCTGATATAAATAATTCCATTTTTTATCCAACGAGAAATAAAGGTAAATTATTCCTCATGATATAGGTATTGTTCCACAAAATAGATTTTTACAATAGCTGTGCATTATCCATAACTTCAGAATTTGTTGATAAAACTCATGTTATAATGATAGATAATGATCGTCAAGTAGATGACATATGACTACGTAGTGAAGCGAAACATTACTTCACTTGTGGTAGAGATTGTCAATGGTAAAAGTCTATGGTTGATATGGTTTGATATCAGATTTCTGTCCTTCAGCTTCTTTTTTCAACTCTTTACAGCCTTCTTAGAATTGTTTTGCTCACACAAAAAAACGTTAGCTCAGATAAATTTCAGATTGTTGTTTAACACAGGATCTGCGGATCAAATATGGCCGACCCACTTGCATTGAACATGCGTCGCGCTCGTCTGCAAATTACTGGGATCTGCATAGTTCAATTGAGCGATAACAGTTTTTTTTATCAAAGGATATAAATTTCAAAATAATAGCAGTTCTAATATCGCAACATTCTTGCCGCAATTAATGCTATTCACACAATACACAGTTTAATACATTACATCTAAGAATCTGCATTGTGTTAGTTGGGAAGTGTGGATGTGGTCCGACTTTTATCTGTTTTTAATTGTTTAAAACACCCCTTTCCATTTTAGTGGAATACTAAATAACAAAGCTACTCGCGCATCTGAAATAAAATCACTGTTGGGTTGTTTTGAGTTATTTTTATAATTTTATTTACAATAGAAGAAAATCGATATACAACCTGTCATTCAGGTCATTCTTTATCGTATCCTTTCAAGCCATCAATCTATCACAAATATCTATGTATCTTTTTTTCTTCAAGACAAGGGAAATAAACATTAATTTTGTCATTGAGACATCAAAATACTTTTCTTTTGAGAAAAGCATTTCCCCCCTCAGATATTGTCAGCCGTTCCCACCGCCCTATCGTCTGCAGTTTCTGAAAATGGGTTCAACAGATCAGCGAGATGTGGGCGCTTTTCACGCAAAATGGTGCACAAGTGACGCATAGGCTCCTTTTCTGGAAAACATTTACGCAGACTTTTGAGTAATTCGTAGCACCTGTCTTTCCTATGGAGTGTATTTCGAATAACATCCATGTCATCTATACCCAGAACCTTCTTTTCAAAAAGGTAGGACAAGATATCTATAGGCTCGAGGTCTTCTTCAATTTTTGTCCAATTTTCTCTTAGCTTCTCGAATTGTCTTTCAGTTTCCTGGGGCTTCTAAAATGAGATTTTCATTGTAATGGCAAACCAACATGTTTTGTAAAGCAATCACCTCATCTTTTTGTTAAAATTTCCACTCACTACTGTTTGTTATCAAAATGTGCTGCTTGCGGAATCGACAAAAATACAAATTATATTAATGTAATTGAATTGTAAATCATAATTGCTTACCTTGCCAAAGTGCACGTAGATTTTCATCTTTAAGGTTGCATCACAGTTACAAACGGCAGGTGTTCCCTTAGGAATTTCATCAAATAACTCAAACCCAGATTTGTTGTCTCCCAGATGGCACATATGAACTTGACCCTGCAGATAAAACAACAGTAATACACATGTCCTCCTATATCACTCTATCTATTGTTATCCTAATCTAATCAGCATTAGGAAAAGAGCCGATTGAATTTTAAAATATACCTATGTCAATGACACTAATGTTTTCAAAGACAAACATTTCATTGTACAATTAAAAATATGAGTTGTTTCCTCAATTATAGACCATGAACTCAAAAAGTAACAGGACTTGCTCACCTTTTCGTGCCAGTTGCAAGTGTGTACGCCTTGTATCTGACAGACTAGTCCCACAGAATATTTCTGCCCAGGGAAAGATGTATTGCAAATATAATTCAATTGTTTGTGAAGATTAGCGAAGATCTCGTAAGTTTGTTGTTCTATGGCACCTTCAGGTAAACGAGAGTCTCTACTAGTAGTAAACAAAATCACGTTTTGTGAAATAATGGATTTCATCTCAAGTTTATACTTGATCCCTGTGGATGGCTCTGTAAAGACAGCAAAATCAGAATACACAGTTTGCTGAAAGTTTTTTTTCCTTGAAATATTTGTCTCCGCTCATTTTTAACACAGTAGATGTAAGCCTCCAAAATATTGGCTTTGGTTCAAATTCTTCAAAGTCCAAACCAAACCTAATTTCTTTGCCTGGCGAAGTTTTCCAAAGACTGTCTTTGTCTTCTTGGCTAGCGGTTTCCAACTGAAATGGCACGAGATAGTACGGGCTGCTAGGTACCTTAACGATTAAGTTACTTTCTTCAAGAAGTTTTCCACAAATGTCTTTTAAATGTTTTGTGTCTTCACATGTCAGCGATTGACACTTAGACATGCTATCAATTTTACAGTGTATTGTCTGATTCATGGTATTTTCATTTAAGATACCTTTCTTTTTTTCTTTTCTTTTCATCATGTCTTGTATTTCCAAAAACAAGTCTACGAACCATGACTGTCCGTGACGCAAGACGACAAACCGTGTTTGACAATCGCTGCTATCACTGTTGCAACAATAAATATCCCCCCTCTCGTTGAAATATTTAACAAAATTTTCAAACTCATTCTCGTCTTTAACGACACCTTTCTCAATGACAAAGTCTTTCAATTCTGAGATCGTTATGATTGGAGGCAAACTTGGCATCACTTTCGAAAATTTTAGCCATTTGATCTCAGTTTTTTGCCTTTTAAAAACTGCAACTTTCGCAACTTCCTGCCTGAGATATTTTCCCTGTTCGTCCCTCTTGCACTGTCCCGAATTCTCCACTTCAAATATCAGGGTGTCCTCATTCCAAGATATGTATTGATCGATACCTTCCCTTTCAAAAAAGTGTGTCAATTCCTGAGAGATCAGGAATCTGACCTCCTTGTCAACACTGTCCCTGTGCGTCCCAACAATGAAGATGGGTTTGTGCTGTTTGCGATTTTTCCCAGCAGGTAAACATATATGTGCTAACACGAAGTTTAACCAATAACGAAGTTTTTTGAATTGTACGCGCAGTTCGTTGTCGTCTTTAAGTCCTTTAGCTTCTTCAAAGTTAAATACAATAATATATACAGCGTCCTTTGGTATGAATAAATGATGGAAATAATGATATTCTTCCTGTCCTCCACAATCAATTAACACAAACTTAATACGCATGCCTGATACTCCATTCTCGTACTTTGATTTTGCCAGTCTTATTTTAGTTAAATCGATTCCCATTTTCATTGCTTGTTTCACCCGCCAAAAGCCCCACAACTCGAATGCAACAACAATACCAACAGACAACACCTGATCTAATAAAAATTCTCCAGGAGGAATAGCGACCGTCCAATTCATAAAATAAACCATTCCGACACCTAAAATAAAGCCCAGTGTCCTTCGTGCATAGAAAGGCAAATCATAAACTTTTGCAAGAGGCCGGCCAATTACCATCATTGCCGTATATTCTAGCATAGCACTTGAAGAACAAGCCAAGAAGATAATAAAATAATGGCGGTAATTTTTTCCGTACACCATAAAATGAGACCACAGAGGAAATAAGAACACAAACTTATCGCTATCATATAAACAGGCAACCAAATATAAAACCGTTTACGCATCAGACTTGGTGACGTGTTTTTGCATACGTAGATGCCAACAGCAGCCCCAAACCAAATCAGTGTGATAACAGTTGCTTGGTCGTCCTTGAATAAACTCGGATATTTTTCTCCGTTTATCATCTGATATATGAGGGCAGTTGCAAAGTTTGAAACGATAACCTGAAGACAAAATTGCTTGATGTTTATTTTCCCGTGGTACAAATACGCTTGGCATAAAAACAACGTTAGACTGGCAATCACAATTACAGCTGATGCATGTTTAAAGTCAAGACAAAATTCACGGAGAATATCAAAAACAACTGGGAGAAAGTTGAGCATACTGCCTTCACTTTTTAGGCAGACCAAACTAAATACTATCGAGGTTCCTGCCCTACACCCAAATCCTAACACAAACCCTACCACCAACCCGCAACAAAGAACACCAAGTTGGAATTCTAAGAACAAGTCAGGGTTGTTCATTCTCTGTTGCATATTTCTGTCAGCGTATAGGGTTTCAATAAGAGCATATCTGTAAAATATACTGAGAGCTGTACCTTCAGCATATCTGATACCCATCGGCAAATTATTAGGGAAAAACAGAGTAGAGAAGATGCACCCTATGATTTTTAAAGAACATAACCCAAAGGGCAAAAGAGCAAAAGCAACGCATACGCATAGCAATCCAATTGTAAGTTTGAAATGTTGATCAAACAATGCACCATTTACAGCTGTTTGAGATTCTGAAGGAGAATCAGTCTTTTTCACTGTTACGTAACTAGCGGCATATTGCTGTTCGTTTTCAGGGTCAGTAACATCTTCCCAAGTGTCCGTTACGGCTGCAGTTTCCAAGTGGTGCTTTTCATTTCCGCGAGTGATATTATACTTTTCCGAGAAACCCTTTTCTCGGAAATAGCGTTGCAGGGATGTCTTTCCTACACCAGAATCTCCCAGAAATAATATTTTACTCGTTTCCAAATAAATTGTCCCCTTCTGCATGCTCGTTTCATATTTGTTTCGCATACTAGCACTTGCCCCAATGATCCTCCTGCTTAAAGTCCCAGTACTTGCACCCCAGCGCTTGAACATGTCTTCCTCGTGTTTTTCTTTTTCCATTATGCTGATAATTAAAGAACGTCAAATAGATGACCAATTACTACGTAGTGAAGCGAAATATTATTTCACTTGTGGAAGAGAGATTGTCAGTAGTAAAAGGCAAAAATCTTGATAAGTCTTGAATGGTGTGATGTCAGATTTCTGTCCTTCAGCTTTTCATTTTCTGTAAAATACGTAAAATACAACTATTTACAGCCTTCCTAGAATTCTTTTGTTCACACAATAAGGACGTTAGTTCTGGTTAATTTAAGGTCGTTGTTTAACACAGGATATCAATTTACACAACAGCGGACTAATCAGCAATCAAATGTCGCCGACCCACTTGAATACGGGTCGCGTAATCTCTGCAGGGCATCTAATTAGTGTCTATTAGGGGATATGCGCCAAGGGTCGGCCATATTTGATCCGCTGATCTGTTATTCCGCGGATCAACTTGTTTTGAACGCAGCCACTGGTTACATGTAAATTTCGTGTACAATGCATAAGGTTTTGAGATTAGTCTACAATTATTCCCTCTAATTATCCGTTTATCACTATAATTTTATTCACTACTGCGCCTTAAGTATTGATATTAATTTCAAAGTCAGTATAATTTTAGAATGGTTTAGAATGGTTTATCTTTAAAACCACGTCAGATCAGTTCTGATCTGAAATTGCACTTTGAGACCAAATCAGGTGATTGAGGCTATCAGTTAACAGCTGATATTTAAACAGACATTGGACTTTCCTGATGTCAACACTAAGACCCCATTTCCAGAGATTAGATCGATCCAACTAGATAGACCTAACTCTCTGGGGGTTCATGCTAAATAGCCGTCAGCCGAGGGGGCAGGAAATTTAATTACCCCCTTACAGCTTGTAGTAGGCGGGACGGGCATTTAAGCCGGATTAATTGACAGTAATCTAGTGAGACTCCCCACGGGGATAGATCGATCTAAAATCTATGGGAATGCACCCTAAGACGCCTACTGGTCTCAGCTGCTTGTTGGTTTGTTGAAATTATCTTTAATGTTTGTATATGGTGGTGATGCTTTGGGCTCTCTTTGTTTAAGTTAAAAGTCTAGACTAAATTTCGCCAACTCTCTGACACCGAAACCTACTCGTCAGTCTGCTGTACATCGCCAATTTTCTTTCTGAAGACAAGGATTTAGGATTTAATGTAGAACTTGATATTTAAGTTCAGCTCACAGCTGCTAAAATCGTAAAGCCTACTTTGTTTAGTCAACTTTTAACAGCATCCTGGTCTCAAAACTTAAAAAGTCCCTCTCTACTATCAGTATGCCTATGCAATTTTTAGACAAATTATTTAGACAAATTATAAAGATCCTGTCTGGTGCACAACTTAGAAAAGGGTTACTATTTGGAGTCTGTCTTTGTGAACGGCAAATTTCACGAACTAAGCCAAGACTGCAAAATCGTTTAGAACACTTTGTAATGTCACCTGTACTGCATTGGTCTAAGAGCTTTAACGATTAGGCTGTTAAAGGCAAGTTGTTTTCCCATAACAGCTGAAATTACAAAGATAAACAAAAATAAAAAATATGCCACAAATGTCATACAATTAACGTAAAAGCTAAAAAATCAATCTGTCTGATGGTCCAGAAGGTCTGGTCGGGAAATAAGCTTAGAAATTAACATTCTCTTCCAATTTTTTTGAGAGTGTAAAATATTTGGAATGTTATGAATCGCAATTGTCCCAGAGTAAATTACTTTTGGACCCGCTGACTTCATATTTCTTGCACATTATTCCATGATTTGAACATTTAGGCTGGAACTTTTTTCCTATGAAAATGGTGAGTTGGCCAGCCAACTCAAATTAACGCGAACTCTCTTTTGACTTTGACCGTCAATACCATGGAAAAGCTAGGAGAGTGAGAGTGAATATTGCTCAGAAATAAGTCAGTCCGCCGAAAAACGTCAAGGCCAAATTATCCTTATTACTGGGAATATAAGCTTTCTTATTGGTGAGGGGGTGTAAATTGTTCCAAAAGAACAAAATGTTATAATGATGACCTACCAAAATTTGGCACATGTGGTATCGTTAACAGTCTACAATATTTTTTATTATTTTACACTTTTTAAAACAAGACACAAATTACACCTGCAGTTATGGAAATGGTCTGAAAGATATTAAGGGACACCTTATAGACTATGATGATAAAAGGGAATTCTTCATTGCGTGTTTTACATCAATTACTGGAAAAGATACAGCTGCTAAATTGCAGACAAAAAGCAAAAAAATAATATTCATAAATGTTATTTTGCCAACTTTGCTGCAATTGTTCATTATGCTTAACAGTTTAGTCAACACCAAATTTTACTTATGCATAACATGGAACACAGATGTTAGGTATATGTAGGTAGCATAAGGCATAGGTACACGAGAGTTCATATCTTGAAAATGCCGTAATGAACTAACATTTCACAAAAAAAAAGAATAACTTCAAAAAAAAAAATAAATAAATAAATAAATAAATAATAATAACAATAAGGATTCCGATCAGGCAGCAGGTTTACAAACTAGACCTGTATCTATGTATATGTCATATTTATCAGTCCTGTGAGTTTGAGGATAATCAGTCAAGTGGTTTTCCATGAAATGTAGTATCATCATTGCTTATAGTAACAAATGAGCTGAATAAAACCAGAATAACATTTGAAAAAATAATGATCTATATGGTTTACAAACTCGACCTGTATTTAAATCAGTCGTGTAAGTTTGAAGACAATTTAATACAACATTGGTCAAAAAAGTTGTCCCACCCCCAGTTTCATGTGCTTTTATTTATAAATGATCACATCACAGGAGTTAGTTACTATGAATGGTGATTTTCATTCCATACACCATAACTTACATGATTAGTGATACAGAAAATACAAACTAGTGGTTAAGATATCCATATGTAATACAATTTATTCACATTTATTACATGTACCCCCTAAAATCCGATGTTCCATTGTCATTTCCACAGAGGTAAAGACATATTCATTTAATTAAAAGGATACCACCAAATGTCACCAAATTTACACACATTTAGCTCCTGTAGACGGCGCCGCTGCCTTCAACAAGGGTAACAGTTCTGTTTTGCGGGATATTGTCCTATGTTTCCTAAAAAGCTTGGCGGAATTGGTCCAGGCTATTTGGAGTTTGGTTCTCCTCTAGATCGCACACTTAAATTCATCAGTAGGTTTATTATCAGGACTCAAACATGGTTTCTGCAGCCTCAGAACATTGGGTTTCTGCAACAAATCTCACCAGACCAGAACTGTGTGCAAGTGTGCTGTCATGATGAAGCCTGGATCACCCCGAAGTCCCCTCTTGCAGACGGAATGAAGTATCAGTTACGTTCACTGAACCCACAACTACCAGAACTTGATCAAACACCACTAGGAACAAGTTGGTTTTGCTGGTGAATCTACCTGTATGTATTCCTTGTATGCCTTTGACGGTCAAGTTAGGGCCCGTAGACATGTTGCAGAATGCTTTTTGGGAAGATGTGTGCAGGATAATATCGCCCGAGGTGTCTGGTCAGTCCACGTTTGGAGAGCATTCCAAGCCCATGGTTTTAGTACATTGTTCTTTCCGGAAAAGAACGTTATTGGGAGAATTCACTGAAACATTCTCAACAAATATCTCATGCTATTTGCAAGAGGTGACTTCAGGGATACTGCAGGTGTCATCGTGGAAATGCACTTGCACACAGCTCTCGTCTACTGAGTAATTTGTTGCAGAAACCCAATATTTAGAGGATGGAGCAACCATCTTTGAGCCCTATTATTAACTCTACTAAGCATCTGTGACATGAATTGGAGTGTGCAATGCAAAGGAGAACCAAACTCCTAATAATGTGGACCAAGTCCCTCCGGGCTCTTTAGTATGAATAGGACAATATCCCACAAAACAGAATTGTTACCCTTATTGGAGGCAGGAGATAATTACAGTACGCGGTAGACACAAACGCTTTTAGACACGTAACCTTTAACGAGCACACCCGAATGCTAAATATTTGTAAATTTGGTGATATTTGGTGACATCTTTTCAACTGAATGGACATTTCTTTCTCTATGTGAAAACGTCGGAATTAAGGAGGTACTTGCAATAAATGTGAATAAATGGTATAAAATATTGATATCTTCACTCTAGTTTGTATTTTCTGTACCACTAATCATGTTAGTTGTGGTATCTGGAATGAAAATTACTCTTTATAACAATTTTCACCTGTGATGCGATCATTTATAAATAAAAGCACATAAAAGCACAAAAAGCTTGTATATGCTAAAAAACAAACAAACAAACAAAAAGCAACATAACTTCAAAAACATGGTCCTATTAGGCTAATGTTCGACTTCAACCTGTATTTTAATAATATTGATCATCCGTGTAAGTTTGAAGACAAAAGGCCTATCGGTTTTCCTTTAAATGTGTTATCTGTATTCCATGTAGTATAATAAGGCTGAAAAATAATCAACAAATAAAATAACAAAGACAACTTCAGGAAACATGGTCCTATTCAGCCTATTTTCCAAACCAAAATGTATTTTAGTAACACTGATCACTCCTGTAATTTTTTTCAAAGTTGATATTCGAACATACATACAACTTTTTTTCTCATCACTCGGACGCTTTAAATACTGACCTTAACAGTTTGTTGATTTGCTACAATATCCTATCTGAAAACGATATTTCATGAAGATAATGCTTCGATTATTTTTTGCAGGCAGTTAAAAGTTAACATCAAAGGTTGCCAGCGTCAAAAAACATACTTCCCAGTCTCTCCAGTCGTATTTTTTCTTTCTGGTGACGTGAAGGTGTAAATGTAGGACCTGTCACATGCATATTGAGGTTATCAGTTACAGCTGCTAAAATAGGAAAGATTACTTTGTTGAGTCAACTTTACAGGTCCCTGGGCCTCAAGGCTAACTGGATACGCCCCTGTCTACTATCAGTATACCTATGCATCTTCTAGACAAATCATGGCCCTATTACCCGCCTGGTGCACAACCGTGGAAAAGGGTTGGGCCTTACCCTTTGCCAGGGGCACAGATTGATTCACAGATATATCTCAGGTTAAATTGACGTCAGTTTTCTGCACTGTGACCCTGTAATGAAATCTCAAGGATGATTACATGGCTGGTTATTGTTTGCACACATGTAACTACATGTACACAAGAACTGCCGCCTAACAAGTCCCATCCTAGTCCCCTTGCAATCAAGACAGTAATTTGCTCTTCTGTGACAACAAAAATAGCTTTGGTATTTTCAGAGTTTTTCTTCAAAACACGTGTTTCAGCAGACAGACAAGAGAATTAAACAGGTTGTGTTATTCACATTGGCGCGGTGCCCTGCACCCACTGGGCTCTGCAGAGCGGGTACAATGCCATCTGTACGCATGCAGGTTTTTAAAATTTGGCAAAAAGTCACGTGGTCGAGTCAGTGTCTATTTATTATAATATGCAGCCCTGGTAGAGGGTACTTAGGTTTACTGTTTGGGTAAAACATGTAAACAGTTTTTGTACGGGGTTTGTACAAAAACCGGTAAATTTCATGGACTAAGCTAAGGCTGATAAAATCGGTCATTCCACTTTGTAAAGTCACCTTTATTGCACTGGTCGAAGTGCGTTTTACGATTACACTGCTAATCGCAAAGATATTTTCCTATTACAGCCCCAGTTACGAAGATTTAAAAAAATCAGTGTTATTTCATTTATGTCATAACATCTAGTCGCCACTGTGAAAATAGAGTCTTTTCCACGGTCACGTGACTTCCGCTAAATTATCCGTGAGAACGCGAGATTTTGCGGGATTTGAAGTTTCAGGGGGAAAGTGTGGAGTGTACACAACGGACGCCATATCGAGGAGTGCTCATTTCAATCTGAATTTTCAAAGTTTCGTAACATGTTAACACCTGATTTTTTTCGAAAACACATTCATGGGAGCAGTTGGAATAGAAATTTAGCAGAAGTACCTGATGACTTTTCAATGAAAGAACTAAAAACGTACCTCATCGACAGCAAAGATAGGACATTCGGTACTTTGGTAGTATACCCCCCCCCCACCCTGTAACTTCCTGAAACCTTCATTTTTCAAACATTTTTTTACATTGTCTTTTGCACCTATGTCAAAGCTGTTGAAATAAAATGTTTTTGTAATTACCTGTGGTCTTTTTATTAGTTTTAATCACGTTTAATCCATCCCATTGAAATACAATGTGAAAATTTACAATGTAACCGCAGCTTGCTGCGTTTTCGTTGGCTAACTCTACTTTATTTTATATGAACATAGGATTGATACACTGTATACTTGGATTTCCTCTGTGAAATTATTATGAGCTACTTGTTCACATAAAATTACCTTAGGGTTAGCCAACGAAAATGCGGCAAGTTATTGACTGCGGGTGTAAATTGAAGATTCTAACTTTGTATTTCAATGGGCTGGATTTAACGTGATTAACACTAATAAAAAGTCCACAGGTAATTACAAAAGCATTTTATTTCAACAGCTTTGACATAGATAAACAATAAAATGTATAAAACTGTTTGAAAAGTGAAAGTTACAGAAAGTTACAGGGTGGGGGGGGGGGGGGGGGTATACTACAAAAGTACCGAAGGCCCCCTCTACTCTTTCCCCCTGAGAAACAGTCCCGCACAAAATGGCGCGAACTGCGCATGCTCACGATTTCGTGGAAAAGACTCTATTATGCGTATATCTTAAAATTAACAATTAGAAACTAAAATTATTATGACCAATCATCAATCTGTCAAATGACAAAATAGCTTTCATGACTGCGTGTTTCTTTATTGATGAACAAATAATCACTTTTTCGAGGTCATCTCTTAAATCCAGTCATATACTTGTATTGACCCATTAGAGCCTGCGTCATCAAAACAAACAGCAGCCATTCTGGAGGGAGACCGGAATCGTCTGCTGCGCATGAACAAGCCATGTCAGTAGTTCATTTTTCGTTTTCTGTATTTCCTTTGATAATTAACCGAGCAAAATGATGAATTACTGCAGGTTATTTGATCGAGAAAAGATAACTAACTTTACAAGCGTTCACACTTGCCTGCAGTGGTAACAATCCATGATGAAGGAACTAAAACCATAAACGGAGGAGAGACGGCGAGGTGGCTTTGAAAAGTAAAGGAATAAAACTAATCTATTTTATAGCAAAGAATGAAGAGCCAGCTGTGCAGATTTTACCATAAAAGAAAAAACAGTACAAAACCAAAGACCTAGGTGTGTACGTTTGGGGCACACGTACACTGCATATTTATTTAAAGTAGTGCCCAATAAGTTTGGGTGGAGAGTGTGTTAATTTGTTAAAACGTGTGGAAATACCCAGGCAGGGTTTCGACTTTTATAATGAAGACTCACCTATTGCCTTGGGTGTAATTTGTTATCAGTTACGGTGCTCTCTAGATTTTATCGGCTGTCACCTACCTCTTTAATACCTGGTTAGCATTATTGCCAATTAGTGTTAAGGCTATATTTGTAGGCCTACTGTACACAGCTGAGTTGGGCCAATCAATTACCTGTATGAAGTGTATTTGGAAGTTAGTGGCTTAATTTTCGATTTGGTGCAGTGATAAGAGTAATTTTATTTTGCAAGTAAATTCTTCCTCAGGTGTAATTGACATATAACCTCATGAAATGAATTTGCACTTTCCTCTGTAAAAATGTTAAATCTTTGTGACCAGCTGAGGAGACAGGATCTGAACATCAGGAGAGTGAAATCCAGTGCATGACAGGAGTTATTTAATTGAAGCAACACTCAGAACTCAGCATTTCATGTTCACTTTTATTCATACAAAATGTGCACTTTTCCTATATGTTTAAGCAAATGGTTGCAGAAATCAATTCATGAACTGAATTATTATTTTACATTGGACATCATAAATACATGATTGTGAAAAATGCCTTGCTTCTGTGAATGACTGAATAATAATAAAATCCTAACAATGTTGCTTATATGAATGGTTGCATTCATGGTGAATATTAAACTCTCTCAAACAACAGTCTCGTTACATGTACTTTCTAATGAACCAAAATGAAGTACAAGAATGCTGAAATAATTTAAAAAGTTGATGATGGTATAGAGCAAATGTTCTGCATACTTTACTTCTGTACTGTATAAACAATAGCATCTGAAAATCCCCAATATAGTTAGGCTTTACATTAAAAAAAGAGAACAACAAATACCTGATATTGCAGTTTTAAAGTAAATTTAAAATACATGAATTTTGTTCACTGAATACCTAGCAAAATATTCTCAATGCAAATGGTATATAAAATTTTATAAAATCAGTTTGATACAATACTTTTTATGACAGTAGATGTATTTTGAAAACTTATTTACAACACAACTCACCAGCTTTATTTTGATACAAAGGACACGTCTTTTTCATCATTGACATAGTTTCTATTGCTCCATTGATATCAAGTGTATAGTCCCATGGCAAATTCCATTCTCTAAGTCCCACTTAAACTGAGGTTTGAGGATATTTATAGTGCCTAACAAATGCTTCTGTGAATGACTGAACTAATAATAAAATGCTAACAATGCTGCTTATATGAATGAACAACAGTCTTGTTACATGTACTTTCTAATGAACCAATATGAAGTACAAGAATGCTGAAATAATTTCTGACAGCTTCACGATGTAAAGATAAGTCATAACTAACAGCAATATTTCATGTCATAAGACAATCATACATTCTTCCTTGAATCCACAAGGGTTTATCCTAATGATCAGCTCAAATTTATTTATATCTATCCTTTATGAAAACAGTTGCTTCTATTTATGGTTAAACTTATGATTACACATTAAACTCTCTCAAACTATAACTGTTATTACCCATTGAACAAGATAAATGAAGTACAAGATAACTGAACTATCTTCTGACAACACGATGTTGGGTAAGTAGCATTTAGTAGGATTTCACGTTTTTAGACTGTCTTGAGTTCATATCGGTCGATCCCGCTGATCAGCTGAAGCCTCAGCTTGTATATATCCTTTTCCCTTTGGTGTCCTTGATCGTGATATGAAGTTTACTTTATTTTATTTGGTTTACCTATATTTACGCTACTATCCTTACTTTTCACTGACGTCACAACTCCGAGTGTGCTATCCCACAATGCCCCGTGAACCGCCATTTTTCTACCCATGCTATCGAGACGACACGCACGACACGCCGAGCTTTGCTGTACAAATCATCGTTTTATTGTTGAATTTTCACTTGTTGGTTGTTCATTTGTTATTTTGCTTGTTATTGTTATGGAGAAGGACACCAATCTATACAGACAGTCCTTACCGGCAGATGTGAGAGAAAGATATGATGAGAAGACAAAGGAAATTGGAGTAGACCCCTACACGGTGTCATCCAAGGATTGCAGCACAGACAAAGCTTCGTGGCCAGAGGTGAATTTAGTAGATGTTATTCACTTTCTGATATTTCAAAGATCTGCATACACTAAGGAAGAATTGCGGAATTACAAGGCATTGGAGGCCTACAAACTTTTCCAAGACGGTTGGATTAAGGACATGAGGCACATTGAAATAAATGGCTCTCACTTAATAAAGTCTAAGGTAAGAATACTCATAAGATATTTTGCATAAACACGGATTTAAATTTTTGTTTCTACATGTATTCATAAGAATAGACATTATTTCATGTATTGTATACTTTTGACCCAAATATATTAATGGGGAATACTCCATGTACAGACATGGCGAGAATACTGCAGGTCTGTATGGCTTACACTCCAAAAAATCTACAGGTCTGCCTAAAAATCTATAGAACCTCCAAAAAAGTTTATATAGTATTTTTCCATAAACCTTGCCAGTCTGGAGGACCTGCAGAACAAAATCTTATAGGTCCTGCCTGTGGCTTTTTAACAGGTCTGATCCTGTCCATCCTGCAGTTTCCCCATATCTGCATGTAGGCTGTAGACAGCATTTTGCTTAATTGCTTTCATGGTTTGTCAGCGATATGTCATAGATTTTACTTAAAGTAACGAAAGCTTCATGTGGAAAATAACAGGAAGTTACCATCGTGTGTAAAAGAAGCCCATATGTGATTTAATACCTATCCATGCGTTTATGTTAAGATGACTTATTCTTCCCTTTTTCACATTTTAGGTGCATCATTCTTTGCGCATAAGGGAGAAGCCCTTAGAGCCCTGGGTGATCATAAAAGGAGAGGGGTCCATTGAGTGTGCACATTGCACTTGCATGGCTGGTCTGGGGGAGAGCTGCAGTCATATAGCTGCCATGCTATTTGCCCTAGAAACATGGACCAGAATAAGGAAAGAGACCACTGTGACAGACGTCCCTGCCTATTGGATGGCTCCGTCTTCCAGCAACCTGAAAGACCCATTTCACCGCATCGTGGATATGGACCTCCAGTCAGCTACCAAAAAAAGAAAAACAGGGGATTTGAGGAGGAAAGAGTCCACATCAATGGATGACTTCTCTTCGCCCACAAAGAATGAAATGGACAGCTTTATTCAAGGGTATCAGTCAGATGTCAGTGATGCAAGTATATTGGCCATCAACCCTGAATTTGCCCACACTTTCAAGCCAAAAGCTCTTCTTGGGCAGTGGCCAGTGGATTTGTCTTCTTTAAAAGACACAAACTTTCACAATTCCAACATAGACGATATCCTAGCCCATACTGCAGGGATCAGTATAGCTGTAACAGAAGCAGAGGCTGCCCATGTTGAACTGCACACAAGGGACCAGTGTAAATCGACTCACTGGAGGAAATACAGACTTGGGCGTATTACTGCTTCACAATTGTATTCTGCTGTACACACAGACATAGATAAGCCATCTATGTCAGTTGTAAAGTCGGTGTGTTATCCACAATACTTCAGCAGTGCATCAACAGAGTGGGGCATCAAAAAAGAGAGGGTGGCAAGAAAAGAGTACTGCAAGGACATGGCACCATTCCATGTGGACTTCCAAGTTGAGAGATCTGGACTTCTATTAAATCCAGACTTCCCAGAGTTTGGGGCCAGTCCGGATGGGTTTGTATCGTGTAACTGCTGTGGGAAGGGTCTTTTAGAGATCAAGTGCCCTTTTACCCTGCGTGAAGCAGACAGTATTCAGATGACCTGGTTGGAAAACACAGAGGGAGGACTGAAATTAAAGAAAAACACTGCTTACTACTACCAAGTTCAAATGCAACTGTTTATGTCAAATTTGGACTATTGCGATTTTTTTGTGTGGTGCCCATATGCATCGCATTGTGAAAGAATAGTAAAAGATCAAAGTTTATGGGATATTATTTCTGTAAAAGCAAAATTATTTCATAAGCAGGTTGTCATGCCTGAATTGTTGTGTGGGTATTTTACCATGAAGCGTGTGTTGAAGGAGGTTGTGACCAATAATTGCTCTTCAAACTCTCAGGAGCCAAAGTACTGTATTTGTAATGGAAGTGACGATGGTCGCAAGATGGTAGCATGCGATAATGAGAACTGCAGCACAGTGTGGTACCATATGAGTTGTATAAAGATGAAGAGAGTCCCAAAAGGAAGGTGGTTTTGCAATAAATGTAGAAATGTGTAGCTGTGTGGAATTCTGATAATCTTGGTCCATTCTGACATGTTATTGTGCAATACTTTACATCTTTTTAACAAATGCTGTCAGTTATTGTGAAGTTATATAGATTGCTCGGGATGTGTTTTTCTATTTACCCATTTTATGGATATGATACCAGTATTCAGTTCTTGTGTGCTAGTCTTAATGTACATATTACAGTGCAGTGATGCTTCTAATTGAACTTTTTTTTTCTTGGATTCATATGTTCAGCCATTCAGTTTTTGAAGTCACCACGGCTCGGTGCTAAATATGTTAGCTGTGTGGAATTCTGATAATCTTGGTCCATTCTGACATTTTATTGTGCAATGCCTTACATCTTTTTAACATATGCTGTCAGTAATTGTAAAGTTATATAGATTGCTCGGATGTGTTTTTCTGTTAACCCATTTTATGGATGTGATACCAGTATTCAGTTCTTGTGTGCTAGTCTTAATGTACATATTACAGTGCAATGATGCTTCTAATTGAACTTTTTTTTCTTGGATTCATATGTTCAGCCATTCAGTTTTTGAAGTCACCACGGCTCGGTGCTAAATATGTTAGCTGTGTGGAATTCTGATAATCTTGGTCCATTCTGACATTTTATTGTGCAATGCCTTACATCTTTTTAACATATGATGTCAGTTATTGTAAAGTTATACAGATTGTTCGGATGTGTTTTTCTATTTACCCATTTTTTGGATGTGATACCAGTATTCAGTTCTTGTGTGCTAGTCTTAATATACCTTTTACAGTGCAATGGTGCTTCTAATTGAACCTTTTTTTTCTTGGATTCAGTTGTTCAGCCATTCAGTTTTTGCAGTCACCACGGCCCGGTGCTAAATATGTTAGCTGTGTGGAATTCTGATAATCTTGGTCCACTAGGATCAAGGAAAGTTTTTCTAAAGAAAAAAAATGAGAAAATAAATGGTTTTCAATACATATTTTTATTTCACTAAAATTGTTGTTATAGATGCATACATGCTTCAATTGTTTCCAAACACTTAGACATTCCTTCACTTCAATCAAATGGAACAACAGAGGGACATAAATTTGTGAGACAACAACATACTTGAACAATTTTGTCAATTGTAGGTACCTCTTCTCCACTTTTCAACTTCAGAAACTCCAAGGGTACAACACTGTCAAAAATCCTAAATTTCCTACAAAGTAGTCCAATAACCCGCTCTACATGAATACGTACATTTGCAATTTTTCTCGTCTGTTCTACTTCCATTGGATGTAATTGAGACTTCCCTCGTGTAAAACTAGGTATTGCCAATTTCGCTTGGTAAAAATTGACAGATTCTTCAATGGAAAAACCACGATCTACCATGACAATATCACCAGGTAACAGATTGTCTAGAAGTCCAGACTCTTCTGTGATGTGTTTATCTGAGGTCCTACCGCCCCAACCTTCAGAAATAAAAGTTATTGTACCTTGTGGGGCTATCCCTATCAGATATTTAACTGTATGACGATGCTTGTAATTAGAGTATGTATACACCTTGTTAAGAGAACCACTTGGTTTTTCTATGTTGAGTTCGAAACAATCAAGAATAACAACAACCTTATCACCAAATTCTTTTCTGAATGTCATCGGCATTGATACTCTGACATGCTCCCTTTCTGGCCAGTGGACCAAGAAACTCAGTCTTTTGTAAAGAATGTTCAGTGTGGCATGAAATATTCTATGAATAGTGGCAACTGACACATTTAACTGAACTGACATGTCTTGAAAAGCATAATCCATTCTTAATTTTATAAGACATAACATGAATTGGTTTTCTTTGGTCAGGTTTTTTGAGCCATTGCTCATTTGTGCTTCTATGAAATTAAACACTCGTTTCAAACCCCCTAAATTAGGCAATCC
The DNA here is from genome assembly GCF_051362555.1 of Lingula anatina. Taxonomy (NCBI): domain Eukaryota; kingdom Metazoa; phylum Brachiopoda; class Lingulata; order Lingulida; family Lingulidae; genus Lingula; species Lingula anatina. Next base: position 1,629,736 of record NC_141767.1, on the reverse strand, counting down.
AGTATAAAAAGAAACTTTGTCTGGATCTTTTTCATACCCTTCAAAACTGTAGAGATCTTGCCGTGTGAATGGCACTTTGCAGTTGGAATCTGCAAGTCTAGCTTTATTGTCATTTTCAATATTTTCAATATCATTAACTGTTAATTCAGTTTGTACCTCTTTACTTGTACCAGTAGTACTATCTTTGGATTCCTGTACTTCATAGTTTGTGTCTTGAATCTCTAGCTCTATGTCTAAATCACTGTCAAGAGATGATTGTTCACAACTATTGCCATCACTTGTACTCCTGTCTTGAAGTTGAGTTTGTTCATTCACTTGAAGGTCTGATTCAAGCCTTGGCGTTTTGAGGTTCAAAAGTGAAGTTATTGCATCTGCACGTTTCCTCTTTTCCCCACGCTGACTGGCACGCCTGTATCTACTGGTGGCTGCTGATTCTGAAATGCAGGCTGAATGCCCTAGGCATAATGTTGGAAGCCAGGACGGACTGGTCCTGTCATGTAGGTAGGCCTTGATACCTAGAAAATTTAGACATGGCAATGATAAAAACAATCCAACATGAGAATGAGAATTATATTGCATTTGTAAAAACATGTAAATGTGCTGAAATTGTACATCAAAAAAGAATTTTGTGTCCGAAATTGTCTGAGATACACAGGATACAGGGAGCATATAAGACAGACAAAGACTCCACCGAGTAACAGGTACGTGTAGTTGCCATTTGTGACTCAAAGATCCGTCCTTCACAAAAACCTTATTCTCTGACATTTATATGATACCAACAAGTAACATATATACATACCGCCTACAAAGTGTTTCGAACAAACAAGGGTTCGATCCCACTTTTCCTCCGAGGTAATATCTTTCCTGTTTATTGCTGCTTTCCATAACCGCCGTCTTTCTTCAGATAACTTTTGCGTCTCCTCGCCTTGACCTCTAATGATTGTTGGTACTTTATGAAAACTGATACCTTTCTGTGAGGACGGTTTATTTGAACATCCAACCACTCCACATATCGGCATGACTGTGCTGTGTGTACGTGATAAAAAGTGAAAAAACTCAGCACGATAGTATCTCCCGCCTGGTGTAGGAAAATGGCGGACACCCAATGTTCGCATAAAATGATGACGTCATGTGAAAAGTAAGGATTCCCCGTCGTTCATTCCCTCCAGCATGGCCGCGGGACTAGTGTTACGGAGCAAATATGACGTCACTGTAATCGGTTAATATGTACAAGATTGTTTTAAGTCACTTCATTTTTCTTTAAACACTGAGGGAAACGTTGCTGGAGCTGCACGTATGTGCGAACGTTTCAGCTAGAAACAGGTCCCCGGGTCGGTAAATACTGGGGTCTTGTAGAGGCAGTAAGGGGACAGGGTCTAATAGTTTTATTTCATTTTGGCCTCTGCACGTGCATTGGCTATGGTACAATAGGCAGGTATAAAAAATAGGACCCCTGTTTTCTACCTGAATCATACACGTACAGACCTGTTCCAGACTATTTTTAAGTATTGGCTAGTGCCACTAAATAATTTTCATAAGTAAAATCACACAAACACAGTTTTATATGGTCAGAAACAATATATAATAAATTATCATGCTTCGGTGAGCGGAGGGGTGGATGGGTGAAAATATGCCCTTTTAGACATTGTTAGCCGAAAAAGAACTGATCATATCCTGCAAAACACATTGCTAATGGAGTTATAAATAACAGTTAAACAATCATTGCAACCTCAGCATCATCATGTTCTGGTGAATATAACAGTCAGGTAAACAAGTAACGCATATAGCTCATCTGTATATTACTGGAATCTGCTCAGTTCAGGTGAGCGATTACAGTTTTTTATCAAAGGATTAAAATGTCAAAATTAAAACTGTTCTAATGATTACATATCGCAATATGGTTGCTCTAATTATTGCACAATGCACAGTTTAAAACATTTTACATCTAAGAGACCTACTTTCACCAAGTTTTGATTATTTAAAACACCCCTTTCCATAGTGAAATAACAGTAATAAAGCTACACACCCATCTGAAATAATATCACTGATGTTAGCATCGGAAGTAAACCTTGTTTTGATAATTTTACAAAGGTTGTTTTCATAAATTTATTCAAGATCGATGAAGACCGATATACAACGTGTCATTCAGGTCAGTTCTTTATCGTTTCCTTTTAAGCTATCAATCTATCACAAATATATATGCATCTTCTTCACTTCGAGTCAAAGGAATTTAACATCCATTGAATATTTATTTTGGTATTGAAACCAGTTGATAATATCAGAATATTTTTCCTTTGAAAAAGGCGTTTTTCTTCTCAGATATTATCAGTCGTTCTCACCGCCCTGTCATCTGTAGTTTCCGGGGATGACTCCAACAGATCAGCAAGATGTGGCTGCTTTTCACGCAGAATGGTGCACAAGTGACGCATAGGCTCCTTTTCTGGAGAACATTTTCGCAGTCTTTTCCGCAATTCATGGCACCTGCTTTTCCTTTCAAGTGTATTCAGAATAACATCCATATCATCTTCATCCAAAACCTTCTTTGCAAAAAGGTAGGACAAGAGAGGTTTAGGTTCGAGGTCTTGTTCAATTTCTGTCCAGTTTTCTCTGAGCTTTTCGAATTGTCTTTCAGTTTCCTGGGGTTTCTAAAATAAAATAAACATTGTACAAACAAATGAAGAGCTCTGTGGCATCAGACAAACATGTTTTGTATAGCAATCACCTCATCTCCCTGTTAAAATGTTCACCTACTGGAATTAGAAGTGTCTGTAATATTCACAGTCCCACATATTGTGCCACATGTCGGATTTACACCTTATTGCAATACAGGGTACATGGATTATGAATACAGGAAGCAAACGAATGTTTTTCAAATGTTGCTTCAATCAAAGAAAAAAACAATTTCAATAATTCTTTTTTAAATATAATTTGTATTTTATTGTAAAGATGTTGTATCTTGCATTACAACTGTAAAGTGTAACGAACTGAATGACGCTCTCTCTTCCCCACTCTCTCAGTGCCATTAAATTACGATTTAAAGAACTTATACAAATACATGTGTTGGCTTTAAATTCGTCAAGCTTGACTTTAACACTGGCCATCATACATATATTTAGGTCTATGGTCATTGCCCTTCATCGAAATGTGCTGTTCGCAAGATCGACAAAAAACAAAGGAAAATTTACCTTATTGAATTGCAAACGATAATTGCTTACCTTGCCAGAGTACAGGTAGATTTTCATCCTTGGGGCAGCGCCACATTTACAAACAGCAGATAATCCCTTGGGAATATTATCAAATAACTCGAACCCAGATTTGTTGTCTCCCAGATGGTACATGTGAACGTGACCCTACAGATAGAACAACCTTAGCCTAATGTATATGCACATTTGTTTTTATACAACTTTATCTATTGTTACCCTAACCTGACCAAGGTAAATTTTAGATGCGATTGATATTTAATCTATAACTTCGTCAACGACACTTTCTCGCTTTTTCACAGCTAAACATTTGATTTCTTGATTCGATAATATATATATGAATATTTATTTCAGTTATAAACTTGCTCACCTCTTCCCCCCACAAACAAGTGTGTTCGTCTTGTAGGTGACAGACTAGTCCCACGGAATATTTCTGCCCAGGGAAAGATGTATTGCATATATGATCCAATTGTTTATGAAGATTCGCAAATACCTCGAAAGTTTGCTGTTCTATGGCACCTGCTGGTAATTTAGGGTCTGTACGTGTAGTAAATTTAATCACGTTCTGTGAAATAACTGATTTCATCTCAAGTTTGTACTTGAAATCCGTGGATGGTTCTGCAAATACAGCAAAATCAGAGTACACAGTTTGCCGAAACTTTTTTTCTGTGAAATTTATGTCACCGCTCATTTTTAGCAGGGTAGAAGTAAGTCTCCAGAAAATTGGCTTTGGTTCTAATTCGTCAAAGTCAAAACCAAACACAATTTCTTTTTCTGGTAGATGTTTCCAAAGGTCATCTCTGTCTTTTTGCGTAGCGTCTATCAACTTAAATGGGACAAGATAGTACGGTCTGCCGGGGACCTTTACAATTAAGTGATTTTCTTCGAGATGTTTTTCACAAATGTCTTTTAAATGTTTCTTTTCTTGGGGTTTTATCGATTGGCACTCAGAAAGAAAATTGATTTTGTGCTCTATCGCTTCATCCACGGTACTTTCATTTAAGATACCATTCTTTTTTTTGTCTCTCTTTATCATATTTAGAATTTCCAAAAATAACTCCACAAACCATGACTGCCCATGACGCAAGACAACAGATCTGGTTTGACAATCGCCACTATCATCGTCGCAACAATGGATATCCCCCCTCTCATTGAAGTATTTAAGAAAATGTTCAAATTCATTATCGTCTTTAACGACGTTTTCCTTCATGACCGCTTCTTTCAATGCCGAGAGCGTTATTATTGGAGGCAACATTGGCATGATTTTCGAAAATTTTAGAAATTTGATCTCAGTTTTTTGTCTTTTTGAAACTTCAGCAACTTGCTTCCTGAGATGTTTTCCCTCTTCGTCCCTATTACACCGTACCGAATTCTCCACTTCAAATACCAGAGTATCCCCATTCCAAGAAATATATTTATCGATACCCTCTCTTTCAAAATAACTTGTCAGTTCCTGAGAAATCGTTTGTCTGACCTCCTTATCAACACTGTCTCTGTGTGTCCCAACAATGAAGATAGGTCTGTCATTTTTATTATTTTTGTCATCAGGCAAACATATATGGACCAACACGCAGTTTAACCAATAGCGAAGCTTTCTGAATTGCATACGCAGTTCGTTGCTGTCTTGAAGTCCTTTGGCTTCTTCGAAGTTAAAAACAATGATGTAAACAGCGTCCTTTGGTATGAATAAATGGTGCAAATAATGGTATTCTTCTTGGCCTCCACAGTCAATTAACACAAACTTTTTACGCATGCCTGGCATTCCATTCTCGTGTTTTGCTTTTGCCAGTCTTATTTTGGTTAAATCAATACCCGTTGTCATTGCTTGTTTCACCTGCCAAAAGCCCCACATCTCGAATGCAGCAACAATACCAACAGACAACAACTGATCTAAAATAAATTCTCCAGGAAGAATAGCGACCTTCCAGTTCATAAAATAGACCATTCCGACACCTAGAATAAAGCCCAGTGCCCTTCGTATATAGAAAGGCAAATCGTACACTTTTGCAAGAGACCGTCCAATGAGCATCATTGACGTGTATTCTAACATAGCACCGCTAAAACAAGCCAAGAAGATTATCATATAATGATGGACAAACTTTTCCATATACCATAAAATGAGACAATATAAAGCATAAGAACACGCCATTATTGCTATAATGTAAACGGGCAACCCCATATGAAACCGACTAAGCATAAGGTTTGGTGACGCGTATTTGCATACGAGGACGCCAATAGTAGCCCCTGTCCATGTTAAAATGGCAAGTATCACTCGCTCGTGGTTGTACATATTTAAATACTTTTCTTGTGTATAAATCTGAAAAAAGAGGGCAATTGCGATATTTGAAACAATGACTTGGGACCAAACTTTAATTAAAATCTCCTTAATGTTTCGTTTCTCGTGGTATAATTTGGCATGAAACGCATACCATGAAAACAATGTAAGGCTGACAATCAAAAACACAGTTAACGCATGTTTGAAGTCATGGACCCATTCATACAGCATATTCGAAATAATTGAGAAAAAGTTAAGAATACTACCTTGACTTTTGAGGCAGACAAAGCTGAAAACCAATGAGGTTCCTGCCCTACACCCAAATCCTAACACAAACCCTATCACCAACCCACAACAAAGAATACCAAGTTGGAATTCTAATAATAAGTCTGGGTTGTCTATTCTATGCTGCATATTGGTGCCAGCGTATAGGATTTCGATACAGGCATACCTGTAAAATATACTGAGAGCTGTACCTTCGCCATATCTGATACCCATAGGCAGGTTGCCAGAAAACCAAAGAGTAGAGAAGAGGCACCCCATGATTTTCAAAGAACACAACCCAATGGGAGAGAAAGCAAAAGCAACACATATGCATAGCAATCCAAATACAAGTTTGACATGTTGATCAAACGATGATCCGTGATCATCTGCTTGGGGAACAGAATAGTCAGTCATTTGCACTGTAGCGTAGCTAGCTGCATATTGCTGTTCGTTTTCAGGTTCCTTCACATCTTCCCAAGATTCCGTTACGGCAGCAGTTTCCACGTGATGCTTTTCATTTCCTCGAGTACTATTGTGACTTTTTACGAAATCTTTTCCTCTGAAATAGCGTTGTAGGGATGTCTTACCTACACCAGAATCTCCCAGGAATAATATTATACTGGTTTCCAAATAAATTTGCCCCTCTTGCATACTCGTTTCATATTTGTGACGCAGATCAGCACTTGCCCCAATGATCCTCCTGCTTAACGTCCCAGTCTTTGCACCCCATGTTCTGAACAAGTCGACTTGCTGTACTTCTTTTTCGTTTTCCATTCTGGTGTTGATCAAATATTGGTACATAGATGCACATGACTACGGAATTGTGAAGCTGTCAAACGTGAACCAAACGATTAATGTAACTTGATTTTCGTAATATGTTTAGTTTGAAGACATAAAATAAAACAATGTTTAACTTTTACAAAAATATAGTTCTTTCCTGGACGGTTGTCGTAGAACCGCGTTTTTTTCCCACAACAACGACGACTGTTTGCTAAAAAATTGATTTTTATGACCTGTGGGGTTGTTTTAACCAGTCTGATAAAACGACGAGGCATTCAATAGTTGTCATATGTACATTTTTGTGAATCCAGCAAATATTGGGATAAGTTTAAAAAACAATAGTCTTAAACAGTTCCGTTTATTACTGGCAATTCTTCCTACCATACCACAAGACGTGTCTGTTTCATCCACTGTTTTAGCTATCCTGATCTGAATGCAAAGATCCATTACTGACCTCAGCTGTTTGTTTAAATGGCGACTTGTCCTCGAATATTGTTGATGAAGACGTGAACTTTAAATGAACAGTATTAAATGACAGCGATGTTTTGGCTATCGCTCTCGTTATTTAGGCGGCTTGAAAATCTGGATCAATGTTGCTAACTTTCTGAAAAAGAATAACACTTTCCAGTCTAATGTGGGACGCCATTTTTCTGTTTACGCTTCCTACCTGTTCAAATGTGATTCACAACACTGTAACTGGGTCGTGCAAACAGTTTTCCTATTCACACTGCCACAAAGACCTGTGGCAGAAAACGTGGATATACTACACCGCTAAAAGATGTGTTTTCTTAATTGTCCTGGTGAGAATTGACTAGGGCTATGTAGGAGTTTGTTGGAGGGAACTGCTTTTTAGATGTTTTCATTTCATTTTTTGGTCTCTGTGTAGCGGCCTTTCGGCGGTGGGACTGAATCCGATCATTGAAGAATCAACAGATAGCCCCAATTTATTTTTTGCTACTTCTTCCTCTTTAAATCCTTTATAACATTATTTTCTTTTGTTTTATTTATTCACATATATATTATGTCATGTTAACTATGCAAATACCCACCTACCAATACATAGATGTATAAACAGTTTAAAAGTTCCAAAATAAAGTCAGCTGCACAACTAAGGTATTGATGACACCGGTCACATATACTGATCATCATTTTTGTAGGCCGACGCATACAAGGTGTACCAAGAATGGTAGTAAAAAAATAAATAAAAATAAAAAAACGTGGTCCCATATGATTAAGACAGGTTAAGATTAGTAGAAAATACAAATTAAGTCTCTGGGCCATACCAGAAAAGATGGGATAGAAAAATGTGTGCTCTATGGGAAATTGCAGGAAAAGAAGTAGACAAGACAAAGAACATCACACATTGACAGCCTTACTGCCTTTGTAACAAATCAACAAGTGAACAATAACTAACTCATCGGATCGACTTAAAAATGAGTTTACTGTAGGATCATGGCCTCGATGCTGCACACTTGACACTTGAAGAAGTCAACTATACAAAGGACTTCTATTTTGGTAACATACACTCCACATCTAACAGTCAGCAATGTGTTAGTTGTGATTAATGAATGTGTTCCTCATAACCTCCGGACGCAGACTTTTCATCAGGTGAAATTGATTTAAACATAACTACTTATTTAAGAGGCATTAAAATAACAATACAAAATATTTCACACAAAATAACATCTTATGTAACATGACTGCTAATATTGGAAGAAATACATGTATATTGGATTGTAATACATGATGAAAATAGTGACGTTTGGTTTATAATTTTGTTTCCTTTTAATGCAGTACATGTACTTTTTTAAAGTTAAAGGAAATAGAAATGCTCAGCAAAGAGCCGCTGATTTTGTTATTGAGACTGGTTGACGATAACAACGTGGTCGCTACAGCAGTTGATGACCGCACAATTTGTCCTAGGTTTGGCTAATTCGTGTACATTTCGCCATTTTCCTCAAATAAGACATTTGAATGATGAGGGCAAATGAAATGTGCATTTACCCTCTGCAGGTTTACGGTCACTTTTGACTGATATTGTCAAAGCAATTTCACCACCGTGTCATCTGCAGTTCCTGGAGATGGCTCCAACAGATCAGCAAGATGTGAGAAATTTTTCTGACGCAGAACGCTGCAAAAGTGACGTATTGGATTTCTTTCTGGAGAACATTTATACACTCTCTTCAGTAGTTCGTAACACCCCTCTTTCCGTGAACTACTGCATGCATCCCGAATAAAATCCACGCCATCTATATCCAGAACATCATTTTCTAAAAGGTAGGACAAGACAGGTAAAGGGCTGAGGTCATCTTCAAAGCGACTCCAATTGGCTTTAAGATTTTCGAATTGTCTCCTTTTTTCTTGAGGTTCCTAAAATGAAGGTTATAAAATATAACTAGAAAAGCACTCCGAAAGCGCAGACCTCCGCCAAGGCAGCAGTCTCCACTCAATGCCGTTTCACCCCTAAATTTTCATATTAAAATGATTCAGTTTTTTTTATTATTGACTATTAATTGATTACTGATCCGGATTACCACCAAAAACTAATCATCTGTTCCTTGGCCCACTTCTGACAGTTCCTGAAAATTTCATCAAAATCGGTCCATAACTTTTTCTGTAATGTTGCTTACAGACAGACAGCCAGACAGACAAACTAACCGAACCAAAGGAAAGTTTGGAGGAGACATAAAAACATAACCTCCTTGACGGAGGTAATAATATTGTAACAACCAGTTGATTGACATGGGGACCATTTAGAAAAGAAAGCCCTAGTATCAACTGATCCAAGGATCAAAGATGACGAATTCTACATGAAAAGGAAAACCACTTTATCCTGTAATCCTGAGTGACTTTTTAACCCGTGCGATATACAAGTTTCAAAATCAACCGATAGACTTTTATTTCATTTTAACCTTGCATTTTAGTTATTTTGTTTCAATTTATATATATATATCTTTTGATATCCCTTTACTTTTATTCAACTACTATGCAATGATAGCAATTATCCAAACATCGGGTTGCAAATTTGGTAAAAATAATAATAATAATAATAATAATAATAATGGTCTCTCCGCCTCTCACGTGCCTCCCCACGCGTCTGGTCGAATGTAGCCGATATTTAATCACTGTGCCCCTGCAGGGACGACGTGTGGGGAGGCGTGTGATAGGCGGAGAGACCATTACAGGAGACCTTTCATTTAGGGTCCGCCATATTTGATCCTTAGATCAGTTAATACTCGGATCTCCTATTCTGAATCGCCCCACAAATGTATGGAGGGCACTGCAGACCAACATCCATTGTATGATAAACACCTTGCATTTTTGTTTTGTTTTATGTTAACTACAAAATTACAAACCTTGAATTTGATTACAAAAGGCAAGGCAGTTGTCTTAATATTGAATAATTTAAGCAAAATAATTAGAAATATGAAATATTTCATTCAAACTGACAGTAACACTTTGTAAAGAGGTAATAATCAATCCTGATGTGTTTAAAACTATCGTAGCCATAAAATGTGAATTTAGTTTAAGTTTAATATAAAGCAAAAATATGACAGTTGTAAAGCCCCCCTCTTTCTCTCATCTTCTTTCGACGATTTATTTTTGAAAAAAAAAAAAAAACGCAAGTGCTTCTGTTTTAGTTTTACAACCATCAAACTCCGCGATCATGTTGAATTTCACATTTAAGTCTGTGAACTTTTCTACTTAGTAGTTATGCTGCAACAATATTATGCCCATTGCTTACCTTGCCAGAGTGCAGGTAGATCTTCATCATTGGGGCAGCGCCACACTTACAAACAGCAGATATTCCCTTGGGAATATTATCAAATAACTCGAGCCCAGATTTGTTGTCTCCCAGATGGTACATATGAACGTGACCCTACAGATAAAACAACTGAACTGAAAGCGCATGTTGTCTTATTAATTTTTCTTATTTTTTCATACTAAAAGAAAAGCATCAAAAGCTGAATTCATATAATGAAACTCTGGAAAACATCGGGGCCCCGTAACTCGAAAGCATCGCGTGTTGCGAATAGAGATATCACATAGAGGCTACAATGTATTATATGGGACGAGTATGGGCGAGTTATGGAACCGAGACGCTTGCGCTCGGTCGCAATGCGCGATGCTTTCGAGTTACGGGGCCCGGGTTGAAGGTGGGTGACATTTAGGGCGCAGTGTGCTTGAATACATGGATTCTTGCCCTATAAAATACAGGTTGTCTAAACTGCTGTCATCAGATAGTAAGATGAGTGCGAGAGACGAGAAGCAACAGAGTGAAAACACATACCAGCTACCTGGTCAGTCGTAATGTATTATCTGCGTGGCGAAGATTTGTTAGATTTATATCCTATTATTTAAGCAATGTAATATTGAAAAGCATCTACAAATTTATAACTACATTTTCGTACATGTAATTAAATTTTCTATTTCATTGACAGACGGTGAATTTAAAGCATTTTAAAGATTATACAATTGTCAAAACACACCAAACTCCCCCCACCCCCACCCCCGCGCCGATTGCGATTGATGTTTAATCTACAGACTTGACATTTAATATGGAATATTTCAGTTTTAAAGGTATACCTAGGTAATAATGCTTTCTTTTTTCAAAAAACTCAGATCTCACATAAGATACCTGACTGGAGAAGTATGAAGTCAGGTGTGTCGCTACAAGTTAACTGACTACCAAGTCTGTTGCACTGCTGCATTGTGTAATATGCAGTGATTTAATTGGCTGGTGCTCCTTTGGGCTGGTCAAAGCTTGGCTTTGATGAAGCATGGTTCTGTCAAAAGAGTATCCATATGTCGGCAACTACTGTATCGAAGAATTTGAAATTTTGCATGCAAACGGTCTGTTTTGCAGTGCGTAAAATGAATTAAGCAGTGTTTTTTAAAATTGTTAAGCTGTGCCAGAATGGCGCGAAAAAGACAGACATTGCCAGACAGATTATTGTGTCAATCGGAATGGTCTGCACAGTTTTATAGGGTTATGCCCAGACTGATGCACCTACTCAGAGACCACGCCCAATGTATCGACATCTTACCACCAGGTTACAGGACTCACTGTCCTTCAGGATATGCTGCTGCAATTAAACCAAAACCACCCAGTCCGTTTTGAATGAGGGGCAAATAGTCACCAAAACGCGACCGTTTCTGGGTAGAACACTGAAATCGCGTGGCTTTCTTTATTGAAGTCAGATTTCACCCGTACCGCTAAAATGGTCAAAACAGAGTTTACAGACATCCTGAAGAGGCCTACGACAAGACGTGTGCCACTTTTTAAGTGACTAGGGTCATTGGAAGCATCATTAGTTGAGTGGATACCACATTGGTGCCAAAACACTAATGGCAGTCATCGATGAAAACCTGAACCAGATCAAATAGAGGAATACTCTGGGAACCACTTGACCATCATTTAATAGGGGGCACCTTAGGAACAATTTTAGGTTGGACGATGAGATTGCCGGTTCACACAGAGCACTTTCAATAGCAGATAACTTACAGAACCAAGGGAATGAGCAGCTACCTTGGTCATCAAAATCGCCATATTTGAACCACATAGACAATATGTGGATAGGTTATTACTCGCTGTATCAACGGCCTGCATGTCCTACATGTACAACAAAACTGAACCAAACTGGCCAAGTCTTAACCGTTGCCTGGAATTTTATTCCAGATTAAACTCTAAAAAAAACATTCTAAGGAATGCCTTGTCGCTTGAAAGCTCTGGTAGCAGCAAGATGAGGTCCGGTGTAACAGCGACCATTGCTGTGACTAGACACGTACATGAGGGGCCTTTGTGGGGCGTGTAACTCTTTTAAAGACGATAATTTGGAAAATATGGAGATCCAAATATCGCTTTCAATGGTTGTCGTATGACTTAAAATAGGCAATGTATTTTTGTTTGCTTCACTGTCGAATTCAATTAATGGACTCATGTCACAATAACATCGAACAGATAATCAAAAGTTTTTAAAACACGATTTTAATCCTATTTTCATTTATCAGTCAGCAAAATAGGAAAAAAACTGATTAATTATGATTTGGAAAAAATATTCCATATTAAATGTCAAGTCTGTATAACTTTGTCAATGGCACTTGGTCATATTTTTTTTTTGGAAAGCCAATCGTTTGATTTCTCAATTAAATATATGAATTGTTTCTTCAGTTATAGACCATCAATTCTTAATACAAGTGAGAGAACTTGCTCACCTTTTCTTCCCACAGACAAGTGTGTTCGTCTTGTAGCTGACAGACTAGTCCCACGGAATATTTTTGCCCAGGGAAAGATGTCTTGCATAAATAACTCAATTGTTTCTGAAGATTGGCAAATACCTGAAAAGTTTGTTGTTCTATGGCACCTGCGGATAAATAAGGGTCTGCACCTGTAGTAAATAAAATCACGTTTTGTGTAATAATGGATTTCATTTGTACTTGATTCCTGTGGATGGCTCTGTAAAGACGGCAAAATCAGAGAACACAGTTTGCCGAAAGTTCTTTTCCTTGAAGTTAATATCTGCGCTCATTTTTAGCAGAGTAGAAGTAAGCCTCCAGAAAATTGGATTGGGTTCAAATTCTTCAAAGTCTAAACCAAACGTAATTTCTCTTCCTGGAAAAAATTTCCAAAGATCATCTCTATCTTCTTGGCTAGCGTGTTTCAACTGAAATTGCACGAGATAGCACGGGCTGCCAGGGACCTTAACGATTAAGTTACTTTCTTCAAGAAGTCTTCGGCAAATGTGTTTTAAATGTTTCGCTTCTTCAAGCGTCATAAATTGGCACTCAGAAAGGATCTCAGTTCTGCAGTCTATCGCCTGATATAAGGTATTTTCATTTAAGATGCCTATCTTCTTTTCTTTTCTTTCTATCATATTTAGAATTTCCAAAAATAAGTCAACAAACCAGGACTGCCCATGACGCAAGACGACAAACTGCGTTTGGCAATCGCTACTATCACTGTTGCAACAATGAATTTCGCCCCTCTCGATGAAGTATTTTACAAAATGTTCAAATTCATCTTCAGTTTTAACGATGCCATTCTTAATGACAACATCTGCCAGATCTGTTATCTTTATTATTGGAGATAACTCTGGCATCATTTTCGAAAATTTAAGCCATTTGATCTCGGTTTTTTGTTTCCTTAAAACTGCGATTCCCGCCACTTGCTTTCTGAGGTGCTTTCCCCCTGCGTCCCTCTTGCACTGTCCCGAATTTTCTACTTCAAATATCAAGGTACCCTCATTCCAGGAAATGTATTTGTCGATACCCTCTCTTTCAAAAAAATGTGTCAATTCCTGAGAAATCGTTTGTCTGACCTCCTTATCAACACTGTCCCTGTGTGTTCCAACAATGAAGATAGGCCTGTGATTTTTGTAATTTTCGTCATCAGGCAAACATATATGTGCCAACACGCAGTTCAACCAATAGCGAAGCTGTCTTGATTGTGTGCGGAGTTTGTTGCTATCTATGAGTCTTTTTGCTTCTTCAAAATTAAATACAATGATGTATACAGCGTCCTTTGGTATGAATAAATGATGGAAATAATGATATTCTTCTTGCCCTCCACAGTCAATTAACACAAACCTAATACGCATGCCTGAAACTCCATTCTCATATCTTGATTTTGCCAGTCTAATTTTGGTTAAATCAATACCCGTTGTCATTGCTTGTTTCACCTGCCAAAAGCCCCAAATCTCGAATGCAAGAACAATACCAACAGACAACAACTGATCTAAAATAAATTCTCCAGGAGGAATAGCGACCGTCCAGTCCATTAAATATATCATTGCGACACCTAGAATAAACCCAAGTGCTCTTCGTGTATAGAAAGGTATATCGTAAACTTTTGCCAGAGACCGGCCAATAACCATCATTGCTGTGTATTCTAGCATAGCACTTGAAGAACAAGCCAAGAAGATAATGAGATAATGATTTAATTTCTTTTCCATTTGCCATAATATAAGACGATGGAAAACATATGAGCACGCGGTTATTGCTATTACGTAAACGGGCAACCCAATGTAAAAGCGTCTCCGCAGCAGGTTTGGTGACGTGTTTTTGCATATGTAGACGCCAACAGCAGCCCCTGTCCACGTTAAAATGGCAAGTACCACTCGCTCGTGGCTGTCCATCTTTACATATATTCCTTTTGTAATAAACTGGTATAAGAGGGCAATCCCAATGTTTGAAACAATGACTTGGAAACAAACGTTCATTATTATTTGCTTGATGTTTCGTTTCTCTTGGTACAATTTGGCACGAAACGCATGGCATGAAAACAAAGTAAGGCAAACAATCAGGAATACAGTTGGTGCATGTTTAAAGTCAAGGCACCATTCACAGAGCATATCAAAAACAATTGAGAAAAATCCAAGAATACTACCTTGGCTTTTGAGGCAGACAAAGCTGAAAACCAATGAGGTTCCTGCCCTACACCCAAATCCTAACACAAACCCTACCACCAACCCGCAACAAAGAACAGCAAGTTGGAATTCCAATAACAAGTCTGGGTTGTCTATTCTCTGTTGCATATTGATGTCAACGTATAGGATTTCGATACAGGCATATCTGTAAAATACACTGAGAGCTGTGCCTTCGCCATATCTTATACCCATGGGCAGGTTGCCAGAAAAAAATAGCGTAGAAAAGAGGCATCCTATGATTTTCAATGAACATATCCCAATGGGAAAGAAAGCAAAAGCAACGCACACGCAAAGCAATCCAAATACAAGTTTAAAATGTTGATCAAACGATGATCCGTGATCAACTGCTTGAGAAGCAGAATTATCGGTCATTTTTACTGCTGCGTAACTAGCTGCATATTGCTGTTCGTTTTCAGGATCCTTAACATCTTCCCAAGTATCCGTTACAGCGGCAGTTTCCACGTGGTGTTTTTCATTTCCTCGAGTACTATTGCAATTTTTTAAGAATCTCTTTTCTCTGAAATAGCGTTGCAGGGATGTCTTTCCTACACCAGAATCTCCCAGAAATAGAATTTTACTTGTTTCCAAATCAATTTGCCCCTCTTCTAAACTTTTTTCGTATTTGTTTCGCATACTAGCACTGGCCCAAATGATCCTCCTGCTTAAAGTCCCAGTACT
This sequence comes from Lingula anatina, assembly GCF_051362555.1. NCBI lineage: Eukaryota > Metazoa > Brachiopoda > Lingulata > Lingulida > Lingulidae > Lingula > Lingula anatina. The sequence continues at coordinate 1,614,113 of NC_141767.1, read as the reverse complement.
TGCACCCCATTGTCTGAACACGTCTTCTTGTTCCACGTCTTTTTCCATTTTATTGTCAATCAAGGCTTGGTATGTGGATCCACATCAAAACCTTGTAATTTGATTTTTATGGAGAAATTGTCAGAAGTGAACAGGAAAATTTAATAATCCAGCGGTTGATGTGTCTGATTTGTTTACTTCGGTTGTTGTTGAACTTCAGTTTCCAGTAAATTGAAAACGTAAAATAAAACGACATGAAGTTTTAAACAATACTTCTGCTTTCCTAGCGAGCCTTCTTACAATCATGTTGCTCCCACGACAAGGACGGTTGTTAGTTCAGTTTTTTCTGCATGATCCGTGTGGTAGTTTAAAACAATTACAAAGAAACACCCCAACCCATGCAATGGCTACATGTTTATATTTCCATGTGCAAAGCTTTGGGATAAGATTTAAAGCTGTGCTCTAAACGCTACAGTTGATCCACCTGCTAACTTGGACAATATACTGTACTTGTCTGTCACATAACAGACCTTCAACGGTCCTCATCTTGTTGATTTGTCAATGGGTCATTGGATATCGTCGTCGTCGTCGTCGTCGAAGACGTCTGAACATAAATAGCACTTGCATGGCGATTAGACTATATCACTCATATATCCTGCGTAACGTGACAGCGAGTCTCTCATGCTAGAGACTCAGCTTCCTGTTCATTTGTACAGGTAAGCCTCGCCCTAACCCTAACCATTATAACTATATGGAGGGCATACTTTTTATTATACGGAACCTCAGTTTCGTGACACCGGCCGCTTTAAAGTGTAGATCAAATGTTGCGCACCGCCATGTTCTGACAACGCCCATATATATATATATATATATATATATATATATATATATATATATATAAATGGATCGCACGGCCCCATGCAACACAATGCCAGGTATATTTAATATTGGTTTGAAATTCGAGCACTTTAGAGGTACCGTTATCATTAACTGACAACATGATTTAGGGGTTCGGGTGTGAGTTGATCAAAGGATACACTTTATATCTATACTTTACCAGCAGAACCATTTACCCAATAAAAAGAGAATTGTTGTTTGCGAGCAAGCATGTCCAAAACAGCACTGATGACTTTTTTCAAGATTTTTTAAAATAAAAAGCAGATTATGTGAAAGGTGAAACCTTGGAGCAAGTAGGCCTAAATACCGGTTTGGTACACAACTTGGAAAAATTACACTTAACTACCAGTAGGCTTATTACGGGGGAGACGCGACGGGCCTTGAAGGATATTGCCAGGTATTTAGGGTTAGCCGGAGGGCACTTTGATTAATGACTTTATTTCGTGTTTGGTGCACTGGCCCAGACGTGGTGGGACTGAAGTACATTCTTTAGGTCTTCACTGATGCATGTAGCTCCAATCTTTTGCTTCTCGTTCTCTTTTAATCTTTTTTATAATTTCATTTTCTTTCATTTTGTGCATATACCAGTACTTAAATATCTAACCATCATTACCTCTACCAAAGAGGCTAGGTCTTTGCCTTCGTCAGTTTGTTATTAAGGACATATATGAAGCCTTATATTAAATCACTGTATAGATTTTTTAAGAAATAAAGAAGTTATCATAATGCCGCATCTATGTACATCTACTAAAGAGATGTAATATCCTATCCAGGCTTTCGGTCCCTAGTCCTTCTGTTCTGATGAAAATCCCTGACGATGATTGATGCATCATTATGACTTAATTATAACATGACTTAAAAACATGTGAAGCGAGAAAACTTACTTTGTAGGATCTAACGTCTACCATTAAGTTATCAGCACCAGTTTTATACACAGCACAAATAAAATCAACATGCCCCCCCCCCCCCACCAAAAAATAATAATAATAAATAAATAACAAAAGTCCCTTGGGAAGCAGAAAAAACGCTTTAAACTGCACCTTCTTCAATGTTCTGGTGGTAAATTTGACGTAGAGAACAGCAATTAAGTAGGAAATATATGTGCAAATATTGGGAAATAATCCAAAGAAGCTGGTATTTCTACAACATTGGTCAAAAAGGTTGCCCCACCCCCATTTCCATGTGCTTTTTTTTACAAATGATCACTTCACAGCTGTAAATTGTTAGAAATAGTGTTTAAGAAGAAGGGGACAATATCCCACAGAATTGTTACCCATGTTGAAGGCTTGTCTCGCCGTCTACAGGAGATAATTGTAGTACGCGGTAGACGCACACGATGTTAGGCACGTGACCTTTAACGAGCACACCCTAATGGCAATTGTGTGGGAATTTGGTGACATTTGATAGCGTCTTTTCAGTTTAATAGACATTTCTCTAGATCAGTAAAAGTCACAGTGAAACATTGGATTTGAGAGGGTACCTCTTATAAATTTTACTAAATGGTATAAAATGTGCATATTTTCACCACTACTTTGTATTTTTTTAAACCATTAATCATGTTAGACACGGTATCTGTAATGAAAAGCACTATTTCTAACAATTTACAGCTGTGAGGTGATCATTTGTAATTAAAAGTACGTGGAAATGGGGTGGGACAACATTTTTGACCAATGTTAGATTTCTAAAGGGATAGCAATTATTCCTATGAGATTCATATTTCACAATATAAACATAATAATCAATTCAAAGAAATATAACAATTTCCATTTTACCACCAAACAGTAGTTGTCGGAATTATTCTGAAATCTGTGCTTGCCATCAGACACGTGAACCTTGATAGATGGCTGTACCTCCGCAATAATCTCTTCAAAAATAAGGATAACGTACATGTTCTGACGCATAAAAAGTGTTCTTGTTTAAAAAGTGCACAAAATAACGTTTAGTCAAATTTTGATGCACTGTTACATAACGCTTTAAAACAGCATAATCATTCTCGCCGTCTTTCATTATGCACTACAGGTAAAATGGAGATTGAAAAACAAGCGATTCAGTTCCTTGAAAATACTGTGTGGAAAAAGGAAAATTTGAAAAAAAAAAAAAAATCCGTAATTGTAAACCAATCATGCCGATTTTCGACAGCAATCTGCCCCTTAACCAAAACAAAGCCACTCAGTAAATTTAAAGTAAAACAGACATATGGTCTGGCAATTATGGGGCAACACGTGTCGGGCAGTGACAGTGAAGACATGGACAGACAGACCGATCAGAATATAAAAGTCTGTATATAAAAATGTAATAAAGAAGGTACCGGTACCTTTAACTGTATACTGGTGGCACATTTTTTCGGTTTAATTCACCATTTGTGATGAAAAGTAATTTGCCTTAAACGAAAAATAAGTCTAGTTCCTGCTAGAAATCGTGCAATTAATTTATGTACTTTTACAGTAGAATATCTTTATTATGCTAGCATTTTTTAATCCTTACATGTTAATTGTTCAAGTAAACCTTTCGCAAGAAACACAGGACACATGCAAAAATAACTTGGCTCTCCACAATATTCATCCACCATAGAACATGTACTGTGAAACTGCAGGATTTCCATATGTATAAATATAATGATAAAACGAAACTGGGTGGGGAAATTTTTTTCCACGTTTTTATGTGAGCACGCACGTGTGTGTATTTATGTGTGTGTGTAACAAATCAAATATAATCAAACGATCAAGAAAAATAAATGAAAATGTTTGAGTTTCTCATTTTCCCAAAAGATTTAAATCATAACATGTAAAAAAACTACAAATATAACTACAAACAGAAATAAAATTGTAAATGATACTAACATTCAATACATGAAATGTAAATTCATCAAATATGGCATATTTTCACTAATCTTGTAATTCTTATTGTTTACTAACAATCTACCATCTCTTATGTCACAAACAAAATAAACTTAAATAGTATCATTGGATCAGTTAGCAGCTATACTAAAGAATGTGCTTGATGTGATGTTTAGCTCCTTGCTTTTTAAAATCCTGCTGATGGTTCAGTTGTGAGCAAGTCTAGATAAAATCTAGGGAAAGCATCAACAAGATTACTAAAAGCAAGGATCTAAACATCATTAACAGTTGTGTTATAAAAATCCTACTTGTGATAACATTCTAGATGAAAACATCTATCTTCTCTAGTCTACATCTCACCCTCTGAATCATTTAGCACCAGTATAAGCACTTACAAAATGGCAAAGTGTTGATATTTAAGACTGAATAAGTTTGCTTTTCACAAGACAAAAGTTGTCTTTTTAACTTTTAACAAAATTTTATTTCACAATTTCCCCCTGTGTGCAAAATGAGTGCTACCTTTGCCATTTGGACTACATGCTGCACCAAAGAATGTCCAGTGTCATTATTACACAGTGTCACCACAGAAGCTGACTGACAGCCACAATTTCCCATTTAGATGACAGTCCCCTGTACTGCCACAATGAGTCACCATGTGATCTGACAACTTTAAACAAACTATGGCCCTCCAGACCCAGCATGTTATGAAAATAAAATCAAAATATGCATTTTACTAAGTTATCAAGGGCAGGACCTTCTTGTGTTGGAGTTAGTCTCATCTTGGTGTCTGTTAACTGGAGAGCTGTTACCACGTGTCACCCAGGTGTAATTAAGGTTGAACATTAGCTCCAACCCCACCAGGGGAAATTATGAAAACTTGATCAAGGACTATGCCACAGAATCCAGAAAACATTGAAAAGAAATTGTGGGAGATATCTCTGCCATTCAACATTGCAGTCAACTGGGAGAAATTTGTGATTTGTTCCTCAAGTTGCCATAGCCTCTTGCTCCTCTTCCCGTTCTCTGGTGGTTTCTATCACCCCTGATCCTCTCTGCGGGTCGGGCATCTTAAAGATCTTCAGGGTGGGGCTGGGCTGTAGGTTGCTGAAATTATTAATAACAATAAGTAATTAACAAAGAGGTCTGAATTACAGGGCCAAGGTGCATAAAATGAATTGTAAGTTATAGACATATGACAAATATTCCACGTAAAAGCGTATTTAGCCACATGACAGCACTATAACTCCAGGAACAGTGGTTCACAAGAATTACAACCCAGATTTCCATCAAACAGTGGGTAAACAATAACTGAGCCCATCACTGCAATGTGATATAGAAACATTTGTAAGATAATCATCACATGTAATACTTAAATAATCTCATACTCTTCTTGTATTCTATGAAATAAATGAAGAGGTCTGAGAATGCACCATTAAGGGCTCAATAAACTGATGATTACTATTGCGAAAAAACATGTACTATCACCTCATGTTCTGTGGTGTCAGAAATATGAACTGGCGAGTCTTCTGGTTCTTGGCTACCTCCATCAACATGTCCATAGATATCCTTCTGTTCACCATGTCCTGAAGTTCAAATTTCAGTGGTCAGTTAAGGCAAACTACAGTTACTGTAATGACCCATCTTTTCTATGGGCAAGAAATTATCAATCTTTCAGCTCCATTATTACATTTTATTTTTATATGGCATTTGTTGTGTAGGTAACTTTTGAATTTTCTTGCTTCCAATCAAAATGACTTTTTAAAAAATACAGCATCTGTAAAATTCACAATTTTTCCAACAGAAATAATGAGTCATTGCCGTAACAGCCAACATCAACATTCATGGCCACAGATATCCTTTTGTTACCCGCATCTGGAGTACTACATACTTTGCCCTCTTGGTTGTCACAGACCTCTGTAACTCATACTGTGTCCATTACTTACCATGTAGACATCAAACTCATCCATACACCTGAAAGGAGATTCCATGGCATCCCATAATGCTAAGATGAAGCAGACGGTAGAGAATGACCTTTCACCCCCAGACAGAGCCCTCATGTCTTTGGCGCCCTCTGCTGACTGGTTGGATGGTTGAACCTACAAGATATACCTACTTCAATCTCTTTTCTAATAACTGATAATATCACATCTGGTATGTTTCTTAAAATATATACTTACAACTTTTTAACACCAAAAGGATGCCAGTTACATAATATGTTGATTTTTTTTCTGTTAAGAATAAAGTACCTTAAAATTACACCTTGATACAAGATATTTTATAGCAATTTCTAACACATATATTTTAGTTAAAAATCTGTCAAACTAACAAGATTAATATTATTCCATAACATCAAAGAGTAATTGAAGCTCTAAAGGCCACCTGCACCAGATCTTACATTAGAAAAGATAAAGTAAAGGCACACAAGTCACAACACATGAATGTCATATTAGGATGCTTTGGGTGTTTGACTGTTCTTACACACAAGGACAGGAAGCTACATATATAAGATGAATACATTCATTTTTATATATCAAATTGTATAAATCAAACAAAAAGATGACACTATAATATGCACAAATACATAGCATGATATGAACAATATTGTCACTGAATTTTTCTGAAGACCCTTCAAACTAAACAAACAAAGCAACCAAAATTTTTAAAAATTAACAATGCTAATAATAGCAGTAAAGCATTTTCATGTATATTAGAAAGGGTTAGTATTATGCTTTAAAAAAAAAACAGTCAAACACCCTAGAAAAAAACTACAGCCATTGCTTCTATTGTCACCCATGCAAGTGTGATAAGACAATAAATTTACTAACAAAGGGTTATAAAGCAAAATTTGTGATATAAGGACAAAAAAAAAAAAAAAAAAAAAAAAAAAAAAAAAAAAAAAAAAAAAAAATCTATAAAGGCTCTAGGCTATCTTTAGAATTACCTTGTACTTTCAGCAAAGCCCAAGTGATTATTTAGTTAAAGAGGCCATTCAGAAAGAGAAGATCTGAGTGCTAGCTAGGCCATGACCTAAATATGGCAGACCTACGTGAAAGGAAGACCGCTCAATCCTGTAATGGTCTCTCTGTCTCTCACATGGCTCCCACGCGTCGTCCCTCGACCGGTTGAATCCAGTCGAGATTTAATTACAGTGTCCCTTCAGGGACGACACGTGGGGAGGCGTGTGAGAGGCAGAGAGACCATTACAGGATTAAGCGCTCTTCCTTTCATGTAGGTCTGCCACATTTAGGTCATGGCCTAGCTAGTAATAGGCTCTTCTCATTTTGAATGGCAAATGACATGCAAATCCCAGGGAATGGTTTGGTAGACTTAAGAGGGCAAACTACTTCAAGCAAGCAGGCAAGCAATCTAGCAAATATAGAGACAATGGCTGTAGTATCAGTATTCTAGTCTCTCAGAGACAACTTTTTCATCACTTACAGACAGCTCGAGAATTTCCTTTTTGTGATTAAATGTCATCTTTCCAACATAACTTCGATTGCTCAACATCACGATGAAATAGTATTTGGCTCTCAAAGCAATCATTTTGCGAAACTCTATAAACTGATGTTGACGGGTCCCCATGACATCCTGTAGTAGCTAATAACAATAATAATAATAAAAAAATTATCACAAACACAATGCAGAACAGGGCAAATAGCCAAAGAAAACCACCGACTGCTGCTGACCCCCTCTTTTAAAAGCATCGCGTCAAAACTGTTTATCAAATCATTTTTATTCTAACAAATTAATCTTTTTTTAAGATTAAAGATATTGGCAAAAAGTAATTTTTAGGCTGAAATAAACTGATAGTATCCATTGGCTACATATTTGCAAGAGAAATGAGCCGTAGCACCCTTTTCTTTGTAAACCAGTTTTAATCCCAACCTAGACCAATTTATGAAAAGGAAGTAGGTGGCAGTCAGTGGCTGTTCATAGGAACTACGCAAAGTCTCTAAGACTGGGTTCCCGTACCTAGATCGATCTAACAGGACCTACCTATCTCCAAGGAGATTCTAACTAAATTGCTTTCAGCTTAAGAGGCCCAGATGTCTGGCACGCCTACTGAAGCTGCTAAACAATAATTAATTACCCCCTAACAGTAGGCGTGACAGACATCTAAGCCGCTGAAGTTGAGAATCCCCTCAGAGATGGATCGATCCATAGTTAATACGATAGGGTCTGGGAATGGTCTCTAATATGGCATGCCTCAACCAAGCCTCATACCCAAATTGAGACTTCTTGTACTCCATAACTTACTTCCATATTCAGTGTTTGGGTGTTGTGTCTAAACACAAGCCTCCCCACGAAAAATCTACTTCTCAAAGTGTTTATGAAGTTCATTTTAGTTCTATATGCCAAACTGCTTCTTAATTTTTTATAAATCTCTTGCCGAATTTCCATGGTTATTTCAAGTTTCTAAAAAATAAAAAAATACACTGTTACCAACTTTAACCTATTGGCTGCATTTAGCACTTGTTCCTCATCCTAGCTCAGTATAAAAAACATGAATTTTTTTTTTTAATTAAAGAAATTATAACATTCAGCCAAAAATTAATTTAAAAAAAAGGACAATACCAGCCATATTGATCTTTTCTGAAAATATATCTCAGTATTTCGTATTTGTCATTAAATCAATCAATTAAAAAAAAAAACTCATTAAACAACTGGACACTCAGTCCAAAAACGGCAATTTTGCAGACATAAAAAACATTAAACAAAATTTAACAAATCTACTCTACTTTGTTTTCTAAATTTTAAATTTAAATTTTCTAGTAACCAATCAAGGAGATCCAAAATTACGATAGTTAACAAATCTTACTTGCCAAACTAACAGGCCTATCCCTCTTTACAAATAGTAACATATGCTGGCAAGTTCTGAATTTACAAATGATCTTTTTCCGGATAATATCCTACCATTAAGGGGAAATGTTGAGTGTGAGCTATTGTAATTAATGTATTATAACTGGAATTCTTGTGTTAATTTAATACCTTCAAGAAATTTCCAAACTGCTTTATTTCCTTTTTGATCTTTAGGTAGGCATCTTTTGTTTCATAGTATTTGCGTGTAATTTCTTCTTTGTTTCCATGGCTGAAAGAGTGATTAATGATACATGAGCAATATTTGAAAGAAATTCATTCAAACTGTGCAGTGAAAACCTGATTACTGGGCAAAAAAGTTTTTAAAATGTCCATACTCTTCAGCCAAACAGATTGATTTGCAGTGCATTTTCAGCACTTTTATTTAAGATATTTTAAACTGATGTGGGTCTATCCTTATTTAAAATATTTTAGATCCAACATATATACATAGGAGAAAAAAGCTGTATTGACATGACAGGGTGCTGTGAACACAGGCTCTATAGCATGGAGCTGAACATGTCCTTGTACCTTTTCTCTTGCGCCTTCAGCTGTTTTTCAATTTGAATGATTTCACTTTCCAAGTTTCTCTGTGTACGTCTGGTGTTTTTTCTTGGACAGACAGCCTCTGCCTTGGCACATTTTTCCTGAATTAAGAAAAAAGTCATTAATAATAAATGTCAAAATATTAAAACATTTCAAAGAGTCACTTACTAAATTTAAACAAGGCAGCAAAGCTGTCAAATGTACAGACAAAAAGCAGGAAATAACTATGCACAAAATAGGCTACTGTCAATTCTGATGCAAAAGTACATTATGTTAAACTGCAAATTCAACATCAAATTTGAATTATGCTCAACAGGTAATACCAATGTAAGTAAAACGTGTAACAAGCATAAGGCTTCAGGCCCATGGGAGTTCAAGTTCACACTTTGAAAATGTATAACTTCCAGAAAAAGAAGCCAATTAGACTACTTTTCCAACCCAGGCTGCATTTTAGTCCTGCATTTCTTTTTTGAACATTTGGCAATCATAAGTAACATGGTTTTCCCATAATGGTCATCATGGCAGCAGCACCCATAATTGTTTTCTTCTATTCTGATGCAATATTACATATTGGTTAACAGCATAATGACCGTCAATTTTTAATAATAAAATATACGTATCATGGATTTTCAGAAAATGTGACTAGCATGGGTCTTCAAGCATGTAGAACTTCAAAGTCACACCTTGAAAATGCCAATATGTGAAATATGCTGAAAAGTGAAAAAAAGCACAACTTCTACAATAATGGCCCGATCATGCTGATTTTCGAACTTGACCTGCGTTTTATGAATATTCATCAGCTCTGTAAATATAAAGCCCAAAAGTAAAACTGCCTTCCACTTATCGTGTTTACAATGAAAGTGCAAGGCGCCGGTGACGGCGGTGACGGCGAAGACAGACGCAAGTGATGGCAATATGTACAGACACATTTTTGACACATCTGTACATATTTACTGTACTGTTTGAGAACAGTAAGTGACATGGTTTTTCTTAAATGGTCATCATGGGAGCAGTGCCCAAAGTAGGTTTTTTTCAAATTTTGATGCAATATTACATAATGTTTAACAGCATAATGACCATCAATTTTTAATAATAAAATATTAGTATCATGGATATTCAGAAAATGTGACTAGCAAAGGTCTTCAGGCCCATGGAACTTCAAAGTCACAACTTGAAAATGCCAAAACGTAAACAAGACAGCACTGTTCTGAAATGTTTTTTTTTCCATTTTTAACAATTTTTAACATAAAACAAAATTAACAGCTTACTGCCATTTTTATATGATCAACTAAGGAAATTGATGAGATGGGAAAAATATCAATAGAGCAGTGTTAAATGTCCAATTTCTTCCATTCTGAGATTCTGAACATAGTGAATGATTGAATCTGACAAACTGCAATGATATGAGTTTATTTCCACTTTTGAAACTTTATTACACAATACACGATAACAAATTAACCATCATTTTTACAAAATCAACTAACAATGTTATAAAGATGCAGGAAATGTCAAACAAACACTTTTAATATCTTATTAATTAAATAATGAAACTGTTAACATGCCTAAGAATTGAATCTGAGGAAATGTGTAAAAACAACATAACTTCTAAAATAATGGCCCGATTATGCCGATTTTTTAACTCAACCTGCGTTTTAGCAGGATTGACCACTCCTGTGAGTTTAATGACAATTGGCCTATCTGTTTTTCGTATATTGTATTTACAGTGTTGCATATATGCTGAAAAGTGAAAAAAAAAAGCATAACTACTAAAATAGTAACATGATCATGCTGACTTTCGAACTTGACCTGCGTTTTAGTAAGATAGATTACTCCTGTGAGTTTCATGACAACAGGCCTATCGCTTTTCCTTGGAATGTGTTTACAGTGTTGCATATATGCTGAAAAGTGAAAACAAGGCAGCAAAGCTGTCAAATGTACAGACAAAAAACAGGAAATAACTATGCACAAAATAGGCTACTGTCAATTCTGATGCAAAAGTACATTATGTTAAACTGCAAATTCAACATCAAATTTTAATGATGCTCAACAGGTAATACCAATGTAAGTAAAATGTGTAACAAGCATAAGGCTTCAGGCCCATGGGAGTTCAAGTTCACACTTTGAAAATGTATAACTTTCAGAAAAAGAAGCCAATTAGACTGCTTTTCCAACTCAGGCTCAATTTTAGTCCTGTATTCCTTTTTCTGAAATGTTTTTTTTGCAATTGTTAACATAAAACAAGATTAACAGTTTACAACCAGTTTTATATGATCAACTAAGAAAACTGATGCGATGGGAAAAATATCAATAGAGCAGTGTTAAATGTCCAATTTCTTCCATACTGGGATTCTGAACATAGTGAATGATTGAATCTGACAAATTGCAATGATATGAGTTTATTTCCATTTTTGAAACTTTATTACACAATACACGATAACAAGTTTACCATCATTTTTACATATCAACTAATAATGTTGTAAAGATGCAGGAAATGCCAAACATACACTTTTACGTATCTTATTAGTTCAATAATGAAACTGTTTACATGCCTAAGAATTGAATCTGAGGAAATGTGAAAAAACTGCATTTCTTTAAAATAATGGACCGATTATGCTGATTTTTGAACTCAACCTGGGTTTTAGCAGGAATGACCATTCCTGTGAGTTTAATGACAATTGGCCTCTCTGTTTTTCTTATATTGTGTTTTCAGTGTTGCAATTTTTGCTGAAAAGTGAAAACCAGAACCGCATGTCTTTATCAAAACCAGGGGTTTATAACAGCCATGGAAAATAACATTTTGTTCATTTCTGAGTAAAGACAAATATTTTTATTCCACATCTGTTTTACTTTCAATTTCAGATTAACTATACTCACAAAATAAGAAATGATAGGAGAAACTCTGTTTTGCTATGCTCTATAAAAAACAAACAAAATCATTCAAGCCTTACAAGCCAAAAAAATTTTTGAACAAAATGAATAAACTTGAATAATTTACTTTAATACTTCACTTTAAACTTTAATAATTTAATTAAATAGTCTTGTGAATCAGAGGTACAAAAAGTGGTGTTATTTAAACACTGTACATGACATTATTCCTTGTTTGAGTGTTCTTGAGTGCGAAGAATGAACATTTCAACTTCACAAATGACACATCTCCAACAGTGTCAATTAAATTATATCTTTCTTTGTTCTGTCTTCATTCTAAGAGTAAGAAGAGAAATCCTATCGTAGTCTTGTTTCCATAAACCCCATGGAAAGAAGTTTCAACGGAACATAAATATTCTCCAAGTAGGTGGTATTTTCCTTTCTGAAATTAAGAAAAATATGCAACATGACATATTAATCACATGAAGATTTGTCTTTGCTCAATTTGTTTAGTTTTTTAATGTGTTTGGCATACCGAAACTGATTAGAAAGCAAAGCTGAGAAATATACAGACACCATACAGAAACCAGGTAACTGACAAATGCTGAAACATGACAGCAAAAAGTGCACCAAATAATGTTAAGGTTTTCTTTGATGTTTTGCTATTTAAGACATTAAACATTAAAGTAGCAAGTGATCCAGTTTTACGGGATATATAAGCCACTGAAAATGTCAATGGGTGAAAAAAAAAATGATATAAAAATAATAACTACTGTAAATGTCAACTGATCATGCTGATTTTAGAAAGCAACCTGTTTTTTTTTACCCAACAAATCTTCTCATTAAATTGGTAGTGAAACAAGAATATGGTTTGAACTTGAACTATTTGAACTATAACTGTCTTTAATATGATGATTTTGTTCTTGCTTTCGTCATTTATGTAAAATATGAGATATAAACATATATTTAACAATATAATGTGTATAATTTTATAAAAGTAAAGAAGAGCACACTACTGTGTGAAAATGTATGACTAATTGTGTAACTTAGAATTGAAATAAATAAAATAATTCAGTAAACAAATATTATTTGTCAATTTATAATATTATGAAGTTGAAGAAATGTGGAATTAAGAGTTACACATGGTAATTTGATAATAGTGCTCATTACTATTTTGTGTAAAAAGTAAATAAGTATAACTAGATAGAGGAAATGTGGGCGTATTTAGTCCGGTATAATCTGTTGGTTGTTGATGTGTCATATTAACTGGTTTTGAAATGTATTGAGGGACATGTTATATTGGATTTTGACTTTTCAAAACTGAAATGAGTGTGACATTATTTTTCCACATGTATAGGTAGAAGTAAATAAATTTTTTTTAAAGATGGGTTAAGGTTTTGTTAATGTAACTTCTGCACATGTGTTTAGCTGTATATGTGGTTGGAAGTACATAAGGTTAAATGAAATTTGGAAGTAATTTGTTTTATAATCTGTAATAAAAATTTAAAGACAATTTTTGGGAAAAGACAAACAGACTGGAAAGTGATCACCAAAATAAGTGGGAAGAACTATAATTTTAAGATCTGCATGATCAAAGTTTGTGAAGACAAGATCTAAGGCTGAGTCATAAATGGTAGTTTGAGTTGTGACATGTTGTCTAAACATAAGGTCTTGGCACATCATTTTTCTGAGAGCATTTGCATTGTTTTCATGGAGCCAATTGACATTAAAGTCACCTATAATAACACATTTGTCTGTCTTATCAATAGTGTCAAGAATATTTCTCAAAGCCTCAAGAAGAACCTGCATTTTACCATGAGGAGGTCGGTAAATTGTGATGACAACAAAGTCAGGAAACTGATCTAATCGTGTGACAGTAATCTCAATTCCAGAAAAGTTGTAATTTTTTGGAAAATTCTCTGCATATCTATGGTGACTGTAGATAGCAGTACCATGCTGTCTATGAAGAGTACTATCATTTCTGTGAAGATATTTATCTTTTAACTGGTATTTTGTATTTAGGTCTTTAATTGCAAATCTGGTCTCTGTGAAAGCACATACATCTGCTTTTGCTACATCAAAATTCTTTCTGATATCGTCAATGTATTTGTGAAGAGAACAGCAATTCCAATGGATTATTTTGAAGTGGTCATCTGGTTGTTCATATAGAAATGATATTGATTTTACAAGCTGTGCTTCTTGCCTTAAACGTTTCATTTCTTGTTTAACTTTGTCAGAAATGCATATTTTACTGGCATTTAATTCCAAAATATGCAATCCTTCTAATTTTTCTACACGACTAAGTGCAACATAATGCATGTGCTCATTTTTTCTGCCACTGAGATCTACAACTAATTCTTTCAATGTGTCACCTTGACATCTGTGTATAGTTTTTGCAGCAGACAACTGCAGTGGGAATTGTTTTCTTACGACTTGATACTGTCCTGTTTTTCCCAGGTGAAATTGTCTTTTAACAGGAAAGATAGGTGTCCATGTTTTTGAAATGTTGCTATTATATAATGATTTGTTCATTCTTCTGACATTTTTGCCAATGTCCTCTGCATCAAATTGTACCCAAATTAATTGTCTGTCTAAATCTACCAGTTTCACAACATTTGGTGCACCATTAGTAATGCCATCTTCTGTGTCAACATTTAGGACAACTTCAGTTCTTTCCCCAACTGCAATATGTAGAATCCTTCGTAAATTCATGGTTTTTTTATGATCCAATGGAATTTGCTTTTTGATGTTGTTTTCTAAATGTTTTGGTACAGGCCCAGTGATAGTATCAGTGGCTGCAATTTGAAATTTTTCTCCTTTCGCATTTTGATAACTTGCATGATTGAAATTTTCTACCAGAGAATTTGTTTGGAAAACATGTAGTAATGGTTTTTGGCTAGTTTTTGATTGATCAAGTTGGCGTTCACTTAGAACCTTAATGTCTTTGTCTGTGTGATGTCCTTCTCTAAGCCTATTTAAAATTTCTGCAAACTCTTTACTGTCTTTTTGACGCATGATCTCAGTCAGTTCATACATGTGAAAATGTTTCTGCCACAAATTAGTAGCTAATGGATAATAGTCATTGTTTGGATTTTCAAATATCCAGTTATCAAACACAGGCTTCAGTTGAAATAGGTCACCTATAGCCACAATGCTAACACCTCCAAACAATCTGTCATTGTTTTTTAATTCTTTTAACCGTTCATTGATGAAACTTAACATTTTACTCCCAACCATTGAAACTTCATCAATAAAGAGAACTTTAAGTGATCCAAGTTTGTATCTGAAACTGTTTAACACATCAGCACTGAGTCTTTTATATCTGAGACTTTGATTTGCAGGAATTTTCAGTAAACTGTGAATTGTGTGGCCACCAATATTATAAGCAGCTTTTCCTGTAGGAGCAACCAAAGCAACTCTAATTGTCCGGAAGTCTTCACCAGGTAAACTTGACAAGTACTTTAAAATACCTTGATACAGAGCGCGAGTGACAAATGATTTCCCCACACCAGCACCTCCAGACAGGAATATGTGAAACGGATCAGAATTGGATTTGATTAAATGTAAAACATGATGGAAAAACTCGAACTGTTGTCTGTTCATGTTTCTAATCATTTTACAGTAACTGATATCAGGTATTTCTTTATTAACAATTTCTTCTTCAATGCAACTTTTGGCAGATACATGTATACCCAAATCTTCTGCTAAGTCATAGGACAGACCAACAGAAGATTGTACCACATCACTAGTTTCACACTGATCAACTTCATTTTGACACTCAGTATTTGGTGCAACAGTGGCCCACATATCTTCATCTTCACTATCCATGTTATTTAGATCTTCCATTGCTCTGTGCAATTCATCTTTAGCTGGAGAATACATTCTCTGTTGTTCCCAAATCTCATTTTCTAAATGTTGACATCTCTGTTCGTAACTTTCAAAATTTTGCAAAATGTCAGATTCTTCATTTCTCCATGGTATATACAACATCAATAGCTCACGATAATGCTTTTCAGGATATAAACTCTCACTGAACCAAACACTGCGAATAATTTTTGCTTTTTTTCGTTTAATAATGTCTGTTTCACATGTAATATCATGAATATCATCCTCAAAATTTTCAAGGTCATGCTTTTCCAATGGCATACCATCTGTATCTAATAATCTAGAAGATCTTTTCTTGCTTCCGCCAATTATGTTCAAATTGTTGTCATAATATGCAGCAAAATCTGCAAGGGAAACATTGTCCAAGGAAGGTAAGCGCCTGCTATAACGTTTCAAAAGGTTGCTGGACTCAATATTGTCAGATTCATCTTCTAATTCTTTTATTTCTTCCAGTGGCTTAAGTAATCGTACTCTGTCTTCAGGGGGTGTAGTGTTAATGAATACAAATGATCGAGATGCTCTTCTCATGGGTAACTGTAAAGTGATGTAGGAAGCTTCTTGAGCAGAAATTTCAACATTATTAAGAAATTTGTTTCCAATGTGACGGACCTGCTGTTTTATGTCACTGTTACCTTCTCTAGCTTCTTTGCAAGCTTGATAAAGTAAATCTGACATGCCTCTTTGTCCTTTAGAAATGTAATTTACAATGTATGTTGCACAAGCATAGATGTCTAAAACAAACTGAATATCCATATTTGCTCTCCATGCTTGTAAACATGACCTGGAATAATTGTTTATCCAAATTTCACAGGGAAGTCTTTTTAAGAACAAAGTATCAGTTTTGATTGTAGATCTCACTGCCAAAATGTAATCTTCTTCTGACACTTGTACTTTATTTAAAAATTCTTCAAATGTTAGACTGACATATGTAAAATCTTTGTCATTTATAATATCATGAATCTTTGTCCAAACTTTTGCATATTCTTTCTTCTGTGAAGTATCTTCAAGGGGTTTCAGAATTATGCTTTTTTTCATCGGAGGCTGTGGAAAATGGAATCTGCAAGATTTTTTCAAATTCTTTATACATGTCCTTGTATGTTTGTGTGTCTGATAAGATACGAGTTCTTTTATTGGATCATCTTCATTTGGTTTGCTACAGCAAATTGTGCTATCAACAAAGTGTATGATGTCTTCATTAGAATTGACACCATAAATAGGTGCATTTTCTATCCAAAGCAGCATGTGAATATGTGGACTACCTCTGTGTTGAAATTCTACACGGTAAAAAAAATCTTGTATTTTACCTAATGGTGCTACTTTGTGGCACAAAAAGTGGTGTATCAAACACTGGACTTGATAATCAAAATGCCGTGCACAAGTAATGGGATCACTCTGAATCAAGCGACATTTTTCATCCCAGCTTAGTTGTTCCAACTCTGATTCTGAGTAATGTCTATTATCTACTAATTGACCAAGAGTCCTGAGTAAATGATTCCATTTTGTTTCAGCAGAAGAAAAACTGCAGAAAAAAGTTGCTGCTCCTAGCTGACGTATCATTGCAAATAAATCTTTTTTTGCTTTCTCAAAATATGGGGGGGAACCACGTACTCCTTTTAGGAATGTATAACCTTCATCAAAATGTAAAAGTTTCTCAATGGCTCCAGACTGTTTCAAATCTCCTGCAGTGAGTTTTTTTCCACTAGTTTTATGTTTTCTTACAGCAAGAGAAGCTGACCCAATCAATCTTTTCATCTGCAGTTTTTTTGCTTTAAAAAATATGTTGTCAACACACATTGCTGCTCTTCTGTCATTGCGTCTTAATTCCGACTTGCAAATGTCACTGTAGTGTACAGGGACAAGTCTGTTTTGATTTGCAGGCCTTGCATTGCCAAGAAATATTTCAGGAAAAGCCAGTTCCTCACAGTGTTCATCTTTGAATATGCTGAGTGGATGACCTTCTTGACCAGGTGCAAAAGAGTAAATTTTCTCTCTCTCTGTGTCTTCTAAGAAGTCTCTACCTGTTAACATTGTATCTCTTATACCAGGTTTCATTTCTTCCTCATCAATTTCGTCCCAATCTGTAATATCATTTGCCTGTAAGCATTTACTTATATCTGATTTAGCACGTGTTACCTTCTTTGTTTGCAGCAAGTTCTTGTTTATGCTATCAGCAGACAATGATGAGTCGCATACACTCTGCACGATATCATAGTGATCAGAGTTTGTATTTTGTAGGTAAATAGCTGTCTCGTGTGAATGATTGTTCTGGTCAAGAAAGTTAGCTGAATACTTTAACCATTTCCAAGAGTCACCAGGCTTGCAGTAGACATAGATGTCTGTTTGTAGCAGATGTGCTGCAGCAAGTATTTCTGTTTCAGTACCCCAAACATTTACACTATCCATGCCTGTTCGTCTAATATAACTTGCTGAGGTGCTGTCATTATCACCTAACATACTACTTGCAAAAGCATACTCAAGCTGCTTCATATGACTGACGATTTTGTTTCTAAGTATAATGTGATTATTATCATACAACATGTCAGAACCAGTGATGGTAAAAGACAAACTTCGAAAAAAACAATTTCCATCTCCAATAACTTTCTTCAACTGCCTAGGATTTGTCAAGAGAATATCACTACCAGTTTCAGGCCAATTGTGTGGACGCTTTAATGGTAAGTTTAGTTTTTCGGTTATTTTCTCTTGCCAAAGGGCATCTACAGGCATAAAATGAAATAAAGTATTGTCAGTTCGTAGGTGTTGTACCTCATTTTCAGATTCACAATATGTAGGTAATATATGTCTTTGCTGTAAGTATGATAACTCCTTTTGCAAGTGTGAAACATTTCTTACTCTGTGTCGAATTTTCTTTACAGTTCTGAAGTATCTTGAGTACCATGTTCTTCCTTGTTTTTTTCTTTTGAACAAACCATAATAACTCAGTTTCAAATGCTTATATTTTCTTAGAATATGGTGGCGCTTATAAGCAATGAGTTTTTCAATTCCTTCTCTACTAGAAGATCTGATTGTATTTATCTTCTTGCGATATCTTGATCTGCCTCTCTCTTGTGATTTGAATGCAGGTACACCTAAAGTGTGTGGTTGTTTTGAATAACCAGTACTTTTTCTTTCACTTTGAATAGTAGCCACAAATTTGTCAACATCAACAGATGGATCATATTTATAAGGCTTGTCTAAAATGACATAGAATTCATCTGCAAAATCACCATCCTGATCCATAAGGTGCCCTTCTTCAGAAAATTGAATGTTTTTACAATTAGCAGGGCATTCAACACAAACATATTCTTTCAGTAAGTTTTGCATTTGTTCCTCACTCAAGTTATTAACAGTTGTATGCTCTTTTTTTGTTTGTTCAAATGTGTCAGAGCTGCAGGGATTCTCTGCTAATTTCCATGTTGTGTCTACAGTTATTCCCTTTTCTTGATATAATTTTCCATTTGCAGTTAACCAAGCTGCAGCTTCAAGTACTTTGTTAGGTCTTACATTCTGAGCATATGCATAATTTTTAAATTTCACATTTCTTTTGAGCTGAACTTTAATTGTAGAACTATCTGCCTCAGTTCTTGGTAACTTTGTTACAGTGGATGTAACATCTGCTGGTATATTTACAACATTTCCTTCTAATTTGTATTGTTTTCCACGTGGAGCTTGTTGAAGCTTCATGAAAACTAACCTTGGGCTAGTTAATCTCCACTCTAAAGGTTTTAAATCCAAGAAGCTGGGTTTTTCTGGAAACGACAGGCCGTTCACCATAGCACATGGAGGAATTTTGTTCTTTTTCAAATGATAAGAGCATGTTAAACATATCCAATTACTGTCAAATAAATCACCAGTTTCTTTGCAATGTTTAACTGCATTATTTTCTAAATTCATGATAGACTCTGAATTTATCACAGTATGTCTGTACCAAAGTTGTTGACATATACAACATGTGTAAGTACAACCTTCAGCAACTTTTTTGTGGAATTGTTGTATTAACTGTTGAAGATTGGTATTGATTTTCTGTCTCTTATTACATTTAGCAAATGAATCAGATTTTCTTTCGTGTTTTCTGAATTCTGGATCAGATCTTTTTAACCTTTTTTTACTTCTCTCAGTTACTTTGTAATAAGGATCAGACCTTTTCAAGTGCTTGTGTTTCAGAATTTTGGTCTTCATATCAGACTGAGAGCGTTTTAGTCTCTGAGATTCTTGTTCCTTTTTCCTATACTGTGGATCAGACCTTTTCAACTGATTGTACTTTAAAATTTTGCTCTTCTCATCGACCTGAGAACGTTTTAGTCTGTGAGATTCTTGTTCCTTTTTCCTATAATGTGGATCAGACCTTTTCAACTGATTGTACTTTAAAATTTTGCTCTTCTCATTGACCTGAGAACGTTTTAGTCTCTGAGATTCTTGTGCGCGCTTCCTGAACTGTGGATCAGACCTTTTCAACTGGTTGTACTTTAAAATTTTGCTCTTCTCATCGACCTGAGAACGTTTTAGTCTCCGAGATTCTTGTTCACTTTTCCTATACTGTGGATCAGACCTTTTCAACTGATTGTACTTTAAAATTTTGCTCTTCTCATTGACCTGAGAACGTTTTAGTCTCTGAGATTCCTGTTCACTTTTCCTATACTGTGGATCAGACCTTTTCAACTGATTGTACTTTAAAATTTTGCTCTTCTCATCGAACTGAGAACGTTTTAGTCTCCGAGATTCTTGTTCACTTTTCCTATACTGTGGATCAGACCTTTTCAACTGATTGTACTTTAAAATTTTGCTCTTCTCATCGACCTGAGAACGTTTTAGTCTGTGAGATTCTTGTTCACTTTTCCTATACTGTGGATCAGACCTTTTCAACTGATTGTACTTTAAAATTTTGCTCTTCTCATCGACCTGAGAACGTTTTAGCCTCTGAGATTGTTGTTCGTTTTTTCTGTACTCTGGATCAGACCTTTTCAAGTGTTTTTGTTTTTGAATTTGCTTTTTCACATCGGACTGAGAACGTGTTATTCTTTGAGCATTTTGTTCAGCTTTCCTGTACTGTGGATCAGATCTAAGAAGTTGCATCCTGATCTAAGAAGTTGCATCCTGATTTTTCTCTCTTTTCAATATATTTCTGTCAGTGCTACTGGTTCCCGTAAGTGAGGTATCCAAAAAAGTTTTATTCACTGCGTCAATTTTGCTTTGTTGTTTGTCTTCTGTCCATTTTAACTGCCTCTTCATTTCATCATGTAGTCTTTTCAAATGGGGTTTGTGCAAATTTGTTTTATCAAAAATGGATGAAATAGAATCAGAGGTAATGGTATTACCAGTGTGTTTTGTTAATGGTACCTTCTTCATTGAACCCATTTTTGAATATTGAACACTTTTTTCCAAAGGTTTTAAGGATGTTTTTAATGTTACCATATTGGGTTCATTTTTTTGAATTTCAGGAAAAACTACTGATTGTTGTGATGTTTTCTTTAATTTGTGGGGTACCGTTGATAGCTTTGGGTTGACTGGCATGTTAGATTTTACAGACTTATATGATGGTGAAAAATGTTCTGAATATATTATAGACTTACTTGAATGACCAGGGGCATCAGTGGCACTCAAACTGACAGGATAGGCTGTGTCAACTGTGGCATCTGTCTTATCTGAAGCATCTGTATAAGCTGCATGAACAGTAACATCTGAAGCAATGGGCATCTCAGTGTGTTCAGGAAATTCAGTCTTTTCAATAATTGCAGTATTTTCACCTTTTTCAGTGATTTCAGTAATTTCACTTTTTTTTTCAGTAAATTCACTGTTTTTTTCAGTAATTTGTGTAATCTCAGTATTTTCAGTAATTTCACAGTTTTTTTCAGTAATTTCACTGCTTTTTTTCAGTATTTTCACTGCTTTTCTCAGTAATTTCACAGTTTTTCACAGTAATTTCACAGTTTTTCACAGTATTTTCACAGTTTTTCACAGTAATTTCACAGTTTTTCACAGAGCCCACCAAGGTGGGCGTGCCTGCCGAAGCAGGCACAATAGTAGACGTGGCATCCTTAGTCACCCTCTTGCGACTTTTCTCGATCATCTTCTTCTGATGTGCCCTTCTTTGGACCATGCTTTGTTTTTTCAATATAGGCATCTAGAAATATGAAAAAATACATATTTATTGGCTAAAAGTTATACATATCCATTAAGATGGTTGGAAGGGGCAAACTATAATAGAAACTGAGAGAGTTGTAAACAGTTTCTTTCGAGTGCAACTGCTTAAGAGGCCCTTAACAAACTACCAAGACTAACAAGTGCACTGAAAATAAAACATTATCAAACAAAAACATCATTTACTGATGTTTTGATTCTGTAATTAAAGGTACATGTCGATGGAGTGTGCATCCCCAGTAATACATGTAATCCACCTCTACTAGTTACTTGTATAACAGAAATGAAGTTGACATGCCAATGGACAAAACAAATTAATCACTTCATCAACAATAAAAGAGCCTTAAACTACATTTAAACTGATGGTTAATTTGGACTACTTATCTAACCTACTAATATTTATCAGTCCCATTTATATACAGCAGAGAAAGCAGACAGAAGAATGTATTCACATATGCCTTTTGATGTTGTTTTACAAAATACAAGTTAATTATAACACGGGGTATTCAGGACACAGACTGTAAATACTAGATACCTCCAATGGATTTTTGGAATTTGGATTTTTAATGAGAACGGATCCTTAGATACAATGTTTTATTCCATTTTAAATGAGCCAGAATAATCTAATATTGGATTCCTTGCAAAGCATAATATTTGTTGTGCCCAGCATATTTCTGTTATTACAGATTACACAACTACACATATTAATAATAATAATAATAATAATAATAATAATAATAATAATAGCCAAGTTTCCACTTCCAGCATCGAGCAGGTTTATATTGAGTCTTGTAGTTTTATTTGTCTTAAGATGCCAAAGCTCAGAAATGTAAACTAAGAGCATCAGGTATGCTAAAAAATATATTATTTAAGTTTTTTTTAGTTATTAAGGTTAAATTGAAAAAGAAAAGACAGAAGAAAATAGGGACTTTTGGAACATGTTCATACCTGCTTTAAGCTACTCTTTTTAAATATGAATTGATTTGTTATTATCAAGTTGTCAGAAAACAAGTGAAATTAGTAAGCCACAGCTACGGAAAAAGAAGTGCAATGATACATAACACTTCATTATATACAGAATATCTGTAAATACCTGGATGGATTTTTACAAAGTAACTAAATTACAACCTAATTGCTAGAACAAAACATGGATAAGGGAACTTGGTACATTTGATAAATGAAAGTACTTATTATTTTAGTCAGAAGATATAAAATCAGCAGTCACAATTTGCACATTGAAACATGTCAAAACTAAAACAAGGATAAAGTGACACCAGTTTAAAAAAAACTCTAAGATTGCTGCACAGAAGTTATAAAAGGTGAAGAACAGTTAACAAAAGAGCTACTTGTATGGGTTATTAAATGAACATTGATCTATCCATTAAGAAATATTCTTATTATATAAGAAATATTAAAATTGTTGATCTCCTTATGATGAACGTAAACATTGCAATTAATCTTCAAAGGGAATATTCATAATAAGTTATCTTTAGCTGACTTGGATAAATGCTGGGGAGTCTCTGCTTGGAAGCTTAATCCATTTATAAACCAAACAGTACCTTTTTATATGGAGAGGGAAAAATAACTGGTCTCGTCTATAAGATGCTCAAGTGTGGTATTGATGGTTACCTTTGACAATCATACTATGAAGTAAATGCGCACTAAATTAAAAGGATATTTTTATTTATAAAAGGGCTGCTACTAGTAACGCATTCCCTCTGTAGGGATCTACGTGATACTCTTAGCACAACAGTGTTCAATATGCTCACTGATGCTCTGGGTGACAAGTTAATTCAACCCGACACTAATCTGGTCCCCATTTCTGTACCAAACACCTGTAAATTGCACATTTTAGACAGATGAACTAATTAAGGGTCTATTATGTATTCAAAAGCAACCTTCAAATGTGAACAATCAGTCATGAACAAAAATGGTGTAAACTTTTTGAGCCTTTTTTCATATTTGCAAAAATCAATCAGTGGAAACTGACATTTCAGATTTCAGGAAAGTATACAACAGTATTATATTTAAGTTATAAAAATTGCCATAAAGGCTTGATGTTTCAAAATAACCAACCCACATATTGCCAATAATTAAGTATTTACCTATCCAAAAGTATTGCCTCAGTATGTACTTGCCTGCTAGTAGCTATCTATATAAAGTGCACATTGCTGGTACTTAGATGATCTTGAGACTTAAATGACAAGTATCTAAAACAATACTTACATTCTATTGCCACACTAATTATCCTGACAAGGTGCAATTGACTGAGTGGGTAACTGACTGAATGTGTAACTTTAACTGGGAACTGGAAGAAATAAAATATTATATAAACTCAATTGACTATTATTTAATCTAGCATTGATGCTCTTAATATCACAGAAATATTCCTTTACTTTTGATCAGCTCCACATTGTTGAGAAGAAACTATGGTTACTCAAAAAAATATAGCGCCATATAATAATAATAATAATAATAATAATAATAATAATAATATTTATTTACAGTCTAGCATTGATGCTCTTTATATCAGAAACATATTCCTTTACTTTTCATAAACTCCACATTGCTGAAAAGAAACTATGGTTACTCAAAAAATATATAGCATATAATAATAATAATATTTATTTAGTCTAAAATCCATATATAAAATGTTCAGTAGATTTTACAGAGGTTAAATGAACAGAATATGATCAATAAAATCAATAATAAAAAATAGACAGTTAAGATATAAAGCAGTGTTTCCCCTGCACTTAAATGAGTGAGGCGCCTGCCTCGCTGAAATTTGTCAAAAGCATTGCCTCGCTGGGCTGAATGTAACAACAAAGTATATTTTCACTCATGCCTGAAAATTAAATTTATTTCTATAGCAAATATATATATATATATATATATATGGCATTCTGTTTACATATGTAATCCCATGTTTCTGAGCACTTGATTTAGTAGTAACGGAAATACGCATACGCAGATGTCTAAAAACCACCAGTTAATATCTTCCTGTGAGTGTATGGTTTTCGCAGTTCTGTGTCTTATTTAAAATATAAGAGACAGAGCGAAACGAGGCAACTGTTCTCTACAACATTTAGTCACATGTCAAGAACACACTTTCTCTGTCACTTCATGTTCCGAAATTCAGACCACCTGTTGTTTGTTTTTATAGTTTGCATATATTCACTGATAAAAATGGAGCAAATTAAGTGGACTTTGTTGATTTTATAAACTTGGAGAAGATTTTCTATTGATTTACGGTTTAGTTATATGAAAGCAGTCGGTTGTACAACTGGGTCAAGTCAGTATTTCGCGTGGAAACCCATGTATTGAATATGAATTTCCATGACTGAATAGAACAATTTATATGAACAAACGAAGAACTCAAATTGATGATAAGTGTGATTTTGGTCTCTTTAATTCTGAATTATTCATTTCACGTGTTTGAAGCTGTTGATTATAAATTTCATCTCAAACTACGTATGCCCTATAACTAGTAGCGGGAATCGCTTTGCGCTGAATGACACGAGAGAGAACTTTTTGAAGCAGTTTTATATGAGGATGATGCGCTCCCACCTGCAAAGTCAATTGACCAGTTACTTTCAGAAAGGTGAAAACGGTAAGAACAACATATTTTATCAACTTTTTGGTCAATTCAAAAATAATTCAATGTAGTAAGCCCTTTTTCTTGTTTCTTATATTATTAAAGTAGTTAACTTTTTTTTTAAAGAGTATGTTGTTAATTTTTGAAAGTTTTAATTAGCGTTATAGGAACTGCAGCTGCTGAACCTTAAACTTCAAGATTGACACAGGATGCTATTTCTTATGCTTGTTGCTTTATTCTCATGTGTTTTGGTTTTTCAGGTGAGGACCGCTCTGAGAAACAGACTGGAGAAGGATCACCTCTCTGCCTTTATAAGATTTTCAGGTTTTGGCAAAAACCATAAGGAAACAGATTTTGGACAGATTTTGGTGCGCTCCTTTTATTTGAGGAACTCCAACAGAAGAGTAAAGCATGCCAAAGATGATTGTGAGATATTTGTAAACTGTAAAGGACTAAGTGAATGCACAGACTAGAAAATAAATTTTGTCCAAGCCTTTGTTATGTTATTACTGAATTTACTCCTCAAAACATCTAAAACAAAACAATTCAGTGCCACAAAAAATGTAAAAAAATCAGTTCTCAATGCCCGAAAATGCACCAAATTGCACCTCAATTAAAAAAATTTTAGGGGGGGGGGGGCATGCCCCAGACCCCCCTAGTTTTGCTGGGAACGCGGACTGACTACCACCTCGCAGAGCTTGAAAGCCAGGGGAAACACTGTAAAGATATTGAACTATGGTGGACCATCTATTCTGTTGCTTCAATAACCAACCCACATATTGCCAACAATTAAGTATCTACCTATGTAAAAGTATTGCCTCGGTATGTACTTGCCTGCTAGTAGCTATCAATATAAAGTGCACACTGCTGGTACTAAGATGATTTTGAGATTTAAATGACAAGTATCTAAAACAATACTTACATTCTACTGATACACTAATTATCCTGACAAGATGCAATTGGCTGACTGAGTAACTGACTGACTGAGTAACTTCAACTGAGAACTGGAAGAAATAGAATATTATATAAACTCAACTGACTATTATTTAATCTAGCATTGATGCTCTTTATATCAGAAACATATTCCTTTACTTTTAATAAGCTCCACATTGCTGAAAAGAAACTATGGTTACTAAAAAAATATATAGCATATAATAATAATAATAATAATAATAATAATAATAATAATAATATTTATTTACAGTCTAAAATCCATACATAAAATGTTCAGTAGATTTTACAAAGGTAAATGAACAGAATATGACCAATAGAGTCCATAATAAAAAATAGACAGTTATGATATAAACTTAAAGATATTGAAATATATGGTGCAATGTAAATAAATATATACTGTAGGTCCCATTCAAAACAAGATGATTCGCCAACTAGCAGATCTGCCAACTAAATAGGGCTGACCCCACTTTAAAAGTGATAGCGCTGAATCCCGAAGGTCTCACATCCTCCACATGTTCCCTCAAACAGATTTAACCACGTGTCCGGGTTTAATTATTAGGCCCCTGCAGTTGTGGCGTGTGTGGGGGCGAGAAGACCATTAAGGAATAAATGGCATGGCTTTTGAAGTGGGGTAAAACATATTTAGTGGATGGATCTGCTTGTCAGTGGTCCCTCTATTCTGTTGCTTCAATAACCAACCCACATATTGCCAACAATTAAGTATTTACCTATCCAAAAGTATTGCCTCAGTATGTACATGGCTGCTAGTAGCTATCTATATAAAGTGCACATTGCTGGTACTTAGATGATCTTGAGACTTAAATGACAAGTATCTAAAACAATACTCACATTTTATTGCCACACTAATTATCCTGACAAGGTGCAATTGACTGAGTGGGTAACTGACTGAATAAGTAACTTCAACTGGGAACTGGAAAAAACTAGAGGATCAGAGAGGTGATACCGCCTCTGGATATTGTACCACCAGCTGGAGTAAGCGCATTCGTATGGACCCCCCCCAAAAAAAAAAAAAAAAAAAAAAAATTGAACACCACCACCAGTCTTGTGCTCGACAAGCTCTATAAAATGCAATAAACAAGAGTTCTCAAAATATGCAAAAAAAAAAAAAAAATCGAAAAAACATAACAGTTAAAATGGTCCAATCAAGGAGATGTCCAAATTAACTTGTATTTTCCTAACACTGATCACTCCTGTGATTTTCTAGACAATAGGCCTATTGGTTTTCCTTGAAATGCATTATCAGTAATGCATATACCGGAATGCTGACAAAAGAGAAAACCTAGGAACAACACTGGGCAGATCTCTGCTAGTTTTGAAGATATGAAGGGCAAGAAAATATGCAGAGTTCAGTTTGTGGTAAAAAAGTAGGTCAAGGGTCAATTTCAAGGTCACAGTATATGACTTCCTATATAAGTTCAATAGTAGCTATGGGCATTTTTTTGCCAATGTTGGAGATATAAGGGCTAGAAAATTTGCAAAGTTCAGTTCATGATGAAAAGTGGGTCAAAGGTCAATTTAAAGGTCACAGTTAGATTACCAGTATATGACTTCCTATTCAAGTTCAATAGTAACTATGGGCATATCTCTGCTAATTTTGGAATATTTAATATTTTCCCCACTGAATATTGCGATGTTGTAATTTTTGATATAGTGCAATGCCTAAACCATATCGAAAACAAAAAAATGGACACCAACTCCAGTATTGCACTTGACAAGTTCTACAAAATGCAATGAACAAAAAGTCTCTGGCATTTACCATTCCAGAATAAAAGCAAGTTTTCAGTTGCGGTATCTAATTGACTGCTTCTCCCGTGAAAATGCACCGATTGACCCCAAACTCCCAAAGATGAAAGGAGTCCCCAATTGTAACCCCTCACTATAACAGGAGAGCTTAGATCTGTGTAGTTTCCAAAAAATAGCACAAACAAATATTTTTTTGCAGAAAATTCCCATTTTTAGAAAATTTTGGCTTGTTTCACCTTGAAAAAAAGGTCAATAGTCAAATCCAAGGGCATATTTGGAATCTCTACATTTGACTTTCGGTTCGACGTCTTTAGTAATTTTTCCCATAATTCCTTTGGTTTGGGAGATATTTAGCCTTGAATTTTCAAAAATTTTGACAAGGGTGCGTTTCAACAAGTGTCACGCCCAGGCCAATGCACCGACAGAGACAAAAAAACCAGGGTGTTCAAGTTGAGATTATATGTGACCTAAATCCAAGAGGTGGGGACACAGGTCCTGGAGGTCTAGGAGGAGAAGCGGTAACGGTGACTTGTTTCCGGCGCTCGACTGCGGAGCCAGCGGAGCCGGCGAAGCTGTACGAGACGGGTCAGGACTAAAACCATGAGTACCGCCAGCGTATACTCTGGTGGTACTAATAAAATATTATATAAACTCAACTGAATATAATTTGATCTAGCATTGATACTCTTTATATCAGAAACATATTCCTTTACTTTTGATCAGCTCCACATTGTTGAGAAGAAACCATGGTTACTCCAAAAATATATAGCATATAATAATAATAATATTAATAATAGTAATATTTATTTACAGTCTAAAATCCATATAAAATGTTCAGTAGATTTTACAGAGGTAAAATGAACAGAATATGATCAATAGAGTCAATAATAAAAAATAGACGATATTGAAGATATTGAAATATATGGTGCAATGTAGGTCCCATTCAAAACAATATGATCCGCCAACTAGCAGATCCGCCAACTAAATAGGGCTGACCCCACTTTAAAGGTATACTGTGATGAAAAAACGGGTTAAAACTATCCATTAGGTGCCCAAAAGTCATTTTTGAGTAATGAAAAAAAGTTCTTACGTTTATTTAGTTTTTAAAGCCGATTTTATGCAGGTGTGAATTAAGTTTATGATACTCCCGCATGGTGGCGCTTTGAGGCGAGTGACGTCACTTGCGTCGAGGCTCAGAAAGCCATATCCGATTCAGCTATCCGCTTGCTAGCAGTGCAAACTAAAAGCGATACACGCAATTGATTACTACATGATCATTTATAAATTCAAACTTTTGAAGATGGATACACAAAAGAAGATTAATTCCCTACGTGGTTATCATTTATTAACCAACAAAATACACCAAAACTTTGTTAACAGTAAAGGTTTGGAATCAGGGCAGCGAACATAGTTTTTCACACATGCCCATCTGTCGCGTCGGCTGAACGTTCTTATCCCGACTGATAAGAGAAAGTTACCTTATAATGCAGGTGTGACAGCTAACATTATTTCTCACACCCGTGCAGTTTACCCGTGTCATTCCGGGAGAGCCAGGGCAGTGGACAAAAGGCCAAAGATATCGGACTGATAGCATCAGACACTACATTTCACACCTCTGCAACTTACCTCGCTACTTACGCCTTACACATGATCAGTGCAGCAGTATGTCGAGTAAAAATTTGAGTCCACTATCATGTTAATATTAAAGTTTTCACTAAAATAACCAGAAAATTCGACAACGTAATTCTGCTAAGAACTTTTTTTGGGCTCTAGAAGCTGCTCTCTTCTTCCTTTCGACGGCCGCATCATGCACACATCCTACAGGTAAGACTCTCGTCGGCAGCGCTCTGGCATTTACTGTCGCATTTTGGTACTCCGAAAAATCGAATATACTGGGTACAGCATCATCTTTTAGTTTTCTCCGTGCTTTTCCACCGCACAATTCAGCTCGCAAGTCACGTACGAAGCATTCCGGCTCGAAGTGGTCGCTACAGATCCTCGCGTGTTTTGACACTGTGCTGCGATTTTTTAACTTCAGAGAATTGAGCCAAATTTTACGTTTTGCGGCATCCGCAGGCAGGATATAATAGCAGATGTCTTTCTTATCGTAACCTACATTACGGCACCCGGGAGCAACACAACTTTGCGGCATTTTGTTTTTCTGACACCTGGATGTTTAGTCACCTACTGCATAGTATATACTATTACTAGTACAGCTGTGGGAAGCTACTACCCAGGTTACGTCACTAGAAACTGACCAATCAGAATTTTCTCATCTAAATCTCATCTTTTCTCTCTAAAACTTAAAAAGAACAATTTTTTGACGTGGATTTATAGTTTTTATACTGTAAAAAAAGCAGTGAACGCTGTGTGTTCCTAGAGCGCAGTAGGCCTTTAAAAGTGATAGCTCTGAATCCTGAAGGTCTCACCGCCTCCATATGTGCCCTTAAACCGATTTAACCTCAGTCCGGGTTTAATTATTAGGCTGCTGCAGTTGTGGCGTG
This sequence comes from Lingula anatina, assembly GCF_051362555.1. Classification (NCBI taxonomy): domain Eukaryota; kingdom Metazoa; phylum Brachiopoda; class Lingulata; order Lingulida; family Lingulidae; genus Lingula; species Lingula anatina. The sequence continues at coordinate 1,583,295 of NC_141767.1, read as the reverse complement.
TGGGGGCAAGAAGACCATTAAGGAATTTAACATATTTAGTGGACAGATCTGCTTGTCAGTGGTCCATCTATTCTGTTGCTTCAATAACCAACCTACATACTGCCTGCAATTTAGTATCTGCCTAGATGTTAAAGTATTGCCTTTTCTATATACTTGAATTCTAGTATTTAGCTATCTACATCAAATGCATATTTCTGGTTTTTTGATGATCGTGAGACTTAAATGCCAATGATTTAAACAAAGATACTTACATTCTATTGCCACACTTATTATTCTGTGAAGCTTCAACTGAATTGCTGCTAACTTCAACTGTGAGCTGGAAGAAATATAATATTATATAAATTCAACTTACAATTATTCAATCTAGCATTGATGCTCTTTATATCACAAACATACTCCTTCACTTTTTATCAGCCACAATGTTGAGAAGAAACTATGGTTACTACAAGTATATTAAAATATCACCAGTAATGTTAGTACTTACTAGTACTGTAACACAGGATAACCCTTGACCCCCTTTTGGAGCAAAGTACACATGCTGTTCAACACCATAAAACAAATGCATTATCCTTTGAATCAATAAAAGGCAAATTCTCCCCAATAAAAAAATGTGGCATCAATTCAGAAAGGCAAGACACCATTACCATTTAATGACATTTTTCACATAGCTATTCTTAACTTTCTTTAGTCGTGAATAGTGTTGGTGCACATCTCTAAAAGTTATGCACAGTTTCAAATACTATAGAGCTTTAGGATACAGATTTGACATAAACATCTTCAGTGTCTGATGTTATGTATGTATGATCTTTTCAACTGTTGATAAGGATTTTTTGCTTTATTTTTGATCCTTAATTGTTTCTGATAGTAGTATAAATAACTCCTCTTAAATACTAACATTAAACTAAAATTAACAACTTACCAAGCTTCTTCTGTAAACCTATTGCCTCCTTCACAAAGTCTCTTGTTGCACATTTCTAGGTCACTGCATCTCATTAGTCAAATGAACTGGGAATTGTGGGAAACCTCCTGATGAGAGCTTATAGAATCTTCCTAAGAGAGTTCTGGCTTTTCTGTTAATCTCTCCACTCTTAGCAACAGTCTCTAGTTGCACATTTCTAGGTCACTGCATCACATTAGTCAAATGAACTGGGGATAGTGGGAAACCTCTTGATGAGAGCTTATAGAATCTTCCTAAGAGAGTTCTGGCTTTTCTGTTAACTTTTCACCCACAGTATCATAAAACAAGACAGCACTGTTCTGACATGGGTTTATTTCCATTTTTATTAACACTTTTTTTTAACATAAAACAAAATAAACAGTTTACTGCAATTTTTATATGATCAAGTAAGAAAATTGATGAGATGGAAAAAATATCATTAGAATAGTGTTAAATGTCCAATTTCTTCCATTATGAGATTCTGAACATAATGGATGATTGAATCTGACAAACTGCAATGATATGTGTTTATTTCCATTTTTGACACTTTATTACACAATACATGATAACAAGTTTACCATCATTTTTACAAAATCAACTAACAATGTTGTAAAGATGCAGGAAATGTCAAACAAACACTTTTACGTATCTTATTAGTTCAATAATGAGACTGTTAACATGCCTAAGAATTGAATCTGAGGAAATGTGAAAAATATGCTGAAAAGTGAAAAAACAGCATAACTTCTACAATAATGGCCCGATCATGCTGATTTTCGAACTTGACCTGCGTTTTATGAATATTCATCAGCTCTGTAAATATAAAGCCAAAAAGTAAAACTGCCCTCCACTTATCGTGTTTACAAGGAAAGTGCACGGCGACGGCATCGCCATCGCCATCGGCATCGCCATCGGCATCGCCATCGGCGACGACAGACGCAGGTGATGGCAATATGTACAGACACATCTGTGTCTGTACATAAAAAAGCATAACTTCTACAATAATGGCCCGATCATGCTGATTTTCGAACTTGACCTGCGTATTATGAATATTCATCAGCTCTGTAAATATAAAGCCAAAAAGTAAAACTGCCTTCCACTTATGTTTACAATGAAAGTGCACGGCGCCCGCGCCGGCGATGACGGCGACGACAGACGCAAGTGATGGCATTATGTACAGACACATCTATATATATATTTACTGTACTGTTTGAGAACAGTAAGTGACATGGTTTTTCTTAAATGGTCATCATGGGAGCAGTGCCCAAAATAGGTTTTTTTCAAATTTTGATGCAATATTACATAATGTTTAACAGCATAATGACCATCAATTTTTAATAATAAAATATTAGTATCATGGATATTCAGAAAATGTGACTAGCAAAGGTCTTCAGGCCCATGGAACTTCAAAGTCACAACTTGAAAATGCCAAAATGTAAATAAGACAGCACTGTTCTGAAATGTTTTTTTTCCCATTTTTAACAATTTTTAACATAAAACAAAATTAACAGTTTACTGCCATTTTTATATGATCAACTTAGAAAATTGATGAGATGGGAAAAATATCAATAAAGCAGTGTTAAATGTCCAATTTCTTCCATTCTGAGATTCTGAACATAGTGAATGATTGAATCTGACAAACTGCAATGATATGAGTTAATTTCCATTTTTGAAACTTTATTACACAATACACGATAACAAGTTTGCCATCATTTTTACAAAATCAACTAACAATGTTGTAAAGATGCAGGAAATGTCAAACAAAAACTTTTACGTATCTTATTAGTTTAATAATGAGACTGTTAACATGCCTAAGAATTGAATCTGAGGAAATGTGAAAAATATGCTGAAAAGTGAAAAAACAGCATAACTTCTACAATAATGGCCCGATCATGCTGATTTTCGAACTTGACCTGCGTTTTATGAATATTCACCAGCTCTGTAAATATAAAGCCAAAACTGCCCTCCACTTATCGTGTTTACAAGGAAAGTGCACGGCGACGGCATCGCCATCGGCATCGCCATCGGCGAAGACAGACGCAGGTGATGGCAATATGTACAGACACATCTGTGTCTGTACATAAAAATATCTGCAATCTGTTAGGTCCAAGCTGGGTTGTTTTCATATTTTAAAATTTTTAGACACATTTTTATTAACTAACAAAAGAAATAAATTTTACTGATACTTTACCTCTATTTCCTTCTTTTTAGCTTCAACCAATTTTTTAATATCGCTCAATTTTTTCTCATGTTCCTTCATCTTGCCATCGTAATGTTTTTTGTTTGACTTCGCAACCTCTATCTGGGTTTCAGCATGAGCAAGTTCTTCCTGAAAGAGAATAAGACCCAGTGCGAGGAATGCATCACAATTCAATCTTTTCTCTAGGTTCATGTATTATCAATTCCACTTACAATAAAACTTCACTCAAAATTGGTGAAACAACTTTCCAAAAATCAACTCATCATTTTAAAAACTGATACAATAACTTTCAAATTTGCCTTAAAGAAAAAAACACTGGTTTAAAACTTGTGAACAAAACAAAAAAGCTACCTTGAGTGGCTCAGCTCCATCAGCTATGGACCTCATCTTCTCATCAATCTGCTTGAACTCCTCCTCTGCCTTCTGAACCTCTGCCTGGGTCTCCTTCAGCTTGTCCCTTACCTCGTTCACCTTACCCTGCAGCTCCTCGATCTGCTGGTTAAAACCCCCCACTTCCTCTTCCTGGAATAATATAATGTGCGCTCAGAATGCAATTCCTTCTCAATAAATTATCTTTATTTAAGCTATCAATGAACATGTTAATTAGTTTTGTGATTATTAAATTGTTTTTGTTTTTTTTTTTTAATTGGAAAGTACAATGTTTGATGCACATTTCTTTGGATTACAGTAGATTGTTGAAGGATAAGACTTGCACAAAATTTACTGTATGACAGGTCATATTTTAAATCCACTATAATCAACTTGAAAAATCAAAAAATAAAATCTTTACTGATGATCTGATTGCTAAATCTAGAATAACATGTTTACAGATATATTAAATATCCAATTAATTCTTAGAGATTTGGACCATAAAACTAGCTGACATTCAGCTGGTTACTTTACCAGTGTGGTCACATCCACAGGTTCCGGGTCCTCGATACTCTTCAATTCGTCGATCTCGCTCATCAACTTCTCAATCCGTTCTGATATTTTCATCAGTTTCGTCTGCGTCCTCCTCTCCTCCATTTGGTTAGACTGGATGTCAGAGTCTACGGAGGCTCTCTTCTTTCTTAAGTTTTCAGCTTCTTGCTGTATACCAGCTATTTCCACCTCTAAGGATCTGAAAAAGAGAGGAGGTGGGGTGGGGGTCCCTTGTGAATAATTTAACTATTTAACTGAAATAACTTTAAAAACATTTCTCAGCACATTTGCCTGGGCATGCAGAGTATGCTGTTCTTGTAGTCAAGTAATACTTATAATGACAGGTCACCCCTTACATACTATATTACATTGATATATAAGCAACCTTAACCTCGATAATAACAAGGGAAATGTTTTTTAAAAGAAAAGGTACCTTATTTCCTCCTCCACATCTGCCTTGAGGAAGGATGCCTTGTCAGTGCTGGAGGCGTAGTAACGGAAGGTAGGAAAGCTGAACACCTGGTCTCCATTGCCCACAAATGCCTGCAGGAACAATAACAGGACATCTTAGGAACCGACAACTATGCCTTTTAACAAATATTTTCAAGAAAAGGACACCAAATAAAAGGTGACAAAAATTTCAGTGATTCTCTTTATACATTTTACAAAATAATCATAATAAAAATAGGCAATATCAATCTTTTATCATTGATACAGCAAGTAAAAAGAAACAAAAAGAACTGCAGCCTTTTGGTACAGAAAATCTTTTAAGTGTACAAGCAGGTTTTCTAGTTTGTTTTATCATCAAAAGAGGGCGTTCTTTGTGAGACAACAACCCAATGTTATGACACTTCCAATCAGTGTTTGCCACTTAGGAAAATTAGTTGTTGGACTGAAGGTCCAGCTATCTTTAAAACTAGCTGGACTGAATATCTGACAGGTGGGAAAAGTTCTCGGCCCCTTCTGAAAGTTGTCGACCCTGGGCAGACGGTCCAGCATTAATTTCGAACACTGCTTCCAATAACAAATAGCTCCCAAAGGCAATAATTTTTTTTAAGTACTCATATCATGTAATTATTTACTTCTTTTGTATTACGATCCTTATTCTTGCCCATAAACTGTCGAGCCTGGACTGCATTTTTGATCAATATCACATTCTCAATGCCTCGCTGAAGTATACAAAGTTAAAATCTTACACAACAATTTCTATGCAAGACACAACATGTGTAAATATATGTGGATGACATTTCCATATAATAAACTCAAATGAAGACATTCAAGATAGTTACTTGGCATTATATTCTTATGTGAACACATAGCAGTAAAATTCTAGTATGACTTAAGAGATATTGGTTTTACTGTAGAGAGTTTGATTTTTTTTATCTCTACTGTGTATTTACCTCTAAATAAATAAATAAACAAAGTGTATCTGACCTGATCCACCAGAGCATTGGCTACAACAGGATCATCCAACTCCAACATGTCCAGGACAGTGGGAAACTCACAGCGCGACCGCTACAAATTATATTACTTATTTATTATTTGTAGAGAAAAGAAATAAATAAAAATAGACAACTACGACCAATGTCTCTTATTAACTGACATTTAGGGGTAGAACCAAAAGGTGGGACATTGAAAATGAATGATATTGCTAATGTACAGCTTATGTACTCTGTACTGTATATGACATGTTGACATGCAGAATTCTGACTGCCAACATCTTCAATTTTTTAGATTGTTTTAAAACAAAATGTAATGTTATTCTTACGAGCTCTCTAAACAAGGATAAAAACCTAATCTTCTTTTCAAAAAGGTGACAGATATGTATTAAATTTGAAATTATTACTGGAGAGGGGGTTTACCTCAAAGTATTACAAAAAAGACATGTGCAAAATGCATCTAAGAATATATGCATCTAAGGATATAACTAAATTCTTCTTGTTATAAGTACTTACAAACTGGCTAACATCATGCACATGTTCCTGAAATCAAATTAAAGTAACAAAATGATAATAATGCCACATCACTTCAGTCATGCTTTAGAATACAAGATAAAATGATGATAATTCACTGTAAACACTTTATGAAGCTTTAGATTTTACACAAATTAAGTAAAAAGTGGTACTAGAGGAAAAACATTAAAGAATGTATTATTAAATGAAATGAATAAATGAGATAAAGACAGAGGGATTAAAGGAGAGAAATAGAGAGAGAAAGTGAGAAAGCGAGTTGCAAGTCTTACCAAGAACCTGCTGACTATGATAGTAGGTTTGGGCCTGCCTTTGGGGCAAACTTGTGTCATGATTTGGTTGAGGATTTTCTCATCGTGATAGTCTGTGCAGCAATAGGAATGCATGAGATTCTTGAGACAGCACTCGACACCAAGAGCACAGGACGGGTCCTTTAACTGGATACACGCCCCTGGGAAAGATTTGGGTCATTTCTTTCAGGTAGACAGCATTAATGAATAAATCCTACTGTAATCCTACTGTAATTTTGACCCAGTGAGAGTAAATTACAGCTCCCCACCCTTAACACACACACACACACACACACACACACACACACACACACACACACACACACACACACACACACACACACACTTACAGACCAGTATTTTTTAATTTCTTACTTCAAAAAGTTTGGAAAAATTTCAAAGATATCTGTAAATTTATTTGCTAATGCATACTTACCCAATGGTCCTCTGGGTTTTTGGTGAAACCTATTCTGCCTATGTGCCACCTCTATCTTCTCTAGCAGTGTGGGAACCCACGCACCAAACCTTTTTAATCTATCGCTTCTTGCATCCTGCAGATTTCTTAGCTGATTTTTCTTTTCTTCCAGCGTATGTCTCACCTCTTTTTCCATATTGCTGGGGAGAAAAATAAAATAAATACTCTGAAACTGTTTTCACCAAGTTTTACAATAATATCATGTTCATTTGAAACATAAAATACCTTTTAAACGGATTCTGGTGAAATAATCTAAAACATCAAGACCAGAGAAAAGATTACTATGCCAAATACATTTCTTTCCTTGTGAACATAGCTTATATTATTATTATTATTATTATTATTATTATTATTATTATTATTATTATTATACCATACACTTGATAGTTTATGTGAGCAAATAACACATTTAACTGTTATAATCTTAGGCCCAATTCAGAATAGGGGACTAACTAGTCCCAGGGTCAAATATGGTCGACCCACTTGAATACTTCCCCCGACGGGATATCTAGTCAATGTCTATTGGCGGATTAGACGGCAAGCTTTGCAGTGGTTCAAAATATTTGACCCTTTCAAATGCAAATTCACCTCAGAACTGAGAACTTGGTTTTTATTTTACCTGAGTCTGTATCCTTCCTCTTTGTACTTGGTGACAGCCGCCCTGAACTGTTCCACCTCGTGTTCTGTGGTCTTCCTCCTCCCCTGGCAGCCGTTCAGCTCCTCTTCGAGACCCCGGATCTTCTGCTCCCTTGCTATCCGTTCTGACTCATGGTCTTCTTGGGCACTGAAATAGTTTTACAATATATAGTTTGCATATAAGTCAACATGATGTGCAAAAAAACTTAATTATTTTTTTAATTTTAAAAGTGATCCAATATTCTTTCCAACTAAAATCATTTTAATTAAAGATGTCACTTTTGAGATTTAAAAAAAAAAGGTGAGTGTCAAGTCAGTCCAGCAGATTTCTACTACTGGGCTAACTTGACACTCACTTTTTTACTTTTTTTTTTTTTAACAATTTTATTCACTCATCAATAAATTCAATAAATTGACTGATAATTGGTATTTTCGTACTTGTTCATTTAATATTCTGCTTCTTACAGAATCTGCTAGGAAAACTTTAAACATTTTTGAAGAATTTATAATTTATCTCGATCAGTATTTCATCAAATATTTGATTGACCTTAATCAACATTCCTTTTTTAATTGTTATTAGTACCATAATAATCATTTCATTTTCAAGCTTAAGTGTTTAGTAAAAAATTACATTAAAAATTCAATGAAGTTTATTTTGTTCTGGGGAAATGAAGACCCTGGCCCATCCCGTTCACTTGAATTGACTAGAAAAACTGTATCACAAAGAAAAAACATCATTTAAACTCTATTCTAAATAGCATGTATAACCATGATTTCCTAATTTTTGACATTTTTGAAGCTCTTATTCTTTTCAACTAAAATCATTTTAATCAAAGATGTGTGTTTTGAGATGGAAAAAAAAAAAAAAAAAAAAGGTGAGTGTCAAGTCAGTCCAGTAGATTTCCCCACCCTAGTGTTAGGGCTTGTATGGGGAGCAGTCCAATGCTTTAGTCTCAGTGGTTATTCCACTAGACCACGGCTCACCTTCCCTTCAATAACTATTGCAATGTTTTATCTATATCAATATACTGACTGTGTTGTGAAATCCAAGAAGTGCTGTACACTGCTGACATCTAGTGGAGACAAGTCAAACTACACCACTCTACACATGGTGACATCTAGTGGCCACTGGACAAACTAACAATCTAAATGACATCACTCTTCATTGTATTGCACCACAAGTCAGTAGATTGATGATATTTGATATCAGCAGTATTTTCCAGGGTGAGCCATAGCTCAGTGGTATCAGCCTACTGAGCCTAAAGCAGCTTAGGTATAAACCTCAGATCACATTAGGTGGCCAATGGTGGTTGCTTGTGATCACTACTACTGGGCTAACTTGACACTCATCTTTTTACTTTTTTAAAAAAATATTTTTAACAATTTTATTCACACATTCCATCAATAAACTGACTGAAAATTGGTATTTTCATACTTATTCATTTAGCATTCTGCTACTAACAGCTACTGCAAGGGATACTCAACACCCACTTTTATTTAAGCATTTCTGAAAACTTTATCACTTATCTCTATCAGAACTTCATCAAATATTTGATTGATTTTAACCAACATTCCTTTTTCAATTATTATAAGTACCACATAAATTATTTCATTTTCAAGTGTAAATGTTCAGTAAAAAAATCACTTTAAAAATACAATGAAGTTAATTTTTTTTTGTTTTAAGGAAATAAAGACCTCACCCCACCCATTTTTTTTTTATTTAAGTATTTTTTGAAGAATTTCTCACTTATCTTGATCAGAATTTCATCAAATATTTGCTTGTTCTTAATCAGAGCAACCCTTTTCAATTATTATTAGAAGTTAGAACCAATAATTATTTCTTTTTCAAGCATTAATGTGCAGTAAAAAAAAACAAGGCAGCAAAGCTGTCAAATGTACAGACAAAATAACAGAAAAAAGGATGCAAAAGAGGTCATTTTGCCAATTTTGATGCAATAATAAACAAGCCCGTGGAACTTCAAAGTCACACTTTGAAAATGCCAATATGTGAAACCGTTTAACTGGCAGTAAGAATTACCAAACAGACTGCATTGCCTACTGAAGCTGTATTTTAGTCCCATGTTTCTTTCCTGTAAGTTTGAGAACAGTAAGTGACATGGTTTTTCTTAAATGGTCATCATGGGAGCAGTGCCCAAAATATATTTTTTTAAAATTTTGATGCAATATTACATAATGTTTAACAGCATAATGACCATCAATTTTAATAATAAAATATTAGTATCATGGATATTCAGAAAATGTGACTAGCAAAGGTCTTCAGGCCCATGGAACTTCAAAGTCACAACTTAAAAATGCCAAAATGTAAACAAAGACAGCACTGTTCTGAAATGTTTTTTTTTTTCATTTTTAACAATTTTTTAACATAAAACAAAATAAACAGTTTACTGCAATTTTTATATGATCAACTAAGAAAATTGATGAGATGGGAAAAATATCAATAAAGCAGTGTAAAATGTCCAATTTCTTCCATTCTGAGATTCTGAACATAGTGAATGATTGAATCTGACAAACTGCAATGATATGAGTTTATTTCCATTTTTGACACTTTATTACACAATACACGATAACAAGTTTACCATCATTTTTACATAATCAACTAATAATGTTGTAAAGATGCAGGAAATGTACACCAAACACTTTTACATGTCTTATTAGTTAAATAATGAGACTGTTAACATGCCTAAGAATTGAATCTGAGGAAATGTGAAACAAGACAGCACTGTTCTGACATGGATTTATTTCCATTTTTAACACTTTTTTAACATAAAACAAAATAAACAGTTTACTGCAATTTTTATATGATCAACTAAGAAAATTGATGAGATGGGAAAAATATCAATAGAAAAGTGTTAAATGTCCAATTTCCTCCATTCTGAGATTCTGAACATAGTTAATGATTGAATCTGACAAACTGCAATGATATGAGTTTATTTCCATTTTTGACACTTTATTACACAATACACGATAACAAGTTTACCATCATTTTTACATAATCAACCTACAATGTTGTAAAGATGCAGGAAATGTCAAACAAACACTTTTATGTATCTTATTAGTAAAACAATAAGACTGTTAACATGCCTAAGAATTTAATCTGAGGAAATGTGAAAAAACAGCATAACTTCTAAAATAATGGCCCGATTATGCTGATTTTCGAACTCAACCTGCATTTTAGTAAGATTGACCACTCCTGTGAGTTTAATGACAATTGGCCTATCTGTTTTTCTTATATTGTGTTTACAGTGTTGCATATATGCTGAAAAATGAAAAAACAGCATAACTACTAAAATAGTGGCCCGATCATGCCGATTTTCGAACTTGACCTGCGTTTTAGTAAGATAGATTACTCCTGTGAGTTTCATGACAACAGGCCTATCGGTTTTCCTTGGAATGTGTTTACAGTGTTGCATATATGCTGGAAAGTGAAAAAAAAGCATAACTTCTACAATAATGGCCCGATCATGCTGATTTTCGAACTTGACCTGCGTTTTATGAATATTCATCAGCTCTGTAAATATAAAGCCCAAAAGTAAAACTGCCTTCCACTTATCGTGTTTACAATGAAAGTGCACGGCACCGGCGACGGCGATGACGGCGACGACAGACGCAGGTGATGGCAATATGTACAGACACATCTATATATATATTTACTGTACTGTTTGAGAACAGTAAGTGACATGGTTTTTCTTAAATGGTCATCATGGGAGCAGTGCCCAAAATAGGTTTTTTTCAAATTTTGATGCAATATTACATAATGTTTAACAGCATAATGACCATCAATTTTTAATAATAAAATATTAGTATCATGGATATTCAGAAAATGTGACTAGCAAAGGTCTTCAGGCCCATGGAACCTCTAAGTCACAACTTGAAAATGCCAAAATGTAAACAAGACAGCACTGTTCTGAAATGTTTTTTTTTCCATTTTTAACCATTTTTAACATAAAACAAAATTAACAGTTTACTGCCATTTTTATATGATCAACTAAGAAAATTGATGAGATGGGAAAAATATCAATAGAGCAGTGTAAAATGTCCAATTTCTTCCATTCTGAGATTCTGAACATAGTGAATGATTGAATCTGACAAACTGCAATGATATGAGTTTATTTCCATTTTTGACACTTTATTACACAATACACGATAACAAGTTTACCATCATTTTTAAAAAATCAACTAACAATGTTGTAAAGATGCAGGAAATGTCAAACAAAAACTTTTACGTATCTTATTAGTTTAATAATGAGACTGTTAACATGCCTAAGAATTGAATCTGAGGAAATGTGAAAAATATGCTGAAAAGTGAAAAAACAGCATAACTTCTACAATAATGGCCCGATCATGCTGATTTTCGAACTTGACCTGCGTTTTATGAATATTCATCAGCTCTGTAAATATAAAGCCAAAAAGTAAAACTGCCTTCCACTTATCGTGTTTACAAGGAAAGTGCACGGCGACGGCATCGGCATCGGCATCGGCATCGCCATCGGCATCGGCATCGGCGACGACAGACGCAGGTGATGGCAATATGTACAGACACATCTGTGTCTGTACATAAAAATACATGCAATGAAGTTTATTTTGTTTTCAGGAAATGAAGACCCTGCTCATCCTGATGTCACTTTAATTGGCTCGAAATACTGTATCACAAAGAAAAAACAAATCATTTTATATGCTCCAAAAAACATCTTACTACTTTAACCTTTGATCCAAGTAAAATTTATAACTATCATTTACTAATTGACATTTTAGAAGCTACTTGATATTATTTTCAACTAAAATCATTTTAAGGTGAAAAAAAAAAAGGTGAGTGTCAAGTCAGTCCAGTAGATTTCCCCACCCTAGTGTAAGGGCTTGTATGGGGAGCAGTCCAATGCTTTAGTCTCAGTGGTTATTCCACTAGACCACGGCTCACCTTCAATAACTATTGCAATGTTTTATCTATATCAATATACTGACTGTGTTGTGAAATCCAAGAAGTGCTGTACACTGCTGACATCTGGTGGAGACAAGTCAAACTACACCACTCTACACATGGTGACATCTAGTGGCCACTGGACAAACTAACAATCTAAATGACATCACTTCCTCATTGTATTGCACCACAAGTCAGTAGATTGATGATATTTGATATCAGCAGTATTTTCCAGGGTGAGCCATAGCTCAGTGGTATCAGCCTACTGAGCCTAAAGCAGCTTAGGTATAAACCTCAGATCACATTAGGTGGCCAATGGTGGTTGCTTGTGATCACTACTACTGGGCTAACTTGACACTCATCTTTTTACTTTTTTAAAAAAATATTTTTAACAATTTTATTCACACATTCCATCAATAAACTGACTGAAAATTGGTATTTTCATACTTATTCATTTAGCATTCTGCTACTAACAGCTACTGCAAGGGATACTCAACACCCACTTTTATTTAAGCATTTCTGAAAACTTTATCACTTATCTCTATCAGAACTTCATCAAATATTTGATTGATTTTAACCAACATTCCTTTTTCAATTATTATAAGTACCACATAAATTATTTCATTTTCAAGTGTAAATGTTCAGTAAAAAAATCACTTTAAAAATACAATGAAGTTAATTTTTTTTGTTTTAAGGAAATAAAGACCTCACCCCACCCATTTTTTTTTATTTAAGTATTTTTTGAAGAATTTCTCACTTATCTTGATCAGAATTTCATCAAATATTTGCTTGTTCTTAATCAGAGCAACCCTTTTCAATTATTATTAGAAGTTAGAACCAATAATTATTTCTTTTTCAAGCATTAATGTGCAGTAAAAAAAAAAAAATACATGCAATGAAGTTTATTTTGTTTTCAGGAAATGAAGACCCTGCTCATCCTGATGTCACTTTAATTGGCTCGAAATACTGTATCACAAAGAAAAAACAAATCATTTTATATGCTCCAAAAAACATCTTACTACTTTAACCTTTGATCCAAGTAAAATTTATAACTATCATTTACTAAATTGACATTTTAGAAGCTACTTGATATTATTTTCAACTAAAATCATTTTAAGGTGAAAAAAAAAAGGTGAGTGTCAAGTCAGTCCAGTAGATTTCCCCACCCTAGTGTAAGGGCTTGTATGGGGAGCAGTCCAATGCTTTAGTCTCAGTGGTTATTCCACTAGACCACGGCTCACCTTCAATAACTATTGCAATGTTTTATCTATATCAATATACTGACTGTGTTGTGAAATCCAAGAAGTGCTGTACACTGCTGACATCTGGTGGAGACAAGTCAAAGTACAACACTCCACATGTTGTGACATCTAGTGGCCACTGGACAAATTAACAAGCTTAATGACATCACATCCTCATTGTATTGCACCACAAGTCAGTAGATTGATGATATTTGATATCTGCAGTATTTTCCAGGGTGAGCCATAGCTCAGTGGTATCAGCCTACTGAGCCTAAAGCAGCTTAGGTATAAACCTCAGATCACATCAGGTGGCCAATGGTGGCTGCTTGTGATCACTACTACTGGGCTAACTTGACACTCACCTTTTTACTTTTTTAAAAATTTTATTCACTCATCCCATCAATAAATTGACTGATAATTGGTATTTTCATACTTATTCATTTAATATTCTGCTACTTACAGCTTCTGCTAGGAAAACTTAACATCTTTTTTGTATTCAAACATTTTTGAAGAATTTATAACTTATCTCTATCAGTTTTTCATCAAATATTTGATTGACCTTAATCAACATTCCTTTTTCAATTATAAATAGTACCAAAATAGTTATTTCATTTTCAAGCATAAGTGTTTACTAAAAATTTACATTAAAAATTCAATGAAGTTTATTTTGTTCTGAGGAAATGAAGACCTTGCACAATCCCAATGTCCCTTATAGGCTCGAAATACTGTATCAGAAAAAAACTATAATTTTACATGCTCTACAAAATCTTACTACTTTAACCTTAAATCCAAATAAAGTATATAACCATCATTTACTAATTTTTGACTTTTTTTGAAACTATTTGTCTTTTCAACTAAAATCATTCTAATTAAAGATGTGTGTTTAGAGATGACAAAAAAAAAAAAAAAAAAAGGTGAGTGTCAAGTCAGTCCAGTAGATTTCCCCACCTTAGTGTTAGGGCTTGTATGGGGAGCAGTCCAATGCTTTAGTCTCAGTGGTTATTCCACTAGACCACTGCTCACCTTCAATAACTATTGCAATGTTTTATCTATATCAATATACTTACTGTGTTGTGAAATCCAAGAAGTGCTGTACACTGCTGACATCTGGTGGAGACAAGTCAAACTACACCACTCTACACATGGTGACATCTAGTGGCCACTGGACAAACTAACAATCTAAATGACATCACTTCCTCATTGTATTGCACCACAAGTCAGTAGATTGATGATATTAGATATCAGCAGTATTTTCCAGGGTGAGCCATAGCTCAGTGGTATCAGCCTACTGAGCCTAAAGCAGCTTAGGTATAAACCTCAGATCACATCAGGTGGCCAATGGTGGCTGCTTGTGATCACTACTACTGGGCTAACTTGACACTCACCTTTTTACTTTTTTAATCTTTTTTAAATCAAATAATCTTAAACTAAGAAAAGATGGGATTTTCTTCAAAATATATACTGTTCACCATTTGAAATTTGGAAAAAATATCTTTTTTTTTTCAAATTGTGTTACAGGGGTAGTGATTTTCAAATTTAGCCAGGCCTACGAAAAAAAAAAAAAAAAAACCCTTGTGTCCAGCAAATTTTTCACAACTGTCAGCCTAAATGCTAAGCTACAATGAAGTTTTCAAAATGTCTGCTTTCATCCACACTTACCTATTTCTGATTTCATTAATCCGCTCCAGGGTTTGGTCACGGTCCTTGGTCACTGTCCGTAATTCGCTCTGGATCTTCCTTTCTTCCAGCTAGAAGAATGACAAATTATCACTTTGATAACTTTAAAGTACATGACTACTTCACTTTTTTAAAAATTGTCAAAAGCATATCTGTAGAGATAGGAAAATGGAATAAAATCACATCTTGCTACATCTAAAGCTGTGTTCAGATGAAAAGTAATTGGCCAGCAGGATAAATCTATCACTGTAGGATTTATGCCAAGGAGCAGTCAGTGTTATCAACTTAACTGTCTGGTATGCCCCCTCATAACATAAAGTACTTGGGTAAAGTTGGAATACACGTAGCTTAGTAGTTCATGTTGCTGTGAGAGTATACTGTGGGTAATGGCTGAGTAACTTGCCTGAAATTGTGATTTGGCTATTTCTATCAAATTTGGCTAAAATAAAACAAAGTATATAATTCCAAGCACTATTCCAGAATATTATTCACAGTATGTTAATAACCAACCACCACATACCTGTACTGCTCGCACTATTTTTTTCTTTTCACTGAGGACCTTTTTGGCATCTGCGTGCTGCGGCACTAATTTCTGTGCCTCGGTGCTGTAGGTCTTCAGCTTGTCTTGGATCTCTTTATGTCCCATCATGCACTCATCCAGTTTGGCCTGAAGTCAGCCAAAAAGTCGACTAAATTATTCCAGTTGTGGAAAACATGTATCTCTTTATTCGTTTTTACATGCAAATCTAAATTTTGATAAACACCGAAAAATGTTACTTAATACAAACTTGCATGTGCATTCCTCCTTGAAATTAAAATAAATTTATAATTTGTAGCCAACATTTTTCTTACCTGACACTCATCCACTTTCTGCTGAAACTTTGGGGTGCGAGCATCTTCTACCCTGTGTGCCTTGGTGAGGGGCTTCAGGCTCTGAATACAATATCAAACATGATATTACAGAATATAACATAATGATACTTTGTTTCATAATTGCATTCAACAGACTATAGTATAATGATACTTTGTTTTATAATTGTATTTCGAAATACACATTTTAAATGTATGCTGCTAATACATATTGTTAAGTAAGATTTAGAAACCAATGAAAATGGATAACCTTTTATTCATCCATTGTAAGTCCTACACTGAAAAGACTGATTAATGTAGTCAAGTAATATATGAAATGCACTATATGTATTACCTGATGCATTTTAATATCTTATCTACTTATTGAAAATATTCAATCCTTTATTCTTCTTTTCACAAAATGGCTGACTGACCTCCTCACATTCGATAACAATGGCCCAGGCAATCTCGTTTTTCAAGGCCTGTATCTTTCCCCTGAGGTCGTCACAGTTCTGGACGGCCTTGAACTTCTTCTCCCACTCCAGCACCTCAGCGTGGAGGGTGGGGACAGTCTGCACAGAAATTGACAAGACCTCAAGATTAAGAAACTGCTACCCAATGTACCTCTGAAGAGGGTAGGGAATACCCCCCCACCCCCCCAATCACCAACTACCCAGATAAAAACAGGTCAATCACCAATCACCAAGATATATTCAGGCCAATCACCAAGAATTCCTGAATCACATTTCACGCAGAATATTGGCCTCAAATAATGCGTCACGCTCGAAAAATAAGGCCAGTCACACAGAACCGTGAACGCAAAAGGTATTCCCTGCCCTCAGTGAACCTCACTCCTCCTACATTTCTGTATTAATATCTTAACATACTGTATGTAAAATATCTCAGTATTTATGCTCTATAAGTTTTCTTATCATATCACGTCATGTGATGTCATATCAAACACACAGCCATAGTTTTATTTGTATATTGACTTCCATCCAAGATAGACAGTATATTACCTTGTACAAAGATGCTCTTAGACTTACGGTTTCTTTGGTTGAGATGATTCCTTTGGTGATTTCCATCTGCTCGGTAATACTGCAGTAGTCTTGCTTCATTTGCTCCAACTGGGTGGCCTTCAGAAAGAACTAGAAAATAAAAGAAACAGAGTGTAATTTGGCTGAAGCAGATTCGGAAATAGCAACTTTCTGACACTTCTTTCTTCATGGCATTACGTATCAGGCACAATTTCAGGAAATATTTTCAACAAAGCCTTGGTAACTTTCAGAAAATAAAATTTAAACTGCATTTTATCAATAAACATTAATAGATGCTAGGGTGGTGTAAGAGACAACTTACAAATCTAATGAAGCATAAATATGTAACACATAACATTTATCATGACAAAATGATGCATACATGACTGCCAAAAATACCTATCAATGTCTCAAACTACCTTATATTTATCATTGGGGTTTTTGGAGTGGAGAAAGTTTCTGCTGGTGTCCTGGTTCAGCACTGCCACTGGGTTGTTGATCTGGATGTTGAAGTGGTCCACAATGTGGTCAAGTTCCTCTTTCTTATTGGACACCAGTTTACCTGGAGGAACAAAATTTGTTACTAAATCACTCGTATAATGAACAAGAAAACAAAGAATGGCATATATATGCAGGAAATCTTTCAAAAGAATTTGCAATCCCTGATTACATGGATATATATCTATACAACAAAGCTCAAAACAACACGAGTAGTAAAGTTCAAAACAAGCATGGAAAATTAGATCAGAGAGGTGGTACCAACTCCTGGTAAGTATCACCGGCTGTGTTAGGTGAAAACCAAGTTACCTTCAGCATTTTCCAGCCTGTAGGCAGATCCCCCAACAGCTTTCATTGTTCGCTTAATTATGATGGAGTCTCCATATTGGTCATGTTTAAAGGCTTCAGAACCTCTGTTTCTCAACTTGATAATAACCTCACCACTCCTAAAATTGAAATTATATGAATATTTTAAATAATAAATAAAAGTGCCACTCTTTTACATTCGAGAAATACCCATGGCTACAAGAAACACTTAAGTTTCAATGTCAAGTTTAAGTAAAACTTTAATGGATTTTTATGTAAACATTACCAGTGAGCATGTGGACATTACAAATATCTCTTTCTGGGGTAGCGCTAAATTTGTCAATTTAACTAAAACTGGCTTAAAGTGGCTAAACAAAAAGGGCTTGATTTGATTTGTTTTAGTCAAATTATAACCATTTGAATAACCAAATGACAATGACAAAAAAATGGTGATTTGGCTAAGCGAACAAAATTGCTAGCACTACCAAGACTTTCATGAAATATATCCTTACTGTTTTCCATTCTTGATGAATCCTCTGACAGACGTTCCTCTGCTGGTGGCCTTGGCCCCTCCCCCCAGGCCCACTACCAGCCCTGTCAGGATGGCGCTCTTACCACCTGGGGGAGAGAACGAAAAATTAAGATACATGCATCTGCCTTTAAGACTCATGATAGCATAAGATTTGTGACAGGATGGCGCTCTTACCACCTGGAGGAGAAGGAAGATTATAATATTGTTATGACTCCATCTTTTCAATGAGGAAAAACTAACAATTTCTCAGATATGTAATTTTAATCTTTGAGCAGTT
The DNA here is from genome assembly GCF_051362555.1 of Lingula anatina. NCBI lineage: Eukaryota > Metazoa > Brachiopoda > Lingulata > Lingulida > Lingulidae > Lingula > Lingula anatina. The sequence goes on along the minus strand of NC_141767.1, from coordinate 1,564,516 downwards.
AAACATTTTAAGCTATTATGATAATTTTAAATGGGCCCTCCAAAGTATCTTCCCTGTATCACATCACATCTTTCCCATCCACCAGAGCTTTTTCATATTTAACATCCCATAAAAACGATGGAAACAGCAACACCACCTTATCTTAACTCTTTTGAGTTCAATCAATTGAGTAGAAATGGAGGGAAAAAATTTGACTCTTGGCAATATCAGTTCAGTAGAAGAAGAATACTATGGTAAGGCCCTTATGCTACTGTAGTGCACCAAAGACATAATAGACAGCAGCAAGGAAAAGAGACAATTTTTTAATTAATTTAAGTGCAATATAAGCTTGCCATCATCCAGGGCTTGACACTAACTTTTTTCGATACTGGCCCGCGATATGGGTAAATATTGCAAGGATGATTTGACACATGACATTTTACTTGGTCTTTGGGCCAGTGACCCCATCGATTCAATGGCCCTAGGTTGGTTTTCAGTGGCCCAGGGCCAGTGGGCCACCCTTAATGTCAAGCCCTGTCATCAGCCAAAGAAAAGTGTGGTTTCAGTTTATAAAATCTTCCAACTGATCTGACCCCATTGTGTCACTTACTGCCATTGTTTCCAGTGATGAAGTTGATGTTTGGGCAGAAAGGGAAGTCCAGGCGGGTATGACACATGAAATTCTTCAACTGGATCCTCTCAATAATTCCCATATCTGCCTCTTCCTGGAATGACAGCCACATGTGAAAATAAATACTGTACTCATATATAACAATACTGAAAACATGGAATAAGGTCTAAATCATTTTAGATGACACAGTAATGTCCAGGGAATTAGTTAAAGACTGCCCTTTTTGCTAGGAACATTCCGTCCTGGGTAAAATTTTGAGCTAAGCACATGAGGTTTCTAGGTAAATGGTACACTTATTTTCAGAAAAAGACCCCCCTCTCTGAAAATGCTCTCTGCGAGCCTGTAGTACAAATTTTTTTGCACTAATTGTTTTGCATTAAAAACGGCTGACTTTGAAGTTGATTAATCAAGACTGTTTCAACCAAAGTGAAGGAGTCACTGCCCCTCCCCCCCCCTCCTCACCCCCATGCTGGCAGTCCTGAAATCAGGCCGCTGACTCTGGTCCATGATGTCCCCGTCATCATCATCATTGTCACTTCTGCCTTCATCCTTCATACGCTTTAATGGTCTGTGCTGCTCTGTGTTGGTTCTTCTCTTTGACATGGTGCTGTTGCTTGAAATTTAGCCAAAACGTTCATTGAAAAACATTTTCAGTTTACCAGGCTATCTTTCTTTTTCTACTGATTTTGATAATCTTGGGAATTGGCCAAGACCGTTACAAAACAAACTAAATAAAATAATGGCAACAATTATGAAAACAATGTTAAATAAAAGTAAGGCATAAAACCCATGTCTCTTTTAAAAACACAAGTGTCAAGAACACAAGATGGTTGACACTGACACGGCACTAGTTAGTGAACTGGTGTATGTTTGAACGAAATGGTTTTTCTGCATGGATACTTACTGTCAGACTCTGTGGGGTTTAAAGGATCAAATGCATCAATACTACATTGCAGAATACAATGAAAACCAAGTTCATTTGGACGTCAAAATCTTGTGTAGCCCTCGGACGTTTCCGCGCGCATCCAAATTTGCCTCGCTTTGAATGTAGGTCATATTGTTGGAGGAATGGCGAGCAACAAGCGGATAGTTTACGTCGGTAAGGCTTTCACTTAATTGAAGGAGATTAACTCCCTATATTATAAATGTTTAAAGTAGCTTTTATGCCAGAGCGAAACCACGCAACTTATGTATGGTGGGATTTTACTAAAACAAGAAAAACACTTTTGAGAAAACCGTGCATGAAATGTTGAAATTGACAAGTTGGTTGAGATAAATTTCATTCTTTCAGCACAACACGTGTTTTGATTGTAACAGAGATCTAGTTTCTTCTTGAACATATACTTAGTGTTTAAACGCTCTCAAGGCACGTGAAGTCCGTCTAATGAAAAAAGTAATAGTACGACCAGATATGCTGCACAGGTTATAGTTAACTTGATGAAGCCGGCCGGTGTGTGTTTGGGGGGCTTAATTGATCTTGTCACATTCATGTTCATGTCAACGCTATGATACGTTATAATTTTCTCTCATCTTTAAATTAAAGGTGGTCTTGCAGAGGAGGTGGATGAGAAGATTCTCCATGCTGCTTTTATCCCATTTGGTGATATTGTAGATATAAACATCCCATTGGACTATGAGACGGGTAAGGAGTAGAGAACTAGAAAGGGGGGAGGGGGTGGGCACGCCAGGCTGTCTGCCACTTTGATCAGTTGATGTATATAAACCCCAAAGAAAATAACTTTTAAAATTGCCAATGATTTGAATATTGAAGAATTATGGATGAATTAGTAAATAAATAACTGTGTACTTATATAACCTATCAGGCTATATGAGACTCATTAATTACAAACTTTTGTGTTTGGTAGTACAGGTTGAATTCTCTAGCTTAGTAATGTCATTTTATTCTAAAATCTTCCAAAAGGCATGTCTTTTTGTTAACCTTGTATGTGACATCAATGTCCCTCACAGGAACCCTTTTATATCAGACCCAAAGGCATAACTGTATGCAATGATACTGATGTTTTGTTTTCAGAGAAACACAGGGGTTTTGCTTTTGTTGAGTTTGAACTGGCTGAAGATGCAGCAGCTGCCATTGATAACATGGTGAGTGAAAGAGTAATATGTAATTTATTTTTTATTTTAATATTTGGGCATATTGTTTCAGAGTCTAATATTTGTTTTATTTTTTAAATTTTATGTTTTGGCACATTATTTCGATAAATTACAGTGCTGGGGTAGCGCTAACACTCGCCAATTTAGCCAAATGCGAAAACTTGCTTAAATTGGCTAAAGAAAAAGGGCTTGATTTGACTTGTTTTAGTCAAATTATAACCATATTGATAACAAATTGACAAAAAAGTGGTGATTTGGCTAAGAGAAAAAAATTGTTAGCGCTACCCCGCAGTGCTACCCCAGCAGTGCGTTATCTACTCACAGAACTTTGCACGTGTTTTAAGCAAAATCTATTTATAAGATAAAATGAATTTTTAATTTCTATCCGGTAATGAAAATTTCCAATACCATATGGGAGGAATACTTCAGCTTGTTGTTTACACTGCATTGTTGTCTTGGAGATGGACAGAATTGTAATCGTATTATTTTTCATGTTGATCAGAATGATTCGGAGTTATTTGGGAGAACAGTGCGTACCAATCTGGCCAAGCCTATGAAGATTAAAGAGGGAGCCTCCAGAGCTGGTGAGTTCATTAACATCAAGGATTATACTATGGCTCCATTCAGAATAGGGGACTAACTAGTCCGAGGGTCAAATATGGCCAACCCAGTTGAATATATCCCCAAGGATATCTATTCAGTGTCTATTAGTGGATTAGATGGCAAGCTTTGTTGCGGGTCGCCATATTTGACCCTGTCTAGTTAGTACCCTATTCTGAATGGGGCCTATCACATTATTGGCATTTATTTTATTTTATTTTTCTTTTACTTTTCCAGTACAATTCTTGTCTTGTTTTTCTCGTCATCTTGCAAAGAATTTCATTTTGAAAGTAGCTGTTTTTTTGTACTATTGTTGAGCTTCTCTTTAATAGTTCCTATTGGCAACTTCAGTGTTATTGAAAATGAGCACACTAGCCGTAAACATTAAACAAAAAACCGTCTACATCAATTTTCCTACAGCACCATGATGCCTGATAGAGTTTTAGTGTCTGTTTAGTTGTTTTGATGACACAATTTTTTTAAAAAGAAAATTGTAGTTTGTATTAAATTTGACCACATCTAATATATGATGTGCTCTTCCAGTGTGGTCGGAGGACTCCTGGCTCCAGGAACATGCTGGGGAGACACTGAGCAAGGGAGATAAGGAGAATGAGGAGGAGGCAAACAACAAGAGACCTGCTGAGGAAGCCGAGGATGTGAGTAGGAACTGAGTGAAAGGTCTAGAAATGACCAGATTTTAGAATTTCTTAAAAACAAAAACAAAATGATCAAAATAAAGAAGTGAATAAAGTTGAAATATTAAGTAGATTTTTTCACATTACATGAAATTTGAAGTATGTTAAAACTATTTCTTTTATCCAAGCACTATCAGTCATTAAGAATCTTAGATATTTTCATATGGTTGATAACATGAAGGTTGTAGTATAAATATAAAGATACCCATTAAGTTGACATTTATGCCACCAGAGTGCAGCACCAGCCAAGAGGTCAAAATCCAATCCCCAGGTATATCTAGAAGTGAAGATTGGCAGTAAATCAGCCGGCAGAATTGTGATACAGCTGAGGGCAGACGTGGTACCAAAAACTGCAGGTATGACCTTGTTTTGAAATCAGGAGTAGATTGGATTTCTTGGGTGTATATTATCATATACAACCAGTAGAGTACCTTGTATTTCCATGATTATTTGGGTTATCAGCTTTTATGAAAGATAGGCCCCTGTTGTGTTTTTGTTGTAAACTATTGTTTTTCTCTTTTCAGAAAACTTCAGATGTTTGTGCACACATGAGAAGGGCTTTGGTTACAAAGGCAGCATATTCCACAGAATAATCCCCCAATTTGTATCCTTTCCTTAACTGAGAGCCTGAAAGTTGCAAGCCATTTTTGAGAGAGAGAGAGAGAGAGAGAGAGAGAGAGGGGGGGGGGGGTGGAGGGAGGGAGAGAGTTAATGATATGAAATATGCTGTAACAAAATAAGTTAAGAACAAGTATCGCCCAGTATTTTTGTGTTGTATTTTTAAAAACTTAACTCTGGCCCCCAGATGTGTCAAGGAGGCGACTTCACCAACCACAACGGCACTGGAGGCAAGTCCATCTATGGCAAGAAATTTGAAGATGAAAATTTTGCTCTGAAACACACTGGTCCAGGTATTGATTTTATATGAATAAATCATTATTAGATTAATTGATGCAGATGTATGTTATCAGCACAAGACAAAACTGAGGTGGTTTCGTTCTTAAACTGTTGAATTAATATTGCCTCTAGGATTGAGAAAAATTTCAGTAAATATTACTGAAATCTACTTGGTGGTAGAAGTCTTTTATATTTCAATTTCTCATTTTATCAGTAGCATGGAAGTCAAAAATGTTTTGCCTTGTACAATAGTGTAACGACTTGTACAGTAGTGTAATGCTACTATATAAACAAATGTTTGATTTTCTGGAATAAAATTTTGAAATGAGTTTTATGTGGAGTGACCAATTTTGTTCCAGGAATCATGTCCATGGCCAACTCTGGTCCCAACACCAATGGTTCTCAGTTCTTCATCTGTACGGAGAGGACGGACTGGCTGGACGGGAAGCATGTCGTCTTTGGGCAGGTCATTGAGGGCATGGACGTCGTCAGAAAGATGGAGGTAAATTTTGCAACAAAATTCCAGCTCAGATTTATCGATGGAAATAAATAAATAAAGTGTGATTTTGAAAAGAAAAGGACAAGATAATTGTTAAAAGTATCTTTAAAACAAGAGATGAAGAGAATGTTGAAGCTGCTGGATGCTGCCTCTGTATCAGTAGGCCTTGGATGTGGATGAAAGGTTTAACATAATATTCTTAATTAAAACTTCTGTTTTCCAGAGTGTTGGATCAAAAGATGGAAAAACGTTTCAAAAAGTTGTCATATCAGACTGTGGAGAATTAGTATGACAGGGACATCAGTGAAAAAAATATTTTTCCAAAAAAAAAAAAAAATACCTTCAAGGGTTCAGACTATCAGAAAACTTCATGCTAGGTGGTGTGAAATGGTGCCGGGCATAGGTAAGACATCTCCATGTCTGTTACCATCTTCTACTGGCACTGGACGTGAAGAAATGATTGCTCTGGACCTTAACAATGCAGATGACTAGTTGCCAACCATGGGGCCAAGCAGAAAAAGTGACATTCAGTGAAGCTCTTTTGCCACTACAACTGTTGACTCTGCTTGATGATACATGATAATGAATATTGCATGTGACACAGTTATGAGGTCCTAAAACATTCTTGGACCATGTGTCAACTGTAGGAAGTCAGTTTTGCCAGGAGAAAGGAAGCACTAGTGGTAATCTTGAATGTTGTGTAAAAGGACTAAAAAGTCCAGATAAATGAATGGATTGATAAACAGGGTATATGCAGAAGTACCTGAAGTTACTGTTCCGTGCTTAACTAGCATCTGCGGGTTACTTTTCTCTACAATCTTTGTCACAAGCAGAGAATTGGGATTTTATCGGGGAAGGATTGGGGCTCAGTTGTTCTTACACTAATGATGATCCAAATGCCAGAGAAGCTCTGAGCAAACTCGCCATTTTAAAATATTTTCTGATATCAGAATAAAGAACTTGAAATATTTTTGTACAGTTTTATTTATATGATATATAAAATACTTAGTAATAAAAATTAAAATAATGAAGTGAAAAAATTGAGTGTTTTACAAAAGTAGCACACGACAAATTAGATTTTTCTATTGCCTGAAATAATTGTGTAAAAATCTCCAACAGACAATCCTAGCCGTCCAGCAGTACTTGATATAACCAATATACCTCGAATTTTCCTGACTTATTATCTGTCATAACAGAATACTTTTCTACATGACGTGTAATACAAGTTTTCATTGATGCTGCTTCAGTTTTTGAACAACTCTTCCATACTGAAAACTAATCTTCCAAGTAGTACCAATCACTTTCAATAGTGGTAAAATTTTTGTTAAAATTAAGAATTTCACAGTATTTCCTAGTCACAGAATTACAGCAAATTCATACATAACATTACTTACAATGTGCTTTCACATTTAATTCTCTTATACATACAGGCCACAACAATGCAGTCTCATAAAGCAGAAGAATCTTTCTCAGCACACTGACTTGGAAGTTTTATTGCACTTTCACAGGCCCATAGGCAGGTGGAAGTTTGAAAGAACCGTCCTTCTGTCTGGAAAAGTCCTCTCTAAATCAAATTTTAATCAAGGTTGAGGTTGGTTCAACTGCAATCCACTTCAGAAAAGCACCCCTCCCTAATACTGATGGCTACAGGCCTGCTTTTATGTTATTTTTTTTTTCTCCAGAGTTTCAAGATGGATTGACCAAAGCTATGTGTAGGAAATTATCAGGATAACTGAAATGTTCTGATAGCCATTGTACTGGCGTTTCCAAAGGTGGATTCACTCCTTGTATGTACACCTCACACCTGAGGACATCACTGGTATCTGAAAAGATGAAAGTACTACATGATCAAATATCATTCCATAGTATGAACCTCTTATGAAAAAGAAAACTGGACTAAGCTAAAATGGTTGGGGGCAATTTGTCAGTCAAGTTGGAAGATATTTAAGACAGTAAACACAAAATACGAGAACAAGATGTACCCCTGTTGTAAACATCAATGTGCCTGTTGACCACCATTTGTTTACAAGAATCGGACAGCATTTAATACAACCACAATAAATTCTTACCATCAGCAAATATATGTGGCACCGTCTCTCTCAGTAAGTCTGCTAGTGTAGACAGTCTGCCTTCGTCTGACACGGGCTTAAATAACTTCTGAATGAATGGCTTCTCAGGCTGTGAAAAACAAGAACAAGTGAAACACAAGAAATTGATTTTTTTCAACGGGCTAGAGGATCTTCTTAATTTCAGGATTATAGAATACAAACATTGCTATTTCACTTTTTTTATTAAAATAGCCTATAAAAGGTCTTGAAAATTATGTCCATTTAAAAAGATCATTTGAAGGTAATGACTTGACTTTCCCTTCTCAAAAACTGTACCAATACTTGAAGTGACACTACAAATAACGGTTCACTTATCTTGAGTAAAACATTATGAACAGAAAAATGGTGGTTCGTCAACACTTGAGAATTGTCAGCAAACTTTAAAATTTCATTCCCACAAACCCTTTTAACAGCTGCTAATACCTGGTGTATTCTGAAAGGTAAGTACTTGAAACCCTCCTCTCCTAACCTCTCCATTAACTTCCTGTTGATGGTCCAAAACTGATCAAACTTATCTAGAAAACAAATATAACAAAATGAAATTGAACTTATTTTGTTTTTGCACACATTTCCTGTGAAAATAACTTCTAAAAGTGAAGCCAACTTTTATATTTTAGCCTGTAATACAACTTACTAGTATAATATCTCTGGCACTGAAATGTGAAAATGGTTTAATCTGTTCACCTTTAACTTAAATTTGGTCATTTTTTTCACAAAAAAAGTATGTATTTCCGGGTCATAAAGTAAATAAACACTTTAAATTTCCTTACCATTCTGCAATCCTGTCCATAACTGCTTGTGGTCTTTTTTCTGCATAGAATTAATAACTTGTGCTCTGTGTTTTAAAGAGTCTGCCTCTTTCACAGTGGCCATGAAGTGGGCTTCTACAGCATCTCTACTTGGGCAGTGGAGGAGCTCATCCTCTGGAAAATTCTTTTGGGAAAATAAATGATAAATTACTTGTTTTTATCATGTTATAATGCTCTTGATTACTCATGTGCACAAACAGTAATTTTGCTCCGACAAACTTCCATATCTTTAAAAATTCAAGAATATTACCTGGAAATGCACTGTAATATTCCATGGAAGAGGGCCCTTTGTGTTATACATATCAAAAAGTAAGCCAACTGGATAATGCCTGAAAGGAAAAAATTAACTGCGTTACACCCTCTCGTTCTACCCAGTACATTGTATTACTGACAAAAGGAAGACTCTGAAAATTTGTGAAAGAAAATTTGTATAAACAAAACATTGAAAGGTAAACTTCTAAAAACTGCCTCGGTCAAGAAGCAACTTGTTCAGTTCAAGGTATTATATAAATGCTGTTTCAGCATGCATTCAATATCAGCTGATCCACAGTCTAACTAGTCACTGGATCGAAAATGGCGGGCACTTGACAATGGATTGTCGTGTCCCATGCTTGCCACGGCAGCAGGGGCAGAGCAATAGAATCTCAGCACGCTTTAAAGTGGGTGGCGCCATATTTGATCCAAGGACCAGTTAGTCCCTGGATCAACTGGTTGTGAATGTGCCCTGAAACTTACCACTTCAAAGGCTGGCTTTCATATTCCAGCCACATCTCTCCGTGGTTATCAGGGTCCACATGTTTCAGGAATGTCCGCTGGACTCTGTCTGTTGCCAGTGGAAAGTAACTTTGTCTTGGGACTAACAGCTGGAAAATGATTTGCACATGTAAAATCATTCATTTATAAAAAAAGATATACTTTTGATAATTATGTGCAATGTTTAGTCTCAGTGTCTTCATTAGGCATTTTCATTTATGTGTGAATAAAACATTCTTCACATACTTGTTACATCTGCAAGCTGCATGTCTAGCATAGCACATGCCAAAGAAATATCCAGTAGACTTAATTGTTAACAATAACATACTGATACCCTGTAGAACTACAAAGCTCATACTGACTATTAACTCATTACAGTGACGTCATATTTGCTCCGTAACACTCGTCCAGCGGCCATTCTGGAGGGAAAGAACGACGGGGAATAGTAGCGTAAATATAGGTGAACCAAATAAAATGAAATAATCTTCATATCGTGATCAAGTACACCAAAAGGAAAATAGTATATACATGTGAGAACTTCAGCTGATCAGCGTGATCGACCCATATTAACTCAAGACAGTCCAAAGACGTGAAATCCTTACCTACCCCTGTATCCCAACATCGTGGAATGTTGTCAGAAGCTAGTTCAGTTATCTTGTACTTCATTTTTCTTGTTCATTGGGTAATAAAAGTTATAGTTTTAGAATTTACTGTGTAATCATAAGTTCAACCTTTCATAGAAGCACCTTTGTACATAAAGGATAGATATAAGGAGAAATTTGAGCTGACTATCGGGATCAACCCTTACGTACTCAAAGAAGACAGTATGCAGGGTTGTGACAAGAAATATTGCTGTCAGATATGATTTAACTGTACATCATGAAGCAGTCAGAAATTATTTCAGCATTCTGGTGCTTCATTTTGGTTCATTAGGAAGTATTTGTAACATGACTGTTGTTTGAGAGTTCAATATTTTACCATGAATCAATCATTCACAGTAGCAACATTGTTAGCATTTTATTATTAGTCCAGACCTTCACAGAAGCAATGTATTTTTCAAACTTATGACTTTCAATGTAACATAACAACAAGTCAGTTCATGAATTGATCTTTATTTGATTGAAAATATAGGAAAATGCACATTTTGTATGGATAAAAGTAAACATAAAATGCAAAACACTGTTGCACAATTCAATGACAGATTATCAGGGTCCCTTTCCTTTTGGTTGATAACACTGACATGAAAAATATTTCCATACTTTTAATGATGCAATGCAACATGTACATGAGCATATCAAGTCGAATCAAGCCACCATAATTTGAGAAACCTGTTTAGTATATTTTTAATCTATGTCTAGAGAAATGCTTGATTGAAGACTCACAATTGATATGTGCTGTGTGGGTATGTACATATAAGGCCTTAGATGGTGTTACTAAGAGGTTTGTAATTTTATTTAGGAGAATTCCTCAACTGGTGGTCACAATTTAAAAATGCACAACCTACATGTACAACAGCCATCTGTTTCTGCATATCAGACCATCTGTGGGAGGTGCACCATACAAAATTTTATATTTCTTGCAAACTTTTCCATTTAGCCTTTAAAAATATGAGAAAGAAAAAAAGTGTTTTCATTTCTTCTTGTGCTTCTGCTCACAATTCTAAATAAATAGAAAACCTGTCCTTGTTGTATGCAAGCTATCAGGATAACAACTTTAAAACAACAAATGAACAATTAAATAAATAAACAAATCCAATTAAATAACTCCTGTCATGCACTGAATTTCACTCTCCTGATGTTCAGATCCTGTCTCCTCAGCTGGTCACAAAGATATAAGAATATTTTTCGCTGCTTCTACCTTGTGTGCCATCTAGCTGCCTTTTGTACCTGTCACCTTTTTTTTTTTTTTTTTTTTTTTTGATAACCAAGATTTATTTGCACCCAATCATTCAGTGTGGCTTGGTGGGAAAATGTCAGATCAATTTCCTAAATGTAAATTAACAAAAAAAGGTAACAATAGTTATTTTTATTCATATTGTAACTTGCATCATAATACAGTAGGAAAACACAGAATTCAACATTTTTCAAATTCATTTCATTAAGTTCATTCAGTTAAATGGTACCGGAGCTAGAATATATACTTACAAACCAGATTTACTCTTAACACTACACTAAATCTAAAATCAAGCCACTAACTTCCAAATACACATGACACAGGTAATTGATTTAATTGGCCCAGCTGAGCTGTGTACATTGTACTGTAGCCTTGACACTAATTGACAATAATGCTAACCAGGTATTAAAGAGGTAGATGACAGCAGATAAAATCCAAAGAGCACCATAACTGATAACAAATTACACCCAAGGCAATAAGTGAGTCTTCATAATGAAAGTCGAAACCCTGCCTGAGTATTTCCACACGTTTTTACAACACACTCTCCACCAAGACTTTTTGGGCACTACTAATATGCAGTGTACGTGCGCTCATATCTTATACACCTCGGTCATTGGTTTTCTACTTTTTTCGTTTATGGTAAAGGCTGCACAGCTGGGTCTTCATTCTTTGCTGTAAAATAAATTAGTTTTATCCTTTACTTGTCCGATGAGTCTTGATTCAAAGCCACTCCTCAGTCTCTCCTCCGTTTACGGTTTTCGTCCCTACACCTTGGATTGTTACCACTGCAGGCAGTCTGTGAATGCTTGTTAAGTTATTTATCTTCTCTCTATCATATACCCTGCAGTAATTCATCATTTTACTCGGTTTAATATCAAAGAAAACACAGAAATTAAATGCTAAATTGTACATGTAGACATGATCATGCGCAGCAGACGATTCCGGTCTCCCTCCAGTATGGCTGCCGTTTGTTTTGATGACGAGGGCTACAATGGGTTAATTGGAATAATTGTACTACCCCCAGTGTGTAAAGGTTACATTAAAAACACTTGGATCACACTCAACTGAACCACACTGAAAAAATAATATACTCATTATTGGGAGATTTTTTTCTAGTTAAAACATACTTACAAAGAAGGGATCAGGATGCTCCAATGTAAATATTTCATCACTGGCCAAAGAGAAACAGATCGGGACCCGGCCGTCCCAGATTTCACGGAGTATTTCCCTGTCCTCTGCCATTACTGGGAAAATACACAACTCTTATTTGAAATGTAGAATGGAGGGCAATACAAGTTTTTTAATCAAAATTCGCAACATGTAAAATAGGTTATTCTATTTACTCTAATAAAATTATAGTTTCATTTGTTAACATAATAATAATAATAATAATAATAATAATAATAATAATAATCTGTCCGTGTGTAATTAATCGGTACGATATTTCCCGTTGGTCACATTCCTGCTTGCCACCTTTCGTCTTTATCACAATCTAGCGTATGGAAGTATCAATAATGAGTTGCATCTATATACTGTACCATGTATAAAACGTATGTAAGCAAAAGAAAAGAAACTAAAACCCGTGAGAAATTTTAGACGATACCTTTTCCCGAAATGAATCCAATCTCCTGTACAAAAGAACCACAAGATGAGCCGACGTTAATTGCGTTGATTGCTTGGATTGTCTCAACTAACACAATGGTGTTGATAATTATTTGAAAATCTAGAAGTTCTAAGGCGGAAGCAGGTTGTATCTTATATTACAAAAAAAAAAAAAAAAAAAAACTACTTAAATAATAATCTGGCACACTCCTGCATAAATAACATGCAAAACAAGGGCAAATATCCTCAGTTATAATTCCATTTTATTTCCTTTTTAACTGATGACATAAAGATTATACTAGTATGATTTAAAAATAAGTTATATGAAATTCAGAATTTTTACTTAATGGAAAAATGTGTTATCAATATTGGCCCAGTTTTATAAAGGACGTTTAGCACTAACCAGTGGATAAGCCTAACCAGTGGATAAATTCTCCTAACACCCATTAACTAAAAGATGGTTAAAATGTGTTTTATATACAGTCTTCTAACAGAAAACAGCCAATTAGTTAACTGGCCAGTGTCTGACTGGATTAAATAATTATTTAAAGGTCAGTTTACTAACAGACTATTAAGGTCTGGTTAGAGTTAAACACTGGTTAGTGCTAAACGTCCTTTATAAAACTGGGCCATTGTCTTTAAGGACACACAGGATTTCAGAGCAGGTGTGGTGGAGAGGGTGATTACCTCACTTCAACCACTGAGTAACCTTCTCTGTATTCAATAGAGAGTACTGTATTTCACATTTGCCACTCAACTGAAGGGAGTTTGACTAACCGCTGCAAACCTTCTCTGTCTCCATATAAGGTGAAAAAATTAAGGCATTTAAAATGGTTTCATAATCTCTTTCTCAACACGGAAATTTGTCAGATGCAAACATGCCAGATGTCAGTTCACACAGAAAGTCCACACTCTGTGCCTCCTGGAGGTCCATACTTTGGAATTGTGTGCAGAGCTGTCACATCACTTCTCAGCCAGAAATGTTTTGATATCTGTCACCAATAATAAAATCACTGGGACACACTGCAGCCAGAGCATGGCGCCATGTGTCATGTGGAGTGACACGTGTAAAGTGACAACTGAGTGAGGTAGAGTCATCACATGACATTTGTGCTGTATGTATAGATTAGCTTATCTGAGGTTCACTGCACACTTGTGCAGTTGTTGGAAATAAAGTAACAGAAGTCTTCACTGGCTCCATTTTTTACCATATGTTACTTCTTGACTGAACTTTTTCTGGCAAATGCCGTGACATGAAGATCACTTTGATACCTGAGACAATTTCAACATCCTCTCAAGTTCCTTCAGCTGCTTCTGAGCTTGGCTGATACACATCTTGATGGCTAGCTGTCAATTGAGAACAAAAATTTAATGTAAAAACCATTTGATTTTTGACAAAATTATATTTGCAAATAATGTAAAAGATGTATATTTTTACATATCAAATGCAGTGTACAAGTTCTGTTCTACATGTACATATAAGCAGCCAACAACTTTTTTTCTCAACAATTTTATTTTAATTCACTTATTTTATTTTAATTTCTTTATTCATCTACAGTTTGTGTCTAATTTATTGCACAATGGCGTTTTTCAAAAATTACTTCATCTTCCAGTCCGATATTCTGTTTGAACCCAGTCCGCACCCAGGTCTGCAGCTCTGCTCTGTGACTCTTATCAGGCACACACTGCAGAGTGCGGCCAAACTGCCTGTACAGCTTCAACACCTCGGCACGCAGCAAGAACTGCGAAAGAAAAACGTGGATATCTGAACTTTTGCAGTCAATTTTAACAGTTCTACGTAATAGGTGCATCGTAACTCTTTGGATCATAAGGATAAAATTTATAACAAAACTCGGAAAAATACTCACCCGGGAAAACGAAAGGGTTTTCTCCGGCAGCTTTGAAGCTACCATTCTCCAGCTAACATGCTTTGCAACTCTTTTGCATTTGGAGATTTTAACCTCCGATTTGGTTACTATCCACGCTTTAACCTCTTTTTGAGACCCAATCATACCTATTTTCATTGAATACGTTCTCTACTGAAAATGAGACCTATATGTGGATGGTAGTAAACGGGAGCTGTGCTGCAAGGCGCTTTGCCAAACGAGAGAGATGACTGCGGAAGTGAAGTCAAACAATTTGTAAAGTAGCTGCAAACACCGCTTTTGTCATGTACACTTAGAATTATACACCCACGGGGGTTTATCCAAGATGAACAGGAATGTCTCATCAAGTTTGGGCGAGTTGTATCGTCGAGGCAGTCCTGGAGAGTTTCCGCCTTATTTTGTCCCCGCGATGATGACGCCTCCTCCAAGGAGCCCGACAAGGTCCTCTCTGCCTCACGAGGGATTTGGCTCCAGAAATGAATACTGGAACAGGTACTCCAAATACGTGTGTCCGCGTTACTTAATATGTGCATTATTACACTTCATAAAATTTATTGTTTATTTATTATTGATTTATTTCCAATATTTATTGTTGTTGTTTTGTTTATTCAAATTATTGATTGATTTATGACATATTTTAAGGAGGTACTGTACTAGTAATGTTTTTGGTTTTGTTAGTTAAATAGTTAGTAAGGTAGGTAGGTATATGTAGTTTATTTGTTTGTCTATTTATAGCATTTTGCAAAAATAGTCATGCACAGATTTTGATAAAATTTTCAGGATGGGTCACAAGTGGGCCAAGGAAGGTACATGTCACAGATATCATTTGCAAGCTGTGACCTGACCTACCTCTCTGAGTTTTTATATATATAATTATTTTTATCTATTAACTTATTTTGGGAGAAAGACTCACCATAAACAAATAGTAATGTTAGAGCACAAGTACTAGTCCTTTATTTTAACTGTTTACAAATGCCTGTTATCTGTGACCACTGTGAAGTCTGCATTTTATTGTACTTCCATTTGTATTTACTGTCAGTTTATATGTATATGTTGCTAACAGCATGTATGGTATCAGTAGGCTATGACATTTTACAGGAAATTATTTTAAGCTCCAATTTCCTGCCATGAAATTGTTAGGTCTTATAATTTCCTTCTCATGCAGTAGAGATAATCCATAAATTGGTTTTCCAGGGTTCAATCAGCTATAGTGACAGTATTCCAACAGAAGAGAATAGATCCACTTGAGTTACCAGAAATCCTGGAAATAGTCAGGTATAATGGCCGGTAATGACTGGCATCACGTCGTCTGTAGTGGTTATTTCTTGTCTGGTTTCCTGTGTTTTAGTTCCAATGTATTTATTACAGTGTTATGTTTTTTTTAAAAAAAAGCTACATCTGTCTTTCTCAATATTGATTTTTAGGTTATACTGGCATCAGTCCTTAAATTGTTGCTATGTCCCCACATCTTATATACTGTGTGTGTGTGTGTGTGTGTGTGTGTGTGTGTGTGTGTGTGTGTGTGTGTGTGTATACACTCCATATAAATTTATAAACTTAGAAAACAATCCCCACCCCCACCCCAGGTTATAGGAATTGCATCACTCCCTACATTATAGCTGTACTAGTACCAACACATGTACTGTAATAACATGCACTCCATATTTCTGATCACGCTCATGTTCTTTATTTTTAGAGACCTGGTCAAGTCTGATGTCGGGCCATTCATTTATGAATTTTACAGGGTATGTTTAAATGTTGCCCATTTATTGGAAGGGGGTAAATTCATTGCAGTTGTATTTTAAAGTTGCATAATTTTACAGTATAGCAAGAAAATGCTTTTGTTTGATTTATAAGTATTAGTAATGATAATGTAGGAATTGTTTTATTCATTAAGCTAATTGTTTCAAATAATTCTGTATATTCCTTAGGTTCATCCAAATTCTTAAACTACACCAACTTCAATGTGGATATGGCTTATGGCTGTAATTTTAACAATCAGACATTTCTCTTTGTAGGACCAGTTGCTGAAAAAGGGAATGGTGATATTAAGAGAAAAGATAAAACACTACAGAGGTAATAATTTATTTAAATGTTTTGAAACCGTAAATCAGCAAGTGAAAAAATGTTATTTTTTGAAGATTTAGAAAATTAATAAGGAAATTCAATATAACTCTTTTCCCTTAATAACCAGTGAACTTGGTTAAAGTTCAGGTTCATAATATTGTTGAGGTGATGATACACTACACTGCAAATTGTAGTCTGTACCATGTATAGAAAACAAAAAATGTTTTTGAACTTACTAGTGAAAGTCATACGTTTGGCTGAAAAAAATGATATGCTAGTAGGTGTTGTTGTGTTTTGATTTGATATATGATTGAATTGTTGTTTACTTGGTAGAGCTGCATATGCATTAATTCTGTTAATTATGATAAGCTGATAAGGGAGCCGGATGTAGCATGTTTCTTAGAGGAGGGATTTATATTGTCTGTGATATAATTGCCTGCTTAGAGTTGTGATTTAAAAAGACACAAGCACTAGTATTGCAAATTGATTCAATGTGTTGAGTGATTTGATTTGTTGTGCAATATTTAGTTTGAAGACAACAACAGGTATGAACCATATAACTTAAAGAATTACTAGCTTTAGGTGTGATACGTTTATTACAGAATGATACGTTTATTATAGAATACTTTTTTTCCTAGACAAGGAGCTATTATACCACCTTGGGGAATTGTGGAACAAATTTTTCAGAGAGATTTTGCCCTTGATTCAGGCCATACTTCAGCCCATACAGGTAATATATAAAGTATGGCAAGTCAGAATGTTACACTGATTAATCATATTCTTATTACTGGTGCCTCATAAGCTACTTTTATTTTGTATTTGCTTGCCTTGTGTTATTTTTTAAACTCTGTGTTACTATTAAACTGTAACATGATTAATTTTAATGAGTGGAAATGAAATTAATAGATTGTAGAGACAGCACATGGAATTTTGGGTCTTGAAAAAATATTATAAACCGTTTTTCCTGGCATTTTCAACAATTTCATCATTGTAATGGATTCTTACTCTTTAGAATAATAATTTTCCAACTTCAAAATACCATAGAGAGATATATTTATCAATTTTGCCTTTCTTTGGCTTGAGCCAAGGTAGAAATAAAAAGTGAAATTGAAACCACAGCTCAAAAAGTGAATGTAATGTTGCGTGAAAAAGCAATAAACACATGTAATTGTTTAGAAAAAGAGATTGGGACAATAAAAAAAGAAGTCCATTATATTGCTTCTATAGGGATTAAGTATCAGGTACACTGTACATTTTCTTTAAAAGTGAAGCTCCAAAACGCTCACACTACTGGAATCTAGGCTTATGTAAAAGTGAAGTGCTGTAAAATCTTAAAGCTAAAAACTTTGCTCCAAAGCATGCATTTTGAGTATCTTATCACCTCCAGCAGAGATAAGCTGGGGTTCAGACAGTTCATATGAAATGGAGTGGTCTGTCATATGCCATGATATATTGCAGCATGTTTATGATTGGGTTCACCCACATGTATGCCTTAGTATGGAGTGTGGAGTCCTGTGTAGAAGGAATATAATACTGAGGAATATAAATCATTTTGTCTAATATACTACACACACATACACACACACACATGCAAACACACACACACACACACAAACACACACACACACACATGCACACATACATACTCACACTTATATATTGAATGTTGGTGTATAGTCATGTATGTAGTCATCGTTAATTCCAAAACTAATTACCCTAACCTCTGGGAAATGCAGGAAGTAAATAAATTATACATATGTATTGTCATACAGATGTGGTGAATATGCCCTTTTCATACACACACACACACAAACACACACACACACACACACATATGCATGCATGTGCCCACCCACCCACACACACACACACACACACGTGCACACATTAAGTAGCTGTATGTATTGTTGTATGATCACCTGATCCTCTTTGCATGATGTCAGACTTGGATCAGATCTGATACCTGTCTACCTGGCACACCTGTATTACCAGTATACTCACACCTTTCCTAATTAACTACCTGGTGTGTGCAATCAACTGAATTTTCCTTGTACTAATAGTTGTGGATGAAATGATGATGTGTTGGTTTGATCATGGGTCTTACACCTGCAGTCATTATTACAACATGACTTGGAGGAAATTAAAGAAAATTGAAATTTCTGAGCACAGATATTTATTTCTGATGATGTATATATCAAGATTAGTTGTTCCTTTATGTAAAAATTATTTCAAGCCCTTGAATTAGCTCTTGGCATCATTTTTGGTGCCTGTGCTCACTTATTTTTTATTGAGCATACCACCGAGCAGTCTAATTTATGGTCAACAAGGGATGGGTGGTCTGCTTGTATTTTATTTATTCTTTACACATTGCATGCCAAAATAGATAGGAAAGATACTCTCAGAATTATAAACTACAATCATTATGATGGCTACAGAATAACTGCATGCATAAGACTTAGTGTAGAATTAACTGAAAATATTGAAATATTTTTGGATTGTTCAAAAACTGTACCTATATTGCTGTGCACAAATTAGCTGATTTACTTATGTATTTAACATTTTGCTACAGTATTTATATAAAATGTGTATGTTAATATGACTAATGTGCACATAGTTTAATATAGTGTTAATCTTTCACCTAATTTACTTGTGCTTTGGACTTTGTTTTTCTTCAGTGTTGTGTCTTTTGTGCATTTTTTCACACGTCACTGTCACCCTTACTAAACTATCTCTTGTTCCTCCTAACCTTGGGACTTCCAGACAAAGGAACTCTCTATCCGCCAAGTCACTCTGTTGGGATTTAGAGATATTGTTTTGCTAAAAACTGAGTTTGAAGGTATTTGGTTTTTGTTTTGCTTTTTTATTAATTTCCACAGTAACTAACTTTTGGTTTCTGTTGCTACGTGTCAGTAAGGAGCTAAGAACCATGCAGAAAGACTCATTTTACAGCGTGAAGAAAAAGACTTGACTGATCACAGTTACTACATGATCATGGTTTTCCAGCTAATTTTATTTTTAACTGCCTTTTCAGGCCTACCCAACTACCACTACCCGTTTTCAAGGTGTGTATCAGATCGCATTTCACAGTATTTCCCTGAACCAATTTTGAGTGGTGATGCAATGCTTTTCAACCCCGCTGAGAATCGTCACTATCACATCGCGTACTAGGCAAGAGCGGTGTCGCGTCTGATACTATGTAATGCGATCTGATACACACCTTGAAAATGGGTAGTGTGGTCCGATTTACCGGTGAATTCTGGATCATTCGGTGCCAAGTCTGGTAGTTGGGTAGGCCTGCTTTTGCTGATTTTTTCCCAAAAAAATTTGTTCTGCTTGGTTTGCCTCTTGTCAAGTATTTTCATTTTGGAAATGGGAATACATACATATTTAAAATGTACTTAGTAAGGCAGATTTAATTTTTTTGTTTGTTTTTTTTTTAATACCCTTTTCTCAAATTAAAAAGTTATCATTAAAGAAATTATCTCGGCAAAATTTATTCAAAATGGCAAAAGAAAAAGTGCTATCAAGATATAATTTTATCCTCTCACGAATATGACAAAAGCTAATATTATTTACTTCCCAAATATTTTCCTACTATTTTGCTGTCCACTTGAATCAGTAGATGTGTCAGACCATCAGTAAATATTGATCTAGTGTGCCCTTTAGATAATTTTTAGAATATTTAGTTTTGACTAACATGACATTTAAACCAACTATAACATTTAGTGAACTGCACGTAGCTGTAATTAACATCAAGCATGTCAAGCATGTCCCTCACAGTATTATTGTTTATATTTATTATCTGTCTTATATATTTTTTCAGCATGTGTAGGGGCAGGGTTTGAAATTCCACCTGCCGTTACTCAAATGTTGTTAGTGTTGCAGGTGAGATAAGCTGATATGATAAACTAATTATTATAGACTAATTATAGTTATAAATGTCAAATTATAGACTTAAGTATCTTTTAGTTTATTATTTATATCATGCAGAAATAAATTTCTTTAGATTAATTTTTGGAATTGTAGAACCCGTCTGTAAGAGGAAAAAATTGAGTGATAAAAAACTTTCAGAAAACTCTTAAATATTCAGCACCAAATGAATGATGGGGAAACAACATTGTGCCTGGAGATGGAATACTATATATTAAATCATCATAACTTTTTTCCAGAGGTTAAGAGAGAGTCTCCCCCCAACAGAGAATTTCTTCAAGGTGGAGTCCCTGTTAGCCCAGATAGTAGACCCGTATCTTGGGGTACGAGGCTACTACGAGGGTGGCTCAGAGCCCATCATTCCCGCAACAGTGGTACCAGAGGTCCTGCTGAGGTCCAAGTCCTCAGGTACAAGACTTCATGTTCACTAAGGGACCATTCCCATAACGCTATTGTACTAGCAGGATTGATTTATCTCCAAGGGGATTCTTGCTAAATTGCATTCAGTTTAAGCGTGCATGAAAGTTAATTACCCCCCTAGCAGCTTCAGTGGGTGTGCCAGATATTTTAAACTGAATGCAATTTAGTGAGAATCCCCTCAGAGTACTCGTACGATAGGTTTATGGAAACCCAGTCTAAGTGACATTTTCAACTTTGTTATTATTTTTACTTAGCCTGCAACTCTGAATGTTTAGTAATAGTTTTACTTTTTGTGTTAAAAGAAATTTTCATAAGGTAATTTAAATGTTTATTATGTTTTCAGTAAGACAGTTGTGCATGATAATTTAAATGTGATGTAAATGTAGTTTTCACTAATTTAGCAAGGTTAGAATCTTTTCAGTGCAATACATCAATGAAATCAGTTTAAAATCTCATGATTTTATAAATGAAACAAAAGAATCCTATAAAGATTGATGTTTTTTTAATCAACCTTGCCAAATCAGAATTTACTGGGGCTATCCATATATTATGAAAAAATCTAATTTAACTTTCAGGTGACATACTAGGGGAGATGCGTAAAAGCAAACCACAAATGCACCGTCCTCTCAGTATGCAGCATCCAGCATCCAGGGTCCTCAGTCAACATGTCCGCCAGCAGAGCGCCTCCAACATCGTGATAGGCCCCATGCTGGATACACTGGAGGAATACGAGCCGTATCGTAGACACAGCTTGGCGTGCTATGACCGTGAAGGATCGGAAGTTTGATCCCCTGTGAAGGGTGATTTCCCCTGAGTTTTGGAGATTTCAGGAATCTAACCTCTCTTATCAGTATGACTCCCATGTCTCCTGTATCTCAGGGTGATTGGTGCGTACTTCTGGTGCTGACAAAATTTCTAGCAATTTCTTATTTTTGTCTTAATTTCATGAATTGTTTTGATAATGAAAATTTTATTTTGAAGCACCACAGTGCATGCTTTAACACTGTAAGTTCTGAACGTTCAAAATAACTTTTTCATCATGTAATTCTACCATACCAGTGATTTTTTTGCTGATTTTTTGAAGTGTTTGGAATAAGATTATTATTGTTGTTTAAGTATAGATTTTCAACCATAACTTATTCCCAAGAAGTTCTAGTCATTTCTTCATTTATGTTAGAAATTTTGATGTAAATGCTTATATTATACAGCAAATTCACAATTTGTATTTATACACATTATTTTAATTTTTGTTAATTATAAGTTTGAATCATTGTTTTTTTTTTTTTCTTTTATAATTGTCTTGAAAATGCTGCCAATCCTGGTATGTTATATGATAAGTGATCATTTTTTTTTCAAATTCTGTCAGGGATTATTTAAGAATCAATACCAGGGAAACCAAAATGTGATCTCAATAAATGTCAAAGAAGTTGTGATGTAGCCAAATAAAAAACCCAAAAAAGGCATGTTCTTATATTGCAAAAAGGTGATTCTGTGGTACTGATTTTATTTATTGTTAGCAAATCACCTTCCATAAGGTTAGGTGAAAATCTTATTTATTGTTACACCAGTTGCAGAGTAAAGAATATATTATGCATTGAATTACTTATAGTATGACAAGGACTATGCTATAAGGAATATACTTAAACAAATGGTTATTACAGTTATATTCCATATGCCTTCGTTTAGTATTCAATCTTTTTGCACATTTTCTGTTAGTGTTTGTTGTACCGTCAACTAGATGGTATTGTAATTTTTACAAAAAAGCAATAGACATACCTGTTACTTTTGTTTTAATCTTATATACACTTGTATATATTTTTATTAGTGGCACACTTCATATATCATTATTGTAACCAATTGTTTTATTTGCACAAAAACTTGTCCTCAGAACTATGCCACAACTACTTAACCATAATTCAAGGTTTATGCTGAATACTTTGTGTTTGATTGCTTAGATATTTGAATTAGATCTCATGTTAAGAAAAATGACATTTTATTTGTAAAAGTTAAAGTTAAATAATTCTTTAAGATTTACTTTGGTATACTGTTATAACTTTGTTGTACCAAATAAAAAAATTAAGAAATCATGAGTTTTAACATGTCTAGTGGATAGAGTACACATCATGACAAAAAGGAAATCAGACACACGTGTAAAACATTTATTACTGAAATAGAATTAAAATTACATTTGTTTAAAAATCAACAAAACTTGTAAGCAAAATATGCAGATCTGACACAAAGCTTCAGAAGCAAGCATAAACCACATCTCACGTTGACTACCTACCAAACCTAAATTTATTTCTTAAACTGAATTCAACTTTAAATATTTAAATTGTACCGTATTCTGGACCCTATCATATTGGTTTTGTACATGTCTTACAAATGCAAGACTTGTCTGAAATAACATGACTTGTTGAGGTATTTTAAACGCCTTTGGCAAGTTACATCTCACTGAAACTGTATTGCATCATCTTAAATTACTGGTATTCCTCCATTTGCTTAAAGACCTACATGCTGGGAAGTTTTAAAAATATATTTCTGTCAGAAATGTCCGACTTATATGTTGTTGACATATCATGCAAAGGTATCAGGCAGCCGTTTTTTTCTTAAATCTTTTAGTTTTTGTTTCATAGAGAGATCGTTAATGCTCTATTTTGTTTTTATTTAATGTTGGCTTTTTCATTTATAAAACAAATATTAAAGCATTTATTATATCAAGATAAATTATTTTGAAATAAATGTTTTCTGGAAGTTGTTAGGCAAATCTGCATGTGCACTTACATTATATGATATTAGTAACTTGTATAAACAGCATGCAATATAAATGCAATCAAAAACATATTTCATAGGTCATGTTACATTTTTTGATACAACAATATGTTTATGGTGTTCAAAGATTGACATCCAAACATACTGGTAGTCAAACACCTACTGAGGATGACACTCAGAGTAGAAAAAAACATGAATGAAGAAATCATCAATTTACTTGTTAATGTAACTGGGCTAAAATTTATAGGAGTCTATGTAATAGCTCATTCCCACTGAAAATATCAGTCTACGTAGATAAACCCAACTCATAAGGACTCTCACTGAATGCAATCAGATTAACACACTTCCTCTTGTTTCCAACATACTTGTATCACCAGCTTTTCAGTATTCTACTCAATGCCAAGTGGAGGCATGTCAATCGACTTATGTGATTACATTCAGCAACAGTTCCCACAGAGTTTGATCAATCTACTAGACAGATGGTTTTATTGGGGATGAGCCCTAAGCTAAGTCCTGTTTTCAACTTCAGCACTACTGTCAAGTATGCCCCTGTATTTGTTATTTATTAGTCATCTCAAACTGGATACTGTTCATCATGTAGAACCACTTTTGGTACCCAAGTGATCATCTCTTGGATTTCAAGTGTTTGATGTTGGCGTTCTTCCTTCATGAATTTCCTTGACAGTTTTGGGGAGTGAAGTACTGGGGACTCAAAGGGAGGAGAGTGAACAGTGGCTTTCTGACGGACATTTAATGGTGGTTTAAACTGTGGCTGGTTCGAAAATTGACCTTCCAGGGGTTTGTTCATGGGAACAGATTCAGGTGATGGTTTGTTCTCTTGTTGACTGTGGTGGATTCTGGTTTCGCTTCTACTTCTTGGAGTTTCCATAGGTTTTGGTGCAGCAATGGGGCCACCTAAGGTTTGTCTCCTCCAGGGCGCCCTCTTACCTGTGATAGAGGTGTTCCTTACTGGTGAAACAGCTGGAGTCCGTATGTCATAAACACCTGACTGTTTCTTCTGTGATATCTGGTTATCAGTTGGTGTCAACATTTCAGCAGGGCTGCTCAGAGTTTGGCTTCTTTGATATGACTTCTGCTTAGGGGTCCCCGGATCTTTCTGATTTGGTGCCCCCAAAGCACTGAAAGAACTCGGTTTGTAAGTTCTTGGTGGAAGCCTTGGCTTTTGTCTGGGTGGTGTTGCCTTGGTTTCTGCTGCCATTTGAGCACTTGGTAAAGTAGTGCCTAGTCTAGGCAAAGGGGGTTTTGGTGGTAGAGCAGGGGGTAGTTTATCAGCTTTTTGGTCCACTGAAACATTTGCTTCTGAGGTTGCTGTTTCAGCTGGAGAAGCTCTCTCCCATTGTTCCTGTGAAGGCTGATCTTGAACCATGTATGTGACACATGGTACAGCTCTGTGCTTTGTCATGAGTGGGTCTTGCTCTGCAGTGGTAAGTTCTGTATCCTCTGAAGCATGTGGTGGATGGGATGGCAAATGCCTTGAAGGTGCCACAGTACCATTAGCTGAGGGCACCTGGACCCCAAATGCTACATCATCAGTGCCTATGGTGGACAGCATCTTCTGGAGGTCATCTAGAGCTTTTCTACGGTCCTTGGTGGCATTATCAGGCTCACTGGGACCACATTTGGCAGGTTCTGTTGCTCTCGACTCGGGGCTAGCCTCAGTAGGTTTTGGCGACCTACTCGGTTCTGGGGAAACCCTGGGATATCTCCCTAACTTGGCCTTAAAAGTTGGCATTTCTTTGAATGATATTCTGCTCATGTCTTGAACACTGCTAGTTGTGGAGACTTGTGGCTGTGATGGGTAATGATGACCCTGGGTACTGCTATCATCCAGTGATATGTCATGTGTTCCTTCATGACTACTAGTATCACTTGTATTTTTCTTGTAGGCCTCAATGTCCTTCAGCATCATAGTGAGCCTCTGCAGTCTTTCAAGGTCTTTAGAATGTGACTCTGGCATATCATGAAGCTTTTTTCTTGCAAAAGAAGACGTCGTACTGGAAGGGCCTGATGGTGAGGAGCTGGCTGCAGATTGTTGGCCTTGCTCTGTATGGTGTTCAAGTGAAGAGGATTGTGCAGGGCTTCTTTCTTGCAAATCTTGGTGATCAGGGGATACTAACAAAGATTCCTTGGTATGACCATCCATCTCACCCAATGACCCTCTGCCTTTGGAAGAGCCACTACTGAAAGAATCCATTGATTCTGAATCAGAGAGCAATTGGTTGATGTTTAGTCTTTGGCTTCTCGCTAAAGGTTGTTGCTTGGGGGACTCCAAGCGTTGAGTGACGTTTTTCAACTTGCTGATGCATTTTGTCAGTTCACCATTGTAAGTTTGCATATCTGTCCCCACGCACTTGTCAGCTTTCCTGTGTTTCTTCAGTGCAGTTTGAGTGGATACTGACTGAGTTATCAAGTGATTACTTTTGTCCAAATCTCTGAGTTTCTCAGCTGACACGGGTAAAGTTCCAGTTCCTACAGAACGATTCTGAATAAATTTCTTAGAGGTATAAGGAATTACATTTTCCTTGTCATCTCTTTCCTCGTATGAAGGATATACAAACCCACTGGGAAATACGAGTGGGTCTGTCATTGTACTGTTTTCCACCATTTGTTTCTTTTTCACACTTGCTGTAAATTGTGCTGTCTGACCGCCCTTTCCTCTCGTCAAAACAAGCGACTTGGAGACGTCTTTATCAACTTTCATCACAAAACTTAACTTGTCTGTTGGAGACCCAATAGGTGACGTTTGCTGATCTACTTGGAATAAAACATCAGTGGACGTGCTCTTTTCTGATTTCCCAATGTCCAGAGTTGATGGGGGGTCTGGGCGTCTGTGCACATGTTGTACTTTCCCCTGCTCAGGAGAGGAGACTTTGTTTGGATCAAACATGGCCACTTTGGACGAAACTGATGCCAATAACGAAATTTCTTCCAAACTGTCCTCTCTGGTAAGGGAAATGTCATCATTGGAGTAGATGAACTTGATTGGACTTGATGCTTTATCCTCCCTTCCCTCCAAACCATTGGTCTGGGTGTATTCATTGCTTGTATTCATTTCGCTGTCACATGTAGTACTCTTGCTTTTTGTTCTTACTCTGGCCGATGTAGCCTTGTCACTAAAGGATGGCTTTTCGTGCTCACCAATATCTTTTTGGAACCCATTGACCATGGCCTTTATTTCTTTGGCCATTAATAATTCTGCTTCGGGATCTGTGATTATTTCATCGGTGTTGCTTTCCTTGTCAAATGTCTCAGGCAAGTCTGTGCCTGTTTGTTTGCTAGGCATGGGTATGGTGAAAGCGTCTGACTCCTTGTCGATGAAAGATGTCTGTCTTGTTAGGGTTGACCTGTCAGCAGTAACAATAGGGCGGGTGGCAGTGGACATATCACTTTGAATAGTAGGCGGTGTCCCAACATTTTTATTGTGCATCTCTATAGTAGCTTCACATCCCTTGTCAGATGTTGAAACTACAATTTCTTGTGTTTGAGAATATATGGAAGCAGTATATACGGTGCTATCCCCTTGTCCAAAGTCAACCACTGATATTGTAGACCCAACATTCTTGTCCACATAATTATTTTTGTCAGTCAAAACCCCAACTTCCGCAGTTTGTAAGACATCCATTTCGGTTGTAGAATTGGCAGTTAGTGGTCTCATTGAGCAGACGATAGATTTATCTACCATACGAAATCTTCGTGTATTTGTACCCTTGGACGTTGCTATCACATTGTTTGACCCCGTACCAAAATCTGAGTATTGAGGTCGAGTTGTAGTAGTTGTTGCATCTTTACATTCAATGACGCCATCACCGCATCCATTGTCAACGATAATAACATTAGTGGAAGTCTCTTTGTGCGCAAGATCTTTCTCTTTCGTTCCAATTTTACAATGTTTCATATGAGGAAAGGCTCGTATGGCTTTGTCGGCGTAAGTCCTATGTTCCATACCCGTTTGCTTGTCACAGCTTTCTGTTGTTTCTGTTCCGGTAAACTTTTCACTGAACATTATTTCAGAACCACACGATTTATCAGTTAATTCTGCATGCTCAGTTGCAGTACCCGTGTCTACAACAACTGCTTTATATGCGTCAGTTGCCATATCACTAATACCAACAGCTTCAGTACACGTAACTCCGTCCGCTGTATCCACCATTGCCTCCGTATGTTTATCATGAGATGTAACGTGACCATCACCAACCATTGTATCCCGAGTAGCAACTTGGACATAGGTCGCCTTATTCGCCACAGACACGGGGAAAGAGTCGGACGCGGCGTCCTTGGTGCTAATCTTTGTCATTGTGCTTATACTTGCCACGTCAAGGTGCGTTGAGTACGTCTCTGAAGATTTCTCCGCGCGGGTAATATGAGGAGTTGCTGTGGAGACGTCGGCTGTAGTTGCACGTTCAGTTATTGTGCTGCCGTCTTTGACTTTGATCACGGTATCAGTACCAAAATGGCGCAGCTCGGGAGCCGTTGTTGCAGTGCTGGCATCTTTCGGCCGAAGATCCATACCCGTTTCCTTGTCTGAGTAAAATAGTGGTGTCCATGTGGCACAATCCTGGCTTAAAACACACGCGTCACCAACACCGCTATCAGAAAGCATTACAAATGTATGTGTCTCTTTATCATGACTTTCTTTTACAGGCATAAATGTCTCTGCGTCTTTGGTGGCAGCGGCAACCAACGTACCGGTTTCAACGGTAGAAACAGTTGGTGTTTGACACAGCTTATCAATACCGGTTAATATGTCTGTCGCTGTGGCTTTTGTATAACACACTGGTGGCGCCGTAAATGTTAGAGCGTCTTTTGTCTCCAGTGTGGGCGTGGCAGTGGCGCTGTCAGTTGTTTTGGCGTTCACTGTTGCCACTGACGTATCTTGTGTAAAGACTGATGCGTCTCCAACTGAGGAATCGGTTGTAAAAATTAACACCGAGTCTCCTACACCGATATCAACGCAACATGTACCAACAGTTTCCGTGCTACTGTCAGACATCGAAATGTTCGTACCTGTCGCTTTGTCTACTGGAGCACCCATTGCCGTCTCCGTTGCGATTTCACGGCTTGCGACTTCTGTAGAAGTCCCTTGATCGGAGACTGGAGGTTTATCAGGCGGTATTTCCGCCGACACGGCCTGATCTACCATAACTATCTTTGGCATTGCGATGCCAGTTTCAACAGTGTGTACGCGAGTGGTGCCGCATTTTCTGTGAACCCTTGGTGGCTTAGGCGTCATCACAGCCTTTTCTGATAGTGAAAGTTTATCTGTAGACGTTTCCTTGTTTTCTACGGAAGGAGATGTCATTGTACATACGTCAGCGCCAACTGTCTCTTGATCAAATCCTGGCAGAATATCCATCAGTGTGCCTTTATCCGACGTTGCCGCCCTCGGTGGCCATGGCAAGTCATCCGTAGAAACGCCGGCAACAGCAGTTCTTAACGGAGGCATAGAGATACCGACTTCAATCAGTTGTCGCTGTATCGTACCAACTTTTTTGTTTGTCACCGAACATGTGGTTGTCATGCTATTCTGATCTTTCTGTTCGCCGCGGTAAGCGTCCACGTATTTATCAGTACACTCTACGGGTGTGGTCCCCGTCCCAACTTCAATTGTCTCCGGCAGCGACACCATATCTGTAAAAGCGTCAACTGTCTCCTTAGCCCCAGCGTCCCATGTTTCAACCGGATCTGTCATCGTTTTCTGATGACAAGATGAAGGGATAATTGACACATTTTTATCTTCCGTCTCTGGTCTCGACTCGGTCTGAGCGTCTTTTGTTTTAATCTTAGCTGTTGACATCCATGCGTCCACTGTGACGACGGCCGTTGAGGTAGATTGATCGCTGTGTTCTACGATCTCAGTACACGTTGTCTTTTCATGCGACGCGGTGCGTTCGGTATTCGTTTCCTTATGAGAAACGCGGGAAAGGGAACGATCGCGATTGCGTCTGTCCCGCCTCTCTTGCCCTCTCTCTAAGAATTCCTCCGTCTGGATTCGCTTGTGTCTGAAGTCGGGCTCGTCGGTCACGACGCCGTAGCTGCGGACTATGGCCTGGGCGGTCATCGTACCCGTGGTATACGTGAACGGCAATTCCGGCGCTGTTGCCTGGTCTTTCTGCCGTCTGCGTAGCGTCTGGGTGTGAATATCATGGGATAGCACCTCAATCATGCTACTTCCCATGGAGGTTTCTTGTTCACTGTTGGTTATTATTGGCGTCTGGGTGTCTACCGTGACTCCTTTAGGAAGCAGCGCCATTCTCCCCTCGGCTAATTCTGTTTCGTCGCAGTCTGTGGAAAGATGGCCAAGAGATACGCAGCCTGGGATAAAAGAGATGTGCTTTTTTGCATTAGCAGGCGGTGTTCTGACGCCAGATCTCAGTAGAGACTCGAGTTTTTGTTGTATATCATTTTTCATCAGTAGCATTTCGATGTTTTGGTTTTGTATGAGGATTTCTGTTAGATTGCACGTGCTTTGCAAGCCGTTGAGGTTATCTTGCAACATGTTTCGCTTCTGCAGAAATTCCAGGAGTTCTGCGCCGTACATATCGTTCAATTGATTTATAAGCTGATTCTCACTTGCGCGAACACGAGATACAAAAATCTCTGTCATTTCCCTTATCGCTTTTTCTGCCTCACTTTTGTTGTTATCGCAATCGTCTATGAAGTCCAACTGAGATTTGATTTGTTCGATGCGAACTTTGCTTGACTGCACCAAAGTTTGTAAAGAATCTCGATAGCGCTGCATGCCTTCGTTGAATGACGACACCTCGTGGCCCTTGTGTTCTTGAAATGCGCAGACGACACATATACATTTCTGACAAGGCTCGCAGTAAAAGCGAATCTGGAAAATCAAAATGATTTAGAGAAGACTTAATAAAAAAAGCAAGTAGCATTCATATACTGATACTCTGCCATTCACTAAATAAACTTAGTTAAATAAACAAAAGTAAAACGAACAAATAATGATTGAAACATCAACATACTTATTCAAACATGTCCAAGAGAAGAATATTTATACGTATGTTCCAATGGTTTTCAGTCCTCAGTCAAACGTAAATGTCTAAAGAAATTTTTGCATTAGAATTGTAAATAAGAAACATATAATTTAATTCAGCAGTTGATTTAAGCCCTACAAATTTGATATATACTACATTATTCGGAAATATGACCCTGTACTTAAATAGTTTTTAGGATACATGCAGCGTATACTATACTTATTAGTAACGTTTGTGCAACAAAAACTAATATTTCAAAAAGCGAATAATCGTGAACCTTCTAAGGCAGCTATTAAAAAGTCAAAACAAAGATTGCAAAATCACAAAGCGTTCTAAATTGATATAAGGAGATAAAGCACGGATTTGTTTCCTTGATAAAACTGATTAGGGTTAAACACTTTAAAGTAACAGTTAAGGATAAACAGTTCGTGTTTTAGTAACTTCTGGTTGTATAGACTACAGAAACTTCTGAGTTTTTTTTAATGCATTCAAACCTGGGCTGCCTCAATCGTCTAGAAATGGTTACAGCAATTTTGTTATTTCCAGGCGATTGCTTACGACTGACATTATAAAAAACTTACTCAACTGTCCCAATTTTAACAACAGTCAGAACAATATATTATAACTACAAATGTTATGTCATGGATAAAATTACGAATTCGTTATTATGTCCAAAGTTATATTTAACTGCAATAATTTACTACTCTCTGATCACAGGGTACCGCTGGTAGCCTTTTTCAAAATTATTGTAACGACCTATTTACTTTAATCATGTCAACTATTTAATAGGCCCCTGCTATCAGAGGATAGTAATTTTCAAACAATTAAAAATGTTACCAAAAGCACTCGAATTTCTCAACTGACCTGTTCCTCTGGATGACTCTGACACTGAATGTCCTTCTCCACCTCTACATCACACAGGCTGTGGTGGGCCGTCACCTTAGTCCGGGTATGGAGATCTACGCAGGACTTACACAGGAGTTTCGAACACTCAAGACACTTGGACGCAGCCTCGTTGTTTTTAGAATGCAGATTGTGGCATATATCACAGAGGGGTACAGCACTGGGCTTCCTTCTGTTGACAATCTCGGTGAGGTTGGAGACAAGGAAGTTGTCCGGCAGTTTCCGGACTCCTCCGTTCGGTATGTCTGTTCGTTTTCGGCACAACGGGCACGAGACATTTCTCATGTAAGACGCGTAGCGGTACGACGTCCGCTCCATTTGGGCGTCCATATGTTTCTCTATGCAGTCAGAACAAAATACATGAAGACAGTCCAGCGTCTTTGGCTGCTTGTATGGTTCCAAGCATATTTTGCAGACCAAAAATTGGTCGCTTATTTCTTTCGTGAGCTGGGACGCCATTTCGCCGGATGGAATTTATAAGCCACTGTAGTGGTGTTGTCCTAGGTATGAGTACTTGAGGCCGGATTTACCGTAAATATTTAAATTAAATATGTACAGAATACAATTACGGCTCCGTCACAGGACTCTTCCAATACCGATATCCCTGCTTAAACTTCATTTCATGTGGACACTCCTTCGTTCTTAAACATAATCCCAGCTTTCCTGTTTGGAATCAACAAACACGAGTAGAGAGAGCCGTCCTCGCTTGAGCATATAGGCTTTTCTGGCCTCTTTAAACTTGTTTACCTGACCCAACAGGTGAAATAAGAGATCGACTGGGATAGAAATTGAAAAAAATGTTATATTATCTAACTGTTAGTGTTCACGCGCAGCGCGAGTATTTAGCAACGCAATAGTTTTGTACGAGTGATGAGTTCATTTCTTCGGGTAAATAAATCCGTTGTACGTAGAAAATGCGTCTTTCCCTTCCAAGTTACCTGGCGCCGAGAGTGATTTTGATTGGCGATGAAAAGGAATGATTCCACGTGCAAGAATGTAGCCTTCAGTCGTCTAGATAACAACTGTTGATTTGTTTCCACGTTAATAATAACTCTCTACGGCAATATAGCAAAGTTCCCAGGAATTATCTTAATATCCATTCCAGCGAAAAACGAGGTATGCGTAATTTTCACGCGTGATTGATTTTTTGCACTCACATAGCTCTTATGCAAGACGCCGAAATATGCGGCAAGAGACAGTTTAACTTCTCATCTTACGGGGCTTACGTCTCCAGTAAATCTGATGTTCATTCTTTAAGGCACAACTTGAGGTAACTTTCCGTGTTATTTCACGCCGGCGCCCAGCAAGTGGTCTTACAGAGAACATCAAAAGCTAAACCGCGTTTGGCAGCTATATCCATGATTCTCTCTTAAAATGTTTCCGCTTCAGTGCAAGACGCCAGCACAGGTGTGGTTTTGGTCTGAAATTTCTCCTGTTACAAGGATCAGTTAGAATAAGGATCTCTTTGGCGATAAAAGGTCTTTTAGGTAACGCGAGATGAGGCGTCTTCAAACGTAATTGGTTGTTTTCGAGGTAAAGTTGTGTATATTCTTGGGCGGTGGGTGACTCGGGGCCAGTTGGTCTGAAAAAAAAAAACATAAATTAATAAAAAGTGGCCACTATCTGCCATCTACAAGGGCCCATAAGCTATCCTTTATGTAAAGTACATAAGAATAACATTCTCTAACATGTGATTTATTTACGCTTGTTCATAAATCAAAGCACGCTAGTAAGAAACCTTCAATCCAATTAAAGATAAAGATATAACATATATGGCATCTCAGCGGTGCCCTTTTAGTTTCCATTCTTCCTTCTTCCTTATAAAAAAATAAAAAAATTTATATTTCATGACAAATAATCTTACTTTGGGAGTGCACATGCAGTTTTTTATTTTAGAGGAACGGCATCTGAGCCCAAGAAGGATGTGAATAAGTCTAATAATATTTTTTTCTATTTTCTATCTGGAAAATTGTTATGTCTCCCAGTGGGTGAGGGAGGGGGCAGTGAATGTTACCGCGTTCCACTTCATGTCGGCTCTTGTTTGCTAAGACGAAAAACCTCATCAAAACGTTCTTTAAAAATTGCAGGAAAGTATAACAGTCAACAAACCATAACAACCACCTAGAAGCAACCTTTAACGCTCCAACGGTTAAAACAGCTCGGCCCAAGAAAAACAACAAGGAATTAATGTAATGATAGCTAGGGCTCTCTGCCTAGTATATAATGCCAAACCCAAACCACCTACACGCGTTTTAAGCAAATCCAAATTATGGTGTTTTTATTTCGTTTCAGTTTCCTTTTTCTTCACTGGCTTCAATGAGACTTTTTACAAGGAGCAGATCCTTTACAAATTTTCAGATAAATCCATTCCTTTACGTTGTTTACTTGTGAAATTTTGTGGGGATTTGCCTCCTCTGAACACTGCATGGAAAAGGAGAGAGAGAGAGAGAGAGAGAGAGAGAGAGAGAGAGAGAGAGTCTACGTGTTTATGACTTATGTATATCAAGGTATACTACCATAAGCAACAAAGAAGTGCAATATCCCTGCAAGTCCTTTTCCGCGCTCTGTCCTT
Organism: Lingula anatina; assembly: GCF_051362555.1. Lineage (NCBI taxonomy): Eukaryota > Metazoa > Brachiopoda > Lingulata > Lingulida > Lingulidae > Lingula > Lingula anatina. The sequence continues at coordinate 1,530,381 of NC_141767.1, read as the reverse complement.
CCTAGTTAGAACAAATTCAACAGGCATGGTTCCAAAGTTGACGCTGAAGCCATACCTGCAATGATGAGTCATGATGCAAACTTCGAAACGAATCCTCTAAAATTAACAGACTCGCTCATTTACTTCAATGTTTACAACAAAGATCTGTACTTAGGTCTATCATTTGGCTTCTCTGGTATTTCTCGATCAAAAGTCGGTGAAAAAAAAGCCTCCCCCTAACACCCCTTACGTCAGTGCCGTGTGTTCCCCTGCATATTCCGTGATTACAACACTGTAGGTAATGTGGCACTGGGCTATGTAATCAAGTGGGAGCCGAGGCCGAAAAACGTGTGCCAATCTATCTCTGGCACTCTCAACATTGCGCACTCGGATGTGTCATTAAGATGCCAGCGCGTAATTTGCTGAAAAATTTGCAAAGCAAAGGGTATTATGCTCGTTGCCAAGTTTACACAGGAAATAAAACGGTGTTTTGTTTTTTTTCGCCAGAGAGCAAAAATGTCAACACTGGGCTGAGGTTCCTTTTTGGAGGGTATTGATGATATGCCAAGTAGTATTTTTTTTAACTTCGCAACTAAATTAACCCCTATTTCTAAGTTCTTTACCAATAAATTTATTTATTACCAAATTACTTTGGTCTATCGAGTGTCTGGACCAGCTCATTGTTTCCGCGGCACCCGCTCTCACCCCTAAGCCCTACCCCCCTCACCCCCACCCACCCTTACCCCCCCTCACCCCCCACCCACCTCTACCCCCTCACCCCCATCCACCCCCACCCCCTCCATTCAAACGGCCATCTCAGGTCATCTCAGGAATCATTTTCAGGATGAATTACTACTTCATTTGTTTTGATACGGAATAAGAACGAAAGAAACTTCCTGAGCCGCAGCACTCTTCAAACCACACTTCAAGCCAAAACATCAAAGAAATATGGGACTTACCATCAAGTTCTGTTCCTTTGGTGAGAGTTCGCTGTGAGGAGAATCTTCATGGCAGTGCACGGGGTTCAGTATCTAAACAACAGGTAAAAAGAGATACTAAGACACACTGAGTCATTTTATGGGATTTAAAAATAACACTGGAAATGGTTCATTGAAACAGCTGCTTCTCAGTATACGCTAGACTCTGTATGCAACCCATCTTTCTTGGGCTAATATGAAATAAATGTCTGTTGAATCATGAGCTATTAATCCCCCAAATCAAAATCTATCATTTCACATAATTAACAAATGAATAACTGAAGCACAAACAGGCGTGTTTTCTTACCCTCTCTGGCTGTTTGGGCCTCTTAGTTCCACTGAATTGAGCACATATTCTTCGACGTTTGCACTTTCATTTAACAATAAAAGCGAGGGGATGTATGTATATAAATATTTATCTTTGCACGCAACGTATCGTATGCTCACACTCTCGACTCAAACACGAGGTATGTGGTGGGGTATGATAATAAGCCAGCCATGAGGAAATTTGATCAACCACTTAGTAAACCTGTACATGATCTGCTCAGCGACCTTTTCCTTTGACAGGGTGTCAGTGAATCCAAATGTCACACGAAGTGTGAAACGGAAAGATGTGTCACACTGCCCACTTCAATAAAAGTTTAAGTTTCAGATAAATCTCGAAAATTGTTTTCTGTGTTTCTAAAGCCTATATTTAAAGCGCTTGGTGTTAAAACCACTTAAACTCCATCTAAAGGTGCATGTACTCTTTTCTTGAGGAGTTCATCCAAAGTTCAAGATCTGATGAGTAGCTGAACGCCTCAATCGATAATCGTAAAGACAGCTTTCCAATCACACCTTTAGACCGTTTTAATCACTTCGACTGCCGTTCAATCACACCTACTGTCCAAATTACTTTAATGAAACCCTTCCATTTTCCAGAAAGACCATAACTTTAATTGAATGACATTGTTTTACTCTCACTTTTCTTGGCTGTGTGCTCGTGTGACTGCTGTGTGTGTGTGTGTGTGTGTGTTTGTGTATGTGTGTGTGAGATATGTGAGTGTGTGTGGGGGGGGTATGTTTGTGTGTGTGGGGGGTATGTGAGTGTGTGAGAGAAAACAATGGGAAAAGCAGGAGAAAGAGAGAAAGAGGGAAAGAGAGGGAGATATGATGAATTTCATCTTCATTAAAGACCGGATATAATGGCAAGAACAAGATGAAACAAAAAAAAAAAAAAAAAAAAGGAAACTTACCTGATCTTCAGTCGCTCTTCATTAGCAAGATGTCCTCATGCAGCGAAGGTGTCTATCAAGCTTCACATGTATATTTCGACATCACAGACTATATCTCACTATCACAGACTTGGCCGCTAAGCAGTCCAACAGTTCGTCAGGAACAAGCTGTAATTTCAATAGCCTATGGTCAGCCTTGGCCCGTGTTGTTTTTCTGCGGTATTACTGACACTGAAGCACTTACCTGGACTCGGCTATGCATTTCCCCGCCAACTAACAGTAAAGGGCAAACATTCAGACTATTATAAGCGGTGTATCAAATGCTTACTTAGCTCTCGGCCTCTTGATTCTGCAATCTAGACGGATATACAGAGCTCTTGCAAGCTATCTCAGTGCTAGTTCAGTCCGTAGCTTGCTTGCGGCAATACAAGTGTCTAATATATCATCGTTATGTTACCGTACCAACGTCTAAATCAACGTTGTTTATTAAAATTGGGTCTATCTTCATCAGGCATCTTCCACGAAAATTGTTTTCGGGGGCTGAGTGACTCAGAGCGTTCATCCGAGGCATGGCCGCGGCACTGCGTCAGATTCCATACATCGATTTGAGGAGGCGCGCGCGGACCTGGAGAACGACAAGAATCATCGCGTTTTCTGTTTTATACGTACACAGTATGTTATCCAACCCAATGACGTGAAATGTTATTTATCCTGATAATGTGGAACTTTGACCAACATATTTTTGATTTCGTTTTATCAGAATTCAAGGGAAAAATCAAAAGTGTTTAATTTTGTAGCAGATGCGGTCCACCTGGTGTGGTAGGCCTACATGTGGCTACCATATTCATAATTATTGCCAATAATAATTTGTAAATATTATCACAGAAAACTGTGGTTAACACCAATCGTTCGTGAATGGGCCTCCTAATCGGTACCCTACCCAACTACTGTATCATAGGTGTTGTTTGGAATCTCTTTATCTATGATACTTATTTATCTATTATACATCTCTTTAATACTTAGAAACGGGATCCCCTGAGAAATTCCCAGACCCTAACGTAACTGACTCAGCATCATCAGAAGATTATCTTTTATAAGATAAGTCGGTGTTTATTGGAAACTAGCTTAATAAATAACCACAGAGAATAATTAGGGTACAAGTCTAGATGTGTGGCCCGTAGACTGCTTCATGTGTTCTGGCTAAATGATTTTGCAAAATTGTATATCTTGGATTAAAAATAGTATATAATGTTTCAGTGAACTATAGTTGCACCACATAAAAGAGAAATTCGTTTTTCCCTAATTGCCTGTGATAAGTCATCCTCTAAAAATAAAATTAAAAAGGGCAAGTAAAGGTCATGGGAAGAGAAAATTATGATACTTTGCTGCAATATATTCAATAACAAATTTCATCCGCTTAATTTTCATCACTCCCGATCCACCTGCGTTATATTGGACATTGCGAACACCTGTCGTGAGGCAGCGAGTTAAGGCGTTAAAGTCAGGTATAAATAAAACGCCGAAGGAAATGAGAAGTGACGCGTTAGACGTAAATGCCCTAATATCTGTACCAGAACTGACAAAGTGATGATTGCTCTATAGCGCTCAGAGCATCTTCTGATAACGGCGATGAACTGAAACGATGAGTTGGGATTGTTATTTGGTTACAGGATTGACCGTGAATAGAGGCTAGGCTTCGAATGCTTGTGTGATCCTTTCAAACACAATAAATAAATAAATAAGTAAATAAATAAATAAATAAATAAATAAATAAATGACGTCTCTTAATTAATTCTCGCCCGCCGATCCCACACACAAATTTGCCCTTTTAAATGCGTTCCAGAAAAACTGCCATTATAATAAACAGGATCTCAGAATTAGAAAAAATAACAACTTCATTTCAAATTTCTTAAATTCACCCGAGTTTCACGGGTAACCACGCAAACGAAACGGCCAATATAAAGATACCATAAGTGCCACAGCGGGAACAGCCAGCATGAACGTTACATCGGTGGTCATTAATGACACTTTTCTCTTAGCAACGTCGCCATATTGAAAAACGCTGCAGCCCACCTGCCAGAATCAACCGCAGAGATCAAACTTAGAAATGCCTGAAAATATTGTACAGGAACCACCTAAACTGGTTCAGGTATGCAAAGACAGGTCTTATTCATATGCAGTTAGAGCTCGTTTTTGATAGTAATGCAGGATAGATGTACTACGGTCTACCTGTAGTAGAAACTTGCAGTGATATACGTGCCACCTGCTCTGCGGGGAAAACTACAACACGGAAAAAAGTCCATCACCATAAATGAACGAATGAGTCAGAAAACATGGGGTGTTAAGACCTATGGCAACATCATGCTTCTAAGGAAATTACTTACTTCATCATTTGATTTGATGCAAATTTGTGAATAATTTACCGTGTGTCTACATTTGGTCTTTTTGGACTCATCTTGCATACTAGCATATGTATGATGGGTCCAAGATATAAATTTCTTATAAACGCTAACTTTGACGTTAGTGTCATTAGATGTGCTTTCTGATAATTATATTGTTTATTTCACTTTTAGCCCAGGGAACATAAGGCGAAGGTGCTAGTATGGTAAGCTTAACTTTTTGTATCAGAAACTATTGGGTAGTTTGTAAGTGTCAAGCACAAAATAATGATGTTTTTAATGTTGTTAATCACTAATTTTTAGTGTCGCATTTTTTGGTAGCAAAAGTTGCATATTAATATTTTGAGCTTTTTAAAGCCAGATTTTCTCAAATTTATTAATCACATTTTTGAGGGGGAGATTTTAAAAAGCTGATAGCTACATAAAGGCACAACATGTGAAAATTTCACTATATTTTTTATGCCAGGGCTGATCTAACGGTAGCAGACATGGATAGTCTGGAGGAAGCTTCCACAGTGGATGATATAAAGAAGTAAGCACCTTGGATTTCAATCTAAATTTTGATTTAGTCATATCTTGAAAGTTTTCAGCAAAATTGTTTTCACACAGCCTAGCTACTGCATACTGAAACAATATAAATTGCCATTTCTAGTTCATAATATGAATCATATTCAGTATTGTAGAAATCACAGTAAATCCGTCGTTGATTTTCAGCATCTTGAGAACAACAGCCAGCCTGAATACAAATGGTGATGACACACTGAAGACTGATATCTTGTTAGATCTCTACTACTACACCATACAGTTTGCAAGAGACAATAACTTTACAAAAGAACAGACATCAGCATTTTTCTCCATTGTGAAGAGAGTTCATGATGTTGCCACAGGTGAGTTAATCTTTATTTAATATTTATCACATTTCACATATATTATTATGAAATGTAAAATACTACTCTATCATACTGTAGTAGCATAACAGATTGTTTTTTAACAGAGAATTGTGTTTAAGCTGGCTTGGGCCCAAAACGTGTCACTATGAAAGCAACACTGCTGAACCTAGGTCATACTTCTACTTACTGTTGGAGCTGTTATCATAAGGATCCTGTATCAGCTTTGAAATATTTCTCACTTTTTTGATACACTGAATATGTGGCACTCACTGGTACATTCTGTTCTTTCATGTCACCAGAAACTCCCTTTGGAAATGTGGAACAATGTTTCAAGCTGTTCAAGGACCTCATTCTGTGCCATGCTGTAAAGGTAAGCTGTGCCATTTTATAAACATTCATAGATCATTTGAATATGAATCAGTCACACCTGAATCAGTTGCATCTTTCAAAATTATTATAACTTTAGCTATTGCTTACATTTCTTGCTTAACATACTCATTTCTTATAGTTTAGCAGACAATGTCCCAAACTTTATTTCTTAAGGAATATAAAATAGAAAGTTGTAAATCACATCATTTCAATTCACAATTTTGTAATTTCAGAGGCCTCCTTTCAGTATTGACCTGTTTTCTCCTGATGAGTTGCGGAAAGTGACAGATTATGTCATCCACACATACTTCAGACATTATAAGCTTTACAAGTATGCCTTCACACCCATGGTAAGTTTAATAACATAATATTTAATGTTTCACATTATAAATATATATATAGAGTAAAATGTTTGTTCATTAATACTTTCTCTGGTAATAGCCTTTTTTTTGAGCGTGCAGTGTCATTAACAAAAACTTGTTAAACAAATATAAAATGTGCTTTTACTGACTGTCATGTTATAGTAATGTGACCCCTCATTTTCCAGGTGCGACTTGATTTATCAATGAATTACATAGGAGTTCCAGTCACATCTCCAGCGCCATCTGAAGGTATTGGCACCCATAAATAGTGGTTACTATCAATATTAGCTTTGTGTCAATTAAATGTATACTACTTTGTGGGAATTTTTTTTTTTTTACAATATATGCAGTTGTTTAAATGGTAGATTAGGCTTAAAGATTCGGTGGGCAGTAGACACAGATCAACATTAATTTTTGTTTAAAACTATATATTGATATGACAGTTATCATCTTATCTTATACATGAATACAATGAAAAGAACTCATTTTACAGCTGGGGAGGACGTAGCAGTGGAGACAGAACCTGCTGATGGGACAGAGGGGGAGGCACAAGATGCTGAACAAGCTCCAGAACCTCAAGAAGAACAGCCACAGACAGGTATAACATGATACTGCTTACACATGGACTTATGTGTGCTTCTAAACTTAAAAAAAATTCTCTGGGTCCATCCCAATGAAGTTTTACATAGATCAGTCCAACTCCATGGGAACTTTTGTTGAATGCAATCAGATTTACATGCCTCCTTGTTTTCTAACGTACTTGTATAATCACCAGACTTTCTATATTCCACACAACACCAGGAGGATTTGTATTAGTCTGTTCCAGTTGCAGATCAGTAGAAGTGATGAATGTTTTAGCTAATTTTTCTTGCTGAATTTCAGAAGAATCCGAGTCTGCTAAAGAACTGCGCTCCATGATCCAGGCCCATTTAACAGAGGAGATGAACAAATTAAGACTTTCTATGGAAGAACAGATAAAAGTCACGGATGAGGCATTGAACAAAAAACTTTCTGCACTAGAAGGAAATGCTGCTGGCAAGGGTGGGCGAGCATCTAGTAAGGGGAAAAAGAAATAAATGTCTGCAGGTCATTGCACAACTCTGAACAATGTTGGCTATTAATAGCCAATTTCAAATTACACACTCCATGAGAGCATGTTTTCTAGAGGGGATAAACAATACCAAGGGCTGTTAATGTAATGGCATCCAAACAATGGAGCGATAAGTTGAAGGAGTAGGACAATTAAAAACTTTACAAGATTCATTTTTATCAAGCAATGAATGTATATATGTACATAAATTAAAATATAATATTGATAATACATATTTGCAGAATTGTTGTTGTAACATTGCTCAGGTTGTAAGCTAAAACTAACCTTGTTTTTTTTCACAAATGCCTAGACTAGACACAAACAAAACTTTCGTTAAATATTTGTATTAAACATAAACAGTTGTAAAACTGTTCTTTGACATAAACTGAACAGTTAATTTTACATCATTTGTATGACTATGGTCTTATTAAGGGCACTTATTGACCATGAAAGTGAAGAAAAAGGTTAAAAGTCTCCTCCAGTATCTTTGACAGATCTAATCACACTCTTGGTGAACAACATACTGGCAATGCTAGCCAGTTACCATCTTCTTAGTTTCCAAATTATAGTGAAGTATCCATGAAGGTTGGCAAATCATAACAAATCAACCTGTTATTTGTGGAGGAAAGGAGGCAACCACCCTAGCTCATCAACACTGTAGCAGACATACTGAAGTTGTCATCCTTTTGGTCATGAATGATTTTAAAAATTTTCAAGGACCTGTATTAAATTGTGTTCAGGCATTCCAAGTGATTAGAAACAATTTTTAAAGCTGCCATTTTGAATTTACAGTCTGTTTGGAAAAAAGTTCATTGTTCCAGCAAAATTTCTTGTAACTGCCAAATCTGATTTTAGATTTTAGCACATCTGCTGCAACCAATGGCTGAACTAAACATCCTAGTGCCCACCATCTCCTGTCAACATCAATAATACTAGAAGTCAATCTCCATTCTGTCAATCCTCCTTTAAGGTACAATGCTCTTGGTAATTGTCTTCCTTAAAGGGCACCAGAATATATCAGGCATATCCATTCTGTAAGCTGCCATGGGGGCTAACATTACTTTTTTCCTGTTCATTGTGTATCTATTTTCCTTTTCTTACCACAAGGTTGTGACTCATCTTGTAAATGTGTATGTGTGGGTAGTGTTACAGGATCTGTAATTTGTACATCCCTTATTCCTCCTGTCTGGAATTGCAAAATTATGGATGTTGTATTAAAAATTATACGCATTAAACATTCTATCAAGGCCAAGGAAAAGAAACAATTTTTATCTAGTATGATGATATAAAGAACTTAATATGTAATTTCATATATATCTTTCTATCACGTTACTTATCAAAGATATTAATATCCAGTTTCATCAAACGGACAAATGTGAGAAAGAAATTCTGAATAACTGAGATCCAAATGTCCCATAACATATTTGATCTAAACATGTTAGGTGTTTCTATTCAGTACTTTAAAACATGCGACAGATGTGTCATATTAAAAACAAAACATCCCAGACATATCTCACTGTGACTTGATATGGTATCGTGTCCTCCTTCCTGTAGGGCGACTTGTATAATTTGGCCCATCTCTGGCTGTTTTCCCAGTACAGGACCACCCTGACTGTACTGGCATGCCCCCAGCTCTCACCCAGGGCCGGAATCAGGTACGACTGTCCTTGTTGGTCAACACTGAAACGGGTGGTCATCTGGTTGGTCAGCACCACCTGGAATTGTGGGATGATTCTCAAATATCCTGGGATAGATGGTTTTAATGTAATAAATTGGTAAACTGTAAAAAGGAACACTGGTGTACATTTCTGCAAATTTCAGTTAATTTGAATTTAAAACAAGGCAGCAAAGCTGTCAAATGTACAGACAAAAAGCAGAAAATAAGCTGTAAAAACACTGGTATACATTTCCATATTTTTTGTTAGTTTGAATTTAAAAAGAACAAGAATTGCACAATGTACTAGAGTAATATTAAACAAACATGTTAGCTAGCATTATTTAGAATCATTGCTGCACATAATATGAACTTCTTAGGCTAAAACTGATAAAACATTTTGTTTGAAAAAAGCTTAGACAAGGTCATAGGCTAATGGAAACAGGTCATAAATTATTGCAGACAGGTCACTTACAGCTAAAGTGTGTTCATTTGCCAACCGAATGAAACTCTGAGACATTCCATTAAGTAGCCTGGTTCTTAGAGCAAGATCGTCAAAGTCATGCCGGAAATGAAAAGCTATGCTGTCTACAATTATGAGCTTGACCTAAAATAAAGAAAAGAAAGGAAAGTTTCACATGTATAAGTTCTAATGATCTTGGATCCATAATGCACACAAGGAGTCCAAGTATAGTTCTATTTCTTACAAGTTTCTCATATATCTTGGAGGGTTTTGATATATGTCTCTCAGCACTGATGATGTCTATTATAAAATCTGACGTGCTACAGTATGTGTATTTTTTACTGTAAATGTGCTGTACCATGCCCAAGTAATTTTTACAAGATTAACAGCTGCAATCATGCAAGCTAATAAAAGGAATATACAAGGAGACTTCACATATAATATTAATAATATGGTCTTATATGAGTTACACCTGCGAGTGTTCCTTTAAAAATTCTGGAAGAAGATGCACTGTGGCAATGAGCTCTACATAATTATGGCATCTGTAGTAATGGATTCCTTTTAATATGGACTCCACAGAAAAAGTCTTCAAGGCTCCAACTTGTTCTGGAAAGAAAGTCACAGGATTTATCATACCATTGCATTTATCAAAATTTATACTATTTTAGATTAGTGTTGGTACATGAGGATACATTTTTCTTGGGTTTGTAATACTGAAACTGTTAGAATGAAAATTGTTCATGTCATTAGAAATATCTAAAGGAAGTTGCTGTGCTTTCTTTCTCACCTGCACTATTCTCTGCTGCTGCAATGTGCTGGCAGTGTTCGACTGTAGCCTTGGCAACATCTATTAGTCTGTCTACTATAAAGCTTCCCTCTGTGTCTATATAAACCGCCTCTCCCCCTAGACCCCCAAAACACTCTGGAATCTGTACATCAACTGAGAGTTGAAAACTACAGAAATAAAACAATAATAATTATAAATAAAATAAATAAATAAATAAATAAAAGTATAAAATATAAAAAATTGAAATACACAAATATATCTTATTAAAAAAGTCTGTCTTTCCCATATTATAGTGATCAAAATGCTTCAGGGACATTTTATTCCTAAAATTATCATTAATAAAAATCCTGTGTTCAGGTTGAAACAAAATAAGCAGGTGTCCTTTTCAAATATTAAATCTCTTAATAATTAACATTAGGACACGAGGGGCAGTGTAATTAAAAATTGTGGCATACTGGGCACATCAAACAATAAGGTAAGTCCAGACTAGACTACCACATGTATACTATTGAGAGAGTTTCATTGCTCATCCAGGATTGAGATGTCACTATATAGAAAAATATAAATATAATACTGGATTTATGATATTATGCAGCAACGATCCATCATTGCAACTGATACCACGAATCTTCAATGAGGATATGTTTTCCCTTCCCTGACATTTAAGACCCATTCACAATGAAACTATTGATCTAAGGAGATCAATCCAACTCATTGGGTACTGTCCCTGAATGCACACCATCTCAAATATTGATTCAAAATTTAATGTATTTTTAATATGGATTCCACAGAAAAATTCTTCAAGGCTTCAACTTGTTCTGGAAAGAAAGTCAGAAAATTAAAAATTTACATATGTTAATAATGTTAATCTGCTTGGTCATATGGATAATGGACATACACATAAGGTACAAAGTAATACCTCATCTGTGTTTTCCCAATACCAGGTGCCCCACAGAACTCGGTTGTCTTGGTCAGTGGGACCCCGCCCCCCAACATGTCATCTAGCCTCTCTGAGAATGTGATAATGTACTGCTGCAGGCTCTCATCTCTCAGCATATCTAATGCTGTTCGTGCTTGAGAGCAACTGGATGAATGTCCACTGCCAGGTTTTGTTGAGGAATGGTTCTCAATAGTCTGAAGAATATCCAGGGCTGCTTCTTTGGATATTGATAACTCTGAAAGAAATGCCACAGGGGAAGCATTAAATTAAAAGAGATAGTTTAGTTGTCAGTACTTAAAAAAGATACTGATAATCTGGGCCCTGTTACTCGAAAGCATTATGCATTGCAATCGAGAGCAAGCATCTCGATTCCACAACTCGCCCATACAATACATTTTAGCTGCTATGTGATACTGCTTTTTTGCCATACGCGATGCTTTCGAGTTACGGGGGCCTGGTCTGATCTAATGGAGCTGAGATTTTATTACTGTGCCCCTGCAGGGACAACGTGTGGGGAGGCGTGTGAGAGGTGGACATGCCATTACAGGTAAGAGCAGTCTTCCTTTCATGTAAGGTCTACCATATTTGAGCCTGGGACCAGTTGATACTCGGTTCTTTTATTTTGAATGGCCCGAATTCTCCAAATTTAAAGTAAAAATATGAACAATGATATTATGAATAGCATTTCAATTTTCAATAGTTTTCTCACTGAATAAAATATCATGCATCAAATGATCAATGTGAGTGCATGTGTGTGTGTGTGAGTGTGTGTGTATGTGTTTATGTACAAAAACGATATTAGTTAATACGTTAGATTATATCTTTGAGAGGATTAGTTTCTTCAAAAATATGCCACCTTTACTAAGTTCCACTGGTCTGACATCTTTTATGTCACCCACTGTGATAAAGCCAGCAGCAACAAGCTTTGAGCGATAGATCGGCGGCAGGGGAAAACTGCTAAGTTCCCTCTCCTTGTTTTCCATGTCTCAAACAGATAAATGTGGGTCACACTCGAAATTCGCGCAAGTCTTTTCGCGCACAATGACGTCACGGAAATTGCATAGTTAATTTACTCATTTTTACTTCTTCAAAAATAACAATTTAATAATATGAAGTCAAAATACAGACACGAGACCATACAAACAAACTAACAAAAATTATTTAGCCAAAGAAAACGCAATTATTTCTAAATGGAGGTGAGAACCTTTCTGACGTCATCTGTTTATGTGTAGGTACACAAGAGGTGTGAGAAAGCCGCAGAATTTTGTAGATCGGGGATGGCAAAACCGGGCAATGCGTCGAGTTATGTGCAGTTTCTGGAAGAATTCTGCAAAGAGCATAAAGGCACATACACAGATGCCGATCGTCTGCCAATAAGAATCGAAAATCTGACCCTCTCCATCACAGAAGTTGAAGGAGAAAGTCTTGATTTGGCCTTGCAGTACCTGGAGACTAAGTAAGTTAAAAATACTCCATATCATAAATATTCACGAATTAAACATCAGATGTATCCGATCACTTTAATTGTTACTCTACAATTAGCCAACGTATATATCTATCATAGGCCGTGCAAGGTAACAAGAGAATCTCTTAAAACTCTATATATCCAGTGAAATTGTGTATGTTTTGCCGACGAATATAAACAAATGCAAATGCACAGATTTAATACGTTAAATGTTAGTGGAAGTTTCTGTGCATTGCTCATTCAGGCCAGTTTTGATGATAATGTCACAGCAAGTGGAATAGAAGTCAACATATATTTGATTTGATCTGCATAGCTTTCACTTATGATGTTTAGTTTTTAAACTAAATAAGAATATTTCAGTTCAAGTTGTTACACTTTTAATACACCAGCATGCAGGTATCGGTAACGTTAGCAACCTACTCAGCTGTCTTTGGAAGTGCAGTAAAACAATAACATATTTGACTTTTGCTTTTCTAGGACATTTCTTCTATGTCCAAGCTGTCTTATGAATAAAAAATGATATTGAATAAAATCAGACACCAAACTGGTAAACATGATAAGTAACCTTAGGTTATTCCTGACTTGATGAGCAACAGGCTATTTATGTTATAATATTTAATTAACCATCACATCTAGAGTCCTATGTACAAGAAATTCAGATGAAATTTGCATTCAGGGTTGAGCTCAATAAAATTCTTCAGTTGATCAATGGAGCATAGTTTCATTTAGATAAAGGTCATTAAAATGATAGCGATGCCATGAATGCAACCTGCAACCTTGTTAATTTATTTTTTAAATTTTATTTGATCTGCTTGATCTGACATTATAATATACTAATCAAATCATGTCTTATTTAATAAGTTCTCCTAATTGTTTCATATGAAAAATGCATGAAAGTAATGATGGTCACAGACATATAGAATGCATATGTAACCAGTTAGTTAACACATTTGATTGGGTGCTAATGAAAACTCAGTAGAAATAACTGTCTATCAAGTATCAGTGCCATGCATTGTAAGGAAGGCATTCCAGACATTTATACTGTATATTATAAAGCATACAATACTAGTTTATCAATGTTTGAATATCTTTATAGTTTATGTTGGAGGTCTTCTGTTCTGACAAATTTCCCCTGAAGCACCCTCAGGCATTTTACTGTAGCCAAGCAGCCAAGTAATTAAGTCTTAACAGGCAGCCAGTTCTTGGTAAATTCCCCAGTTTCCCATTAGGAACTTGTCCAATGTGGCTGACAACTATTCTAATAGGCATGTTCTCTATCACCCTGAGTTTCTGGGTACTGACAGTGACTTTCCTCTACCCAGTATATGTTCTCTATCACCCTGAGTTTGAGAGTACTGACAGTGCCTCTCCTCTACCCAGTATAAGTTCTCTATCACCCTGAGTTTCTGGGTACTGACAGTGACGTTCCTCTACCCAGTATATGTTCTCTATCACCCTGAGTTTCTGGGTACTGACAGTGATGCTCCTCTACCCAGTATATGGTCTCTATCACCCTGAGTTTGAGAGTACTGACAGTGCCTCTCCTCTACCCAGTATATGTTCTCTATCACCCTGAGTTTGAGAGTATTGACAGTGACTCTCCTCTACCCAGTATATGGTCTCTATCACCCTGAGTTTGAGAGTACTGACAGTGACTCTCCTCTACCCAGTATATGTTCTCCATCACCCTGAGTGACAGAGTATCAGCTGGAACTGTCCTTTTACTGATCTTTGTCAGTGTTTCATCCACTGGAAACTATAAGCATATGAGCATATATATACTGGTTTATTGATGAGTGTTTCTGAAAGACTATGAAACTCAGGCTATGAGGGATTCATCTGTACTGGCAATTTCCCAAGCAAACCACAGTACACAGTACACAGCAGTGACTTCTGGCAGCTAGCAGGAGCTTATATCCTGGGAACACTTTAGGCCAAAGATGACAACATCCCAATTATATAGGACAGTGTCATTATTTCTTTGCTGAGAAAATTACTTTCCCCAAAGCATGTATCTGCACTGAAATACTTCCACATAGATCTCAAAAACTTCTTTAGGGATGATTAGTGATTACAAATCTTTTTACAGTATTTTTTAAGCACTGCATCATGTTTTGCCCTTTAAAAACTTTTCCATCTTTTCACATCCTTTGAAAAAATAGAAAAAGGAAATCACTCCATAGAATCTTATACTTTTTTTGAAGGCACAGATGTCGTGTGAAATGTGCTGGAAAAATGCTTTTTGGAAACATAAAAAACTGAAAAGTCTTTTGCTCTGTATTTGATGAAAGAAATTCAAATGTAAATTAAACCACCATGGTTTATATATTTACATCATTGTACCATATATATATATTTAAGAGACTTGACCAAAAGAGTTCTAACATAAGATGTGAATATTGGATATAGTAATATTAACATTTAATCTTTAGCTTATGCTATAAGATAATTACTTACTAAAGTGATTCACTGTTCTTTCATGCCAAAACCCGAACCATTCCCATAATAAATCACGCTGAGTTGAAGTCTGAAAGTTTCTTTTCTATGTTTGGACTATGATAGAAAGTGTTTTAGTGGAAATGTGAACATGTTTATTATTTATATATATATATATAAGAAATAGGACCCTAGGTTTCCTGGGGGTGGGGCTGTCCCTGGGGGGTGGATGTGAGGATGTGTGGAGATAAGCAGTGGCTGCCCATCGACCGCCTGTAGTAATTATTTTCATTGTATGACTTCAATATCTGACAAACAGTTTTGAAGCAGGTTATAATCTGGAGGATGAAATCAAGTTGTCTGCGAATGGTGCCAATCAGTCAGCTCTTGTTTTCTTGACCTTACTGTACGACAGATCAATCTGCTGCAGTTAAGTGGGAGAATGAGCTAAAATAGCCAGCTAATTGAGTTCTGCCCATTGTGTTTGGTGGTTGTAGCTTAATGAAAAGCTGTACGCCATGCAGTTCTTTACATGCAATGTATTCAATAAAGGATTTAATATCCGCCAAATTCACTTCAGGTGAATGTATGGAACTTTTTTTCCTTTATTTTACCTGGATTGCTTATGATGATGATGATCAGGGACAGATCCAGGTATTGCTGAATTAAAGCAGACAGCAAATTACTGTATTCAGTATTTTACACTATAGAATTTTTAATATATATCTAGGTAAAGTCTAAGCTTTGAAGAAAAGATAACTCAATTTTATTTATGTAGACTACAGATAGCTATAACACATAGTAGTTTGCATATAAATGAAAGATGGTTAATTTGATGGAAAATGTTTTTTCTTTTGTTCTTTCCACAAGGGTCATTTGGCATGCTTCTTTACTTATTTCTATTCATCCACTCTTCACGAAGATTATCTTTGAAAGGTTGTCTAAGATCTTATTCAGATGTGGTTTTACAGGTATTCTGTAGTAGACAAATGAAAGGAAATGTGCCAAGTTGGTTGTCATAAGTGAGAACAGACTGTAGACAGATCACTTTTGTTAAGCAAGTATTCTGAAAAAAAAAATAGGTAGAAGCTCTTTTTTATGGTAGTGTGTGTTTGTGTTTGAGAGAGAGAGAGAGAGAGAGAGAGAGAGTATATGGGTGCCTTTGTGTATGTTTGTGTGTATGCACCTGTGTGTGTGTGTGTGTGTGTGTGTGTGTGTGTGTGTGTGTGTGTGTGTGTGTGCACGTGTGTGTCAAATCCAACCTTCAGTTTGCATAATCACAAGTTTAAATTT
Source organism: Lingula anatina (assembly GCF_051362555.1). NCBI lineage: Eukaryota > Metazoa > Brachiopoda > Lingulata > Lingulida > Lingulidae > Lingula > Lingula anatina. The sequence goes on along the minus strand of NC_141767.1, from coordinate 1,514,063 downwards.
AACCTGCATATGTCCTTGTCTCCTTACTAATACAAGGTTTGTAAACAAAAACTTCCGATTGAAGATGATTAAAATTCTGATTTTAATATGTGGGCTTGATTCTGAAATAAATGCTATGTTTTCTTACTCAAATTTATAGATCAAGAATTACTGTTTGCTTTTGTAAATCAGCTGCATGGATTTTACAAAAACTTTGTACTGCTCAGACATTTGGGTGAATGGACCAGCTATCCATATTTTCTTCAGTTTAGCACAGTGCCCTGGCAGGTGAAGCTTTAAAAACTCCAGTACGGCAGCTAAATTGAAACTGGGTACTTGAACTGGACTGAACATCCTGACAGTGCTCTCATCTGGTATTGATCCCCTCCAGGTCTTTTCATCATCTGCCACTTCACACTGCCACAGAGGAAAAAAAATACAGCATCAGTCCTTGAGTGTGGAAATTTGTTTTTGGGATTTTTATATCATTTAGGCTTGTGATGAGAGAAAGTTGGAATGGTTTATGGCTGTCTGTAGCTGAGATGTACAGGAAGAAGTTCAGGGGTAAAACAAGAGTGCCTTGTAGAGCTGGGCTTTTCTTGTTGTCAGTTTTGTTTAAACCCAATAAAGAATTTACAATATCAATATGCATTTTCCTTTGATATAGTTGCCAAGGTAAATGTTCTTCATATTGTTTGGCCCTGCCAAAAATTCTTGATATATGATGTGCACAGCATAAGGCCAGGTTTTCAAATTCTCTGAAATCAGATTGACATAAATTTTCAGGAATATAAGGGGCATAGATTATGGGAGCTTATTTCATTGGACAGGACATGATGCTTGTTTTTCAAGCAAAATGTTTTTAATAGTCTGAAAATCATTTTTTTCTACATACTTACATAAGAAACAGAACGTGTGTGTGTGTCTGTGTGTGCTTGCGTGTGTGCGTGCGTGTGTGCGTGCGTGTACATGTGTTACAGCAGGTCACAGTTTCTATTAGTAGCTGTTTTATTCAGGGGTTTCGATGTAAGACAAAAAATCTTTCAATGCAAGTCTCTAAATTGCAGCTGAAATATAAAAAGTGAGAAAAAGCAATTAGTGGTATGACTGAGAAGACTGCAACCTTTTTGAAACCTTTTCAAGTTGGTAGACCCTTGTAATTCAAAGACAAAAATAACACAGACCTCTTGGAAACGTAATGTAACCTATTTACATGGTTGGTGAATCTTTGAAGCAAGCTAAAAGTTAATTATCTATCAGTCGAAGCCTCTCTCACTGTCTGTTACTTTCCTTTCTACTGCATCTTGTTGAATTAAGAACGACTGTCCTGATTGAGTGCATCTGTCTGAAACAGCCTATGACTTCATAGGGTCATCTTGCTTATCATCCAAGGACTTGGGTAATTTTAAGCATTAAAAAAAAAACAGGGTGGACCTTTTCCCAGCCAAGGGTAATTTTAAGCATTAAAAAAAAAAAAAAAAAAAAAAAAAACAGGGTGGACCTTTTCCCAGCCAAAAGGGGTTTTGTTCAACATCCCCCCCCCCCCCCCCCCACTCCCCTGGGCATGGACCTGATTTCACTGATATTTCCTTACGTATATATCCAAATAGAAATGGTTGCTGGTTTGAGGGTTACTACAACAGTTTTCTCTAAGTTTTGTTGTATAGAGTGTTGTCATAGACAGCAGACTGTATTGATAATGAGATTACAGGTGTCAAGTTTAGGTCTGTTCTGTATCAAGCAGTGTCTATTGATATGACATACTTGTCTGTATGATAGGGCACTTCAGGATAACCACCCTGTTGAACACGCCAGAATTGAGCATGGCTTTTATACTGCATTAATCAATAAACAAAATCCAATTAAGTAGACATTGATTATGATATTTCAGAATTTTATTGAACGGGCTGAAGTTTGACTAAAGCAATTATTATTAATGCTACACATTTGAAGCCGGATTTTGTCAGAAACCAGTGCTGGAAACATCTATTACGGAAATGACTCAGACTTTTCAATGGGGACAAATAATCAAGTTTTCAGATACATTTTAGAATAATAAAAAATGTATTTCTGTGTAGCATTTATGGTACTTTTTAATAGAAAAACTTAGAATGAGACTAATTGGTAGCTTGCTTTTCAGTTTTGTTGCAACTGCTCAATGGAATGTTTTCATTTTAAGAATTTAGGACTAAAAAAATGCAGTATCTGTAAAAGTTCACAATTTCTCCCATTGAAAAGATTCAGTCATGACTGTATTTGCTGTATCCAGCTCTAGAGATTAGTTTCTAGCAACCTCTGGTGTATTTGGGACAGATATGTACTGGTTACTTCAGATGTGATGGATATATGTATATGTAGAACTTGGATGTTCTTAGACAGGGAATGTCATCATAAAAACATAACTTGTGAATATGATTTAAAACAACCTAAAATGGTATCTCAGTGAAGATTGACAGCATTTTGGCTTAAGTAGACTGTAAGGCATCTTTAGAAAAAAAAAAAAAAAATGAAGTGGCACCTTTACCAGGTTATGCAGTCAACTTTCACTATGGTTACTAGCTTATTTTGCATCAGTCCTGACAAATATGTAAAAGGAATATTAAGACTCAATCAGATAATGTGCTTCAGCAAATTAATTAATTAATCAGCTTTAAAACTGCTACATCAGTGATACATTTGTGTAAAGTAAAAATTAAATTTTATTTTGTTTAAGTAGAAAATTTAAGCAATAAGCAGAAATTCCACTTGCGGCTTTGAGCAAAGAAGCCATTACAAGATTTTCCGGATAAAGATAAAGGAATAATCCAATTTGTTCACATATATAATCAACAATTTGTTCTACGAAATCACAGAAGTGGAGCCTAAGCGTAATAAAATCTACCAGTCTGAGAATTGAATGCTCTTCTATGATTTGTACAAGTAAGCCTCACAATATTTCAATTATGCTTTTAATTTCCTGTGGATAAAGAGGTGCAGGGGACATCTAAAGAAATGAACAATTTTCATATTCGTTAAATTGCACATCGTTTCCTTGAACAGATATATTGATTTGCCATTTAGCAAACTGAAGAGTGTTGCACTTTTTTATCTGATATTCTGTGTGGAATCAAGATGCCCACCGATTCCCTAAGAGAAAGCTGTGCTGTCACTGCGCTGTATTAATGAGCTCTAAGACTTGCCTTTAAGGTCTTGCTGTGGGAGTTTCCCAGGAAAAATTGTTTATTAATTGGCATTAAGAAGTTAATTCACTATTGGAAGCATGAAGATAAGTGCCCATAATCTCTGGCATTAGAACACTTTTATTTTGCTGCAGGAATGAATACATATATGGTGCTGACAAGATGGAAGTCAGGCAGATTTTAAATCAGTCTAGGCGAGATTGTGTTTGCATTTCAATCTTGCCTGTGATATATGCTTCTAAGATACATGCTCCAGGGATTTCTTGTGGCTGTATTTTAATTCAGAACCTTCCAATCAGAGTTTTAAATTCTTGCTGTTAATATCCAAACTTTATTTAGCAAATCAAGCATGCACCCCATAAATGGTTGTGTGCTTAAAATAGGGACATAATCTCATAACCTACAAAATCTCTGTTTTGGTCAATACTACAGAAAAATTATCAACTTCTGAAATCTTTCTTCCTATGCTTTATTTTCCATTTGACATTCAATGGAAAACATGGTAAAATGTATATTAACCAAATAAATACAGTTCTTTGTGTTCAGCCAAATGTGTAATAGAAAAATTGAACCGTGTGTTATATTCTTTTGCTGAATTTGAATATGTTCAGATATATTCAGCACAATTTAGTATTCTGGCTTGAGCTGTCAGCAGCAAATGAAGTGTGATTCAATATGTTCATTTTTTCCAGGAAATGTCCTACTCTCTTGGCATATGCTATTGCCCACGCGGTGGCCGTCAAGATGGTGAAAAGTGACCTATCACACATCCACAGTGAAAGCAGCGAGGACGAGATACAGCGTAAGTTGTGGGCGTGTAAATGTGGAGATCAGTGTTACTCTCCACATGGGGGCCAGGTGAAACTACTGATCTGAGGAGAGAATAGAACTTGGTACTAACTGCCTGAAGATTTCTCAGTTCTCTTTAAGCTTCTCTCTCACTCTATGTCTCTATCTCGTATATTTTATATTCCATTTTATCAGTTGAAATGTCTGTCAACAGTACCAGCAGTAATATACAGACAGCCTATCAAAGTTTATAGGATGCCAACACAGGCGGTTCACATTCAAGACTCTAATGGTATCTGACTGTGAGGGTATAAAGGTAGCCATTGTATTAGTAATGATGTATTTATGCCTTACGTAAGGTACTGGTACTTTGTCATTTTCAAACATTTATTATGTGCTTTGATAGCAGGGAAGATATATTAAAATTTTTGGACCTTTTTTACTTTGCCTGGTTCTTAATGAAAAGTGTGCCTGATTTCTCTGGTTTGTTGGCATTGATTCGGTGTTTTTATTCCTTTATGTGTGAAAGCTCATTAAAATGCAACTGCTTTTCATTAGTCCATCACGTTACATGTAAGCTGTACTTTCATTTGCATAATTTATGCATAAGTGCCTCGATGACATTGACTTTTGCTTGCCAGTTTGCTGAGATTTTAGGTTGAGATAAAAAATTTCAAGAGTAAAATCAATATAGTTTGATTAAATGAATTGGTCAGGGTAAAGCAGCATTTTATGTACTGGACTGTGTAATTTTAGGAGCCTTTCCTGGCCTTAATCTGATAGTTGACTTTGAGCGTAGGCCTCATGTACTGTTATATGCTCACATTAACCCTGCACTCTCTGGCCCCTGTTATATCCTGGCCTACCCTAGCCATACAGTCTGTATATATATATTAATACCCTTGCAGAGGTCCTAACATGAAATTAAAGCTTCAGTTTTACTCCATTTCACAAAAAGCAAAAAATTAAATGACACTGATCACATTCAGAATAAGCTGATCTACAGACTAACAGATCTGCAGATCAGATATGGCCAATCCACTTAAAAGCAAGCCATCTAATCCCCTGAAGGTCTCCCTGCCTCCACATGCCATTTCTGCAGGAGCTGAGCAATTAAACCTCGGAGCTAAGATTTATAATCCATTTAATGCTATGTACTTCTCCTCAGAGTGAAAAGGGACCTTTCTCTCTCCCCTGCCCCCCCCTCCCCTGCCCCCCTCCCCTCCCCGTCCTCTACCCCGACCATCTATCCTCTTTTCTCCTTTTACACACATATGCATACACACTATGCACTTTTTCTTCTACTGGTCAACAAAATTTATAAAATGTGCATATTTTAAGCATGAATCTACAGCATTTGCACAGATTGATTTGACTCAGGTTAGGTGTTTCATGCTGAAATTTTGTGGAAAAATTTCCCTAGGCTAGTGCTTACAAAGCCGCACTTCATTGATTTCTAAATTTGTGGTAAAGATGCATTAACTTTAAAGATTGCATTTCTGTACTTGGCTCACACAACTGTAGGGTTGCATGAATAATTCTGCATTTTGTAATTATGCAATTTCGATCTACTCTTTTCTGATTATTATTGTTATATTTTTTTCATTTATTCATTATTATTATTATTATTTTATTTTATTGAAAAATATAGCATTCCTTACAGGTAGATGCAAATACTATTTTTAAAGCCAGTGATAGATCTTTTTAAATATGCACACCACAACTTCAAAGCCTTTTCAGGTAAATGAAACATTTTAGACAAGCCTGTTAATAAGGCATTGAAGAGGAGGCATAATTTGTTGTTTAATCCATATTTGGTGTGTGTGTGTCTGCCAAAATTATCTCCACAGCAAAACTGCAGTGGTATTGGCTTTATGGTCCTTGTTGGGTCTGTAGCCTACTTTCCTTCTCCACACATACGTACATACATACATGTTCACTGCATAATTCTTCATTACAGTACCAGTGTGGCGTAGATAAGCCAAATGGTCCAATTTTCCGTTTGGTTATTCAAGTGCAAATGAAAGTGCAGTTTTTGTCGTATCAATGTAATGTTGACATTTTATGATGGCAAGGAATCTTTCTGTGTGATTTCCTCTTGGTCCTGACTGACTGCCCAGCAGATGAAACACCTGGGGCTGAGATGTGAGTGCTAGTCGCCAGGTGTCCATGTTATACAGGCTTCGTGGACCAGCTCTTGCTGCTTCTGGTCTTTGGGCAGAAACCTGAGAGATGTCAGCCAGAACAATTTCATTAATGGGCTATTCTTTGGTTTCCTATACCTTATGGACAGGATTTTACCTTATTTTTTAAAATCATGTATTTGTCAAATTTGGCAGGAATACTGATGAGACTAATTTCTTAACTTGGAGTTAAAAACACTGACAGTTTCTGAAAAGTGTAAGGATGTTCACATTTTCTTCTGTCAAATCAAGTTTTTCTTGTACTTGTCAAAAGAAAGTACATGTGACATTTGGGTTTCAGAGCTCATCATTTTGTATCAGTATTGTGCACATAATACTTCACAATTTCTCACCTAGTAATAGAATGTAGAACATGAATCTTGTATGAAATTAATTTCCTGATTTTTCATTTGAGTAAATTTTTGTCTAAGACAACATTTCAAATCATTTTCAAAATAGTACATGAAAGCGGGGATGTATTGTATATCATATAAACGTATTCAAGTCGACCAAGACATGCGTACTGTCAACCCAGAAATATTTGTGCGTCATTCATTTTATTTCATGACAAGAATAAAAAGAACGCTAAAAAAGAAAATGGTTGGACAACTTCAAATGTCAAAACGTATAATTCATTCAGTAGGCAAAAAATTAAATGACACTTGAATAAAAAAAAAGTAATTTTAAAGCTCAGCAAAAAATCCTGGTTTTACAGTCCACTTCCCACTTCATCTTATCTAAGATATCATATTTATTGAAACCCTGGCAGAGATATTGCAATGATCATTGACCCTAAGATGCCCTTTGTCTTGACCATGTTCATTAAAAGTGATATCTTATATAGTCAAGTAATGAAATTAGAAAGCCAATTCATATTGCTGTGCAGGTTAGCAGACGATTCTTTTTCTGTTCATTTTGCTGATTGTTAACTGATTAGGATTGAGCATCAGTCTAGGCAGGTGAAAAACTTTCAGTCTTGAAAAAAATTTTTGAGTTAAAACCAACAAATTGAAAAATTATGTTCCATAACCAAGCTAAATGATTAAACAGTTGACAAAATTTTACATATGTGTGAACACTGATTTGGCTTTGTATTCATCATGCAAAATGTAACCACATGAACCTAAACTGTTGAGTTAATATATATATATATATATATATATATATATATATATATATATATATATATATATATATATATATATATATCCCGACTGACATGAAAGGTGCTGATATTTATGTATTAGTTCTGTATTGATTAGTTTGTATTGCTCAAACCAACTGGATCTGTTGGATTTGGCCACTTCCATAGACATGGGGAAAGCTTTGGAGGTAATGCAGCTGGTGCCTTTGATGATATTTAGGCATGATTCATTTTTATGTAATTTTGTATTTCCACGTAAACGTTGCCAGTCCAGAGGACCTGCATCAAAAAAAAAAAAAAAAAAAAAAAAATCATGCAGGACCTCTGGCTTTTCAGGCAGTCAGGACCCGTCAGACCAGCAATTTCCCTATGTCTGGAACTGCCAGTGAGTAGACACCCAGGGTGAATGTTTCCACCCAATGGGGTAGTGGACGTACTCGATTTACTGACCTCTGTGAACTCAGACCATTGCGCCCCCCCCCCTCTCCTGTGTACTTGATGTCATTGCTCTGGGATTATTGATTCCATATTCACTGTAATGCCCACAAATTAAAGCTCAGTTGTAAAGGAATATATGCTGTTATTGCTGGCCTTACATTGTAAACAATTACATAAAAATAAATCATTCTTCTTTTCTGTGTACATTTACATTTTAGTTCAGTATATATCTAAAACTTATTGGTTTTAATCAATGGGCAGTTTTCTCTCTCTTTCCTAGAAGAGGCTGGTTTTTCTGCTGCAGGTGATACCAGATTCCATTACACTGTTGTCAGCTGCCATTGCTGTGGTTTATCTGCATATTGATCACTGTGAATTACTTTACCTTGATCAGATGAATGTTTATCTCATTCTAAGGCAGGATAAAGGAGCGCTGAAATTTTATCATGCTAACTTGATAGTCTATTCTTTGAATGTAGATTAATTTTAATCACAAGTGGTTTTGATTTAAGATTCAGTAAATCCTATTAACCAGAGTAAAATTTCTTCATCCCCTAGGATTAGATGCTAACTCATTTGGCCGTGAGTTGTTTAATAAAGTGGACGAAATGTGTAACCAGTGGCTAACACATGGTATCCCAGAACTCCCCACTCCCAGCGTGCACCACTCCATCTCTGTACACACCATCAAGAACACGCGCAGGAAGATGGAAGACAGACACGTGATCATCGATGATTTGAACTCTCTGTTTAAACTCAAGGTAAAAAATATAGAACTTTGGACAAAGAGCCTTAAGTTGGATCTGTTTATCACCAGTTAATGTAAGTGATTCTCAATTTAAATGTTTAGCCTGCATTTGTATATATTTGTATGTATTTGTATGGACTGACGATGTTCAGAACTTAGTAACTGGCATTACCTTCTAAGATTTGGCCATCTTTAAAGGCATTTTATGATTTGAACTTTCTTTTTGGACTCAAGGCAATTTTATGGAGTAATAAATCAAAAAGTTATAAATAAACATTATCATAATTATAGCAACAGACTTATAAAAAACCAAGGGAAGATATTTTAATTGCTTTCAGAAGAATTTTTTGTGCACATCATATTTCAACTAGATATCTAATAATTTTAAGATTATTAAGTGATAATGAAAAGTGTACCCCAGTAGGTGATGAGGTATTTATGTGTTGAAAGATGCACTACCTCTCAACACGCCAACTTCATTGCAGCTGTTATCATATTACATATCAATATCTATGAACTCACATGTCATTTTCTTTAGCTATTACTTTTTGAACCCAGAGCTTATCTATTTATATATTAATTTCCAGTTGGTAATTAAACTTTCATTACATATATGTGATTCCAGCTGTTAGATATTTATCCAGCTGATACTTTGCCAAATCCAAAGCATATGTATTAGCATTGGAAATTAACTTCAACTCAATTTAGATTTGATGATGGATTTTTTGTTATCAGTCTTTTAATAAGTTAGAAGAAGCTGAATTGTATTAGCGTCTTTATGCATGGTGTAATTTATTCGTTTTTACATTAAGATTAAGTCACTGAGGCAGAGACAATCGGATTCTGTGATAGATATCCAATTTCATTTTGAATAATCTGCATGCAAAACCAAAAAAAAGGAGAGGTGGGGTTGTATGATTGGAGAATTTCCTCTCTTCAAAAGCGATTTTCCTCTTTGTAAAGGAATGATAGTTAAGAGATTTGCAAAATTCTTTGAGAAATTGTTTCTGGGAGATGAAGAGTTTTGTTCCAGTAATCCACATTCTCTCTGTATCCACTTCATGGAGCTGCTGAGGCAGGAGATAAACAAAATTTACTTAGGCCGCATTCACATCGAGTTGAGCCATGGCTCTACAAAGCCACGACCTAAATATGGCGGAAGTACATGAAAAGAAAACAGCCTAATTTTTTAAGTCTCTCTGCCTCTCACACGCCTCACCATGCATCGTCCCAATGGAGCCGAGATTTAATGACTGTACCCCGCAGGGACGACGCATGGGGAGGCGTGTGAGAGGCGGGGAGACTATTAAAAGATTAGGCGGTTTTCTTTTCATGTACGTCCGTCATATTTAGGTCGTGGCTTTGTAGAGCCATGGCTCAACTCGATGTGAAAGCGGCCTTAGTTCTTGTATGACAAATTTAACAAAATTGTCATGAATAAATGCAGTTTGGGAAAAACACAATATTTAAATGGGAGAAATGCTCCCTTGTTTGCTTATTGTACCTACAGCTCATGTTGTAGAAGTAACTTGGGCCCCATACAGAATAGGAGACCAAGTAGTCCGAGGGTCAAATATGGCTGACCCACTTGAATACTTCCCAACGGGATATCTATTTAGTGTCTATTAGCGGATTAGATGGCAAGCTGTGTAGTGTGTCGCCATATTTGACCCTCGGATTAATAAGTCCCCTGTTCTGAATGGGGCCTTGGTTTTCGACTAGAACTATGTCCAAGGCAAGGTGCTACATGTTGTATGTGTTTTATGATTTAAAGGGTCATCCACCACAGTCCTACTATGCAGTGTTTGATGGTCACGGCGGCACAGACGCTGCTGCGTACGCTGCTGCACATGTTCACCTGAACATCATCCAGCACCCAGCCTTCCCTGAAGACATGGAGACAGCCATGAAGGAGGGTTATATAGCCACAGATGAGGGCTTTGTGGCAAGATCTAACAGAGAGGTGAACTGGTGTGATAATTATTTGTTGCAAGTTGAACTATTTGTAATAAGCCGTTGCCATGTAAATTTAATGCACTGAATATTTGTGATAAATTGTTACCATTTAAATTTGTTGCACTTAATATTTGTGATAAAGTTATCAAACTATCATGTAAATAACTGCCTTAAAACATTTGGGGTAACTTTTTTCTGTGTAGATTTCTGTGGATAATCATTACTGCACTGATATGTAAAGAATATTTAAAGTGGAGTAAACTTTGTATTTAAACTATAAATGAATTTAAAAGTTAAAACTATTTTACGTTTATCTCCTGCACTTGTAAAGTATATTTTTTTTGGAATATTCTCCTATTGCAGAAATTAAACAGTGGTTCTACAGGTGTGTCGGTGTTAATGAGGGGGAACAAACTCCACACGGCCTGGCTAGGGGACTCCCAGGCACTGCTAGTTAGAGACGGCACTCCCATACAGCTGATGAAACCACATAAACCAGAGAGAGAGGTGAAGCTTTATGTTTGATTTGGCTGGTGAAAAAACTTTTTAAATACATTTATCTGGTTTATCATGTAAGAGTTGTCTTCTGTTGACTTGAGTTTGAAAGAATATCTGAGATATTATCAACAAAATCAGATAATGGTGTCAGTGAAGATTATATAAATTGCGTTAAATTGTAGTTTTAACATTTCTCTCTGAAAATTTTTTGTATTTTTGTTTTTTATCAGGATGAGAGGAAGAGAATAGAAGGTCTGGGTGGCTGTTTGATATGGTTTTCTTGTTTTTATTTATCAGGATGAGAGGAAGAGGATAGAAGGTCTGGGGGGCTGTGTGATATGGTTTGGGGCCTGGAGGGTCAATGGTGCTCTCTCTGTGTCCAGGGCAATAGGTAATACTTCATCAGCTTTAATTTACTAAGTCTTCCTTTTACTTTTTATGGACTGTTTTTAATGAGGCACTCAAGTGTAGTTTTAATTTATTAGCACTAGGATTTTCTGCTCCTTATTGCTAAAGTTAAGCTTGATAACTAATTGGAATCATGATTATTTTGTGTTTTGTCTCTGTTTTTTCTCCCTTCCATTACAGGTTTGTGGGTACAGGTTTTAATGAGATGTTTTAGCTTACTTAGGGAAAAAAGCTTTATTTGAGTTATATTTTACTGATGAATTATTTGATTATGGAAAATGCTGACTTGTGAACGGCCAGTTGTGACCACTGCCCAGATTTATATTTATATTCATTGATATATGATTTGATTCCAGGTGATGCTGACCACAAGCTCTCTCTAAGTGGACAGACATAAATAACTTATGTCCAACAAGATATTAATTTTACGATAAATTTCTTCCAGGTGATGCTGACCACAAGCCATACGTGAGCGGAGAGCCTGACGTGTCCACTGTCCAGTTGGACGGGACAGAAGATTACATCATCCTGGCCTGCGACGGCATGTGGGACACCATCCCGTACAACGATCTGGTCAACTTAATCTATGAACACTTTGACACCAACAAGGGAACTCGGGACAACATAGCCGAGGCATTAGTGAAGGAGGCCAAGACGCGGGGCTCAAGTGACAATATCTCTGTGATTGTGGTGTTTCTAAGAGACACTGTAGGCACACCCAAGGTTGAATATGTGGATGATGAAATAGATGAGGAAGAGTCCGGCAACAATGGCAAGAAGAAAAATGACATTAATGATAAGAAGCCGTCAGATGATAGAGGCAAAGATAACAAGAAAGACATCCCATTGCAGGTGAATTTTGGAGGACCTGGCAGTCATAGTTCTGGGGGGACAACAGATTCGAAGGACATGTCCAAGAATGGGAAACAGTCAAATCTACAGCAGAAGAAGGAAAAGTTTGGAATCCATCACTCTCAGTGTTCAGTGTCATCACCAATCTCCTCAACAACATCATCATTATCGTCATCCACAGGTGCTTCTTCAGTTTCTAGAAAGATCAATCCTGGTGACATTAAGCAACCCAGAGGTTCAAAATCTTTGAAATCTCCTCCTGCGCATCTAGCGCCATCTACCACAGGACATAAAGTCAGCTCCTCTTCTTTATCTTCATCTTCCCCACGCTTTTTACACTCTGATCAACAAGCGGATAACGGTTCTACTGCTGGGGGGCTGGAAAGCAAAAAACTTTCTAAAACAGGGAAGACATCTTCATTATTACCAAATAAAAAGGTTGGACTTAATCCAGCTGGGACCCTCCCCCCAAACTGTAGCCCCAGGACTGTGAGTGTGAATCTTCTACCAGGCAAACACCCCTCTATATCTTAAAACAAGGGTTGTATATATAGTAGTGGAAGTTTTTTAATTGGTGGAGTAAAACACTCAATTTAGGTTTTGATTACCGAAAAATATCTGTAAGACTTCAATGAAAGGCCACTCTTTGCAGCATTATGGTATTGCTGGGTTAGCACTGGCAATTTTTTTCTCATAGCCAAATCGCTACTTTTTCAACGCCAATTTTTTTTTCCAAATGGTTTAAATGGTTTAAACAAGTCAAATCAACCATTTTTTGTTTAGCCAACTTAAGTCAGTTTTAGCATTTGGCTAAATTGTCGAGTGTTAGCGCTACCCCAGTATTGCCTTTGGCACATAAATTCTTTGAATATGTTGCTTTTGTAACAGCCATGGGGTGATAAATAAGATATCATTTTGTAGTATGAAGTGCCATTTTGTTTGATAAGAGTGGAGAATTTTTGGGAAATTAAGATTTAACGTTGTTTTGTTTGTTATCCACCCAATACATCCCTACTACAAGCTTGAATTGAAGTGTTTGCAGTTGAATTAAACAGGCATAACTGTGTTTTTTTCTCTTATTGATTTATGGTGTTCTTTTCCAGATAGTACTGATCACTATCATCATTTTTATATATGGTGTTCCCAGATTTTCCTCACGAAGATAAGTTTATTATTGTCTAATTGGTTTGATATTTTGTCAGATCCATCCTTTACAGTTCTGAATACATATCCGACTGGTTCCACTTTTAGAGTTAAAATATGCCCAGTTACTTTTGGCCTTTTTAACCTAAAATGTGGACCCTATGTGGGCATTAGTACTGCAGTAGTACATCTGTGAACAGTAGAAATATTTACAAAGTAAAATTAAGTTGAGCTAAAATGGGATCCTCTTTATATGATCAACATACCCGAGTCTGTCCATTGTGTTCTAGGTCTGTAGAGCTTTAATTGTTACATTATTTTAAGTTTGGGGTAATTGAAGATCCTAGGCACATTTGGCCCTGACTTGCCATGTAAGTAGAGGTTTGTTTTACACATGGACACTTACTGACAGATTAAATTTAAAGCACAAATTTATGTTTTACTTTTATCGGTCACTTTTCTCTCTCAGGAAAAAAAACAAGAAACTGACTGACCCAAGAACTAGTCACTTTAATTGGACTTCCAACCACCTGTCTCATAAATAATACTAAGCTTTGATACTTTAACTAAGGTTAGGGCTCAAACAGAGAGGCTACCTCTTTACCCGTGAGATTCTTCCTTGTGAATTATTTCAGGTAAAAAAACGGTCCTTTTTCTATGTCTAATACTTAGGCTAAAACTTTTTGTCTAGGCAGCTGTTGAATCGTCTGTGAAGTTATTTTCTAGATTAGAATGATTTCTGTATTTTTATATGTATAATTCTTTAATGATAAACTTGTAGCTTATGGTTTTCATCATAAATAAAGAAGTAGGTATTTTAATAAGATATTATATTTCCTCTAATAGGCAGTGTTGGCCCTTTTACTTGGAAAGATTTTATTAATGGGAGAGTGAGATATAGGTTGTTGCCTTTGTTGGTATAGAATCCACACAGCCCTTTGCCAAAGTACAGATGACCCCGATGTTTTCATAAGTTTTTTTGTCCTCAGCCTATGTTGTTGAACTAAGGCGTAGTTACGATAAAGGGTATAGGGGAACTTAAGTTTTGGTGCAGTCTTGAAAGTGGGTAGTTGAGTCTGCCTTCATTACCCCCTCCCTTTAGTTTTGGTCAAGGTTCTGACCCAGCTCTCCGCCCCCTTTCTGTTCTTGAAAAATAATCAATAACTGGTGTCAGTACAAGCACACCTGTTAATACTGACCATCTAAACATACCCAGTTCTGAGGACAGCTAGGACAGAATTGGTACCTACCCAGGGGAAAAGACATATATTTATGTTTGAAGTAATTCTTGAAGACTTTTTATTTGATCTGCTGTGAATGGGATTGTTATAATGATAAATTATTGACACAGATGATGTCAGGTAGATCTGAGAAAAGTTGGGGATGTTTTATGTTGTATATGTTGTTGTGATACAGAAATTCAAGGTAAAGTAATTTAAGTGAAATGCATGTAACCAGCTGAAGGTACAGCTCTATAACTATTCTAATCACAGATTAATATATATGATATTTTTGCAAAATCATTTTAGATAGCTGCATAATAGGTTCAGTGCAGTCCCTTTAGTTTGCAGTTTGTACAGAGGACAGTCTGCACAAAATTGTCTCATAAAGAGTAGAAATAATTTGTTTACTGATGTGCATCTCCCAGAAGTTGATTAAGAATTGTTGTGCCTACTTTGGTGCTGTTATTGTTGTTGATATTATTTAATTATAATACCCAAAAGATGAAGCCTTAGAATGTTAATATATTGTTATGCTCACAGATTTAAATATTTTAATTGTAATTTGGAATGGATTTTTCCTCCATCTTTAAGACCCATCAAGGCAGCTGAGAGTGATGCATTATGGGTTGCACCCTGCGTGTCAGAGTCCCATGGGAGACTGCCATACCAGTACATGCTGGCCTTCTATATTAAGAGAGCCTCCTGTTGTTACCCTGCAACTCAGTACGTCCATAGTGATACTAATAAATAGGTCCTGAAAATACTAATATGGATTAAAAAATGATAATTACTGTTTGAAGTTTGATGCCTTAGTTGGGTCCATCGTTTCTTGATAACTTTTGTTGGCTAATGATATATTTTTGCCCGTTTTGTTTGTTTTTACACTAGTAGTTAGATAAATTGTTCATATTTAAGAAAGAAACACATCTTAGTGTTAAAATATAAACTGTAATATATTGTACCTTAAAGATAATTTAACTTTGTTCATTATTTTTACTTGTCTTGCTGTTCAATGTCATTTGGGCATCAACGTTTTAAACAGTAAAGTAAACATTATGGGTTCAATATTATAAGCCCAAGTTTATAAGTTGTAGATTGAGCCATACTTACTTTGTAAAGATGTAACTCTCCACAAGTCATATTATTGTGCTTGGGTTTTTAAAATAATTTTATGTGCACATTGAACTGGGATTGTGATGTTAGTTGGAGAGCTGGGAAGTGCTCTCTTTTTACAGATCCCTAGTGTCTGAAGTTGTAAGAGCCAGATGTCAGTCTATGTGCCATATTATGATGAGTTGTACGGTTCAAATTTGAAGATGTTCTTGCATGTTTAACCTATCGGATAAGATATGTAATTGTTATACAAGTGTTAATAACATAGTTCTTTAAAAACAGTCTTGATATTTTCATATTTCTGACAAGTTCAACTTGCATATTCATACACACAGTGTCAAACAGATAAAGCAATTACATACAGTAATAAACATTTTATTTCATATTGCACAAAAACAGTAAGTAAAGAAAAAGAAAAAAAAAAACAGTCAATCCTCAGCACCACTTGTAGCATTTGACAATCTTATTCGATAATCTTAAAACTCCTGTCTAATGCTGATCAATGGAAACCTCAGTTACATTTCAGGGAATGTGTGTACCTGGTCCCAAAGACAACCAATTCCCATGTAGCATGCAAAATCTTTACTCTAACCCTGACCTTTCACAATAAGAATTACACATATTCCTCCATGACTTTTTACTGGTAAACTAATGTGAACACAGATGAACTTGGTCCACAGATTGAAAAAAATTAAATACATATTTTGTGGGAAAAAAAGGAAACAAATAGCATCATTGTACAGAATCCTCGTCCACAGTTGTAAGTATCTAGAAAATTAGTATATATATAGGTGGAAAATTTTCCATAGCTTTTTTGTGGACACTGGAATTCTTTGTCATATTTAACAGGTCTCTGCATGTTATGTTAGCTCTGACACCAAACATTCACCTCCTGACCACATTCAAGCTTGGTTACTGGTAGTCTATCTGCACTTTTCCATATATATATATAAATAAATTTATTTATATATATATAGTGCAGCATGTCAATTCAACTTCATATCTCTCTAGAAACAAAATTGGTTGAAAACTTAGAAACTTCAAGCAATGTTAACTAAATGCTGACCTCATTAATCCAGTGTTCTACATGGTCTGCAGTTTTCAGCATGTTATAGGGAAAATAGCAAGTGCTCTTGGCTGTAAGCTGGAGCCAAAGGTCAAAATGACAGCCTCCCCCCCCCCCCCCCCATCTCCTCCTGTAGTGTTATTTGATTACTAGTGCTCCACAAACTTAGTTCAAAAGAGTTAAACAAGGTATAATTGCTTTTTTTTTCTTTTTGCTTATAAAGAATTATGTGAGGAAATGTGCATTACAAAGGAAAAATACTGTAATGGTCTTTTAGCAAGGTAATACTGGGCTATATAACAGTGCTAGAGGTGCAAGTAGGCTTGTTCAACAGAAATTTGAAACAGCATACATACATATTGTGTTGATAACAGAATCTAATCTACTTAGTTGAATGTGAAATATTTGCATATTTGGCAATTCGTGTGTATTTTAACAAAGCAGTGCCCTTCTCTCTTTGTTATATGTAACATTTGGTGTCTGGGAGCACATTTTTTCTTGAAACATTCTACATCCTGCTCTTGTTCCTCCCTCTATTCATATGTAGGATATAAACAACAGGTCATTGTTACTGAGAATCCGAGAGAGGATTTTACACCACTGGTTCCAAGTGAACTTGTTCATTATGCAGTTGTTCGGTATATCTTCAACTCTGTTTCCTTAAATATCAGGATTCATATGACAGAACTTCTTGGGCTTTTCCTGGAGAGAAAGATTTCTATGTTAGATCATGGTTAATATGATCAATTAAGAAATATACGAATTCTACTTTAAACATAATATTTTTCTTCAAAATTCAGCACTGGAGTTCAATATGGGACCAAATACTATCTCTTCAGAAAATTAAATCTTGTAAATCTTACTCAAAGCAATATTATCTTACCGACAACCATTAAAATTTGTAAACTTTACTTCTGTTTTCTGTTTATTCTGTTTTTCACCCAAAGCAATCACCTACTTGTCATTGGTGCTAAACTCCACAGTGGGGGTGACCCTGCTGGGACCCATGGATCTGCCACCTGAGGCCAGGCTGTCTCCCTGGGATCTGCCACCTGGGCCCAGGCTGTCTCCCTGGGAGCTGGGACCTCTGTCAGCACTGGGGTCTTCACTGGCATCTTCTCCTCCTGGAGTTGCACTGTCACTGGATGCATCTGGAGGAAAATAGGGAGGAAAGGTGCAAATATTTTGATGAATAGGAAAAGGATTCCCAATTAATTTTTCTTCAAATTTGAGAGAGAGAGAGAGGGAGAGAAAAAGTACCAGAAAAATTGTTGAAGACCCCAAACAACCCATTAATATGAAAGGGTTTTTTGCACCAAATCCAGTCCATTCATTATTTGATTTCTTTAAACAACATGACATCTGTGACCCCCGTGTTACCTCCTCCTCCTGGCCCACTGGGAGCCCCATTGGCTGCCGCAGCAGCCGCCTCAGCTTTGGTGGCTTCCTCTACCAGTTGACTGGAAAGAAAAAATAGCAAATCTTTGAAAAATCTTATCTTTTTTTTAAACAATTAAATAAATATTATCAGATATAATGTCATCCTAAAACTGAAATCTATCTCCATTTTTATTGGTTAATAATTATGTAAGTCACATGAAGACACCCTTCAGTTGGCAAACAACTGCATTCTCATTGGTGGATAATGGTGGTGTGACCTCACCTCATCCTGGCCACCAGTCTGGCAGTGTTCAGAGCAGGGATGCAGGCCACCTCTGATGTGGAGATGTCTGAGATGGGGTACTGCTCTAGGGAACTGTCCAGAGGACTCCCCGGGAGACTCGGGGTGCTGTGCTCGCCATCTAGGTCACCTGTGGACAACAAATATTGATAATTACTCCAGGTTACTGCTTGGGGCTTAACTTGCAATAATCAGAAACATCTACCTGACATCATGAAGTCAACTTTGCAATATTGCTCCAAAAGTGATTCAGATGTTGCAGGCGTACTGATATAGCCTGGAATTTTGAGAATTCAGCAAAAAAAGTTTAAGAGTATTGCAAGCTTTCTACGCCAACGGCATTCTTTTTTTACAGTGATTACTTGGTTAAAAGTAGTTGCAAATTTAACTTACATTATTTATCTGATTCATTTTATTTCTTTTGGGTTCCAAATATTTTTCATAACAATTATATTAATCCTAACAGCATTAATCTCTATAACAATCTGTAGTCTGACATTATATATACCTAACACTGAATTTCAGTCAATTTTGTCCCTTCCTCTCAACCCCCATTGTCCAGCCGCTTATATTTCCTGTCTTTACCAAAACCCCCAAGTCTACTCCAGAAAGTGGACATCATTGTCCTGTATTGAGGGGAAAGAGAGCCTGACCACCAAAAGAGAAACTGACCACCAATCAAAGACCCAATCACCCCTGGGGTCACAATGATGCAGTGTTCACACCTCCTTAAGCTCACCTTCAGTGTTTACCTGCCATCCTCCCCCCACTCCTAACTGACACCACCACCACCAAGGTGTGTACTGCCCAGCAGGTGCCCCCAGGGAACAGCATTAAGACCACATCCTCAGCTGACTTTAAACAATTGATACCTGACTGTTGATGTGGAGGCATGTTACACTGTGGGAGGAAAACAAAGAGGACTGGCAAGGAACTGGGGACTTGAGGGAGCAGGATAAGTGGTTGTTTGTCCATCTGTTCTACAATGGTGTTTGATATCTGGAGGGCATGCCAAGGCAAGGTAGGCTAATTGTCATGGGAACAATAACTTACAGTCATTGTGGACAGAATGGGGAAATACAACTTGGAGGTAATAGGAATTTCAGTGACACAGGAATCAAGTGTTGTTCACATCTACAGGTTGATTTCTCCTGTGATGTTTGTATACCTAAATATGATTCCCAGCCATGTTATTTTATACACCATTTCTTTCATCCCTATTTATACACTATATCTTTCACATGTCAAGAACACTACTTGTACATCAATCATAAATAACAAATCTCTTCAGCAGATTAATAGGTTTAAAGAAACCAAGAAGTTATAAAGAGAAGGCCTTCTCTTTATAACTTCTTGAAGAAACAAAGATTTCAATGAATATTAAACTCACAGGGTTAAAATTCTTCTGCTTATTTAATGTTCTACACTTAAAGGATGGGAAGCAAAGAAATAACCAAATAATTAAATTTATACAATGTATAGTATAATATAAAACTTGCAGAGTTCCTTATAAGAAAAAGCTTAGGCATAGCATTAATTTAAATAAATAAATAAATAAATAAATAAATAAATAAATAAATAAATAAATTCTAGTAAATAAGTGGCCCAAAAAGCATTTTCTGTTTATATTAACATCATCAAAACCTGTTCAGTCCCAAGAGTAGGGTACAGCTAGGTCTTTAGAGGCACACATTTTGTTTTCTTTTGAATGAACCTAATCCAAACTGGGATTATTTCTTATTGGACTTAGAATGTCTGTCAGTTTGGAAGACTGCATGATTCAACTGTTCTTGTTCACTGCCATTGTAACACTTCCCTCTATTTTCATGTCAGTCTGGAAGACTATATGAATCAACTGTCCTTACCACCAATCAAGCAGGTAAGCCCTCCCCCCTCCTTCAATTAATTTGCCCCACCCTGACAGTCTGACCTCTTCCACCCCCTTGTCAGTCCTCCATGCCCTCTCTACCTGTAATAATTATCATACCACACAGTACACAATGTTAACAGTGCCTGGTCACAGAGAGACTGGGGACCCCCCCCCCCCCCCCAATCCCCTCACTGCCCACCTTTACCTGTAATAATTATCACACGGTCTAGTGCACTGATGTTAACACTACCTGACCACAGAGACTGGGGACCCCCCTCCCCTCACTGCCCACCTTTACCTGTAATAATTATCACACAGTCTAATGCACTGATGTTAACACTACCTGTAGTACTTGGTCAAGGGGGACCCCCCCCCCCTCCCCTCACTGCCCACCTTTACCTGTAATAATTATCACACAGTCTAGTGCACTGATGTTAACACTACCTGGCCACAGAGACTGGGGACCTCCTGTAGTGCAGCAGTAAGGTGATAATAATGGAGTCAATGGTCTTATGGAAGAGGAAGTTTTCCCCCATTCACCCAGCCTTAAATTAGCTGTCCCTATTGGTCTTGGTGACATATAAGATACAAGGCACTTATACCACACAGCCAGTTAATGAGAGTAACACAACCAGTTCATGAGAGTACTGTTGGAGCTACAGGAGAGCCACTGGCAGAGAACAGACATCAGTGTGAGAATGGAGGACTAAAGTGTATCTTTTGAAACTGTATCTTCCTCAAATTGGTGAATATATCTAGTTCAAGGAACTGTAAATATCACCTCACAAGAATAGGATTAAGTAATTAATTTAATTTAACAAGAAACTACTGCTGAGGTCAGTGGCACATTACAACAAGAGAGCAAATCAAGGGGGAAGTAAACAAGGAGCAAGGCAGTCCACATCCCCATGGCATCTCTAGTGGACCAGGCCACCCGTCACCAGTCTACAGGACTCCAGGTCAGAGATGGGAAACTCCTCCAGCTGAGTGCTCACCCCATGTTTTCAGAACTCCAGGCCACCCTGGCCACCCAGTGTCAGCAGGCAGCCGTCCCTTACTCCTTGGTCAGTCCAGAGAAAATGAGCAGTGGTCAACAGGAGGGTCAGGCCACGCCAGTCCTGGAGGCCGTCTTGCACTCCGAGTTCCGTAAACTGTCTAGTTTACAGAACGAGAAAGTCGCGCAGCTGGAGTCATTCTTCAACACGCAGTGTGCTGTGATCGAGACCCAGCGCAGCGACGCCATTGCCGACCTGGCTGGTACCATGGACAGGAGCAGCTTTGAGCACCAGCTGAAACTGATCCATAAATTCCACGACCAGCAGAGAGTCCATCTCACTCTCAGAGTCAGTGCCAGTTTAAACCTGCTCAAAGACTCTCTCCCTGAGGACCCAGAGCTCTGCACAACCAAAAAAACCAAGAACAGACTTTTAAATCCTAAGGCTGTAGAAATCATGCAAAACTGGTATGACATGCACTGTGAGAATCCTTACCCCACAGAGGAGGAGAAGAGAGACCTGGCTGAGCAGGGAGGGATATCTCTAGGGCAAGTTAAAGCTTGGTTTGCCAACAAACGGAACAGAAACTGTAACACAAAGCCCAAACACCATCGCAGAAAGGCTGCAGAGGATTTTCCAAAAATCTATTCCAGACAAAACTCCACAGAGGTAAATACCTCCAGTAAACCTTGTGACAGGAAAGTACTGAATGCTTGGGAGAATAATATTTCTGATCATAAAAACTTTGATAATAACAGATCTCATAAAATCCACTCAGATTTTAGTCAACAGGAATATAACGACATGATTAAAGAACTCGGTGAACTGGTACAAACTACTACAACAATATCACAGAAAGATCTGATATTGACTTCTGATTTTGACTTCTAAAAATTGACTGTGAATGTGCTCAAAGCTGTAAGTTACATGTCATAGAAAAGATGTAATCATAATATACAGGGAGTTATTACTTTCAAATTCCTGACAGCACTGTTACTGCAATATATTGTTAAGTTATGTTTTGATAAAATAATATTTGACAAATAACAGTGTGACAAATATTGTAACATCACTTAGACAAACTAAACCCATGTTAGACATTCAGCTTAAATGACCACAAAATATATTAAACTCAAAGTTTATTTATTAGTTGAGCTAACAGACTAGAACAATGCTTTCCCTTCTGTCAAATAATAAAAAATATTTAAAAGATATTTTTAAAAATCTTGTTTCTTTTTAGGGCTATCTTGTATTATAAATTTTTATTTTAGATTTCTACTCATGTCGAATCAATGGTTTATAAATTCTTAATTCTTGTAAATAGTATAGACCCTAGTTTAAGATACAAAATTTAAATTGAATATCTGGAAATGCCAAAAAAATCTTTTAAAGATAGTACTGACCAAAGGCAAGTTTATCTGTGGTAGAATAGCTTTCATTGGCTGAAAAAGGGCACTAAGTTTACCTGTGGTAGAATGGCTTTCATTGGCTGACAAAGGACACTAAGTTTACCTGTGGTAGAATGGCTTTCATTGGCTGCACCATCTTCCTGTAGTTTGGGAGATTGCTGTAGGTCTGGACTAGACAGTCTGGCAGTGGGACGAGATGTTGACAGTCTCTCTACAGCAGTAATAAACATTAGCAATTATATAAGATATATTAAGAAAGTGTGAAGTTTAAGCAGGAAAATTTTGAACAGGTACCTTAATGTGTAGAATAACAAAAAGATCATGTTTGACTATATTTTCTTTGGGAAAATCAATTCCACCTCATTACAAATTAAGATACAAGATGAATTTTAAGACAAATTGTCTAATTAATTTTAAAAGGTAGGCTTAAATACAATGATCTCAAAAATTGCTGCTTGAAATAAAAAATAATAGGAATGTGGCAAAAGTAAAAAAAAATCTCACCAACTTCCTCAAAAAATTAACAATGAGTTAAAAGTAAGAGCATCATCCCACCTTGAGCAGAGGACCCTGTTGCACTGCCACTACTGCTGCCCCCAGGTGGCAAGGAGACTCCCAACTCAGCCAGCTCAGAGTGGAAGCGATCTTTGGCACTGCTGACCCGACTAGAATGAGCTGGTCTTCTCTGACCGCTGTCTTTAGACTTGTGTTTCCTGCTACTGGACACCCGCTCCAGGTAAGACTTGACCCTCTCTATCCACTGCTCAGTTTGCTGGTGAAGGTCTGGAAGACAACATAGGGCTTGATGATAATGATGATGATGATGATTATTATTATTATTATTATTATTATTATTGTTATTATTATCATAAGGCGTAGATGTGTGATCCAGTATTCTTTTATCTTTTATTCATTAACAATATTTTATTCACAATATTTCATTCTAACCCCTCAGAGGGCCATGTGTAAGATAAGATTATACACTTAACATGTTTTACCCTTGTTAAATTAAGTTTATTATTATTGTTATTACTGTAGTGTACATGCTAAAGTCTCTGATCACTATGGTAATGAGTCAATCTTTTCAATGGGAAAATTGTGACTTTCACAGGTACTGTATCTTTTAAAAGTCAATTTTCTTAAAATGAGAATATTTCTATTGATTGGTAGCAAGAAAACTGAAAAGTAGGCTACCTTATAATTCTACTTTTATTACAGAGAAAAAGCACTACAAATGCAACCAAGAATTATATTTTTAATGATTCTAAAATCACTCCTCTGAAAAGTTAATAATTCTCCCCCATTGAAAAGATTGAATGATTCATTCCTGTAGGCCAATACTTTCAAAATACCACAGAAAAATAAAATAAATTTTCAAATAAATGCTGAAACATACAGGTTATATAAGGTGGCAGACAGGCATTTTCATACACAAATTCCAAAACATAACAATTTCCTTAAACACCATTTGATTGACATAGCAGCAAATTGTTTCATACAGAACACTTGATCCCATAAAACAGAACTACACATGCGTTCAAGCATGCACTCGCTCAAACATGCTAATTTTTTGCTATTCAATTGCTGTGCACTGTCTTACCAGATGCAGGAAACTGTCTGTCACCCGTTGGCACAGCAGGCTCAGCAGCAGTAGCAGTAGCAGTAGTGACAGTAGCAGTAGTAGCAGCACTGGTAGGAACAGCAGCAGTAGCATTCAGGGTGGTGGCGGAGGTGTATCTCTTGGGTTTTGGGAAGGGGACCCTCCTCTCTTCTGACCCCCTGTCCTGCAGGTCTAACAGCTGTAACAACACCAGCTCATCATCATCTCCTTCTCTGGAAGTGACAACATGAACAGTTATACCAAATATAGCATTCTCTTCCACACTTATATCAAATACACCTCTCTTTTTTAAATACACTTCCCTCCTCCTTTGGCGCCACATCCTATCCTCTGGCATTTTGATGTTAGTCGGTGGACTCCTGGCCCCCCCCCCCCCCCTTTTCTTTCTAGGTCTCCCACTGAGGTGCTGTACTAATAAAGGTGGTATTATTTACCTATTCCTGGCAGAGTCTCCCCCACCCAAGGCAGCCGTCTCCTGGCTCTCCCACTGCCGGCTGTTCTCAACATCATTGTCAAGAGACCTGGAAATATAGCATAGTTATAAAGATATACACAATATTTCTAAACTTCAAATCTTAATGCTTATATGTTTAATTTTGTCTTGAGAAATACATAACAGGTATAAATCAATTTATTCTGATATCATTTTTCACACAACTGCTTTTTATTTTTCACTTGGTAAAGTGGACTCCTTCTTATGTTTAAGAAGGACTGTATAACAAGGATTGTGTTAATCTTACATGGTTTCTTCATCAATGTCATTTTCATCATTGCTGATTTCTGCGCTCTCTTCAAGAATTTGTTCTTCAAGCTCTTCATTGGTCTCATCATGGTCATGGAGAACTTCACTCAAATTCTGGAAATATACAACCACCTCTAACCCTGTACTGATTTTACATAGTGATAAGAAATGAACTTAAATTATCTCCATGTACAGTGCAACTAAATAAAAGAAAACATATTTTCATAAAGCAGTTATGCAAAATCTTAATGTAATGCAGTATGCACTGATTTGTTTGAAGTCTGAATATAATCCAAAAAGAGTGCAAAAACAACTCGTATGTTTGCATAGCCCTACCCACTTTTTAACAATTTGTCAACCTGACAAACAAAAAGAACAAGAAAGCTCCTAGTTTGTATCACTGACAGTGATTGCGAAAGAGATTGAAAACTTACCAGACATGTGGGCTGGAGCAAATTAAATTTTGTCAGCCCACACCTTTTTTTACCGGCCCACAACAAAATAATCAAGCTGTATATTTTCACTTCATTTTTGATGAATATTATTGTCTGGCATTTTAAATCGTTGCTTTTTAATTTTCAGGCCAGATGTAATAGGATGTTTAAAGGTTTAAGTTTAAACGTCTTTCATTTTGGTTGCTTTCTGGCATTTAAGTTTTATCCTTTTTACATCTGGGTTGCCTATCTTAATTTCTAATCTTTTAACACAAGATCATGTATCCTTTGTAAATTTTATTCCAATTTTTGACTTAAATTAAAACATAAGTCATAGTGAAGTGGAGCTTCCAACTTTTGTAACGTTTTTTAGATTTTCACTCTTGGAAAAATGCTTGTCTGTTAGCAGGGATTGTCCTGGGTCAAAATCTGGTCGGGCCATTTTGGCCCACTTGGTCAAAAAAAGTGTGCCATTTTTTAAAAATGTGTGCCGTGAATTATTTAAAGAAAATTCATTGTATTTCAATATTTTTTATATGATTAAAATCAATGAAAAAAGTTTTAATGCTACTACTCTGAAGTCCTAAATAATTGTGTGTGGAAAAATCTTCCAAAATAAACATACTGTCTGAAAAATTGTACAGTACTTAATGGAAAAATCTTCAGAATTGATAATTGCACTATGCCAAATAATTGCACTACATGGAAAAGGTAGACAAATCCCATTTTTATTGTAAAATAAAGCTATTGCTCTCATAGCAGGCCCGTAGCCAGCAATTTTAAAAGGGGGGGAGGGTCTTTTTCCATAAAAACGCCATGTACCTAGATCAAATTTTACCAAGAGTGGACCTTTTGTCAGCATAAGAGGCGGTTCTTTCGAAACCCCTGAACCATCCCTGGCTACGGGCCAGAGTCTGAAAAGAATTTTTATTCAATATCTAAGACTAAAGTTTAGATGAATATACTGTTATGGACAGTTTTGCACCCTGACTGTGCCACTGCGGATTTTCCGCATGGAAAATGATGTTGTCCCTCATTTTGACATATAGCACCGCTAAAGGCGCAATATGACTTAAAATATCCGTTAAAATTAGTTAAGAGCACCCATCTAAAAAGCAAATGAATATTTCTCCTTTTCACTTATCGTTTACTCAACATGCAGTCCGACGGAAGCCATACTTGTTTACCCAGCACATGTAGTTAGGTGTTCTCAGAGGTCCGCGCGTGGCCAGTCGTAAGCAGGGTGAGCGGCCTCAGAGTCTGGAGCAGTACGTTTTTCATTGACCTGTAGTAATTTCAGTTTCGATACATTTTTTTGTGAAACGGGTCACACGTCAGCCCTCACACCATCGCTACGCACACTTCAAGCGACATCATAATGTACGTAGACCTTTATTACAAAACGCGCCAGTATGGCGCAAGTTAAAGTTTTACTTGCGAATTAGTGCGTACTTAGAGCTTTACGATAAATTCATTCAAATATGAGGCGAGGTGTCTGTTAAAGAAACTGACTTTAGTCTGTCGGACATGTGGGCCGATGAGTTAAAAGGGTTTTCCAGCCCACAGAACTTTTGCCGGCATATGGCCGTGGTCCGACGGCTTTCGCAATCACTGCACTGAATTACTCTTGTTATATTCTACATACTTACTGCAACGGTCATTGTAAAATTTACTTGTAACTAAATGAATTAAAAAAACAATACTAATAAAATTACAAAAGTACTAAAGCCTTTACCTCAGTAGAAGCAGAACTACTGCTGCTGTCATCGTCATGGTTCTCCTCCTCCATCTGCATATCCAGCTCCATACTGACCGCTGCCCTCACTGGCTTGGGGTACAATATGGGGGGCTTGCCGCCGCCACCGCCACCACTGGTGTTACTGGCCACACCACTAGGGGGAGCCTCAGGGCGGGCTGCAGTCTGATTGTCTGGAGAAGGGAACATAATCTGATACAGAACAGATACTGGTTTAGAATCTATGTGGATTCACTGAATGGGAATTAAGCACCACAATGAAGGAGGACCAATGCCTTTCTTAAAACATCTGCTGATACTCACCAGTATGTGAAAATTTCCCCCCACTGCATCCTCCACAAAAATAGGAAACTTTTCAACCTTCAGATAAAAACCCAACCTACCTGGTGATGGACATTTCTGGTGGGAAGTCTGGTGGCGAGACAGTTCAATAGCTAGGCGCTGAAATAATAAATAAATAAACAAATATATAAATGGGGTAGAGTCATTAGCAAAGGGCTAGAAATTATGTAAACGTTTCTGACAAAAAAAAAAAAAAAATTAAGTCTAAAGCTGTTGCCACCAACCATGATAACTGATTTTTCTGCAGTTACTTCACAGAATGTAAGGTCTGAATCAATTTCAAAGACATGAAGACAACTCTATCTAGGATCACTAGCAAATTAATGACTTGCACAAACTGTGTTTGGGTATCTGGGATAGTTAACAGGTTACCTACCTCTTTCAGGTCATTGACCTGCCCTATAAACTGTGTTTGGGCTGACTCTAGCTGGTTGATGTACCTGGAAAGTAGAAATAATGAAGATTGTTAAACATTCAGTTGTTACTATATAAAATCAATATCTGTCCCCTGTTTCACACAGAATCTTAAATCCCTAGTTGACAAGGCTGAGCTAAGTTAAATTTTGTCAAATTATTGTAAACTGTTGTGAGTATGTGAACTAGAATCATCAGTTAAAACCCTAGTCTATTATATTTAATGAATAAAAGTATCCAGAAAAGTTCACCTGCCCCCTCCCCTGCCCTCAGTCCCAAGGGACTATAGCTCCTTCCTCCCCCCCCCCCCCCCCCCCCCCCCCCCCCCCCCAATCTAAGTCTCTCCTCACCACTGCTGGTCCCTGCACTTCTGGTAATAGGTGGGAGGACGGACCTGAAACCTCAAGATAAGAGTGTCCGTCTCTGTGTTCAGGTAGCCCTCACTGGCCAGGAGGTCCAGACGGAAGAACCGGTTATATCCCCAGCACTCGCCCACCTCAAAGTCCGAGGCAAACTCGCGGACGATGTTCTTGGTGAGATCTCGGGACGCCTGGTGGACCATCTCTACCCTGTACTCATATCTGCAGGCAGAAACCAATGTGTTTCTTAGATACACAGCATTATCTTACAATACCAGAGAAAAAACCAGAGACAATTACCCACAGATTCAAAATGCATCTATGAATATAAGCAAAGAGATGCATTTTCAATGTCCTATTACAATCTTATTCTAAATGAGTGAATACTGGATATCCTATTACAGTGTAATTCTACATTTATGGATAATGGATGTCCTATTACAATGTAATATCTATCAAAGGGGGGGGGGGGGATCCTGCCACAATGTAATTCCTATGGTTATAACAGATGACATACTTAGAAGTCTCAGGCAGTCCAGCAGACAGTTCCAGGAATACAGACAGGTAGTTTCCTCTCACAACACCATTGCCATCCTGAGCAAATATAATATTTAATAAAAACAACATGAATGCCAGGCAATGATATTACATAGCAGCTTATTTGATAAGAAATAACATATTTTTATTTAGACCTGTTAGGGCCCACCACAATAAGTAACCATATGTAAGTTAGTAAGTAATACTATTTAATATATAAACTGATATCATATATGACATACAGGGTAAACTTTGACACTAACACATTTATTATATTTAATAAAAACAATATGGAGGCAAGACAATAATTTTATATTTAATATATAACCTACAGGGTAGACTTTGAGTCTCCAGCTGAGTCCAGAGACATGGAGAGGCTGGCTGTAGACTGGGTCTGCCCTCTGCTGGAGACCAGTGAAGTTAGTCATTACAAAGGTACTGCTGTCATATGCAGGCACTATCTCACTGGAAATAGTACAGAGGCAAGGTGTTCAGGTATTGCCTTAACTCAGAACATTTTTTCTTTTATGGGCCCTTTCAGTTTAACATTAAATTTTAAAAATTTGTATTGATTCTTCTAAAAATTAATAAATTAAAAAATCCCAATTTTCAGTTCTCAATAAAAAAGATATAAAAGAGATAAGGTCAAAATGCAATTATAAAGTATTTCTCTTGGATAATACTATCTAAAATATCAAATAGAAAAATTTTTTTTTAATTTACCTGTTAAAGTCAGCGGGTACAGGGGCTGTGACAAAGGAAGCCATGGGTCTCCTGTGGACCTGCTGGAACATCTGTAACACGTTGGAACTCTCCACGATCAACTCACTCTTACAACACAGGTGGAGCTGGTGTTCAATCTCCTGGATCACTGACTCCATCATCTCCGTCTCCTGGGTCAACTGGTTCCTCTGACCTGAAGATAACAACAGATCACATAGCAACAGTGTAACATAAATTTTATACATTAACTGAATGATTGTATTAATCATGTTCAGCAAATACAAAATATATAACAGTTTGGTGAATCGGTAAATAATGATCTATTTGCTTTTTTGTTAAATTGCTTCAAATATTAACTGCAGCATGAAAATGAATCAGATAAACATATTTTTCTTATGGAGATGTCTATCAAAAATTTTTACAATAATAAATCATTATCTTTTCCTATGCATGTAACTTGTCTTACCCATCAAAGTCAATAGTTTGCTCTTCAGCTGGGACTCCA
Organism: Lingula anatina; assembly: GCF_051362555.1. Lineage (NCBI taxonomy): Eukaryota > Metazoa > Brachiopoda > Lingulata > Lingulida > Lingulidae > Lingula > Lingula anatina. The sequence goes on along the minus strand of NC_141767.1, from coordinate 1,483,956 downwards.
GTCTGGCAATCATCAGCTCCACTGCATTGCGGATCTCACGCACTCTCTCATCTTTGGCATTTTTTACACTCTCAACATTTCTCTCCTGTAAATAAAAAGTATGATTAGAAAATTAATATCTTTTAATTTCTTTTCAATCATCAGTTATTGTTAACCATACCTATGGGCTATCCAATTTTTATCATGATTTTCACTATCCCACAACCATACACTAAGGGCATGGGGGATGTTAATGCTCTCTGTGCATTTTTGAAACAATAAAAAAGATTACCCAAATACTGTAACTTTCAAAGGTCATCATTTTAGCTTTTCACCTTTTACTTTCAAGGGGGGTGGGGTGGGGTGGGGTGGGGTGGGGGAGGGGGTGGAAAAATACTTTTCTTTGAAAATGATGATAAAAAAGGATTAACCCCATTATCAGTAATCTATTATAACAGATATCTCCCATTCAACTCTCACTTATTGCCGTCACCACATGTTATCAGAATGACACCAGTGTGAGCAAAGTTCTTACCACATCCTGCACCAGACTGATCAGTTCAATATGGCGTCTCTTCAGCTGGTTCATCTCCTCGCGGATCCTGGACACGTGTTCATCATAAATTTCATCCAGCGGCATGAAAGTGTGACCAGAATGCTGAAAATATACAATACAATACTATACAGTGCAATATAAAGCAATGCAATACAACAGAATACAGTACAGTAACAATGCAATAACAGTACAATACTATAGGCAATAGTCAGTGGGGTTTCTGGAGGTTCAAAAGAACTGCCCTTTGGTGGAAAAAGGTCTAAGTACCCAGAATTAAAATATAATCTAGGTTTCATGCCATTTCTGAAGTTGTATAAACTAAGGGGGTAACAAGGTGTACTTTTTCAGAAAAAGACCAGCGCCCCCTATTTGAGATTGTGAGCTACAGGCCCGAGTTTGATATGTCTAAGGGTACGTACCGTACCGCCCCAGAGTGCGCACTGATGACAGATACATTTTGAGCAGGAACGGCAGAACACACTCAACTTCTCATGGTGCAGCTCGCATCTGGAATGGGAAGAGTTCACATTAAACTATTCTTACTGAGGTTCTTTCTGCTTTTAACTTCATGTGATATGTAAAAGTTGCTCAATTTTCTTATTACCTCAACTACAAAATAATGTGTTGGAGACTATTCCTAGATGTATAACAATAGATCAGGTGACCAGCCCATCCACATCATTACCCAGCGAAACGTCTCAAGTTGGGGACGCAATCTCCTCAAGTTGCTTTAGAAAATTCCAGTATCAGAGTTCTACATATTTCTCATAAAGTGACAAGCTTGATAAATTGAGTGATAAGATGTCTAAAGACGTACTTATCCTTGTCACTATCCTCTGTCCTGCTGGGCAGTGTACACAACTGGAGTGTGTCCAGTTGGTTGGTCACTTCCTCTGCCCACCGACAGTTGACCAACTCATGGAGGTGGAGGGAGGCCCTGAGACAATAATAAATGTGCTGGTTATTATAAAATGTCATTCAACAGATAACTATATTATCCACCTGTGATGCATTAAATCATAGACTTCAGGTGAGGTCATTTTGAGGATATGTTCACCAATCGGCCAGCGTTAAAATAATTGGGGGATGTGCAACAAGTTATATGCCTATAAGCAGTGTATGAAATGGCCGCCTGCCCGCCAGCCCGAGGCTGGTAACTTTCAGGCCGGGCGGGTAAGATTTGCAGATTACCCGCCCGACGGGCTGGCTGTTTTTACAGCCTATTTTCACCTTTTATTTTGTCTATGTTCACAAGCGATTTCAGCAAAATATCAAATAAACTCACTGTTTTCACCCACTTTTATAGAAGCAAAGAACTAACCATAGCTTGCAATCGAACGCTCGTATTGAAATGTAACCAACAGTCTCCCTCTCAGTGGCCTCATTTTCGAAGTTCTGTCTGTGTGATATGAAGTTGAAAGACAATTTGAAACGAGGCACAATGTTCTTAACCAGCTTCAGTGCACAGCAGATAACGTTACGTCATTGTTTTGTGTAGAGGAGATACCGCGAGTAGCAATTTGTAGGTTGAGAGTAATAAAAATGTGAAAGTATAAAAAGTTATGATATTGATTAAATCGACTTATAGGTACATGAAGTGCTTATAATCAACAGTAATAAAGGCAATGGAGGCAAATAAAAGGAGAATTTTACAAAAAATTTGAATCCCAAAATATGAGTGAACGTACGAGTTTACGCCGTGCGTCAGATGTAGTTCTTTTCCCACGTGCTTTCATCTTGGGCTGTCAAAAATGAAAAAATTCTATCAAGTCCGATAGAGAAGTTCACAAAAGAAAAACAATTGAGGAAAGAAATAAAACTAACAAAGATTACGACAGAACCAAACGAAAGAGAACAAATTGGGACCAATGGAAAGGTGACTTCGATTTGCAATTAGTCGAGCGGCAACATTTTTTTCGTAAAACCGTAACTCGAAAGTATCACGCATTGCGACCAAGCGCAAGCATCTCGATCCAATAACTCGTCCTTACTCGCCCCATATAAAAATGATATTGTAGCCTCTATGTGATATATTTAGCTATTCTCAATAAGCAATGCTTTCGAGATACGGGGCCCTGCAGGACTGTCTATGGGCCATTAGCATGCAGGACCGTTCCCGACCGCTTTTTAAAGCTTAAAAGCGATATTCAAAGGGACCCTACATGCTAAATTTTTTCTTCTTTATTGTAAGCACAGAGATCGATTTATTTGACAACAATATATATATATTTTTGGTCATAGTTGTTGCTATACAAAAAGGCAAAAATTATGATCAAATTATATCACGAAATCGGAATAAAAGTTATGAATAAATTATTGACGAAGAAATGAGACAGCCTGCAAGGTGAACATAAACTGAATTGACTACCCCCGCCCTCCCCCGACTGCTAAAGGGCTCTGAAAATTTTTGGTATTTTAGATGGTGAATGGTGCCATTTGGTATGGTTTAGAACTATGATTCAACTAGTGAAAATCTTATTTCAAGAGGTGAGTTTTTTTTTACAGAAATTAAAAGGGGGGCGTCAGGAGCCCCTTGACCCCCTCCAAATCCAACACTGACAACGTATCATTCAGTAGAAATTCCAAACAATTTCTAAATTTCCATGCATAAGGCATGATATTGCCCTTTCATTTCCAAATTACTCTCCCAAGAATGCATTCTAGACCCCCTCAGCATACCTCTCTTAACTCTAGGGGTTATCATAAATAGGGCAGGTAACTACATGGCCGGGCTGGTAACTTTTCAGAGTTACCTGCCCGGCGGTCTGGCTAGTAATTTCCTTGAATTTCATACACTGCTATAAGATTACAGTGAACATAAATGATAGGGGGCCCTACTTTATCATTCCTCTAGTATTTGTAGATACATAGCTAGTAAAGCACTAGTATATAGTATACCATCTAACTAATATAGTGCACATATAAAGGCCATTACACCCAGATCCTGCTCTAGCCTACCTGCAGTGAGGACACTGGGATCTCTGCTCAGTCAGCCATCTCTGGAATAAACAAATCACAAAATGGTTCAAATCATCAAATACCCACGGTTTTCTGTTCTTTAGCAATAGTAAATTTTAGAAATTTTATTTGATAATTCATCAAATATGGCATCTTTGCTTGACCAACACTCTTGGGGATAAACAACACACAATCTGTCAATAACCAATTTTTATAGAACAAACTGATATTTCTTTTAAACTGAAGCCACAAAACTCAAGTAAATAAAACAATAAGAAATATCACATCATATTATATTCATTTAAAAGTTACAAGATGGAGAAAGAAAGAAAGAAAGAAAGAAAGAAAGAAAGTAAGAAAGGAAGAAAGAAAGCAATGGAGATGCTTGACTGGATAGGCAATTCTTTATCTATAAGATCACAGAATTAAGTTATAAGATATAGTCACAATGTGTTCTTACTGTGTTCAGAATTAAGTTATAAGATATAATCACACTGTGTTCTTACCCTGATGCACATAAAGCAGCACAGCTTGGAGCAGTGAGGGCAGAGACGCGCGTCCCGTAACTTCTCCATACAGATGAAACATCGGAACACCTCCGCCAGGCTCTGGAATGATGATATAAGATATGAACAATGATTTTTGCAATCAATGTACAGAAGATGAAAGAACAGCTCTGTCAGCTCTTGGAATGAGGGTATATTGAAATGTCCATTCCCATACACACTGAACTGATATGCTGGACTTCAAAATAAAACAATCACAGATCCAATTCCCATACCTAAATCGATCTAGCAGGATAGACCCATCTCTGGCGTGCTCGACATCTAATTTGAGAAATCCCTTGGAGATGGGCTGATCCTGTTAAATCAATCTAGGTATGGGAATCAGGGGCGTAACCAGACCATTTTAAATTGTACGCACATATTTTGAAAATTCCCAGGTACGATTATATTCCGTGAAAAATACACTGAATTTATGGAGAATAATATCATGGTTGGCTCAAAAAATTGTACGCACAGTGCATCAGTGCGTATGCCTGGTTACGTCCCTGGGAATGGGGTCGTAGAAAAGATAAAGAATCAGTAACTGAAAAGCAGAAAGAGCATATTTTAATAGCCAATATGTATGCTGTTTTGCCATAAAAGAACTATGATGATGCAGAGGTAATTACAACAACCAATACTTTGCACTAATACTGAAGTCTATAAATCATTAATAAAATGGTGAAGGTAATTAGCAACATGAAGTCAATTAGTTCAATCCCGAGGGAATGAGAATGATACAACTCTGGTGCATTTTTGGCATAAAGCATTGCTTTGCATTTCACATACTCTCACACGTCATAGATACAACTGTTCATGATAGCTTGGTGTGACTGATGTCTTTGTTTATGTATTTTTTTCTTATATTTCAATAATATGTTTATTCTTTTCCGCTGATGTAAAAGTTAAAATGTATTACTCGGTATAGTTCTAGTGTAACTAGATTCTAAAGTCAAAAGTGATTGCGATAGTGATCAAATTGTTATACTGTATTTCCAGTCCCTGATTGAGAAACTCAAACAGTGTCGGTGCGTGTCAGTGTCAGTGTCAGTGACACTGTCAGACTTGCAAAATTGGTCTACCTCAACCGTATTCTCCTCCATTCTTTTCTTTCCACCGCTACCACCGCCACCACTGTTTGAACTGCTTCCACTAGCAGCAGCCATAAAATACGATTACTCTAATCGGCCGACTGCATGCCGGTTTTTTCAATATTTTGACAGTTTTTCTTTTTCATTGACTTGTCTTGTCTTCAGAAATTTTGTGCCAAGGCTGTTCATTGGATAGAATGTTTGTGGCAGGAAGTCGATGTTTTCTTCCTTTAAATCGAACGAAAAGCTAAAAATCATCTTGATATTACCTTTGATGAGTCTTTTAAACATAAATAATATGTTCCCTTAATGTAATAAATTAAAAGTTATATTTTATAGCTTATATTTATGCGGCATAGTTAGGAGCCTATCACCGGCCATGTTGCAATAAAAATTGATGACGTACGACGCATGCGAAAACTGACGCATGTTGTGATCGGAATATTCGCGCGATATTTATGGCAAGGTTGTGAAATAGTTCAAAAACCGACAGTTTTGTCACCATGTCACATCAACTGGGAGTCAACCAGAACCAAGTCTTTAAGCTGGTTTTGACGGGAGGTGAGTTTCATGTACATTGCTATTTGCAATCAAATATAAACAAGGTCATGTTTCCACGTGGTGAAGCAAAGAATCGCCGGCCAGTCGCTGGCAGAGCAAATGATTCTTAATTATAAATGGTGCAAGGGTTTATTTTACTGTTCCGAATAATAAAACAAAAATGTATCTCCATATGATTGAGACAGTGGGTTAAAATGTGTTTTTCTGTAGTTAAATGAAATGACACACTAAATAGCCGTAACGAGTGATAAATAATGTTGTCTGTGGTGATGTCTAAAATTAGCCATCCATGCCTTGTTGCAGGCTGGTTTATTTATGAATAAATTATGTTGGAATAATATTACATAAATATAGATGTTACAGAAAATAACGTGATTTGCTGACATTTTTGTGCTTAAAAGAATGAGAATCGTGATTCTAGCAGGCTAACAAACCCATTTCTTATTTAGTAACAATTTAAATTAATTATTAATTTGATGTTATAAATGATTGAGAAAATATATTTAAATTACAGGGTTGTTGTTCAAAGTGAATGGGTTTCAAATGACTCCTTCATTAAATCTTTACTATCTACAATGGAATGGAAATTATTTCCCAAGGAATATATTTCATCACCCAGGTGATAATAAATGTTATCTATAAAGTGGAATGCTGTATAAAAAGTTATTCCTCACATCAGTCTTATGTTATACACAAATTTTATGTATTGTTTGCATAATTCTTACTTGCCCCATCATTTTCTTTGACTTAATGAACAGGTGCTGAGACTATAGATGTTGCCATTTCACAGTACTTTTGCCTCTCTAACTTTCGCTTCATGTAATTTTAAACTGTTATTAAAATTTGAACCTAACAAAAGCCGCATACCACTTTCTGATCTCTCTAAATTAAAATTGCCAACATAAATGCTAAAAGTTTAAGGAGAAGAAAATGTTACAAAAGGGAAAATGCAACATAATGATCAGGGTCAGACATTTAATGCTAATCACAAATCCAATAAAAGGAATTTATGTTAATAATGAGGTTGTACTTAAATTTCACACTCCCTGTTATGCAATGGTTTACCAATTGCAGTTTTCAATCAGCTGTTTGAATAGTTTTGAAAGTTCATGACCAGTTTTCAGCTCAGAGAAAAGGATGGAAAATGCCTCGTCTGGTTCAAGTGGCTTATGGCTCATGTTTTTTTCTCCTATCCATGGAGACAGAGCTAGAGAATGATTTAATAGGTAACCCAATAGGGCTGATGTGCAGGCAGGCAGTTAACTAGGCATTCTATAGAAATTCAGCACCCAGGCTAATGGTATCATGGGGCATTGATGAGGGGGTCATTTATTTTATCCAGGCTTTCAGGAACATTTATTCTGATGGTGACAGAGACACATGTAAATCAAATAGTTCTATTAGATAATGGGTTAAATTTAGGTTAGTGGTCAGCACTCTCTGTCCTAATAGCATCCTGCACGGACCCTAGTGGTACCTGTGTACCCAGCAAACGCAGAGTTATTATAACAATACCACAATGTTTATATAACCAAGAAATGTTGGTAACATATTATGATGTGGTAACATATTATGGTGTGGTTACAATACGTTAATGTGTTTGCTGGGTAGATCCATTAAAACAGTATATATCCAGATTGTCAGCTGTGCTTAGATGTCACAATTTTTGCTTAACCAAAACGAAGTTGTACAACTTTGACCAAAATAAATACACAAATATTTTTAGTAAAAAGAAACAAGGGCCATGAATTCAGTGCCTCATTTGTCTCAAAGTTTTTTCTGCTTCTTTGTGTGCATTCTGTTCTGAAATATATTTTTAAAGCTCAATTTCGCTCAGAGCTCTGAGTGAGATTTAAAAACATAGTTTACAGTATTAATGGCTGCATAAGTCAAATGTCCACAAATAGCATCATTAGCCTTGTTCACAGTTGTCTACAACTTCCTCCTACTAGTAACTGTTCTGATTTCTCCAGATAATCTCAGTGTAATGTAACAGTAATAATATGGTAATTCACCTGTAGATTCCATTCCATTAGATTTGTATTTACCTGTAGACCATGTGCTTACTGTTAAATTCATGGTTATGAAGAAAAATTCTCATAAATAATCTTGACATTTATGACAAGGCATGCCCTGGCTGGGGTTAGAGAGCTTGGGGAGGCCCTGGCTGGGGTTAGAGAGCTTGGGGAGGCCCTGGGAAAGTCTATACTATGAGCAGAAAAAACTGTCTATGGGCTACGTTGTTCTAAAGTCTATAAGATAAGCTTTGAAATAAAAAAGATATAAAATAAGAATAAACTGCCATGGTATAGCTATGATATTGACATAAGGCATTTAATACCTGGGTATTTGAGAACAGCAGGTTTTTTTTTTTTTAATTTTATTATTATTAGAAAATATCCAAGGAAATCTGATAATTACTAATTTCTTTAAACTCAGTAATAGATACTCTGGCAGGCTTAATTCAAGTTACCCAGGTGTGTGACTGTCACATTATTTTGCAACATATCTGAGATGTTTTTGCAGCAGAGTGATGCCATTAGTTTGCTATGGGCAGTTTATTTTGAAAATGTTTGACAAGTTTTAGACGACCACGACGACAACAATGAGAGTTTGTTTATTTTCAACCTGGTACATCTTCAGGTGGAATAGTTTTAGTGCACTTTCACTAAATTCCGGTCTTTGGATTTATCTTGGTTGGACGGAGCTCAGGTGATAATGAGGATCCCAAGCATAGTTTATTATGGCATATCATGAACCATCCCACCACCTGTGCTTAGTGGAAGACTTCTGCACAATGTTTTTGTACCATTTTCAGGTGTTCCCAAGTTATTTCTATTTCTAGAGAAGTGTAGAGGATGTGGGGGGTATGTGCATCAAGTACCCATTCTTGGCAGACACTCACAAGTCTATATATTGCTGTGTTAGCTTCTGGCTTGAATTTTTCCTAGTTTTTTTTCTTCTTTTAAACTAAACCCAACATTTTGTTCATTGAGTCTCACCTACATATTTTTATGTTAGCTCCTGGGCTCTGATGTCTCAGATTTTTTTTCTTTTAAACCAAACCAACATTTTATTCTAAAAGTGCGCAGCAATATGGCAAATGTTTGATATGTTAGTGAATACTTTTCTTTACACATGTTTATGCCAAAGTTCCTTACTTTGTGCACCTGAAAATAATCAATGTTAATTTGGTCAGCCACCTTTCCTGGGGCAGTTTTACTTGAGCGTTTATTTAAATCTTGATGATCTGACTTGTTGAAAGCTTTGCCAAGGGATGGAAGAATCTCCAATCTGGAAACCAAGCATTTTAGCCAAATCAGACTAAATTGTAGATGATAATTATTTAGCACAAGCTAACATTTTCTTCCTGCTGTTGGCTTGCAGCCAATATGGTCATAGGCCTTCATCAGATGATCCAACCACCAAGCTAATGAACAATTTTGCTCTGATTGAATTGATCCCAAAATGAATGCTCATTCTTGTTGGTAAGAATGATGCTCCATTGGAGTGCCATTATGCACAAGATATGATATACTGGTATGACTTTGATATAATATATAATATTTAGAATTTAACCAAGTGCCTACTTTTTAAATCTTACATGAGAATGATATTGTGAGGGATCCTTTTTTTTTTTTTTTTGCAAAATACCAGCTTACCCACATTAATATACCTCTTGAATTTGATGAATAAAAACGAGATGATTTGATCTCACATATCAATTTAAAAGGGATAAATAATAGCCCAATAGAAAAAAATTCAATGCCTGATATCAAGTTGACGTTCGTGTGGTTACAAACAGAGCTGATGTAGACTGATTTCCTTATTACATCTATTGATCTTGTTAGATAAAAGAATATAGCAGCATGGTTGTCATGCAGATAGCTGATTCACAGCAAGGAATTGCAGCTCAATTTTCAGATGAAGCCATTTATATCCCTAGATTTCCCTGCAAATTCTTTCACATATAATAGTAAGATAGATCTTAGTCTTGATATTATTCAGGAGAGCCAGTTTCTGGAAGCATATTATTGATCCGTGTGAGGAATCGGTGCATGTTGTTAGTGACATAAATGTTCTAGTGGGAGGTGTAGAGAGCACCCTGAGCTTCAGAGATAACTTGACACTAACCTCTTAACTATAGCCTATCTTCATCGTGTCAAGTTACCTCTGACGAAAATAGTTTGACCTAGTTTATATAAGCCAATCGAATCCATGTTTCAAAATTTTTCACCAAAGTTTGGTGAAAACGCTGATTGGTTGACCGTCAATCGGTAATCCTCGGCTGATTCCGCAAGCTCCATACTAACAACATAGTTATTGTCGAGTGCGGAGACATCCGAGTAGTTCCGAGTGCATAACCGTGCACAAAGAAAGCATGGAGTATATCGGAATTGAAACCAGAGCAGTTTGATGCCCTGCATAATTATCTACTGAGGGATGATGTATTTTGCGTGCTGCCCACAGGTTACGGCAAGTCCCTGATATTCAGCCTTATCTTTGATTGGTCCGGATTTGAACAAAGCGCGCTTTGACTCGTTCGCGTTCATTGGCTAGATCGTTCAATGAGTCATTGAGTGCGGGCTTTAAATTTGATTGGCGGGCGGCGGAGGCAATCGAATGTGGTCAGAGGTAACTTGACACGATGAAGATAGGCTATAGTGAAGAGGTTAGTGTCAAGTTATCTCTGAAGCTCAGGGTGTGTAGAGAGAGACGTGGTATTGGATACATACATACATACATACATACATACATACATACATACATACATACATACATACATATATATATTAAATAATATCATCCAATTGTCACCCCCCTCCCCTGCATCACTTTATTCTTGTTATATTGAACTGTTAAGTTAAACTGGTCAGACCTTTTTTTTTTTTTTTTTTCTTATTTTATTTTTTTGTCTGATAGAATTTTAAAGTGGAAATTTGTTGTTTTTTTTTATTATCTGTTTTCCACTTTAATAGGCCTCAGGCCTTTCTTTTTTCTTTAACCAAAAATCATGTCTGACTGGTGCTGAAAACAGGATACTAGTAAATATTGTAATTTGATAAAAATAGAATAGAAAAACTAGTTATCCATGTTTTAAATTTTCAGGACCATGTGGAGGCAAGACCACTGGGCAGTCAAGACTCTGCTCCTTCTTTGAGACTATAGGCTGGAAGGTGAGATCTGCATTTGTGTGTATGTGTGTGTGCCTACGTGTCTTCGTGCATGTTTTTTTTCTCCCTCTGTCCAAATTTGTGTACTAGTATGTATTTTAATATTTGGAATAAGAGGAAATTATCAACAGAAAGGCAAAAGGGCTTTGTCAAATTTTAGCGATCTAATTTCATTTATTTATTTTGGGTAGTTTTTAAGTTTATTTACTATGGCAAAAGAGTGGAAATGATTGACATTTTTCACCATTTCTCCAGTGCTTTGTTGAAAAAACATTTGCAATATACCTGAAATAAGCAAATGTGCATTGTGATGTTATATGTGGAATACCCCCAGTTATATATAAATATTATTTATTGCCAGACACAGTCCTCACATTCTTCTGCCCTGAGTTGGAATGTTTATATAATTTTTTTAGATTCCCAAAGGAGTCCAGGGTCTAAAAGTGGTGCTAACAGGTGCTCCACTTGCTTTAGGAATCTAAATATTGAGTCTAAGACCCCATTCCCAGAGATTAGATCGATCCAAACTAGATGGACCTAACTCCCTGGGGGTTCACGCTAAATAGCTGTCAGCTGAGCGGACACGAAAGTTAATTACCCCCTTATAGCTTGTAGTAGGCGGGACAGACATTTAAGCCGGATTATCTGACAGTAATCTAGTGAGACTTCCCACGGGGATAGATCGATCTAAAATCTATGGGAATGCACCCTAATGACCAAGAATTTAGTAGTAGTACTTGAAGTTACTGCCACAACAGTTTTAGTTGGTTTGAGCACTTTCTCATATCAGACTTCCCCTCAGTATATTGGAGTGATGAGCTCCAGAACCAGTCTGACTCCTTGAGATATTGCAGTGTGGGATATGTTGTCTGATGGGGAAGTTAGGTGTGGTTACTAGTACATGTGGTCTGTAAAAGTCTTCATTAAAATTAAAAGTAATTGGTGTCCTAGACTTTGAAGAACAAGCACTATTTGAAAAATGTGATTTGTAAGTATTGCAATTAAGTATTTGTAACCCTCCACACATTATTGAAAATTATCTATTAACAATTTGCCCCCCCCCCCCCCAAATAAATGAATAAATAAATAAATAAAATAAAAAGAATTGTTGCTTTCAAGTTTCCAGTTTAAAGTATACTTGCTATGTATCCTGACCCTAGCCATACCCTGATTTGTAGGTGTTTTCTTGGGTGTTGTATTAAGTATGGGACTATTTCAAGTTCAGCAAAATTAGAACGTGCAAACTGTTTAATATAGTGTAAAATGAAAGTAGAATATGTAAGAGGAAGGGGGGGGGGGGTAAAAAAAGATGATAAAGAAAATAAATAGACAGCATCTAATGGTTTACTTATTACTTTATTAGGTGTTCCGTGTGCCAGAGTGTGCTACAGTCTTGATGAGGTAAGTTAACAATAAACTCTAAGGTAGGTCTGCCCATCCTCAGTAGAAACACCTGCTGAGACCTGGGAGCTATGGTGGTCCTAAAGCATGCAGAAACACAGTGGCAGGGGCTAAGTTTACCTACTCACATGCTTGCTGAAGAAATGGGTAATTTCCTAGACAGTGATTTGGATGATGTATGTATTAGTAAATTTCCACCCAAAAGCTATCTATTCGCATTCATGTACATTTTCCAGATAATGATTTGGATTGTGAGGCTGAAGATCAGTAATCTGTTGAATAAATGATGCACTTAAAGTTAACTTCTACCCACCAAGAATTTTTATATGAAAATTACGCCTGTTTTCCTGAAGCTGTAGTTGCTCAGGTGAAGAGAAGTCTCTAGCTTAATTGAAATGATGTACTTAAATATTTAAATATAGAAAGTTGCCAGTCTTGGTCTGTATTCCCAGCTACCACCATAAGTAAATAATACATTACCTTCAGTGGTAATAGTAATGTTTTCTGACAGACATCCATAATACAATACAATACAATAAAATACTATACAATGTCCTAGATTATATGCATATGTTGTTAGATTTTTATATTAAATTAATGAGCTTAATAATTGTATTATATACCCGTACTTTGTGTAGTGAGTATGACATAAAATGATGGTTATACTGACTGCTCCAGACACCATTCAGTGATAAGTAGTAATACGGTAATTCTCCAATCTATACGAACGTTTTAAATTAATTATTTTTGGAAGATAATCATTTTGTTCGTAAGGCTTGAAATTCAGTCTGCTAAAAATTGCCACGCGTTCGTAACCATTGAAAAACGGACGGAATACGGCTGTACCTGAAGTTATCTCCACTTACCTACATTGCTAAGTGTAAGCATTACTTTCAGATTAAATCACTGTGATCAGCTAAAAGCACAAACAAATTATTCTTGCGATATTGCAATGAATTAAAACAAACTAAACAAAAGTCGGGAATTCAAGTTAAAAAACAATTTCTTCATACTAAAGAGGTACATTTCTCCCAAGACAAGACAACATCGTTTTTCCCTGTTATGTTTAACCAAGACAGGACAACATCGTTTTTCCCAACTATTGTCAAAAACAGACAAGAATATTTTCGTATCCAGTTGCATATTTTATTTATTGCGTGTTTATTTTTAATATGATTTCACATACAGAAATTTTGCAATATTAATAATGTCACACCCCCCCCCCCCCATTAGGCCTACATAAATTTATCCCGCCAAAACAAAATACTTGAAACTCCTCACAGTAGATTTCACTAACGTTAATAGAGATTATACTTGATATAAAAAATAACATCAGCTCAATTCAAGTCTATTTATGAAAGTCTTTTACAGCATATTAATTTGCACGCAATCAATTTAAACTAAATTAGAAAAATACAGAAAACTGCAGGCAAATTTCTATAAGGTCATACGGCACCTTCATTTTTCACAATCACTAATATCAGTAAGGTTTACCTAATAGTTGTTCATGAGACAAGGTCTTAAACAAGGAAAATCAAACAAACAAACAAACAAAAACCACAACTCAAATTAGAAAAATAAATACAATACAAGACAGAACTCCTCTTAAAAAAATAATTTCCTGATGACTACCAAAACCAAATGAAAAACTCGATCATTGACAATGGATTTCTCATACTCTTCTGTTGTGCGTGGGTTTCAAGTTTATAGATTTTACTAGAAACCAGTTATCGGTGAAACACTGATGGTGGATGCTGATGATCCAGTCGGCCGGCAGAAGTTAAGAAATGATAATAAACAGTAAGTAATTTATGTGTACTGATGCTTTCAATAATTTCTAAATAACAATAGGGTTTTAAAACTGGCCTGTAGCTAACGGCGGGCAGGTTGAGTCCTCCTATCGTCTCATTCAAAAACAACACAAATACATGATAACAATCTCTCCTGTCAAGTGGCAGTTCCTTTGTTTGGAACGGTGGTCTGAAAACTCGCTTTGACGAATCATGGGGCGAGTTTCAATCGGGCACACTTTCTTGCGTTCGGAAAATTTAAATTGTGCCCAAGGTGAGTTTAGCGATCGTTCGTACAGAACGGAGACAAAAAATTCAGATTCAGAGAAAAAACGTTTTGTTCGTAATTATTGCGGCGTTCGTATAGATTGGAGAATTACCGTATGTATTATAGAAGGAAATGGAAATTAAGGAGAAAAGAGCTGAACATAGGGCAGAATTACTCACTCACAGACATGCATAGATTGAAATGAACTGTTTTCATAACTTGATTAAGGTGTACTGAGTTTAATTTTTGTTATTTTCTGTTTCAGCGGCGGTGTAAAATGGATGGAGATGAATGACAATGACAGTAAGAATACCTTTGTAGATTTTAAGCTTTTCTACAGTACATCAGGCTTATGCAGTGGCACACCAGGTTAAGTTCAGTCAGGTCTTCCACATTCAAGTTCTGTTTGGATGGCCTGTCATTGTTTATTTACCTGCATTTGTAGGTGGAACTTCATTTAAATCATCTGAATAACCAGCTGTTTTTGCTTTGGCAAGTAGATTGCAAGAAAGCTGCTGCCTCCATTTGCATTTTATTAAGATAAAGCACCTTGCTGGTAATTAGGAATGATATCATTATAGTGAGCAGTCTCAGGTGGTGCTGCTGTATGAGTCTGTATGTATGAATTCATCTATATTATATATTTACCTGTGCTGTGGCAGGTAGGCAATATATAGCTACTGTTTCTGCTTTACTGTTTGTATGCTCTACCTAAGGTGGAAAACTATAGAGCCCTGTGTTACCTGGTTTTGATTCTGAACAGTGGAGTGTTTTCCATTTTCCCAGAGCATTATGAGCATTATTTTATTATTTTTATAAGCATAAATCCCCCTTTCTGTTCCATATTTGTAATTGATGTTAATCTTGTTGCTCAATAATATACATTTATTATTTTACAAAAAGCAGCAAAGCATGCCGCATTGATGCCTGCCACTGGCATTTCTTTCAGTCATATTTTCACATTTATCATGTTTGCCCGGAAAGTTATTTTATCTGAAGGACAAAAGTTGATATTGACCTTATCCAAGGTCACCCTGGTTCAGCTCAGCCTGGAGCCAATCCCCAAAATCTGTCAAGTATGTCTGCAGAAAAGGGGGATTTGTAGCTTCTATGAGAACCTAAATTAAATGAAAGTTTGCATACCTTAGAAGAATTTAAAACCCTCAGATAAACCAGGCTTTGGTTGTCCACTACAGTCTGAATGTTTTTAATGAAGACAAATATTTTATGAATGAAATATGGGATATCCCAGTAGTGATTGATATGTTATTTTTTTCTACTTTTTAGTTTATTCAAAAATAGTAATAGCATTTTAACATTATTACATATTCTCCTTTAACTTGAAATTCAAAATAAGCTTCAAGTATTATTTTTTTCTCGCTTTCATTGTTGCAGCTGTGACTTTATGTGATGGTTAGTCTACAAAGTCTATCCTATGGCTTGGAGCTTTGAGCTTTCCCTGTTAGTCTCTCACTTTTAATATTAAATCTGTATTCTTTAACTTCATTTAGTTCATTTCAGCAAATTTCAGACAAAATTAATTGAGCCATAGAAATACAACATCGCAGAAAATCTTTTTCATTTTGATTCCTTGAAAGGGTCAAATTTTCTATTACAAACTTTAAGGCATTGGTATCAACACTTATTTCACTCTGTGCACATATCAGATTGGTGAATCTTTGCCCTTTATTCCTGCTGTTAACCCACCTCCACTCAATGTTTCCAGAAACCAGTTATTGCAGTGATTTTCTGGCTTGCTAGAAGCAAGTTAATTACATCCATTTGCTTGTCAGATTTTATTTTGATGTAAAAGCATGTAACTGTCGGTAGTGTTTTGTGAATATGTCCCACTTATTATGCATATAGTTTGTTTTGTCAATAATCATAAATCAAATTTCCATGTGGGGATATTGTTAGTAAGTAATTGAAATACATTTATTTGGTATTGAATATTTGGAATTCATTGTTATCTGCATTGATCTATTGATTGGTTTCTATATTCATGCTGGGTCTTTCTTATCTGAAGCTTCCTTCTGTGTATTGTGGTTGCAATGGATAGATTGTATATTATTATCAGAAAATTTGTTATTAAGATGAAAGGATATCTGCAAGTACCTAAACATGTAGCATTTATGTGTATTATAAATAGCCCAGGCCTTACTTGTACTCAGATGCTTGTACTATTATGTCAGCTGTCTTTAAAATCTGTTTTCGAAATGGATCAGAATTTCTTGGTCCAAACAAATGTACCTACAGTTGATGTGTACCTGCCACATAAATGATTGATTAATTCTATAAATATGACTTATCAGAGTGATTACATCTATGCCAGGCACCTGTTTCCCTAAATATTATCCTATTATCCAGTAAGACAGTGTACTGCCCACTTCTACTTGGTGTCTGACATGCAATGCCAGGGAATGAAGCCGTCAACATGACTTCTGCAACTTGATTTTAAGATGAATTATTTAATGTTGTTATTTTGTTCATTGATAAATCAGTTTATTGATAGTTTTATTTATTATGCGTTTATTTATTTATTTTTGCAAAAATATATTCTTGAATTTCTTATTTCCCCTATGGACCAGGTGCTTGGTGTCTTATACAGTGCATGTTCTATTCTCTTTTTGTGTAGTTTTCCTTATAATATATTAAATTCAATTATAAATGAATTTTTATCCACACACAGGATATGTAACACAGTTCACCATTATTTAACCTAAAACATAGTATTAATGAAAAAATGAACATCTTTTGGTATAATAGTATCCTGTTCTCATGTTCTGTTTTGTTTCTTTCTTTAAATTTCATCCCTACCCTGGACTAAATCAGCTGCAGGTAATTTCACAAACACATATTTCACGTTATCATACTGTCAGGTTTGGGAGATGGGAAAGTTCATTTTGTAAACTGAAGTTTTTTTGAAACTGTTTTAATTTTGGAAATAGGTGGGATTGCTGAATGATATTGTGGATACTGTAATTTCAAGAAATAGAACATATTTTTACAAAAGTATTTAAAGTTCCTGGAAAAATATTCATCTATGCATCCCATTGATAGTGTTGAAAAAATTGAGATGATGGCTAAAAGAAATATTTTGTCCTTTTTTAATTTCCTTGGAACAAAAAACCAATGGATTGAAAAAGTTTCAGTTTACTTATTGACAGAGGCTTGGTGTTAGTACTCTGGGTATCTTCTGCATGGGTAGTTTAGACCTTTTTCTATTTCCCTGTTTTCCTACTCAATGTGTTCTGTTTGCTGGTGTTAATATTGTTATGTAATCCATTGTGTGCTATGAGGAAGCATGAGGGGAGAAGAAAGGCAAGCAAACTGGAACAGGTAAGAAGTGTCTTTTAACTTTTACATACTCAGTGACCCTAGTTTGTGTCGTATAACATTACAAAGCTAACTGCTACCAAGCTATTTGCTGCATGTGTGTCATTTTGCTGTGCTCTGTCACTGTGCTTATAGTAATTGGACATTAGTAGTGTAGGATGCATATGATGCTACTGCAACAACCACAGTATGTAGTTCCAGAAATATGAATTATTCAAATGTTACAATAGTAGGATTTAAGTTTTTTAAGGCTGTATCTTTACATTACATTTATTAAGTACTGCAAATAAGATGTGGATGTATCTATCTGTAAATAATGCAATACATATTATGTATAAAATGTTACTGGTTTTAATACTACTGATTAACAAAACGTAGGGGTGGATTACATTTCTAATCAGTTTGAACTATTTTATTGATCATCTCATTTATCATCCCTACTTAAACTGGTATCAGAAAAAAGAGAAACCAATTAATGAAAAAAGATCCTGTTGACTTACAGAAATTGAAGATGTCAGAATTGTTTGACCTAATCATTTTTTTTTTCAAACATCAGATTTGTAAGGAAATCTACACTGCAGTTTTTTTTTTTTAGAAAAAAAGTGAATTTTGTTTTAAAGTATTTGATAAAGTAGACACATCCTTGTATTGTTAAAGTTTTAATGTATTTGATTCCAGTTTTCCAGTTTCAAGAGAATCTTATCAAGTGTATGATGCAGATAGAGAAGACGTACTGCGAGTTGGCACAGATGAGCACCAAGAACTGCCTTATTATCTGCGACAGAGGCATCATGGACGCTACAGCTTGTAAGTATCAAACATGGTGGCAATTTAAGTCCTTTGGACATTGAGCAGTATACATTAACAATACAGTTTGTACCTGTTCACTTTTAGAGATCGACAGCTTCAAAACCTGCAGGGTAATACATATAGGAACTAAAATTATTATAATCCTCTGCACAGCCAATGAATTCACTTCACAAAACAGCAGAAAGCAAACTTATTGAGATCTTGTGACGGGTAGTAAATTTTCCTGTTTATGTTACATTAGGGCATAATCGCCCTTTTTTTCTTCACTTTGTGAGTTACTGTTAACCAGAGAGTGTCTCTCCCTGTCCACCCCAGTGAGTGCTCAGCACTGGAAGCAGATAGTTTTCTATTGTCACTGATGTTTGTCCAAGCACTGTCAGTAGATCTCCATTAGGAAAAACAGTCTCAAGTTGCTGATCAAAAAGTTAAAGGGTCAGGTTTAAGAAATGAAAAATTGATTGGTGCACATGTGACTCTTCAGAAACATTAGTTTTTCTGGGCTGTACCTGTAGACTGATCAAAGCTTTCATGTTGTCGTCTGCTCTCTTCATCAGACATGAAGCCAGAACAGTGGGAAGAGATGAAGATGAAAAATGGCTGGAATGAGATAGAGCTGAGAGATAACAGGTATTTGTGGGTTTTCTTTTTCTTTTAATGCCCCTTTGTGCTTGGCATTTTTTTCTTTAAGATAATCTGTGTTCAGACAAGAAAAGCAGAATGCAAAAAATATGAAATGCTGTAAAGATTACAATATTCTCACAAAATATTGAATTGTACTGGGTCTGGTTTAAATGTTTTGTCTAATTTCAAGAATTTCTTAATTTTATTATATATGACTAAAACTTGACTACTATTTTTATTTACACTTGCTGCACACCAGCAGAACAATATGAAGAGTGACGTTTCCGAGTGTTATTTCAGATATAACCAGGTGATCCACATGGTCACTGCAGCCAAGGGTGCCGAGAAGTTTTATTCCACAGAGCACGCCGTGCGATATGAATCTCCAGATGTAGCACGAAATCTTGATGATATGGCCTCCCAGGTTGGTAGAGTTGAAAGATACATCAACTCCTGAACAAATGGGACTAATAATAAGACAACAGGTGTATGCTCATCCTTGTGGTCGAGGAAAATGAAAGAAAAATATGGGTGGGGAACAGAAAAAAAAAAAACGTATTTCTTCAGTCCTGCTTTTTTATCAACTTTTGTCTCATCAAAATAAGTCTAAGTGCTTTCAAACTAAGCTGGAATTTTTCAAATTGACAGCTGGAATTTTAGTTTTTTTCTCATTGAAAGATTGAATCATATTCGTCATTGGTTTATTTATCTGACTATTGTATTACCATAATTCAGTTAAAAGAAGAAAAAAAAAGAAAAAAAAATTATTGATGTTTAATTACCTGTATATATTTTCTTTTGTAGGCTTGGGTTGGACACCCATATTATGATGTTATTGACAACTCCACTGATTTTGAAGCCAAACTTATACGCATGATATCAGTGAGTTTTTTTATTACCTCTGTCATCTTTTCTGTGTATCTGTGTGTCTGTTTTAGCTTTGAATTCTTCCTGTCAGGTTGCATTAATCTGACAACACTGCCTGGCAAATCAGGTTTGCCTAATAGGCAATTATTGAACTCTTCATAGAGACATCACTTGACTTCAAACTCCACAAATGATAAGGCTTTATAAATTCTTAATGAGGTGTTCAACCACTGTTTCAAATTTTCATATCTTTTTCAGACAGTAACAGATCGTCTGGGTATGGACTTCAGGGAAAGGCTCAACGTGAACAGTAAGAAGAGGAAGTTCTTGGTGAGAGAGCTTCCAAGTCTGGAGGTATGGGAACTACTAACAGAGAGAACAGCTCTGGCCTGGTGTGGTTTGGCATCTTACTTTTTAAAAAATAACTTAATTGCAAGCAGAGTGTTGCTGATTTTGCACCTTTGAATTATGCTAGATTCTAATCATATTATAAAGCTCCGTTGATGTGTGAGAAACCCTTTTTTTTCACGTTGGAGATTTTTTGCCACATCTGTTTTATTAACATTTTTCAAAGCAGCATACTATTGAGTGGGTATAGTTTGTTTTCCAAGTTTAAACTAGTTCAGATGTTTCCAATAGTGATCATTTCTTTTTATAAAATATGTACTTAGTCTAGTAATAACACTACATTTACTGATCCCAAGTTTGTTACACGTAACTTAACTAAGATGTTTTCTGAGTTGTAAGTTCCCTACTTCAGACTAAAGATAACTAGTTTGGAATGACACAATAGGTTAATAGATGTACCATTAAAAATTTTAATTTTTTTGCTAAGAACAGATAAAGTAGTTTTCATATCTTTCTCACACTGATCTCAATCACTTAAATTCTAACTGCCTGCTATAACACAGGGATTTTCAACTTCAAGGCTGGTTTTTATATAAAAAAATTATTTCATTTTCTGACACTGCATTCACTTAATTATTTTGGCAACCTGTAACACGATTGCGGGGCATGTTGTTTGCAGTGCTTGCGTGTGATTAGTGTCTGCTCCTGCCCAATGTGTGACTTTTCCTATTTCATCTAGGCGATAGACATGGCTGCCAGTGCAGAGACTAAGGTAAGTAGTGGCCCTGTTGAGTTTGCAATGTTGTTCTTCTCAGCAGTAAGCAGTGATCCAGATGGAGAGGAGAGGACCAGAATCAGGCGGCCATTTTCTCCCCCTGTCTTCTTATCTGTGAACCTGCATTCCGGTGTTTGTTCCTTTTGTTTGACAATTTTTTTGTGACGTCACACTGGGCTCATTCTATCATGATTTTTCTTGAACCACAATCTTTCTTTCTTTTTTTTTTTTTTTTCAAATGGATAAAAAGAAATGTAGTTTATTAATTTGGTAATAGGCAGTTGCAAAATATTTACATAATGGTATGGGCCCAGTAGTGAGCACAAGACTTCAGCTTGTCTTATAAGTTTCCTTGATTACAATCACCTGGACACTTCACAAGACTTGCGTTTTTTCCTCGTTTACTGGTGAGTTTTGTAGTATCGTCACATTCTTGCTGTCCATGAGTGTTTACCAACTTACTTCACTCTTAAAACATTTCTAATTGCACATTAGTATCTTAAGGCACTGTCAAACCTGGCGTATGGCAATAACGTAAGATTGCCCATAAGCAGACAAACGTAAGAGGTTCATTAGACTTACGTCATATACATATCGAATACACAGGCAAACTCTGGTGTACATTTTTATACCAGGAGGGCGCTAAAATGTTTTGAACATGCCCAAAGTCAATTTCATCAGGGATGAGATTTTTCCAACTATTTAAAACTTTTTTTTGGATTCAATAACATCATTGGTGGCACCTTGGACACCGCGCCACATTTTCTGACTTAGTCACTAAATGGCGTCTCATCTGCTTCATGAATCCCTACTTCATACACCAGGTAAATTAATATGCTCATATGCAACTCATATGTACCTCATTACGCCAGGTATGACAGAGACTTTAACCTGCACTGACTGATTGCTGTGGAGAGTGGCACCCTGGGTCAGGGGGGGGGGGGGGAGGGTTGGGGGGGGGGGGGGTTGAAAATTAGTGTATTCATAAGTTGTGATTAGGTTAAATATTTGAGTTTTTCTGTCATCTGTAAAATCTATTGGTTAGAATATAATTACACAGAGGTTGAAATTTAAAATATTAATTAATTATTGAGTGGTGAAAGGGGGAAGAAACTGTTATTTATGTTTTAACTTTAAAATTGAACCTCTTTACTTTTTCATCCCAAAGTTATCCTTGGTTTCAAGATTTTTTTCTTAAATCATGAAGTATTTTTTCATTCCAGGGTTATCCTCAGTTTCAAGATTTTGATGTTGTTCATGACTACCTGGCCACCCCTGGCCAGAAAACCCAGGCCAGAATACGGAAACGAGGGCAAAATGGTAAAACTGACTACGAATGCTGAATTGGCATATAAAATTGAACATTGTGCAAGTTAAAGTTTCTAAAATACTTCTCTTTGTAAAGAGAGGCTTGTATTCCATACTGAGGGGGCGTCTTGATAGTCTGAAGGTTCATTGGTCCAAAAAATGATAACATTTTCATTGTTTTTTTAATCAAGGATTCTATAGTGAATATTCGGACCAATGAACCTTCGAAATATTGAACCTTTATACTATTGCTGTGGCCCCAGTTGAACAATTCACTATTTGACACATCTTCATTTTTGTTTGTATCAGGTAACTGGACATATACTCACACCATACGTCGCTATCTGCAGAATAACGAGAGTGCAGAGACCAAGATGCACATCACGTCAAGGGACTACACAGTAAGGCACTGATTCAGAAATGAGTTTTTTGTTTAGCCTATTTTCTAGACTGGGCCAGTCAGTTGCATGTAGGGTAACCCCACTATATAGGTTATGAAAGTCTGGCCGACAGTAAAGGCAGTTGTCATTGGATACCCTAATAAATTAGTGACAGTTGAGAGTGCAAATCATTGTTCTGACAATCAGTTTATTCCAGGGGCTCAGTTATTAAAAGACTAAGAAATAGGCAAGTGGCTGTTTAGGGTCTCTGTGATACATTCTCCATCATTAAGTCGGCTAAAATATTTGGCAGTCTAAGACTAATTATTGAATCAAGTTGTTTTGTGAGAGGAATCCTAGAGACTTAAATTTATACACTTGTTGTTTTGTAAGTTTCCTTTGATTGCCTTCAGTGGACATTTAGTTTCACTTCACAGTTTTTAGTTTATATAATATAAATTCTGCACAAAATACTGTAGACTTATTTTATTTATGTTAATTGCTGAAATTTAGCTCATAAAAATGTAATTATCAATTCTGCAAGTATTCAGCTTGGTAGAACCATTCTGAAATTTGTTAAATGCACAGTAAAATCTGTCAAATTGTTTCATTTGTTATTTCTCAGAACCTCCTGGCTCAGATAGACGAGAAGCATCAGACCATCTACAAGACAAGGCGCTGTTTTCTGTGGAATGATCAATATTATCAGATGGATCTGTACAAGGAGCCGTGTCAAGAAAGGTGAGAGAACTGGAAGAGGTAGCCTGGGTCACATTTTGAGAAATTGGATGTATTTTAATACTTCAAACAACTAAGGTAGAAATGAATTAAGATATTTTCATGTTTTATAACATTGTTTCAAATTTCAGGTGTAAAGGGCTGATTCTCCTGGAGACGTATAGCACTATCCCAGCAATGGAGCCATTAGACTTGCCCAGTTTTCTGGATATAGTGAAGGAAGTCACAGGGGATCCCTATTACTCCATGTACAATCTCTCCAGTAAGGTCTGGCTACAGAATACCAAGGGGAAGGCCACTGTGTCACATGACTCTATACCTAATGAGGTTGCTAATGGTGATGTCCACCAGGAGGTTACAAGTAATGGCGACCATGATGAGAGCAATGGAGATATCAATGGGCTCCGTTAACGCTATCCAGTACAGCCTCTATGTTTTGAGGAAACCGTATTTTAGACAGACTACTGCTTGGATGTTATAATGTGTGGGCCACATCTCATTATCCTGCATAATTGCTTATGTACAGCATTTATAATCCAGTTATACTTTACTTGAATAGATTGGAAGTAAAAGATCTTTTCTTAAACAAACTGTAAGATCATAGTTCTTCAATGCCATGTTAAAAGGCACAAAGATGAGTGATATTTTGAGATTGTCCTTAAATGTGGAACTTTTACCTATAAATTTTTACTCTGGTCGTGTCCCAATTTTGTAATACATTATTTTCAGTTTTTCTGTTATTTTTATTTCCTTTTGTATATTTTCCATTTAGTTTTGCAAATAACTTATGGTAGTTCTCTTTTTTGGCCTCTGTTCTTTTTAAGTGAACTAGTTTTCAGTGCTAACTCAGGAATTGGTTGCTTTATGGTGTGTACATCTATGTCTTAGTGTTTGATTTTCCCAGAATAGGGAGAGCTAAATGTTAAAGACTAAAAACTAAATTATTAATTTAGTTCAGTTGGATTTGGTTTTTTAAATCCAAAAATAGGTACTAGTAAAAGAGAGACAGTGTTGTCAATTATTAGCAAAAAAATGAAGAAAAATTGACCAATTATTTATGTGAAAGTAGAAGTAAAATTTTGTTAGGTGTATAAGTGTCACACCATTTTGTTAAGTTTGTTCAGTGAAATGAAACTAATGGCAGTGCCATTTATTTAATGTTAACTACTAGTCAGTTGGTGACATTTACTATTTTCTTTTCATTTATTCATTTCTTTAATTTCAAGCCTTATGTTTCTGAAGGATTATTTAACAAACTTTTATTTGCATCAGTGACCTAATTATAGGAAAATCCAATATGTGCTCCAGAAATTCTTTCGTTTATTTTTTTTTTCTCCACCTTTCTGTTATATGTCAAGTCATTCAAAGGGGGTCTCTAGATACCTTCTTTATTGGTGTGGGGAGCCTAAAACTTCCAGTGCAGCTATTGTTCATGTAACAAAAATAAATGTGTCATTCCTACTGAGATGTAAGTACATTTAAAACAAATAAGTGTCTTTTTATGTACAGACACAGATGTGTCTGTACATATTGCCATCACCTGCGTCTGTCGTCGCCGTCGCCGATGGCGATGCCGATGCCGATGCCGTCGCCGTGCACTTTCCTTGTAAACACGATAAGTGGAAGGCAGTTTTACTTTTTGGCTTTATATTTACAGAGCTGATGAATATTCATAAAACGCAGGTCAAGTTCGAAAATCAGCATGATCGGGCCATTATTGTAGAAGTTATGCTGTTTTTTCACTTTTCAGCATATATGCAACCTTGTAAACACATTTAAAGGAAAACCGTTAGGCCTGTTGTCATGACACTCACAGGAATAATCAATCTTACAAAAACGCAGGTCAAGTTCGAAAATCAGCATGATCGGGCCACTATTTTAGTAGTTATGTGGTTTTTTCATTGTTCAGCATATATGCAACACTGTAAACACAATATAAGAAAAACAGTAAGCCCAATTGTCATTAAACTCACAGGAATGGTCAGTCTTACTAGAATGCAGGTTGAGTTCGAAAATCAGCATAATCGGGCTATTATTTTAGAAGTTATGCTGTTTTTTCACATTTCCTCAGATTTCCTCAGATTTAATTCTTAGGCATGTTAATAGCCTTATTATTTAAGTAATAAGATACGTAAAAGTGTTTGTTTGACATTTCCTGCATCTTTACAACATTGTTAGTTGATTATGTAAAAATGATGGTAAAGTTGTTATCGTGTATTGTGTAATAAAGTGTCAAAAATGGAAATAAACTCATATCATTGCAGTTTGTCAGATTCAATCATTCACTATGTTCAGAATCTCAGAATGGAAGAAATTGGACATTTAACACTGTTCTATTGATATTTTTCACATCTCATCAATTTTCTTAGTTGATCTTATAAAAATGGCAGTAACCTATTAATTTTGTTTTATGTTAAAAAAGTGTTAAAAATGGAAATAAACCCATTTCAGAACAGTGCGGTCTTGTTTACATTTTGGCATTTTGAAGGTGTGACTTTGAAGTTCCATCGGCCTTAAAACCTTTGTTAGTCACGTTTACTATTTGTCCATGATACTAATATTTAATTATTAAAAATTGATGATCATTATGCTGTTAAACATTATGTAATATTGCGTCAAAATTTGAAAAAAACCTATTTTGGGCACTGCTCCCATGATGACCATTTAAGAAAAACCATGTCACTTACTGTTCTCAAACAGTACAGTTCATATGTACAGATGTGTCTGTACATATTGCCATCACCTGCGTCTGTCGTCGCCGTCGTTGCCGTCACTGTCGCTGTCGCCGGCGCCATGCACTTTCATTGTAAACACGATAAGTGGAAGGCAGTTTTACTTTTTGGCTGTATATTTACAGAGCTGATGAATATTCATAAAATGCAGGTCAAGTTCGAAAATCGGCATGATCGGGCCACTATTTTAGTAGTTATGCTTTTTTTATGTACAGACACAGATGTGTCTGTACATATTGCCATCACCTGCGTCTGTCGTCGCCGATGCCGATGGCGATGCCGATGCCGTCGCCGGCGCCGTGCACTTTCCTTGTAAACACGATAAGTGGAAGGCAGTTTCACTTTTTGGCTTTATATTTACAGAGCTGATGAATATTCATAAAACGCAGGTCAAGTTCGAAAATCAGCATGATCGGGCCATTATTGTAGAAGTTATGCTGTTTTTTCACTTTTCAGCATATATGCAACCTTGTAAACACATTTCAAGGAAAACCGTTAGGCTTGTTGTCACGAAACTCACAGGAGTAATCAATCTTACTAAAACGCAGGTCAAGTTCGAAAATCAGCATGATCGGGCCACTATTTTAGTAGTTATGCGGGTTTTTTCATTGTTAAGCATATATGCAACACTGTAAACACAATATAAGAAAAACAGAAAGCCCAATTGTCATTAAACTCACAGGAATGGTCAGTCTTACTAAAACGCAGGTTGAGTTCAAAAATCAGCATAATCGGGGCATTATTTTAGAAGTTATGCTGTTTTTTCACATTTCCTCAGATTTCCTCAGATTTAATTCTTAGGCATGTTAAAAGCCTTATTATTTAAGTAATAAGATACGTAAAAGTGTTTGTTTGACATTTCCTGCATCTTTACAACATTGTTAGTTGATTATATAAAAATGATGGTAAACTTGTTATCATGTATTGTGTAATCAAGTGTCAAAAACGGAAATAAACTCATATCATTGCAGTTTGTCAGATTCAATCATCCACTATGTTCAGAATCTCAGAATGGAGGAAATTGGACATTTAACACTATTCTATTGATACTTTTCTCATCTCATCAATTTTCTTAGTTGGTCATAAAAAAATGGCAGTAAAATGTTTATTTTGTTTTATGTTAAAAAAGTGTTAAAAACGGAAATAAACCCATTTCAGAAGAGTGCTGTCTTGTTTACATTTTGGCATTTTCAAGATGTGACTTTGAAGTTCCATGGGCCTGAAGACCTTTGCTAGTCACATTTTTATGTACAGACACAGATGTGTCTGTACATATTGTCATCACCTGCGTCTGTCGTCGCCGATGCCGATGCCGATGCCGTCGCCGTGCACTTTCCTTGTAAACACGATAAGTGGAGGGCAGTTTTACTTTTTGGCTTAATATTTACAGAGCTGATGAATATTCATAAAACGCAGGTCAAGTTCGAAAATCAGCATGATCGGGCCATTTTAAGGGAAGTTATGCTGTTTTTTAACTTTTCAGCATAAATGCAACACTGTAAACACATTTCAAGGAAAACTGATAGGCCTGTTGTCATGAAACTCACAGGAGTAATCGATCTTATTATAATGCAGGTCAGGTTCGAAAATCGGCATGATCGGGCCACTGTTTTAGTAGTTATGCTTTTTTCTTCACTTTTCAGCATATATGCAACACAGTAAATACAATATAAGAAAAACAGATGGGCCAATTGTCATGAAACTCACAGGAGTGGTCATTCCTGCTAAAACGCAGGTTGAGTTCAAAAATCAGCTTAATCGGGCCATTATTTCAAAGAAATGCCGTTTTTTCACATTTCCTCAGATTCATTTCTTAGGCATGTTAACAGTTTCATTATTTAATTAATAAGATACGTAAAAGTGTTTGTTTGGCATTTCCTGCATCTTTACAACATTATTAGTTGATTATGTAAAAATGATGGTAAACTTGTTATCGTGTATTGTGTAATAAAGTTTCAAAAATGGAAATAAACTCATATAATTGCAGTTTGTCAGATTCAATCATTAAAATTTTGCATCAGAATTGACAGTAGCCTATTTTGTGCATAGTTATTTCCTGTTTTTTGTCTGTACATTTGACAGCTTTGCTGCCTTGTTTCTGTTTGATGCAGACATAGTTATAAAGATTGCACAGTTATGTCGTATCATGTGCACATTTCAGTAGAAAATGCAGACATTTTTCGCAAATTAATTACTTCTAGAAAATATATTAAGCACCAAGTACATTTTCTAAAAAAAATGTTTGTGTAGAGAAGGAATTTGTTTAATATTCCTTCAGATTGAATTGTTTGAACCTGCACTTGCTCACAACTTTACAGTGGATCTTTTTAGTGCAGTGCTTTCGATACATAGGCATGATAGGCCATTATTTAATGTATAATAAAGAACTCATTTAATTGTATTATTAAATGAGGAAGCCTGTTAATGGAAATATATATTTATCCACCTCATTGCTTTTGTGTTGGATTTATAACTGGCACAAGTCCTTGGGATTGGATTTGAACACTCCAGAGATATGCTCTTCCACTGTTCTACAGAACTTTGTGCCCTAACTTTTTATGTACAGACACAGATGTGTCTGTACATATTGCCATCACCTGCGTCTGTCGTCGCCGTCGCCGATGCCGATGCCGGCGCCTTGCACTTTCCTTGTAAACACGATAAGTGGAGGGCAGTTTTACTTTTTGGCTTAATATTTACAGAGCTGATGAATATTCATAAAACGCAGGTCAAGTTCGAAAACCAGCATGATCGGGCCATTATTGTAGAAGTTATGCTGTTTTTTCACTTTTCAGCATATATGCAACCCTGTAAACACATTTTAAGGAAAACCGTTAGGCCTGTTGTCATGAAACTCACAGGAGTAATCAATCTTACTAAAACGTAGGTCAAGTTCGAAAATCGGCATGATCGGGCCACTATTTTAGTAGTTATGCTGTTTTTTCATTTTTCAGCATATATACAACACTGTAAACACAATATAAGAAAAACAGATAGGCCAATTGTCATTTAACTCACAAGAGTGGTCAATCTTACTAAAACGCAGGTTGAGTTCGAAAATCAGCATAATCGGGCCATTATTTTAGAAGTTATGCTGTTTTTTCAAATTTCCTCAGATTCAACTGTTAGGCATGTTAACAGTCTCATTAATGAACTAATAAGATACGTAAAAGTGTTTGTTTGACATTTCCTGCATCTTTACAACATTGTTAGTTGATTATGTAAAAATGATGGTAAACTTGTTATCGTGTATTGTGTAATAAAGTTTCCAAAATGGAAATAAACTCATATCATTGCAGTTTGTCAGATTCAATCATTCACTATGTTCAGAATCTCAGAATGGAGGAAATTGGACATTTAACACTGTTGTATTGATATTTTTCCCATCTCATCAATTTTCTTAGTTGATCGTATAAAAATGGCAGTAACCTGTTAATTTTGTTTTATGTTAAAAAAAGTGTTAAAAATGGAAAGAAAAAAAACATTTCAGAACAGTGCTGTCTTGTTTACATTCTGGCATTTTCAAGTTGTAACTTTGAAGTTCCATGGGCCTGAAGACCTTTGCTAGTCACATTTTCTGAATATCCATGATACTAATATTTTATTATTAAAAATTGATGGTCATTATGCTGTTAAACATTATGTAATATTGCATCAAAATTTGAAAAAAAACCATTTTGGGCACTGCTCCCATGATGACCATTTAAGAAAAACCATGTCACTTACTGTTCTCAAACAGTACAGTAAATATGTACAGATGTGTCTGTACATATTGCCATCACCTGCGTCTGTCGTCGCCGTCGTCGCCGGTGCCGACACCGTGCACTTTCATTGTAAACATGATAAGTGGAAGGCAGTTTTACTTTTTGGCTGTATATTTACAGAGCTGATGAATATTCATAAAACGCAGGTCAAGTTAAAAAATCAGCATGATCGGGCCATT
Organism: Lingula anatina; assembly: GCF_051362555.1. Classification (NCBI taxonomy): domain Eukaryota; kingdom Metazoa; phylum Brachiopoda; class Lingulata; order Lingulida; family Lingulidae; genus Lingula; species Lingula anatina. The sequence goes on along the minus strand of NC_141767.1, from coordinate 1,453,775 downwards.
ATTGTAGAAGTTATGCTGTTTTTTCACTTTTCAGCATATATCCAACACTGTAAACACATTTTAAGGAAAACCGTTAGGCCTGTTGTCATGAAAATCACAGGAGTAATTGATCTTACTATAACACAGGTCAAGTTCGAAAATCGGCATGTTCCACGGGCTTGAAGACCCATGCTAGTCACATTTTCTGAAAATCCATGATACGTGTATTTTATTATTAAAAATTAACGGTCATTTTGCTGTTAACCATTATGTAATATTGCATCAGAATAGAAGAAAACACAATTTTGGGTGCTGCTGCCAAGATGACCATTATGGGAAAACCATGTTACTTATGATTGTCAAACTTTCAAAAAGAAATACAGGACTAAAATGCAGAGTAATTGATCTTACTAAAACGCAGGTCAAGTTCAAAAATCGGCATGATCGGGCCACTATTTTAGTAGTTATGCTTTTTTTTTCACTTTTCAGCATATATGCAACACTGTAAACACAATATAAGAAAAACATATAGGCCAATTGTCATTAAACTCACAGGAGTGGTCATTCCTGCTAAATCGCAGGTTGAGTTCAAAAATCAGCATAATCGGGCCATTATTTTAAAGAAATGCCGTTTTTATGTACAGACACAGATGTATTTTACCTGTTGAGCATAATTAAAATTTGATGTTGAATTTGCAGTTTAACAAAATGTACTTTTGCATCAGAATTGACAGTAGCCTTTTTTGTTATTTCCTGCTTTTTGTCTGTACATTTGACAGCTTTGCTGCCTTGTTTCATTTGTGTTTATAGGCATTAAAAGCAATGTCTTTATAAATTTCAAGAACTGAAATCATGTATAAACCATGGGGGTATCATGATGCTTCCTTGACTTCAAGATTTGGCTGGAGAGAGAATTTAAACAGAGGGGAAGGAGGAGGAGGTGGGATGCAATTTCTCTATAGGCAGTAATGGTGGTGAGTTGGTCATGCTGCAGTGATAAAAAACTACATATAATAGTATGCAGACTTACTTTAATAATGATTATATATCTGTTCACTATTAAGAAAAAGACATCACAAATTTACAGTTTTCCTTATAGTCTTAAGCTGAATTAACCAGCAGAGAATTTACCACAAATACAAAATGTTTGATATTAAGAAAATATTCTTACACATTCAATACACAAAGCAGTATCTCTTAACAGATTTTCAAATTTAGTAGAAATCATCTACCCCAAGTATCTAATATAATTACCATTTAGTTATCAAAAGAAAAATAACTACACAATATCACATTTTCAGATGAGAGAATATTCAATTAATAGACACTAATCCTGGAAGTCAATGCCTTCACATCATGTAAATATTTTACATTTGTGGGTAGCTGTCCCAAGTATACTGCAAAAAGTAAATAACAAAAGTATACCAAAACAGGAATGATCCATATTAAATGTGAAAGCCTTCCTAAAAAGTTTACATTAATGGCAAACATCATGCCCCTTTTAGTTTTGATAGTGGATACAGTTCAATTTTTTCCTTTGCATGTCGGTGAATGCCAAAAGTTTTTTTTTTCTAAATTAGTTTAAACAAAGGGTTTCAAGAAATGAGTAAATCATGGCATTTCATGGGCTACTTTCAGGCAACTTTAACTGTTTCTTTGTTTACAACTTGGCACTTTCTACACAGTCACCTACATAATACTTTTATCCTTTGAAGGTATTCCAAGTTTTGTTGAAATTTTGCTTATAGGTCATATTTATTTCTGTACGCTTACAAAGAATGATAAAACTTATTAAAGCAAATACTATACAGTCACTGTCACAGAGTTGCTTCTAGCATTTCTAAGGAAGATTAAATGCAGATTAAATTTGAGCATAACTTACACCTTTTCACCTACAGGGAACAAGCCATGGATATTATTGCCACAGTCTCCAGTCTTCTACGACATTTTGATCTACTGCGTACAGTATAGTATTTCATATAATAGTATTTCACAGTCTTACCCAGTCTTCCTGAAACTTTTTGCACGTTGTAAAGTTCACATTTCTTAAAGTAAAGTTATGGCACAAACGCAATTACTAAAACTCATTGTTACAGTAATGGAAATCTTCTGAGATACACTAAGATGCCAGACTTGTTGCCATCTCAGAGGATTCCCATTTAATTTTGTCCAGAATGCACTCCAATGAAATCTCTTACTAAATGTTGTAACCTTAGGGGGGGTCTATGGAAGGTCTTCTACACAATACCAAGGAAGAGAAATGAATTGGGGCAAACTGTGAGGCAAAAACCTTATAATATTTTCCTGAAATTATATATATATGTGTAATTTTGTTCAGGGGTGGTATTTCCTCTACTCTACTCCTGTCCATTCTGAACTTACTTTATACAGGGGGTCAAAATTTAGATGGGAAGAGTTCAGTAAAGGGGCAATTTTAATACCCTTCTTTGAGACCCCACCCCCCTTATGGTTCACAATTGCCTTCCTAACCAATATTTCATGAAATATGAATCACCAATGTGCATTATTCTTCTTAGCTACTTTTTCTATAAAATCCACATGGCTGGCAAAGAGCTGAAGAGAGCTGCTGATATCGGTCCACTTCACATTGCCAGCATCATCACCTGAAAAATGAAATAAAACCTGTTTAGTGTAATGTTACCATCCATGTTAACTGACATTTCCATGAGTGAAATTAGGCATAGCAATATCAAATGAATGGAGAGATCAAATGTCAAGTTACTGCCACAAACAGTTGCGGTTTATGTTGACAGTGTAAGGTTGATTCCGTGACGGTGGTCTAAGAGAGACATTATCACAACGGTAGCTGGGGAAAGTTTCATAAAAGGACTTTGGGCAACAAAATTGGTAGAAAATTGTGAACCAAAAATTAGATCTACTTTCATTCTATGATAAGTCCACACTGGTCCCTTTAACGTAAATATTGATCTTATTATCAGCCACGTCTTTCATGTTATAAAACAGGTGCAATGTTTCACTTAATTAGTTTACAATTATGATATGAAAGTTTAGACCACTTTAAAGGTTAAAGAGTTTCGTTTTTGTTTTGAAAGCTCCCCCCCACCCCACCTCACCCCACCCCCCCCCCCACCCCACCTCACCCCACCTCACCTCACCTCACCCCACCCCACCTCACCTCACCTCACCTCACCCCACCCCCCCCACCCCACCTCACCCCACCCCACCTCCAATGAGATACAACCATCTGAATCACTAACAGAAATATAAAACCCAATCAAATCAAATCTTACAAAATCTTAGTACTACATTTGTAAATGAGGATAACTTCTTTTTTTTTTTAAGACAAATTGAAATATTTTTATAACTGGACATCAGGGGTTCCCCAAGATCTGGGGTACACGGAGTCCAAAATGTGAATCTGCAATATGGTCATCAATTTACAGGGAGTTCCAAAATCCCAGCCAACCAACCAACCCAAATATTTTGTAAGCTGTCCAACCATCTTTGTAAATATAGGCTGACATTTGAGGTCTTCCCAGTGAAAGCTGGGGGGTTCTCTGGGGAAAGCCTCGGTCAGATGTGAAATCAAGCTTTAAATCAACTTTTAAGTTTCATTTTAAGCTTGATTTCACTCCTGACCAAGCTTATAATCAACTTTTAAACAAAACGTCTGGAAAAAACTGACACAAAACCCTGCCCAAAGTTCTTTAAAATTCTCACACCTGGATACACAAGTTATAAATGATAGTAGGTGTGGTATTTTACCCGCATTAAGATTAAACTTCCCCACGCTGTCTCCTGTATCATCATGGAAGTTGTAAGCCACCGTCTCCATCCAGACATTGTCAGTATTGCGTGGGTCGTCCACATAGCCTCGGTATACCTGACACGGGAAACAAGTTTTCTTATTTCATGGCATTATTCACTACATTAGACACTGATTGAGAAAATAAAAAGGGGGGGGGTATTCCAGGTAGTATATTTATAAGTAGTCATAGTTCTCTGTAAAATTAAAGAAGTCTCCAAGGAGTATGGATCATCACTACACTGGTCCCTTTATCACCTAAAATTATTAAATCACTTTTTTCACTTCATTTCATCTGCTAAAATGCATGCAAATATTTAACATCACTGGCATTTTTACCAAATCCATATGAACATGATAAACTGAATGTAAAAATGTTCATGTCCATTGGATTATTGATCAGTAAAACAAAAACTTACCTCAACACCTTTACTAAATAATGTTTCCAAGGACTTTTTAATTTTCTCCTTTTCCTCTGAGTTTGCTTCTAAGGAATTCATGGCTTCTTCAGCAAACTCTCTCTTCAGAGTGACGCTGACTCTCTCTCCAGCATCCACCATGCCCTAGTGATAAAATGACAAAACTTCTTTACTGATAAATAAATTTTTATAATAAATAACTAATTTGATGACAGAATCAACACTGTACTGGCATACAACAGCAAATTCTTCCCATAGTCTGGCCACACAGTTCAAATAAAAATTTGTCATGAAGAGAAAATTAGGTTTTAAAATTAAATGAATTTGTGGGCTTCTATAAAAATATGAAGTTGCAATCCAAATTCACTGCTTAAGTTTTAACATAAGTTTTGAAACCACACCATCAATTGTCTGTATTTTGTGGAAGTCTGTATAATGATGCCAAATACAGGGCAGGGGGAATGGTTATGAAAATTTGGGGTAGCATTGTTCCCAATTAATATCTAAAATTGCCAAAGAACCTCAGCAGACTGGATGCTACCTGATAGCCATTTTGTGAGAAATCTATGGTCTACCCTAGTTAAGTGTACATTGATAAAGTAGCATTAAACAGGATAAATGATCTTTAAACTGTTGAAAAAAAAACGTTTGGTTCACATGTAACTTTTAGTCAATGAATAACTACAGAGAGTTTGAAACAAAACAGCTGCAAAGATCACACTCCGCCCAGGTAACCTACCCCAGGTATAGCCCACTCTCCACTGTCTTTTCTCTGTATAGCAACAAACTGTAATATAGGCTTCTTGGTTGTTGGATGGATAACCTTGGAACCATTTTTATCTCTTTTCCACCTAGTAAAGAAAGGGTCAAGATATTTAATGTTTGAGATAGCACCTAAATAATATATGAATCCAACATGACATGAGGCTCTGATGTCAAAAAGGACAAATGAATGAAGACAAATGTTCAAAAAAAAAAAAAAAAAAGAAGATCAGGATAAATAACACACCCTTGGTATACGATATGTTTTCAGTCTTGAAACAACCTGAGCTGACTTCCTCTGAGTTCAATCTGGCATGATTTATTCGCATGCAATCACACACTAAGAAAGACATGACACAGTACTGAAATAACTCACTAAAGCTATTCTAATATTTTAATACCAATATTAGAACTGTTTCAGTAAAAGTCAAAACTTCATCTTTTCAAATCAAAGTTTAATAGAAAGTATTTCAACACATTAAAGAAGCATATTTTAACTGATGGAGGATCTTCTCACATTGAATGGTATACTTTAGCAATACACTCTGCGAAATCCTGACAAAGAGATATGTTGGGAGAGGGGGGGATCCATCTCTGAGGGGTTTCTCTCTAAACTGCTTTCAGCTTTAGCCACTTAGATGTCTGGCATGCCTACTGAGCCAGTTAAACAACAATTGATTACCCCCTAGCAGCTTCAGTAGATGTGACAGACATCTAAACTGCTTCAGTTGATTGCAATTTAGCAAGAATCCCCTTGAAGATAGATTGATCCACACGTGTATCTGGATAGAGCCCAACTGTGTTTTTCTACCTTGTGACAATAGGGTCTGCTGCATGGTTCGGCCCCCAACGTCCTAAATGTCCCCGCGATCTAATTCCTGTCCTCCCGACGGGATTCCTGCAAAAGTGAGGTTTTCTTGTCACAACATAAACTGGGAAAGTTAATATGGATATAGAACATTGTAATACTTTATTTGCAAGACATCATTTTGGGTTAACAGAAAAAAAGTAGAAAGAAATGACTCAGGGTTCTTGGGACTGAGGGTCTGAGGGCTGCTTAAGGTGGAAAACCACAAAAAAAAAATCATATCTGATTATCAAGACAACAAATTAAATAAGGGCTGTGACATGGATTTTCAACTCGATAATTTAAAATAATACTTCTAATTCTGCCTATTAAAAAGCACACAAAATGCATAAAATTGGAAATCTCTGTCCAGACATTTCTATAAATCAATAAATTATATGACATAAAGACTAAGATAAGACTTCATAGTTAAAAGAGAGAGTAAATGATATTTCTCTATACAAACATGTTTTTTTTTTTGGCCCATTACTTACTGTGGTAAGCCATTAACTACTTCATATTGACCCATATGGCTGACCCTGTTTACTTTGCCATGGACAGTATTCCATTTCAAAGGTGGTGGCCCTTTCTCTCTGGAAAGATAAAAAAACATATTGGTACAAAGACATTTTGTGTGCAAGTTAATTGTCAACACACCCATAGCCTACACATGTTTATATTGAGGTTTAATTTAAACTGTTTCTTAAGTGGAGTCATTTCCCTGATGATGATTACTGTTACCTGGAACCACATTTACTTGTAAAACACCTCACCATCTATAAACTACCACTATGATCAGGGATCAATCCAATTCCAATTTCTACCACAGTATTGATGAATTATGAAGTCACCATTCTGTATCTTATTTTAGTTTCTTTGCACTACAGTAATGATCCTGAGAGCCAAGCTGATCTCCAACATATGTAATAATGGGCAGTTAAACCAATGACTAAAATGGTTTGGTTAAGTTAAAGTAGGAGAAAGAGACAAATATTTAAACAGGTTTGGCAATCTGACACTTATGGGTAAATTTTCAATTAAAACAAATTATATATTATATGAATTATCATTATTATTATTTTAATATCCTTGCTTTAACCAATATAGCGTCTTTAATTAATAAATGATGAATTAGCAAATGATAGCAAAAATGTGTCAATTTGAAAAAGAAACAAATTTAGCTATTATTTTAATATACAAGCATTGTGCCAGATATAGGACTACAATATGATAAAAGAAAACACCACAACAACTTACGTCACTCCCGGATCTGCCCATACCGGTCCTGAAGACACAGATTCTGAGGTAAATTCCGGGGGTGCATATTCTGGGTAATTTGTCTTCCAGGACACTTTATCATCGGGTACTGCGTAACGCTGAGGTCCACCACGCGGGTACTGACAATTACGACACTTGTAGTGTGAGTTTGGTTTCGGAACTGAAGTCATGGTGGTTGTACTGTTGCTGTTGCCCATATAAAACCGATTCAACTGCAATGAAATAACACTGAATGAGATTAGATTCGGAGAAATTTCAGCTTTAAGTGCTTTTCAGTAATCAATCTGCTAACAATGGCTAAGAGAGCCTCAGTAAGTACACATGCACTACAATATCCAGGTATAACAAACTCATTGATATACCTGAGATTAGATGGGAAAAATAGCATAAAGCTAGCATGCATTAGACTATAGCTGTGTAATTTACAGTATTGCAAATATGCCATGTATCACCCACTCAAGTATTTCTCAAATATTGATCTCTGTGAATTCAATCATAGCTTTGTAATCACCAAACCTAATGACACCAAAGGCTTGATGGAGTAAATCAACTGTCAAGACTGTCAATCTACCCGACTGAATGTTTCAACCCACATACGCAGTTACTTTGTTACCACAACTTTCCAGGGTTCTTGCTGCCTTTTCAATCAAAATAACCCCTGCTTCAAAACATACAGACTCACAATGACTTCCACCTAGCTTCCACATACAAAAGCTCGGAGTTAAAAGTATACCATCATGCTCTTAGCGCTTGAGCTACCAAGCATAGCAGGAACTCGGAAAAGCTTTTAAGGGAACCCGCTGGTGTCATTTCTTTAATTCAGCACTGCTGAGATCAGTTTGAACAGAAAATGTACTAGTCCAAACTTCAGGAAGCTGATCTCAGATCACTTCCTGCCATCTATTTTCTCCATAACCCCAGAGTTAAATAAGTGAGCAGCATAGGGAGTAGTATTAGTATGTGGGGTTACAGAAGGACAAGATGGGACAGCCGCAATCATGTATCTGGTTATAGAACGTCCCTCTAAGGGTGCATTCCCAGAGATTTAGATCAATCCAGAGATTTAGATTTAGATCGATCTAACTCCCTGAGGGTTCACGCTAAATTGCAGTCAGCCAAGCGCGCACCATAGTTAATTACCCCCTTACAGATTTTATCAGGCGGGACAGACGCATAAGCCGGCTAAGCTGACAGTAATCTAGTGAGATAGATCAATCTAAAATCTATGGGAATGGGGTCTAAGTCAGCCCCTGTTTTTTGTCTGCATATCCTGTAATTTGTGGAGAACTTGTGAAAGAGAGTAAGCCCCACTGCATTATGACATGTTAACACTTCTCAGAGTGGACCAGGCCAGTGAAATGTACCACTTGTAGTGAAAAGGCCCTAAAACAATTTCTGAAGTCAAGTCAGTCACTAGCAGTGTTAGAAATTAATGCTGGAACGTCTGCCCGGGGTCGACAACTTTCAGAACGGGCTGAGAAGTTTTCCCACCCGGCAGACAGTTGGTCCAGCTACTTTTCAGGATGGCTGGACCTTCGGGCCAGCAACTAATTTTCCTAAGAGGCAAACACTGGGACTCACTAGTAACGGGACCATCAATTTTATCACCATTTTCACAAGTCTACAAACCATAGGCTGGGGAAAGGGGAGGGAGTTAATGCCCCCTGTTCACTTTTGAGGAATAATAAAAAGGATGATCCAAATTGCTGTCAAAGGTCATCAATTTTAGAATCTCATCTTGTACACTCTGAAGGGAGGAGGTGGTCTGGCAAAAATCTAGGCTCTGTAAACTTGTGAAAATAAAAAAATGGATGACCCCCTAGACCTAACTCTATTTAACTGCAAATATGACAGAATGGCCTAGGAGCAATCTAGCATTCACATGGTTTGTGCAAATATTAGTTTATTTATATTATGGCTTCTGAAGAAGCCAGTTTTACCTCCAAGGTGCATTTTTGTACTGAAAATTATTTTGACAAAAGAGTATTCTGTGATATCATTCTGTGATATTTGTTTTTCTCATCATGTGGTTTTTGTTTTCGTTTGGTTTTAAAGGGAAACCTGAATCAATTTTTTTTGTGAATAAACAAAACCAGGAAAAACAATTATATGCCATTTTTGTACATAGAAATTATATATCATATGCCTAACATTATTTCTGGTCTGTGTCCAAATATCATGAAACAACCTTGTAAATATGTGTAATGTGGTAATTTTTTTTAAAATTCTGTGGCAGACTCTCGTCACAGTTTCAGGTAAAGCCTTAAAAAGCATTCAGATTTAAATTTCAACGATGCTGTTAAATTTAGAATAACTATTTAGCATGTCATTTTTAATATCCCTAACCTTGACACCAAAACAATCCATCTGGGATGTGCACAGTTAAACATTTTTAAATTCTCTCAAATTGAAAATTAATCGTATATATGTAGGTACATGAGGAACTTTGAATTATTCACATTAAAATCGCCCAACAACTACAGAGCTATAACTGCAAACTTGTGAACTCACCGTGTAGTTGAAGAAGGAATGTCTGAGTACAGGTAGATACCTGCTGGCAGGCCACACGATAGCTATGATTAAGATGACAACTCCTAACCTGGCAATATCTAAGGACTCAAAGGAACAAACTGCACTGAAATCAAATATCAAATAATTTATATATACATTAAAAATGAAAGCAACACAGGTAATACTTTCTAAAACAAAGAAAGTGAAATAAGCCCTCCCCAGCTACATTTATTGATAATTCTTAAAGTATAGAAAGTAAAAATGACAGTTTGTGTGATTTCTGTGTCAAAAAAGACAGACATTGGGAAACTGCCCATCCGACTGGTCATGATCACTAAATATGCCAGAGAACCTGCAAGACTTTTTTTATATCACAGAACCTCTGGACTGGCAAGGTTTATGTAAAAATACATTACAAAGTAATAAATCACATGCAAACATAGCCTGGCGGAAATAAAACACTTTGTCCAGAATTATAGAACTGGGAGAACCTGCAGTTTTCTCGTAGTGCAGGTGCTCCCAACCTTCAGTATCTCCAAAGATTTCCCTATGTCTTAGAAGTGTTATTTTGTTATTGTTATTCTGTGGTTCCAATTCTGAGAGCATTTTATTTAGAGTTCTATGATGATGGCATGATCAGCACTGGTCTGCTAGAAATAACCAACATCTAAACTACTATGTATAAAATGTTGTCTATAATTACTTTTATTTCTTTCCTTTTTTTACTTTTTGAAAATTTCACACATCATGGTGATAGTAATCAGTAGCTTCTATGCAACCCCAGTCTGATGACATCACAATGCGGTATCTAATCAGTAATGGTCATATTCCTCATATCACTAGCCATTGTCATACCAATGTAAGCTGATATGTCCAGTGCGTAGGTTAAGGATGACATTCCAATACTGTCATAGGAGCCAAACGGGTGGTGCTTGCATATTGTGTAGCCAGGATTCTAAAGATCGATGGGTTCTTCACGTTCGAGTTTCACATTGTTAGGGTTCTTTAATGTTCTTTTATCTGTATTCTACGTCCTTCATTAATATAATGTATTACGATGCTATAGAGGAAGAAAAACAGTGAACTCATGCGGTATTAGTGGAATACTTACCGTTATAAAAGATAGTATCTCGGGTTGTTAAGGCATCCCAAATCCGCACTCTTATGGTTTACAGAGTGACGTCACCAGCAGGTGCGCATGCTCGTGGTGAAGCAAAACTTGACATCGATAATTCACTTCAACGTTGATTCAAGATGATCCTCCACTGTATTTTTCGCAGGTTAGAGTGATACGATTTCAAAATAACGGATGTTTTACTGTATTTCTAAGTAAGAATTAGCTTTATTTATATATTATCAGAGTGTTTTCTTTATAATGGGTCATTCCAAAAGATTCCCCTTCACAATTTAAATATCTTTAACGTAAAACTTGCGTGAAACATTTGAGGAGGAGGAATATCAGCGGTTTATCAATGTTCTGCTTTCTGATGCCCTGCATTTTTTTTCGATTCAATCCGAGAGAGAGAGAGAGAGAGAGAGAGAGAGAGAGAGAGGGAGAGGGAGATGTCAGGTTGAATTAATCTATTCACGAATGGTACATGCGACAGTGGTATATTGTATATTGGAACATTAGAAAAAAGAATAAACAAATAAAAAGAATAAAAAAACTCGATCATAATGTTGTAGTCAACTTAAATGAGACTGTGGATAGAAGAAGCTTCTTTCATACGAGAAGCTCTACAGGCAACCACAGACTACCGGATGATTAGGAATAATATGCCATACACGACCATATATCGTGACTTAAATGTAGAGTATACAAATAAAAAAAGCAATTGGTTTTTGAAATAGCGTGTTCAGTGTACGATAACAGGCTTTAACCAAGCGAAGAATGAAAAAAAAACTAATTATCCCTGTACCTACGAAAGAATGATTCTAAAAATATAACATGTTGTTTTGTTATGTAACAGTTCAGAGAGACCGTGTTGAGCTCAGCGATTTCCTCCGCCTCCACTACGACCTTCATTCTTTATTATGTCTCCGTAAATATAACTTTCACTTCGAGTAATCATGAACGTGAAAATCTCGTAACTGATTTGAGACTAGAATCAATTTCTGTCTGAATATTGTTAATCTACCTGATACTTCGCCCACATGGCGTCATTATTTGTGGGGAAAATTAAGTTAGTAGGCCTAACGCTCGCTCTTACAAACACAGACGCCCGAACTTGCATAGGCCCCTACAAAATCATTCAGAATTTACTCTCGGCATATATAACATTTAAAAGAAAATTAACTCTATGACAAGTCAATTCTATTTAATCTATTTTCTTTTATTTGTTTAAATTAAAAAAAAAACATAGCAATTTCCTCAGTCTAATTTTAAGATTCAAGCGGAAGTTCAATGTGTGTATACGTATGGGCGTGCCTGCTGTTCCTCCAATCACGTTGACGTTTTCAGCTCAACTGTGTATATGGAGTTACACAAAGGTGCCGTTCAACTGTATTTATGGAGTTACAGTACCAGCTACATGGTGTCGCCAATTTCCCAGCTTCTTTTGCGCGGTACTGTTATCGATGGTTTCATTATCCACTCTTCAGAGAATACCTTTTACCATGCTTTTGAAGCCTGCAGAAATCAAGTAATACATATCATAGGTTAACTGAGTATCAAACTGATGAACATGTAGTTTTCTACTTTAACACGGCCTGTACCTCACGTCATAACTCCATTTAAAATAAAACTTAAGGCTCAGTCACACCTTGCGTAAAGTCGTAGGCCCCTACAGTACGTATAAGTATATCGTATGTGTCATCGATGATACGCACAACTTTGAGCGTATGAAACCACCCTGTTTCCAGCGCATTAAAGTAAAGATACAAGAGATAAAATATCATGAAATTGCTTTTGAACAAGCTGAAGATATTTCATCTCCCTCTGCGTAGGCGGACGTACACCAACGTTTGCCTGCGTATGTTCAATTTGTCCCAAACGTTAGTGCTGTACGTCAGGTGTGACAGTACCATTTAACGCATTAGCATGTAAAGGTTATTCTATTTACAAGTATGTTTCATTATTGCAAAGCAAATGTTTTTAAGACTGCAAAGATACCTGAAAACGTACAATTCAGTTTCTTTACTTTTTAATCTCATATCTATATTTATCCTTGAATCTATATGTACCTTCCCAGAAGCCTTTGCTGCTACCTTGTTCCCTGTAGCCAGTGATGGCGGTATTATACGCCACTTGGAAGCGTCCTGTGCCGTACACTGTCCCTCTCTCCGGGTGCTCTCGTTTAAAATAGCCGGTATCTACCATAGCGACACAGTTCTTATAGTCCTCGTATCGACTCATCACTTCCTCGTACATACGAGCGTAGTTCTCCCGCAGCCACTGCATGGCGTACTGTTGAGTAAAACCTAGAAGATTATAGAAAGGAAGGCCTTATTAGAATTTGATGATTTACTTTAATAACTGAAAGCTGACGACAGAAAGTTTTTTTTTTTTTGTTTTAAATCAGGAACGGAAATGACATCAAAGAATGTATTCTCCGTTTCTTTCTGTCTTTTTCAATTTCTTGATTTCTTTCTTATTCTTTTGTTGAGCAGGAAACTGTTTCTTTCTCTTTTAAAGGGATTCTGCATATATGGAGGTATACATAATGCATTTTAAAACTATTTGGGGTTTATATCTAACTAATGATAGAATATTTATCTTTAATCGATTTATTATTTTTAAATCAAAAATTGAAATTTTGTTTGAGTTCTTTTTCTTATCTTACAATACAGATAAGATTCTGTAGAAAGGTCGTTATGCTAAAGAAATAAATTTGTCCCAAAAAGAGTTGGCTTGCCTATGTTTGCCTCTGTTTATGCAATTCTGCATTCTATTTAGATTTGGAACGAGGTTTAAATTGGGAAATATCATTGTGAATTGAGTAACTCGAGATTGAGACAATAACACGCTAAGATGATGTGCCCTTAATATTTTTTCTTGTGTGTGTTGTGTGTGTGCGTGAGTGCCCGCGCGAGCGTGTGTTCGAGTTCGTCAGCATTCGAAATATTGCCAATTTAACTCATCTCCATCTTTCACCCATACGTGAAAAACGCACTGACATTAAGACACTGCGTCAATTTACAGGTATGTTTGCGCACGACGGCGTTCGTGTCAAGAGATCGTGACGACAAGAGATGGTGAGATGAGAACCGGACTCTACATGTATCACCACTTGTACACATCGGCAAAGGTTAGAAGGTTTCTTCATACTGTCAATGCAACCAAAAGGCCCAGTAAAAATACGTCGACGTGTATGTATAGTAGACCTACAACCTTTAATTCGACATTGTGTAAGTCAAGGATCGTTTTTATATACCAAACTTCTATTTAAAACATTCAACGTTATATGTCATTGGCAATATCATGTATTAGCGTGAGTGAAATATCGAATAACGGGTGGCGTGTATATTTCAGAAAACTTGTCCAAGCATAGATTCAAAATATGCAAATTGGGTTTCTGTTTTGTAGATATCCAGCTTTGAAAATAATGCACCTTCTTCGTTATGTCTGAGGGATGCTTGTCGTTGTCATCAAATTAGTTATCTCCTTGAGTCGTCATATTGAGCTCACCAGTAAGGTGTTTGGAAACGCATTACAAGTGATTAATGACGGCTCAATAAATCTTTATGAACGCAGCATTGCCAGCTAAACAATGTATTTGTTTAGATTAATTAATTTTCAAAATGATCTTCAAGTTTTGTATTGTGTTGCATTCATTTATGAAAGGTACATTTGAACCAAGCGTCGGTGGACAGTGGATTCCCAGTTACTCATATACACCACTGCTACTTGTTTCTTAAACAACACAAATAAAGTCGAAATGCCAAGCGAGAAACCGAATTAATAGCACGATCAGCCATAAAAGAGCTTTAAACTGCACCTTTTTCACATTTTTGGTCTTAAATTTAACTTTATTATCTGACCGACTTTTCTGTCCCGTTTGTGTACAGCACAGAAATCAAGCAGAAAAAATCCGTTCAAATATCACTTTTGGGTAATATGAAATGGTGTCTTTTGGTATTTATCTAAAAGAGTTTAACGTGGTCCTTGTTAGGAAATACGAAATGCTTACACCGATGGTCGGCTTGTTATCACAAATGATTTAATCCTTTGTAGATATCGAAAACCATTGAACTCTAAGACCTAACAACATTTATTCCCATCGTTCAAACTGGTCAAAAGTTTGTTTTTTTTTCACAGACATTGAATCGAGAAAACAAAACTCGTATGTATGTCTCCTTGTTGATTCTTTTCAAGAAATATTTAATTGCAGGCGCCCAGGATCCCATAACTCAAAAACATCGCGTATCGCCAATAGCGATATCACATAGAGACTACAGTGTATTATATATGGCGGGTATGGGCAAGTTATGGAATCGAGACGCTTGCGCTCGGTCGCAATGCGCGATGCTTTCGAGTTACGGGGCCCAGGTGTTTTTTCAGTGTCTTAACGTCAAAGAACACACCTTTTCTACCTTCAGTTTGGTCCTACACCTTATGCTAGCTGCTTGGTGCACGTCAGCAAGTATCGCGTCACAGATCACGTGATCTGTCCTTTTGCAGTGGGTTGTTTTACTACGATTTCTTTTTTATCAATCCATTCTTTAGTAGGGTAATCAATTTTAATATATCTCTAGTGTGCAGACCAATCATATTTTTATGTAAAACGCCAAATTTTTGACCAACGCGTCTATTAAATTCTGTACGATTTGATGCTGCGGTATACGGCATTAAGAGTGGGCTTACTGCACATTTAGCAAATGAAATGTAGGCCTACTCTGTTCCTTATGATCTCAAGTTACACTGTATGTAACAATGTGAACTCAGAGACAAAACAGACAAACCAATTTCTAATTCAAATGCACGCATTAGTGCACCAGCAGTTGATTGCTTTGAAGAAGAATAAAAATCCTTACCTTTTTTTGCAGCAAAAGTCCTCACGGTTACCATGGGGTTATCTCCACAAGCGTGACTCTTACACAGACTACTGATTATTAGAAGTAGAGAAAAAGCTATCACTATTTTATGCCGCAACAGCATCTGAAATGAAAAGTTTTACAAAGACCTTTAGGCAGAAATTTGGGCAAGCAAACTGATCTTCTGCTAGAGAAAAAAGTTGTACACTAACTTTTGCCGCAACACCATCTGGAATGAAAAGGTTTACAGGTTTAATATAAACAAAGACGTACGCCAAGTATCTATTTCGTGCTCGTTAATGTCACACTCACCAAATCTCATGAGACTATTCATAGATCAATCAATTACTCAGTCTGCAAGGTATCTTGACTTAAGTAAGAACCATTCATAAATAATATCAGTGTGATAAGTGACCCTTAAGTACTGTTTAATCATAAGAACCAGAATCGTGCAGTAGTGTTTAGGAAGGCATTGATTTGTAACTGTGGTGTATATTGTTATTCATCATCACAATGGCAGGTAGGCATGCTAAACACTTAATTTCTGACACCTGTGAAGAATGTGCTATCGTTTAATTTAAAGACCTTCTAAAGTTAGATAACTTGACAAAACATACAGAAATACAAAAATCTTTTCTTTTTTGAGGTAGTAAAAAGAGAGAAAAAGTGCTGAACTGCGACGGACCTGTCAACAGGCGGAGGGGGTTCTTTTTATCAAAGATCTGCTCTTTTGGTCGGAATAATTAATTTTCAAAATGATCTTCAAGTTTTGTGTTGCATTCATTTATGAAAGGTACATTTGAACCAAGCGTCGGTGGACAGTGGATTCCCAGTTACTCATATACACCACTGCTACTTGTTTCTTAAACAACACAAATAAAGTCGAAATGCCAAGCGAGAAACCGAATTAATAGCACGATCAGCCATAAAAGAGCTTTAAACTGCACCTTTTTCACATTTTTGGTCTTAAATTTAACTTTATTATCTGACCGACTTTTCTGCCCCGTTTGTGTACAGCACAGAAATCAAGCAGAAAAAATCCGTTCAAATATCACTTTTAGGTAATATGAAATGGTGTCTTTTGGTATTTATCTAAAAGAGTTTAACGTGGTCCTTATTAGGAAATACGAAATGCTTACACCGATGGTCGGCTTGTTATCACAAATGATTTAATCCTTTGTAGATATCGAAAACCATTGAACTCTAAGACCTAACAACATTTATTCCCATCGTTCAAACTGGTCAAAAATTTTTTTTTCCACAGACATTGAATCGAGAAAACAAAACTCGTATGTATGTCTCCTTGTTGATGTCAGAGTTTGAACTGGGTTTTATTCCATTTCTCAAATCCCATACGTCGAATGAGAGGGTAAAAAAAAGTCCACTTTTTGTCAGAAAAGAACCCTCCTTTGGAACTGCTGACTTCTGCAAAAGAGGATGGGCCGCGGATTCAGTGATTATTATTGTTGTTTTGAAAAATTACTTTTTGATAGCATAGTACGTTTGTTTAAATTAATTCCACCTCTGAAAACGGTAAGGGCATGGTATGTTATCTACAAAATCCCCCAACAGGGTCACAGAGAGAACTTTTGAACTAGATATTCACATATATTTCACTCGCTATTTGCAAGTTGTGCACATTTCTTTACTTTGTCCAGTTTGTCCACTCTATTGACGTCTTGCAGAGTGGTCATCCACAACAAGCGCATTGTATAATGTAAGAAATTACAAACGTAAATGTCTTGGTCTAATTAGTATACAAAAATAAGCAAATAATATGTTTTAACCGTTGCATCAAAATCACTTAAGAAAACTACTATAGATAACGGACATGCCAGTTCCACACTAGGCCTTGCCAAAATGGACAAATCCGTTGTTTTTAACAGTAAACACAAACGCAGCGAAAGGAATTTACTATAAAGGACAAGAAATATATAAAATTGTCAACTTTTTCCTTACCTCTTTGATGTTGACAAAAACCAGAGGATTCGCCATTATACCCGTTTGTCGCATTGCTGACACCTTCTTATTTACCAAGAAACAATTAAAACTGCTGTTGAGTTTTCTAACTGCTTTCTAAAGTCTAAACGTCAAGTGTTGAGTTTTATACCTGTGAACATGAGTATACTGTCATTCATCTCTCCGTAACTGGAAACCACCATATTGTAAATAAGTGCTAGTCTTTGCCCTCGATATGTATACCACGTGACTGGCATAGGCTCACTTTACGTCTAATAAGGCAGAAAAAAATATTCCTTTTCGTGATAGATTGATATAGGATCAGTTTAAAAACAGTCTCGTATGAGACGAGAAAAAAAACCTAAAGTAAATTTCTGACCAAAGACACCCTCCTTTTTTATGACAACACACGAAGGGCGATTAACCAGTCTTCTTTTCCCGGCAGGTGAGTGAAGCGAAATTTATATCTATAGACACAATTATTCATTAAGATTTAAGTTGCAAATTATTACTTAAGCGTAGGATTCTCCCATCAGAATATTAAGAGAGTGGTTCTATCGTGTAGCAACTAAAGTGGACAATTAGAAACATGAAAACGGACCATGGTGATGTGCCGATAAACTGACCATGTATAAAGGTTGGCAAGGTGGTTGAGAAGAGTGAGAGTGCGAGAGAGTGAGGTGTAAAATTGAAGAATGCATACAAGCAGGTGTGACAAACGAGTTGTGACAAAGCGTTTTAATTACAGGTGCCCTGGCCAGGCGTTATCAATAGTATTCATGGTTTGGAGATATGTTTCTTGATATTAGCTTTCGATTTCTTTCGGTAAACTTGGCTCTTATTTGTAACACGCTAAGGCAGGCAAGGGTGGGTGAGTCTAAAACGGAAAGAAATAAAAAACAAAACAAAACAAAAGGCTGACAACATCATTATGTAAACATAACCAGAATCTGTTCATCTCTGGCACAACCGGATGTCTGATAGGTCTTCATCATGATCCATGGTAAATGGTTTCATAAGATCTAATTATCGCGATTTCTTAACCACAACAGTCGTGATCATTTCATTTTGCTGCACTCGCCAAACAGAGACTTTCTCTGCATTTTTATCACATAAATAAGGTTTCCTCTAAATCAGAAAAGTGTTTAAATGTACAGACTTGACATTTAATATGGAACATTTTTTCCAAATAAAATTTCATCAGGTTTTTTCCGATTTTGCTGACTGATAAATGAAAATAAGGATTGAAATCGTGTTTTAATAATTTTTAATAATATATTTGATGTCATTGTGACATCAGTCCATTAACTGAATTCGCCAGTGAAGCAAACAAAAATGGATTGCCTTTTCCAAGTCATTTGGCAACCACTTTTGGATCTCCATATTTTCCTAATTATCGTCTTTAAAAGAGTTGCACGCCCCAAAAAGGACCCTCATGTCAGTGTCTAGTCACAGCATCGGTCGCTGTAACGCCTGACCTCATCTGGTTGCTACTAGAGCTTTCAAGCGGCAAAGCATTCCTTGGGATAGGTTTTTAGAATTTTATCTGTTATAAAATTCCAGGCATCAGTCAAAACCTGTCCAATTTGGTTCAGTTTTGTTGTAGAACATGCAGGCCGTTGATTCGGCGAGTAATGGTCTACCCACATATTGTCTATGTGGTTCAAAAATGGCGATTTTGATGACCAATGTAGCAGCTCATTCCCTTGGTTCTGTAATTATCTGCTATTAAAAGTACTTTGTGTGAAAATTGCTCCTAAGTTGCTCCCTATCAAATGATACCACATTAGTTCCTAGATTATTCTTTTATTTGATCTGGTTCGGGTTCCATCCATGACTATCATTATTTTTTTTTCACTGATGTGGCATCAAATACTGACGTGTCAATAACCCCAGTCTCTTCAGACCCGGCACACGCTTCGTCGTATGCCTATCAGGATGTCTGTAAACTCTGTTTTGACCAGTTGAGCGGTACAGGTGAAATCTGACCTCAATAAAGAAAGCCACGCGGTTTCAGTGTTCTACTCAGAAACAGTCATGGTCCCCAATTTATTAGAGAAACAGACGATACTGTTTTGCTGTTTACAGTGGCTTCCCCAGAGGTCGTCTGGTATTCTTACCTGCTGAAACCAGTTTGGTGTTCGCTAAGAGTCTTGAAAAACGCGGTTTGGTGGCAATTTGCCCATCATTGTGAATGGACTGGGTGGTGCAGCAACATATCCAGAAGGACAGTGAGTCCTGTACCCTGGTGGTAAGATTTCGATACATTGGGTGTGGTCTCTGTGTAGGTACATCAGTCTGGGCATAATTCTATAAAACTGTGAGGACCATTCCGTGTGACACAATAATCTATCTAGCAATGTCTGTCTCTTTTGCGTCATTCTGGCACAGATAAACAATTTTGTAAAACACTGCTTAACTCATTTTACGCACTGCAAAACCCACCACTTGCATGCAGAATTTCAAATCTTCGATGCAGTAGTTGCCGACATGTGGATACTTTTCTGACAGAACCATGCTTCGCCAAAGCCAAACTTTGGCCAGCCAAAAAGCGCACTACCTAATTAAATCACTGCATATTACACAGTGTAGCAGTGCGACAGACATAGTAGTCAGTTAATTGGTAGCGACACACTCGATGACACACTTGTCTAATCAGATATCTTATATGGGATCTGAGATTTTTGAAAAAAGAACGCATTTTTACGAAGGTATACCTTTGAATCTGAAATATTCCATATTAAATGTCAAGTCTGTAATAATGATAATAATAATTATCTATTTATCTAGTGTTAAAAATCCATAAAACGTTAAGTAGACTCATAAAATTATATTTTAAAGTAAAAATTATCGACATATTTATGAATAAGAAAATATTCATGAATATATCTAAGTTTAACGTGCAAAACTAATGTCGAATTGAATACTCAAAATAAATATCGTTTAAGGAGAGTTTCAGTGTTTTATCAAGTTTTTAAGAATTTGGTGACGAGGCAAACACTAAATAAATAGATAATTATTATTATCATTATTACAGAAATGATGTAATATACTATGAACCCTAAAATTGCAGACTTATGGAATTTACTGTGACCCTGTCGTGACTTTGTGTTACCACGACGAAGTGTAATAGCCATCAACTGCCTGCACTACCACTGCTACAAGAACGTCACCGCCAGTAGACAACAGCATGTCTATTATGAATATTTTATTGTATTTTGATGCCACGCGCTGGCGTACCCCCTCTTTATTTCAGTTGGTTTACGATGGGGGCCATAATTAAATGTTCTTATTACTTTGTAATTGCAATTTTCTGTTGCTGTTTACATGTCCCGATCTTGGCGTTGAAATCACCCATGACTATGTGGTAGTGGCAGTCTGTTGTCAACTGACGTTGTACTTCTTCATACAGTTGTTCTACTTCTTCATTTGGTCTGCTTGATGTTGGTGCATATATACCTGAATGAGATTCATTGAGAATCTCTGATTCACTTTGAGCTTGACTGTAGCCACCCTTGCGCTAATTTGCTTTACCTCGATGATGTTCTTGCTTAGCGCCTTGTGTATCAGAAATCCAACTCCTTGTTGGCCATTTGAAGCATTTGTATGGTACAATATATGTCCGCTATTCAAGGTAATTAAGCGTTCTTCCGCTCGCCTAACTTCTGACAAGCCTATCACATGCCATTTAACTCCGGTGTCCTGGAGTTCAGTTTCCAATTCTGCAAGTCTTTCATTGTTCTTCAGAGTTCTAATGTTGTAAGTAATGATTGTTGCGGATCCCACACCAAACAAACAAACGACGGGAAATGTTCACACTTTATTTCACGCACACACTGACATGGACATGGTGAAACTAAAAATAACAAAATAATGAAATATAAATACCAAACTAATTATACAAAATACACAAATATAACATAAATTGAATACAAATATAAAAAGAAATAATAAATTAATTATAAGAAACGGAAATGTTGTGCAAATGATTAACAATAGAATTGAATACAATACGTACAGAGAAATGTGGCTTTCCCGTCCAAATGTTGATCCACAAATTTTGCCTACTAAAACTTCAGACTCGGCGACCTGAGCCTTCGCTCGTCAAATACAACGTGGCCGCGCCCAGAACTGCTGCATACAGTATATATACAGAGTAAATGATTTGCATAATAATACAAAGCTGACTAGTGATACGATTGTAAACGCAAATTGTTGTCATAAGCGACAACAATGATGTTGAAATTTTTCACTGGTCTTGGTGTTCGGTGATCCTTGCTGCCCCAGAGATTCTTAACACCTCCTGCACTCTGCTGGTCTGAACCAGGATCACCTCCTAAGTTCAGGGCGTTTGTGCGGCTGGGTACTGGGGGCCGTGTGTTTGTTGGTCGTTTCATGCTGGAATTTTTTAGGCCTACTCATCCCACGCTGGCCATTGCGGGTTGGGAGAGGGTGTTGAAGTTGGCAACACTATTCCTAGGCAAACTTGTGTGAACACACTAAAGAGCTTTGCCTGCCCTCTGTTTGTATACGGTTTTTCTCCGCTAGCCTTATGATCCGGCTGGATTTTTGCTACTAAGGCAGTAGGTTTTTTTTTGTGTAACTCCTAATCAGGTTGCTGTTCAAAGCTTACGGGTCCTGACCATGATACAGGTAGTACTGGTTTTACATGTTTACCAGAATGATAAATCGCGGCTACAGGATTCGAACCCGGGACCCCTCACACCCGAATCAAGCGTGCTAACCACTAGGCCATCACATCAAATTAGTCAGATGTACAAGAGCGTGCCACAGGGAAATTTGGCAGTGGAGGGAGGAATGAAAGAGGAGACTTACTGATTGAATGGGCGACAGCAAATAACTTGAAGATCATGAATACCGTCTACAAGAAGAAGATATCAAGAAGATGGACATGGCAAAGCCCAGATGGATGTACAAGAAACGAAATTGATTACATCATGACAAACAGACCGAACATCTTCACGGATGTGAAAGTGCTAAACAGATGGATGCGGGCAGTGACCACAGAGCAGTTATGGGAGTGATTAGGATCAATGTCAGGAAGGACAGACAGAAATGCCTGTCAAATCCATCAAAGAGACCTAGTATCGAGCAACTGGTCATAAAGAAAGACGAGTTCCAAATCCTCCTAACGAACAGATTCAGTGCACTAGAGCTAGAAGGTGAAGATGGAGTAGATGAAATGAACGATAGAATAACGACCACCATCCTAGAATGTGCATCAGAAGTCGCACCGGCCAGTAAAATGAAGGACTCAAAGCTCTCAACAGAAACGAGGATTCTCATGAAGAAAAGACGGATGATGAAGAAAATGGAGGTAAACAACAACAGGGACATCAGAAACAACATCGAATATGCAGAACCGGATAAGACCATCAAGAAGAAGGCAAGGGAAGACATCAGGAAGCAGAACATGAAGAAGATAGCAGAGACCATCGAAAATGGAAAGAGCATGAAAAGAGCAAAGAGATCCTTTCAACTAGGGCAGGATAGAATGCTGACTCTTCTAGACAAAGATGAAAATGAGCTCACCACACAAGACCAGATATTAGAACGAGTAGAAGAATTCTATGGAGAGTTGTATGACAGCAACAAGGGAATAGAAATCTCAACAAAGGCATGCGATCTACCAGACATAACAGCTTGGGAAGTAGAGTCAGCAGTCCAGAAAATGAAGAACGGAAGGGCAGCAGGAAATGACAACATCAAAGCAGAAATGGTAAAAGCAGGAGGAGATATCCCATCTCAGGAATTAGCCAGGCTCTTCACAAAGTGCTAAATCTGAAGAAAATTCCTGTAGCATGGAAGAACGCCAACATGATCATAATGTTCAAAAAGGGCAATAGGAAAGACATCAAGAATTACAGACCCATCTGCCTACTTTCTAATTTGTACAAGATTTACACCAAAATATTGACCGAAAGGCTAACAAGACAACTAGATGAAGCGCAGCCAAAGGAACAAGCAGGTTTCAGAGGCCAGTACACCACTACTGATCATATGCACACTGTCAACCAGCTCAAAGAGAAATGTCTTGAGTATAACATTCCACTATGTGTAGCATTCGTTGATTATGAAAAAGCCTTCGACTCAGTAGAAACCCAGTATATACTGGCATCCCTGCAAGATCTAGGGATCGAAGATGGATACGTAGACGTCCTCAGAGACATATACACCGATAGCTCTGTAACAGTCAAACTACACAAGACCACCAATAAGATCAGGATCAAGAAAGGAGTACGCCAAGGAGATACAATCTCTCCTAAACTGTTCACAGCAGCATTGGAACGTATATTCAGGGATCTAGACTGGCAGGACAAGGGCATAAACATAGACGGTACCAGGCTCAATCACCTTAGGTTTGCAGACGACATCATAATAGTAGCAGATGATGCAAAAGACCTCGAAGAAATGCTACAGGCGTTAGCACATGAAAGCGCAAAAAGTGGGCTAAAGATGAACACCAGCAAGACAAAGGTGATGTTTGGACCACTAACCACCCCTTGCACAGTGAAGGTCAACACCAAAGAGATAGAAGCAGTAGAAGAGTATATATACCTTGGGCAACGGTTCAGCCTTAGTGATCGAACACTGGAGAAAGAAATCCAACGAAGGATAAAAGCAGGATGGGCAGCATGTGGGAAGCACAATGACATCTTCAAGAGCAACCTTCCTACCTGCCTGAAAAAGAAAGTGTTCAATGCTTGTGTGCTCCCGGCAATCACCTATGGTTCAGAGACCTGGGCACTGAATGCCTCCATGGAACAGAAGCTACAAGTAGCTCAGAGAAAGATGGAAAGAATTATGTTGAACATCAGTCCAAGAGAGCGGAAAACGAATGTATGGTTACGTGAACAGACCAAAGTTAAGGACGTACTGTTCACAGTTAAAGAAATGAAATGGAGGTGGGCAGGACATGTCAAAAGAATGAAGGACAATAGGTGGACAATCAGGCTTACAGAATGGACCCCAAGGTATGGACAAAGAAAAAGAGGAAGGCCGGTCAAACGATGGAGGGATGAATTAGATGATTACTGGAAGTCTTGGAAGAAGAAACCTTGGCCAAACTGGAAATCTGAGGCTCAGGATAGGAAACAATGGAAAAAGCATGCTGAGGCCTTTGTCCAACAGTGGAACACTATAGGCTCTAAATGATGATGATGATGATGATGATTTACATGTCCGTCGTCTGTCTCTGCTCTACCTCCCATTGCACATATTCCACACAGACTACGAATTCCACGAACCCAAGGATTGATAAATTCCAGTGTTATTAGTTCAATAGTGATAAATTCTTTAAGCTTTTAACTGATTTTTATTTATTCTCAGCCAGTTCTTGGAATTTTTGAGAGATCGTGAAATCGGCACAAAAGTTTGGAACCAGTCTTCTATTTATCACCAGTTGATGCCAGTTCTATGAGCAGTACTACAACATTGGTCAAAAAGGTTGTCCCACCTCCAGTATCATGTGCTTTTATTTATAAATGATCACATCACAAGTGAAAATTGTTATAAATAGTGATTTTCATTACAGATACCATAACTAACATGATTAGTGAAACAGAAAAGACAAACTAGAGGTGAAGATATCAATATTTAATATCATTTATTCACATTTATTACATGTACCCCCTAAAATCCGACGTGTCAAATGTCCACCGCGTGCTGTCTACCGCGTGCTGTAATTATCTCTTGTAGGCGGCGCTGCCTGCTTTCAAAAAGGATAACAATCTAACATGATTAGTGAATGTATAGCTGTTTGTATAGCTGCTCTATGCTGAACATCCATTTCGGAAGTTAAGCAGGGACAAGATTTCTACCAGATATGTGCAAAATTCCACAATTCCCCACGATTTCTAAAATTTATCAGTTCAAACGGTTCGTGAAATTCGTAGTCGCTGTAGACTAGGGGCATAAGCACACTAATATATTTATATATTGTTCTGGACATGCATTCAGAACAGATAATTTTCCAAAATAAAATTTACCATTAATATGACAAAAATTGCTCGTTTTTTATATTCCCGACACATCCAGAATGAAGAACGTTTATGTCGGGGAGGAGTTAGTGTAAGTTACGTAAGATTTTGCGGGTTACCGTTGCAAATTAATAAGTGTCCTATTGCAGAAAAAAAGATGAGATAAGGGTTTTAAAATTAATAAAACACAATGAAGACGGATTTATCTTGTGGCCCTTGGTTGCCAAAGTAGCGTTCAGGTATATCAAAGCCTGCTCGAAAAACAGGAACAGAGGAAAGAAATAACATGCCAAAGAACCGAAGTTGCCATTATGAAAGGCATCTCCTCGATAGCAGACAGCTGTTTTCTTTTTCTCACCTCAACCGCAAAGCATTTATTCCTGATAACGACATTAGTTTTCTTATCTGCGGTAACACTAGGACAGCAAAGGCCTTTACCCGAGATTACCACATTGTATTGTTAACACCGGTTTACACGGGGAGGTTTGCATTCGTCTTTAGGTTACTGAACACAACTCATATATTCTTCTGTTCTTCTGTTTTACGACCAAGTTTTACATGCAAGCATGGCAGCGTCATTAACAGTGGGTGGACCGTTCATAAACCATTTTCACAAAGTTGACTTTAAGTCACCAGAAATGCGATTTCAGAAGTCTAAGCTGGATTTCCAACCCCGCAAAATAGTACCCCCAAATTAAAACTGTACCCAAATTGTGCTTTCTGTATTCTGTCTCTACATCAGACATAATGAAAGATATTCAACAGTAGTTAGTTTTAAAATGGAAATAAGCCTAGATTGCATAAAGTCAGTCTTGCGTCATACGAGATAGGAAACCGTGCGTGAATCCGGTGAGGTGAACTTTGCAAGTGAAACTCTATACGACGGGAATGTTAGCTTAGAAAGCAATACAGAAAACCACACGCAAAGCACGTTGAATTGGCACTGTACGTGCTGTGCTGCATTTTGACAGAACTACAGGGAATAAAATCCAGTGTCAGCTTTAGTCTCAAATACTTGCTAGTCTGCCTTTATTTCTGACCTCACTCTCCTACAAATCTCTAGAAATATCGCTTGACCTTACGCTAAGCCACTAGGTTTTGCCTTATCTAGGATGATTGCGCTCAATGCATGTGAGCAGAAATAGCGTTTTTCTTCTCTAACGCAATGGTTATTTGTTGCCTTTCGAAACATGAGGTATTATTTTATTGCTGGAAAATAAGGGAACACTAGACTGACACTGCAAACCAAGCAAAAGGTTACATGGCCGATGATGGCTTAGGACGACCATTTCGTTATGTGAGCATACAGTCCAACCACCCAGCTCGGGGCTTAATTCATTGTTCCTGAGTGGATTAATGACGTCTGCACCATAGGTTTGATTCTGACTGTCTTAGGTTTTGGTTCTTTTGTAACTGGCAACAAACTAAGTCAATGATTTTGTTTCATCAAAACGCCTGCGATTTGGTTTTATATGCACCGCAAGTGCTCTTAAAACGTATCGAACACGCCGGGTCCAAGGCGCTATTACACTGGGGCCTCCTGCACAGGCAACGAGATTTGTGTTTTCTTTTTCTTTATTACAACTAACCTTAAGTCATGGGGTCTCGGCAATTTGGAACAGTCTACATCGAAATTCTTTATAATGTTGACACAGTGTGACGTCAGTGTATTTTATTCTCTAAGGCTTAGAACTATGATTTAGCTAGTCAAAATTCTAATTTCAAGAGGGGAATATTGGTGTGATATATTTTTCAGAAACCGAAGGGGAGGGGGGGGCAGGATCCCCCTGACCCCCTACTCTAAATCCGCCACGGGACCCCACTGCCCACCTCCCAGTGAGACCACTTTCCCTACCAGAGACCCTTGTGTTTGTTCCCAAAGCGGTTCTTCAGCGGTTCTACAGGTTCTACAGGCTCTGCTACTTCTGGAACAGCTATTCTAGCGTGACAATTGGCAGAAAGTAAGTAAGACCACAGCAGCAGCCCACGTCATCCCCATATGGGCACGTGAACGCAACAATCTGTAGTGTTCACAAATATAATTCCCAGACATGTAAATTAATTTGATTAGAGTCGATTGCTTGTGCACTCGACTCGTTTTATGGCCTTACCTGTAGTTATGTAACTTAAGTGGACGTGTGCAATTTGAATAATTAAAATTGGTATGTACCGCCAAAATAATGCAGCACTGAATCCACCTTGTGATAAGAAATATGGTATAAAAGACGTGCAGAATTAAGATCGGGAGTTCAGACTGAACAAGACTCGAAGGAGACCGCTCGACGGAGCCATGGGAGACGGCCTAGAGCTTGGAGATTTCACGTAGATGATGTAGTTAGACAGAGTCAACCAATAAACCATTAAATTGGTCATTATGTGGACTTGGGTTTTCTTTGCGCGACCTTACGTAAATCTGACACGAACTGTGGAATCTTTGAATTGCGTTATCCACTGAGTAAGTCTAAAACGTAATGTCCTATTTCGAGCCCACGCTTGAATTAAGCGTACAAAATTATGTAAGTTTAGGACATTCATCTCATATGTATATGTAAAGGTACATAACAAATCGTGTTACCTTAACGTGAGTGTGAAAAGGTGCAAGAGATAAACGGTCCAATTATTCCACTTTGCATGTTTCTTCAATTGCCATTATAATTCTTTTCTGTTTTGCCGCTCACGATTTTCCGTTTTCGACAATAACTCTGACGCATGTGTGTGTACAGAAAGATGCTTATTAATCGAGCAAGCAGGTCAAATTATATGCCATTGACTTGCAAATATAGCAGAGCTTAAAGAGATTCGTTTATCATTGCGAACTACAATGGTGATGGTTTACGACCACAAATTTGAAGGTGTCATTTTGAAGTCTTTACTTATAACCGTTTTTAACCGTTTTCGACAACTCATTTGAAAACGTATGCAATGCGCGCGCAGTACTTCGCCTTTTTGCAATTTTAAGAAGGTACAGTTTTAAAGCTATTTTTTGGCTGAACGAGGAATTAATTTGGTTCATCACGTAGCAAGTTGACTTTATTTTTAGTCGTCTAAGAAACTTGCAGAAATGTATTACTGCGAACCCACACTGTGTAAATTTAAAGGAACGGTTTCCGGTTACCCCACACTCCCCACCTCAGATAATTCAAGTCAGTGTGGCTGAAAAATTATTTGTCGCCCTACATAAGATTTTATAAAAGCAGCATCATCTGAAGATCTAATCACTGTGTGCCTTCGACATCCACATGCAAAGGCCAAAGTTGCATATGGAAATAGAAATAAAGCACCAAGACCACACACTTTTATAAGATGACACCCATTTCAACATTGACCTCATTTTTGAGTCATTCTTGAAATGGGATTTGAGGCTGGTGGATTTCAAAAATAGAAAAGTAGAAATTTGAAACTCAAAAAACGGGTTAACAGGTCGAAATGTTCTCGAGAGATCTGGATCTGGATTCGTGTTGCGTTAAACTGGATAATTTCAGACACTGTTTGTCTTCAATAATCCACTATACCAGTAGATCATATCCGTTATACCAGTGGATCATATCCGTTATACCAGTAGGTAATATCCGTCATATCAGTGGATCATATCCTTAATACCAGTAGATTATATCCGTTAAACCAATAGATTATATCCGTTATACCACCAGGGCATATCCATGCCATCATTTGACTCCAGTAAACTTGGACAAGAATGACAGAAGTTGATCCGCGGACTAACAGATCGCGGAACATATATGGCCAACCCACTTGAAAGCGTACCGCCTAATCGCTTGAGAATATATGCAGTGTCCGTTTGGAGATTAAGTGCCAAGCTTTCATGTGGGTTGGCCATATTTGATCCGTGGATATTTTATACCAGATCAATTTGTTCTGAATGCGGCAAAAATCACACCACTGTGTTATTTGTGAAATCTACAGGCAGATACAATGTATTTCCCAAAAATCCTGAAGACATTACCAGTTATACCACCCAATGTCGGAACAAGTGCCACACTAGGTCTTTAAAAGTATCCTCCAACACAGCCCTAAATGTGTATTACGTATCACTAGTCTGTTCTTCTTATGAAGGTGGGTTGATATATAAGATCCATTCAAAAAGATATTAAAGGGATAACAACTTTTAATTTTGGCCATAAAATGAATTTTCCTGTGCTAAACGACAAGTTTCCCATACTAACTAATGGTTAATGAATCCATTCCAACATTCAAAGATAGTCCCCGTTTTTTTTTTTTTTTTGTTTTGTTTTTTTTTTTTGTTTTTGGAGGTCCCGTGGTGTGATGGCAAAAACATATTCCAGAATAACTGCGTTAACCGCCGTTTTAGTGGTAAAATAGAATTTATAATATTTAGTTGTTTATAATTTACCGGTATTTATTGCGAAATATGAATATCATGCGAACAGTTATTATCCCTTTAACAATTTTTTTTAAAGATTTATTTCTCCATATTTTAATTACCCTATTTGTGTGACCTGAATCTCACGCGGTTTAGATTTTCCTGTGCCCCAAGAGAGGAACGAAGGAAGTTATTTTTTATATAAATTAGTTGAGGTGGAAGGTGCCAGCTTTGTCACACGACTCGTATCTTATTCCAATGATTCACACAGCATCTGCTTGTCAAGATGTACCAATAAACTGACTCTGAATAAAAAACAATGTAATATTGGAGACTGTAGTGCTAGTACATGTTGATTGGGAGCACTTGCATATGCCTGCAGGGTCAAAAATTCCCCTGTTTAAAGGTAACGTCGGAAAATCTTATTTCCCCCAGTTTAACTTGGTTCAATTTTTTTAGGATTAATTGTTTTTGCATCTCGTACGTAGAAGTACACTTATGATGAATATAAGGTCGATAACAGTCGGTTACAATGTCGAATGTGGCTGAATGTGGCTTTTGACTGTCTCCCCCCCCCCAAAAAAAAAAATACAGTCCCCCCCCCCCCACAGAAACACACTTTATTACTTGTTCAGCGTAAATGTATGTTAAATTATTCAATATATAATTTTGATGAGAGTATTCGAACCTCCAGGTGCGACAAGAACGGCACTCCTAGGAATGGAAGTCCGGGGACCCATAGGATTAGTACAGGTTAGTACAGGTTAGGGTTAGTTGAAGTATTGGGGTTAGTATATGGGACGAATGTCACCTTTACAAAGTAATGGGGAAGTGACTACCATTCCTGTCACACAACAAGTGCGATATGATTGAGAACCCGACTCTAACTAAACTTCATCTCCCAGATAGCGCCATCTACAGCATTTTTTTGGGGGGCGAAATTGTCTTTTTAAAGTTTTACTTACTAACAGGAACAGCTATAGATACTGTTCTAATATCTTTTTGTAGCTATTTTTGTACCGTACTATATCTTCACACTCTCTTTTAAGCTTTCGTTAAAATTTTATTTTGTTAAATCATGTTCTTCTTCAATTGTTTTCTACCTACTGAAGGCCAGACAGAAGTTTTAACTAGTCTAATTCAACACTGGGGTGGCGTTTTGTTTTTCATGTGTTCTGCAACAATTACTGAGGTTGTAATTGGCATGATGAACACAATATGGTTTTCGCTTAAAATCAGAAAATCAGCAAATAATGCGTGGGGGGATTCTAGTTAAACTACATGTAGTAACTTATCTTGTTTAAACCTCCTTTACACTGGACGGCGTCCTTTTTTCGTCCTTTGTGCGATCATTACACTGACCAGGTCGCCGTTGGACGCTCAAAAAAAGCACGGTGATCACTAAGTTCGCACAAAGATCGCATAAAGAACGTTTTGCGTTCTGGTTGCTGCGAAGTTTTGCGCATGTTCAAAACAACTGCACAGAGAACGAGGATGGACGCTGCAAGATCGCTCAAGGGTCGCAGAAAGGAGGCACAAGCACCGCTTTGGTTACAGAATGAATGCTCAACCAACGGCCAGTTGTCGACACGTAAACTTAAGTATATTTTTTACTCTCAAACTGGGGCGTACTAGGGTAGTTTTCACCAGGGACAGGAAATCTTAGGGCAACAGCTACTAGTGGCCTCATACCAGCCTCCAGTTGGTATTTTCCCCTAACATTTTTGAACTGATCCATTTTTGGAGGTAATTATAGATCAAACATTTTACTTTTTTCAAGATTCAGTTCTTGTTGCAGTTTTTATTTATTTATTTATTTTTTTTGCAGAATGCGTCTTTCGAAAACGGATTCAAAAACTCTATGTTGTGTCAGTCAGCCTTTCTCGGCTCACCTGTCCATCCGTCTTATAAGGACAACAATGGTTTATTATCAGTCCATGCAGCCTTGCGTTACTGGAGTTTGAAAAAAGTTTATTCCTAATTATATGTTTCGTTTTCTGGAGATGTTCTTCATTGGGTGACTTGGGTGACCGGGCAAGAACTGATGAAAAAATATAAAAGAGTCAGGATATATCGAAGGAAGCCCAAACAATGCTCATCAGTCTAGCAGAAGGCAGAAAGATCGTAGAATGGTCGCCACTGATCGCCGATGAAGGTACCGAGTACACAACTAGGATGCTCAATGGTCGCCCAAACATCGCAATGAACATTAGAGGTTGCACAGGGGATGCACGGGGGAGGCAGACAACTCGCTCAGCAAACGCACAGGTCACTCGCAGTTTTACATGTACGGTTAAAATCAAGATTTGGTCGTTCAAAGAACGCACAAAGGACGCAGACGCCTTTACACTGAGACACGACTGAATTGCTTTGGAGACCATAGATCGCCTTGACCTCATTTTTGATCGCAGACGGGACGCAGCCCAGTGTTAAGGGGCCTTTAGGTAGCAAGTAAGAGTCTCCGCAAGCTACAGTGCACTTCAAAGCCATCCACAAAGACAAGATACACTATCACTTAATATATGCAATAGCCGTTAATCTTTGCTGAACATAAATGTTGCTTAGTTTATTTGATAAAAAGTATTTTGAACAAGACAGCATAAATGTCATTCTGCGAAAACAACTCACTAGTATATTCATTCAAACTAGCTCAAAGTCAACACTGTGTCGCTGGCTTAAAGCACCATCCGAATACAGTGTGACAGGAATGGTTGTCAAAGTCCAAATGCTGCTCTTCTTCTTCAATGTTACTCAAGATAAAATTCCCATACACTGTTTAAACATCCATCTACATACAAGAGCTCTTTAAGTTTGAACTGCTACCCACAACCCACCCGTCCGCTAAATGCTTTTTCGTATTTTTCCCTCTAACCACCAGCATTGGCAATAGACGCGATGTTTATACTGAGCATTGCGCATGTGTACAGACATGTACATGATTGTACATGCTAGTTCCTAGATGAGAGTGGGTGCAACATTCCTTTGGGACCATACAGAATAGAAGATCCAAGTATCAACTGGTCCAAGGCTCAAATATGGCGGAACCTACCTGAAGGGAAGACTGCTTATTTCAGCCTTGGGCCAGTTGATACTCGGACCTTCTGTTCTGAATGGCCCCTTTGTTTTCTATACATTTCTATTCAATCGCTTAGAAAGTACATGTTGTATGTGTCTGTATATATTACTGAAGCTGGGTCTGTCTGTGTCTTAGCCGTAGCTGTTGTCGATGACGTACGCGTCTGACACTACAACCACTGAACCTTGTTTTCGTAGTAGGCCTACTTTAAGGAGATTTTGTTTGGCAAAATGGTAGGGCGAGTCCAAAACTCGGCATGATTGGGTTATTGTTTTGCAAAAGCAACTGGTATCTTTCTTTAAGTCAGGAATTTGAAGACCTTGATATTCTTTAAAATGTTCCTTGTGATTTTATGGACTTCCAAATAGCGATGTATTTTATCATTATCATGTATGTGATTCTAATACAATACAAAAGACATTATTGTCGTAATAAATAAGATAAAAAACAATACAATGAAATCACTTATCTCATCTCATTAGGTGTATCCTTGGACATAATGACGAATGTCCAAGGTGTATTGTGTAAAGAATTAGCAATGCTTATTCAGCGCACATCTGATTATAGAAATACATGTATAATGTCCAGATGCTTCATTTGTTACTCATTTAGAACTGGTAGATATCGGCGCATTTCCGCCGCTGTCTTTTTCAGCTGTAAGACCAAAAGAAACCATGTCACTCGTGCCCTTTTCAGGACCAGTAAATTTAATTGATAGAATGAAAAACAAAACGTGACGCCGCAATTTTCTGGGTTACCTGTCGAATCGTAAATTTAATTACACTTAACCTTTTTTTTTGTTACACCAATATCGATTTAGAGTGGGGCGAAATCCATTAGAGCATCACATAACATAACATGTAAATATTACATTTAATATGCGGTCAGGGAAAAAAGTCAAATAAAACCGACAGACTTTTTTCAGAAACATCTAAAATGATGTTCGAATGGTGTCGACTATAGAAACATTTCACAGATACAACAGGAAAGTTGCCACCAAGTGCATATCGCCATTCAATGTAATGAAAAATTTTAACTTAGTTCAAATCAACGTGAAAAACACCTAACTTTAGAAACTTACCTTGTAAGTAGCCAAATATTTAGTGATGGTTGAGGACTCGATGAAGAGATTGAAAACTGTCCTTTTGATACGACGTTTGCAATAGATGAACGGTTGATAATAAAATAACGTACACATCAACATTGCTTGCACATAAATACCCCACTTTTCATGAAATATTTCTTTGATCACTGTAATAGCTCAATATGCCATTTTTATTGGCCAATGTACTCTGTCTCATTACAAACATATCTTCTCTCGTCTACGTCACTGAGGTCGACCTATTTCTTTTGGTGAATCGTTCTCGTCGGGCGTGCTGGTAGAGGCACCGCCTCGCTCTTTGGCAAACCGCACTGCCATGGATGACATTTAATGTTCAGGTTAAAACCTATATTTGTTTGCGTGCTACAGATGATTGAATTTCCAGTGATCATTTGAAGACCAATTCCAGTCGCTCTTAAGTTTATTTCTCTTACGCGATCACATTCGTCACCTACGTCTGTGCCTGATGCTAACCAGAAAACCAGAAACTGAATCATCCTCAGTCTGAGACTAGTCATCGAGCCCGTAGTGAACCTTTTTCCCCCTCGTCATATATTGTGGTTTGTTAAGATAAAATGTTTGTTTGTACTTTATTTCTGTCGTGAGAGGAAAACACCTAGACAAAAGGCCTTGATCATCAAGCCACGTTTGAATATGCCTGAGACATTTGGTAATTTGTACCTTTGTGGCGTGCTTATAGTCCATTGTGCATGCCCCACTAGGCGCTTTGTGCTCCAGTTTTAACGCATGCAATGCGCATTAGACCTTTTGTAGCGAAAATTATTCTTCCTAGAAATTTCAGAAAATTTCACTTCATCACCAAGGTACATGTATTCTTAATGGGAGAGTAACTGTTCGTATGAGTTTGTAAACAACTCATAGAAATAAACTAAATTCCATTTTACCACCAAAACATCGGTTATCGAAATCATTCTGGAATCTGTGGTTGCCATCCGACCACGTGGCCCTTCATAGATGTCTATACCTGTATCACTTTAGCAGAGATGGACAAAAAACGAACTTTTTAGAAAAAAAAGAACTAACTTTGAATTGACATATAGTTGGATTCATTAACGATTAGTAAATAAGGAGAAATTTTGACCAAATCAAACAGTTGTTATCCCTTTAATATCTTTTCTGCCTTTATTATGGTCATTGCATTCTTCGCTAGATTTATTTTCTTCTAGATCATTTTCACTTTTAGAATAACACTTCTCATTCCTACCAGAATTTCATTGTCCACAACCATGACAAATTTCATGCTTGTAGTTCTAAGAGCATAATGAATTCACCATTCTCATAGATATTTTGAAAAAGTGGACTGCTTTTTTAATATTGGCAGCCATTTTGGATTTATACAACTGAAGAGGCAGATATTGATACTGAATTCATACCACGGTGTCTTCTAACCTTAATAGGATATTTTAAGACTTTTAAAGACTATGTACTTGAAGTATTAAGAGCGCGTCCATGAGAAAGCCAAACAGATCGGTCAGAAGGCGGCAAGGTGGGGGTCAGCAGATTTTAATAATTTTTGGTGTGGTAAACCATCAACATGAAAGATATTGTGAGCCACTGGCTTTCTTATTTTGGATCATTAGTTTTAGAGATATGGGGGAAGGTCTTTTATCCGCAATTTTGCCAAAATATTGCATTTTTTAGCTCTTGAAAAGTTATAATTTTAAATATTTCTTTAAAAAATCATGTACATCATAAGGAATTATTTAGGTATGCCATATGATGGGTTAAGGAAAGACCTTTAATACCCAGTACAGATTTTTCGAAAGGGCACTGTCATGACCACACAAGGTTGATTCTAATAAGGCATGTTTTCCGTATGCTTGACCCCCTCCCCTTCTTTAAATGCACACATCTTCTTTTTTGCAGGTTGTATCCATATAATTTTGGTATGTGCTGATAGAAAAGGGTTGCAAAATAAATTTTGTGAAATAAAATCTGTGTTAAACCTTGTAAAATTAGAACTATAACAATTTTAAAAAGGGCCTAAAAACGAATATTTTTATACTACTGAAATGCTTATCTGTTTCTTCAACTAAATAAATAAGTCAAAACCATGTATAGGTTTGTGAAAAGCCCTTAAAACAATCTTGTTTGCCCTGCAGACAAACTTATGAAGCAAAAATACATTTTTTAAATTTGTTTATGTTGTAGAAACTAAATGTAAAATAACAATGCTAACTCTGTGACCTATTTTCAACATGGCGGGTACTAGGATTATCACCGGAGCAACTGTGGAGCAAAGCACATCGTCCTTACAGTGTTAAAACATAATGCTTTCTTAATTTTATGAAGAACACTAGAGATGCTTAGGTACATCTCAGAAGGATTGGTGTGCACCAGAATATCACAAGAAATGACCATAGCAGCTGGTCGTCAGCAGGGGCGGATTGAGGCTCAGATTTTGAAGTTTACATTGTCGGGTATCTAATTTTGTCTGTCGTAAGACGGTCAAAATGTAGGATGGATCAACAAAGAGAATTTGGAAGACTGTCAGAAAATATCCCTGGATCCGCCCCTGTTAGAATGTGCATTTTTTTTTTTTTTTTTTTTTTTTTTTTTGAACCACTTCAAACTGTTGTCAGGCTTAGGTTCCTCAATATATCCAGCTCATCGATTTAGCTCTGGATGTTTGTTGTAAGGTAAGTGATCATATATATATATATATATACTAGAATCAGATACACTAAAAACTCAAACCAGTTTAAATAATAAGTTTGAATATTTTTAAGTAATATAAAGAATATTAAGCAGAATTAAAATATGTTCTGGTATATTTCAATTCATAGAATTTTACTTGATTTCTATTTCATGGTAAATATGTCTGCTGAAGAGAATTAACTGTGTATCTAACTTATCAAGTATATTTGTGCATTAAATTCTAGGGCTTTGTTACATGTGTTATCATAACACAAACAGTTAAGAGACAGCTTGTAGACAGCTTCATTAGAAATTTCTTTCCCAGAATCAAAGGTATGTAACACACATTCAGTTTCACATTCAGTTTTGGCATTTTAGGGGATGTTACTTGTGCCAGTTTTTTATATTTTAGTTTCATATGCAGATTTATGTGTGTTTACAATGAAGTTGAAGTTAACCACCTAGCTTTATGTGACTTTGTAACACACTGTGCTTCAATTTTCAAGACTTACACAGAACACTTGTACAACTAAAAGTACTTTAGTAAAATCAGGAAGACTTTGCGGTCCATTACCTGTATGTTGTTCATGTTGCTTTGCAAGGGGGTGTGCCAGACAATTAAGCTGATTACAGTGACTGAGCCTGAGTGTGATACCCCGCTGAGATAGATTGATCCTGCTACAGTAGTTTCTATTCTGAACACAGTAAGCCTCTGTTGTTGTAAAACATTTATTGATGTTATGTTTATTTTTCAGATTTTACATCCTAGGCCTGGATGTTAACCTTGACATGGACAATCTTACAGATAATAATAGAAGAGTCACCTGAAATTGCACAGGCAAATTCATCAGATTCAGATGTGAGCACCAACTCTGTCTTTCTATCATGGAATTCTGGATTTCAAATTGGATTTCCATTGGATTGACAAATATTGACAATTGACAGTTCAGTCACACTAAACTATAGTGGCATGTTGCTTCAAGTTACCACACTTTTTCTAAGATTGCTGAATTATCATTACTGTCTAAGGAGACCCTAGATCTCTCAACCAGAAGAAGAAACTTGGGGATCAATCAGTTATAAGATTAAAATCTCTGTAACACTACCCATCACTGTTGTGTTCAGTATATGGAAAAGATGACCGTGATATTGGAACCTTGGAGATTCATAGCTTGATTTCACTCCTGTGAAAAGTAACTGCTTTGTTCTTTTACTGTCCAATTGATAATATGAAAATAAAGTACTCCTCCTGTCATTGTATGTTGCTTTGTTTTAATTTTCTTTATAGAAAAAGAATATAGATAACAAGATATCACATGTATTTACAAAACCTATGAATCATTTGAAAGGAAAAAGAATGGTTGAAAAATGCAATATAAATCATTTCAAGTGGATTAATTCGTGTTGCACTTGAGAAAACTGATAAAATGAGACAGTCATTTCCTTTTACCTTTAGAAAAATCCTTTGTAATGTTTTTTATTTTTCTCTATTGCTCCCTGAAAATAAGTTATATACGCAATGCTGATGACATTGGATATGCACAGTAATAACTCATTAAATGGGGGGGTTGAATAACTTGTCACTAATAAATTAAATTTATTCAGAAGTTGCATCGCTCTGTTTGAAAAGAATATTATCTGAGCAACCCTGTATTACAGACCTCAAAATAAAAAACCTGCAAAAATGGGCCTCTTGATTATTTTGAGGAATTATGGTAACTGTATTTTGGGACATAATTGATGGCAACCATCTTGTATTTATAAAAATTGGATAGATTTGCCCTTATCAAAGCATTTTTTGAATTCCTGGCTGTGAGTCTTTGATTAAATTTGATTATTGGAAGGTATTATCTCAAAATGTACTGATATCTTGATTTCGGTCGTTTTGTTTTCTGCTAAAATTGCTTGTTTGAGGCACTTTTTCAATATCTTCTGTTGTGTTTAGCATACTTTTAAAAATTTGTATGATGAGACCAATATATGCTCAGGATCCCTATACAATTTTATGGCTGTCAACCCTGCAAAAAGAGAGATATGAATGCTTGAACATTGCTTGGTAGAAAAGTGAGTTTGGGGGGTGGGGTTATAAAAATGGGCGTAGCTCATTAGTTTGTGGGTTAAACTAAAATTAAGTAACATATTCTCAATGGCAAATGGCTGCTTTAAATAGGTAAATTATCAATTTATTTTAAAAATGCATCAGTTTTGACATATTTGCTTATGAAGTGGCTTTATTGACCGAAGCTGAAAATTAAGCCAAAAATGGCCAAAACATTTAATATTATATTATAATTATATCCAATGATTTCTTTTGGGATTGTTGCCTTCAATATGAATATCTCCTATGTATGCAACTATATTATGAATTTGGTTGAAATCTGTTGACCCCCACCTTGCCACCCTCTGACTGGTCTTATCATGGACACACACTTAATTTGAAAGGGTATTTTTGGCGGCCATCTTGGATTTTGAGGCCATTTTGGAATTTTGAGACATGCCCATATATCCATATTTGCTTAGAATTTCATTGTCCACAACTGTGCCAAACTTCATGCTTGAAGGTAAAAAATGCACAATTTTTCACTTAACTCTTGGACTATTGAGAAAGGTTCTACTCAGATTACTATTATATATACATAAGCAGCTCTGATATCTAGCACGTCTACTGAAGCTGTTAGGGGGTAATTATCTGTCATTTAGCAGCTTCACTAGGCGTGCCAGACTTCTAAGCCATTTAAGCTGAGTGCAATTTAGCGAGAATCCCGTCGGAGATGGACCGATCCCTCTAGTGCGATCTAGGTATGGGAATGAGGTCTTAGACATATAGTTTCCCGGTGTAATCATACAGTCTGCCGAGGTAAATGAGGCCGCTACAACTTCACTAGAAATTTACCTCATGATGAAGAAGATAACTTCATTTTTCTACTTATCGCGACCTGGTTATTTTAAGGTGTCCTGTCCTTGGGTACCTCGACTTTACGTGTGTATTTTATATGTTAAGCTGAATAGTAACCAGAGTCCTCCGCCTGCTTAATTGTTTTTCAATCCCGATGTAAAGGTCTTTCAGTATTTGCTGTTTAAGTCTGACGTAATAGTCAGACAGCTTGAGTTACAGCATGAAAACATGAAAACCTGGAGATAAGAGAGAGGGGCTTGTTAGGATTGTTAGGTGATGAACGTCGTTGGGATTGACCGAAATGAAAAAAGAAATAAATTGATTTGGAAAACGCATATTCATGTTATTTCAGTTATTAAGATAGATAAAAATGATGCAGTAACTGTTGGGCATTGAGGGTTCGGGGACAAAGGTATGAAAGCGGGGTCGAAATTCATTCCACTGCCATTTTTCTTGCCATTTTCTTTACTACAGTTTGTGATACGAAAAACAAAAGACGAATAACATAGTAGAAAACGTGACAGCTGTTAGTCTGTTACAATGTTACGTAATGTGGAGTGACTTGGCATGCTATTCATTTAAATGCATTAGGTTAAAAGGACATTCACAGTTCATCTGCGTGACTTAAAATATGCTAAAACATGTCATTCTTAGGAATGGCCACGTCATGAAAACGCACGTTGATAAAAGTTGGTAGTTTTAAAAGCTACTAATCTTATGTGAAAACCTCGTCAATTTTCATCCTAAAGCGAAATTTGTCACGTTACAGACAATTAGATGCCAGGTTGTGAAGAGAGAAAAATTGACTTTAAATTGCAAAATAAAAAGCACTTTCTTCGCCTACAGTACATCTGTGGTTTCGAGTTGAACAGTAAATTCGATAACTGCACACAACCTCCTCAAAATGATCGCAACACGCATTTTGACCTGTGAAGTACATTCAAGAATATTCCAATCACTATTTTGCAAATTTATTTACATGTAGTTATACCATAGAAATGATATTTTATAATCAAGATTAAACGGGGTTTGAATTAAAGAAGTGACCTAAAAACGCATTTAAATATGATAGTGGAGTCGTTAAAAAGAAGAGACTCAAACTAGGGTACGGAGGGGCAAAATAGTCGCAAATAGAAAATAAATGTATCCCAACTGGGGAGGCGAAAAGTATGAAAAGCACCATCAATATATATTTCATCACCCTTGTCTTCAAAAATGATTGATAAATTACATACAACTCTTGTTTCATATAACTGATTCATAAGCATGGCACAAAGCGCCAACATCTGACACATTTATCAATATAGTATTCTGTTAGGGCTTATTTGAACAGTGTCATCAGGGAAACAAACTCATGAAATCAGGCACTAAAACCAAAACTTTTACTCTTTTGAAACGGTTGAGAGCACTATACATTTACATGTTAAAAGCGAAATGATTTTAATACAACTTAGAAATGATAAAAAAAATTAAATTAAGGCCAGTCCTTTGTACACAATGGAAAAATCACAGTTCATTCCCTCAGGAAGCAGAGGCAGTGCTCGCCGCAGCAGAGGCAGTGCTCGCCGGTCGCGCTCTCCGTGGAGGCCCAGGAGGTGACGGCCGTTGGTGTCGACGTTTTCTAGGAGCGAATACCTTTGGCTGATCACAGTGTCGGATACGGTGGGCGTTCCGTCTTCTCTGCCAGTGTGTGAACAGACTGCCCATCACAACCAGAATCACAATGAAGAATGTCACTCCTATCGCAATCAGTGTGATTTGCGTCGGGTTGAGGGACCACGGTCCATTGTCTTTCATTTGGGCTCCATTGTCTAAACTCACGGAATTACTGGATATAGAGTCTGTTGACTTTGTCGAGGATAATCTTGTAACTGTGTTGAGCAAGGAGGCATCAGGATCTGTAAAATACCAAAGCAGATGTAATAAACACTCTTTATATTCCATATAAAGGCTTCTCGTCTCAAGTTTATGTTAGCAGCAGAGGACGTTTAGGGACCATTCCCAGACCTATCGAACTAACTTTGGATCGATCTATTTCCAAGGAGATTCTCGCTAAATTGCTATCAACTAAGCGGCTTAGATGTTTGCCACGCCTACTGAAGCTGCTAGGGGGTAATTAATTATCGTTTAGCAGCTTCAGCAGGCGCGTCAGACATCTAAGCCTCTTAAGCCGAAAGAAATTTAGCGAAAAACCCTTTGGAGATGGATCGATCCTGTTAGATCGATCTAGGCATGGGAACCCAGTCTTAGGGATGACCACTTTATATGGTGCATGGAGTCGTTTACAGTCCGTTTTCCTTCTGGATCTGAAACGGGTTATATTTAAACACTGAACGTAGTCGCGTATATGTAGGAGCTGCGTTCGGACAAGTGCAATTCAAGACCGGTAATCGGTCTGAATTGCATCGCCAAACATCCAGATGGCTGAGGATCGGAGGTGTCCCGAGTGCACAGCTCCCTAGCATCTTATTTTTTCCGGAGAACATTTAAATGTTTGCTGCAGTTGGTGGTACAGCTATCATCGCTTGGAATGTGAAGGAAACATTTCTGCTGAAAGTCTGGCAAAAAATCAAGTTCGTGGAACTTCACAAGCGAGAGGAATGTGATCGCCGTGGCGTCAAGATACCGGAGGGAGCTCACGAGCGTAGGAGTAGAGGCTGAGAAAAACATGTCAGTGTCTACCATGATATTGCATGTGGCAGGGTTGCCAAAATTATGGTACCAAGGATGATAAAATATATTATTTAACAGGTTCTTAACAAAAACAGAACACAACTATTTGAGGATTACTACAAATTAAATTCGTATATTTGGCAACCATGGGGTCAACTGTGTATAGATCTTAGTCGTAGCGGACCCGCCGGCAGAGGGTTAACGGTGACAGAGTTCTCTATCCACTTCTAGGTGGTTCACGATCAGTCCTACAGGACCAGTCCTTATCATCAGGATAAATCTGGAGGAATTTCAAACGAGTTTGATCAACAGTGAACTTATAGGCTCATTCCTAATAAAGCTATCGTTTTACGTAGATCGATCCAATTACGCGGGGACTCTCGCTGAATGCAACCACATGAGGAGTTCAACACGCCTCCTGGCGTTGAGTACAATACAGAAAAGCTGGTGATTATACATGTATGATTTCGTTGGAAAACGAGAGGAGGCGTCTTAGTCTGTTAATCTGATTGCATTCAGCTAGAGTCCCCGCGGAGTTTCATCCGGAATGAGCCCTATGTGTCCAGTGTCCGTTGTCCATGGTGACCCATCTAGGTCGTTGGTTCCACATTGCTGCCGCCACGCTTTTTTTCTGTGTAATCTTATCATCCCAAGGTTACGGGACAGAGTCCTCACTGTTTGCTGCTATCAGGTATAGATAACCTCTTCAGTTAACCTGTACCAACATTCTGATAGCGACCAAGAAGATGTATAGGAGGACAAAACTCTCATATATCATAAAGCATAGTGAATTATGAATGCTCTGGGTTGTATGGAACTCAGCATGGGAAGATGGAGGGGGTATACAGAGGCAGATGGAGGCCGTCTTCTGGGTCTTCCGGAAGACGGTCAGAATTTCTCAATTTTAAGACGGTCAAAAAATGAAGGATATATCAAAAAAATGTCATTTAAAAGACTGTCAAAAAATATCTCTGGGTCCGCCCATGGGTATAGAACCGAATCACGCGTCATGATCAAAAAGCGGATGCTTGCCAACACAATACATGTGCAGTGCCCAGCATTGGCTTCTTTTAACAACAATAAAAAATGTTTTTCTTCTATTTTCAACCAAGAAGACATTTTCCACAGTGAACCGGACATGTACAGCATAACCAATTTACAACTGGGGTCGCTGAATTAGAACAAAATGGCTGAATTATAAACCTACTGTAGATAATATTCAGATTATTGTGAGGTCTGAAAAAAATTAAATCAGTAATGACAAGCCTTCATAACCCGTTATACGCCGTCACAACTGCCACTCAAAAAAAAAAAAAAAAAAAAAAAAAAGGACAATGGTGCTGTATATAGCTCTTCATGTACCGTTTTTGAAGAAATCTAATTCAACCTTACTCAGAGTAAGGAGGGGGGGGGGAGATCAAAAAACGACTTTTGTCGCCTCATCTACACTACCTATGAGAACATGAAAACGAGGTGTTTTTTTTTTCTTTAGTTATATCTGACATCACCACAGTCAGTAGCGCTGAGAAACCTTTGTTGAATCATTCAGTTGAACACAAGCCTGGCACCTGTCTATATTCCAAGAAAGGCTTACTTCCCCAAAGGAGCGCCATCTTGTTTGAGCTACCATTATCACAAGGGCGAAACATTTTTTTCTTTTGGACTTGCGGCCAGTGGGGGGTCACTTGTTGACCAAAAAGCAACCAACCCCCATCCTTTTACTTTTTGATTTGAGCTCTGCTCTTTGTCCGAACTGTCGGGGTTTTCTTTAGTCCACAACGAGAAGCGAGGCACGACCAACTTAACATAACTTCTTTACAATCAATTGCTAGATGGATCCTCATCATAAAGATGCCTAGACACCGTACATAACTTCAGCGAGACACCTATC
This sequence comes from Lingula anatina, assembly GCF_051362555.1. Lineage (NCBI taxonomy): Eukaryota > Metazoa > Brachiopoda > Lingulata > Lingulida > Lingulidae > Lingula > Lingula anatina. The sequence continues at coordinate 1,409,625 of NC_141767.1, read as the reverse complement.
TATACAGTGTAGCTGTATGTATGTATGTACATTACATGTATGTCCTGCAGCAAGGGGCGTCGTCAAAAGACTCGTCCTCGGGGACACAGTACATGTAGGCTACTCAATCGTATTACTTTGATGAAGTGGGTTTTAATTAATACATGGGCCGACCTCCCAACACACACACACAAACATACACACACACACACACACACACACACACACACACCAGTAGCTGATGGAGATGCTCTAGGGAGACATCCAAATATTGAAAAGTTTGGGTCTTAGTTAGAGGTAGAGACCACAATTTTAACACTGGCACTTTGCCGAAAAAACATTGCTTTTTCTTAGTGCATAACGCAGCTGATGAAAATCTTTTCCGATTTACATTCTGGCATAGCATGTCGGGTAATAGGAGTAAGAAGTAAAATTAGCAAGCTGCATCTGCAAAGGTTAAATCTAGAGTCGTGTTAGACATAAGATAAGTTTTCTTTCACGTTCCACCTTTGTCTTTTTTTTAACTCTTACTGAGCATAGAGCAGGTTCTCTGGTACATACGTACGTTAAAACAGTCGATGTGTTAGTCGGAGTGGACAAAAATTTTAAAAACTTCACAAAATCTATTGAAACACACTTTACCTGTTGTAGTGGAGTCCGTTCCATTGCCAGGTGTGTTTAGTGTTGTTACTACGCTAGCTAACAGCTGAGGAAACCAGCCGCCAATCAACGTGTATAGGTATATAACCTGCCTGCACAGGAGAAAAGGAAACCTCACATATATGTAAGCCATCTTTCAGCATGCCCCTCTGCTGTCTGAAAACCGATAAGGAAGAGACAGGCTCTTACAAATCCTTCTTTGTTTTTTGTCAAATATTAACTCCTGGTGTGTCAGTTTATCATGGCGACATCTGCCATCTTCATAGTGGGTCGATCTTGGTATATTCTTAAAATGATACGTCGTCAGACTCTGATTCCACTTGATGTTTTGATGATATCTGTAGTTACGTCATTATCATCGTTGCAATTTGACCTATATATACCCGTATCAGTATCGTCTGCTCGCCATCTGAAACGCTGACGAAACCCCAAGGAGGTGACGCTCCAAAAATACGAGAGCAGAGAGGAACGGGAAATAGATATATAATATGGATTTGTTTGGAAAAGTACCAGGCTAGTTTCACTGGACTACTCTCTCATCCCAGCCCTGCATACTAGGAAGACAGGTCTCTAGGAACTAATTTTGTTTTTGTAATTTTTGTCCGGTTTGAATCTCTTCCGAATACGTGTACATGCAGCATGGAGTCGTGCTTCGTCAGTGAAAACAAACATACCTGAATTACAATCATACATAATCTGCAAAAACTGAACCATCATAGCAACCGGTAAATATTTATATATATTTTAAGCGTTAAAGGATAAACCGAAAACCGCTTAGACATGATAAAGCATGACTAAAACAATTTTGATACCATTGGCCATTTGTTGAGGATTAAAGATCGACTTGTGATTTAAATTAAAAGAAATCATGAATGAAGCCATTCATAACTTGACTAAATGCCGTTGAAAATTACATGCCCCATGAAAGATATGAAGCCAATAGTTTATCAAGGTGTTGGGTTTTGATAAAGATATCGAGTGGTGTTACCGTATATCGTGGAAGAGAATATAAACTTTGTTGGAGGGGCTTAACAGCCACTTAACGCACCTGTTGTTTAAGGTGAAAACACGTGAAGTTGTTAATGCGTACATTCATTCGAGATCGATAAAATGAAATGTTAAAGTCGGCAATTAAAATAATCATGTGACTGTCTGTTTTACAAACGAACGCAACCACACACAAATGCTTAAACCAGCACACACACACACACACACACACACACACACACACACACACACACACTGCTTTAAATAAATCGGATCGAACACACCAGTAATGTTGTGAACGCGACTTTGACATTAACTGGTGAACGAGTAAAAATATCAGCGCTGTGAGACCTGTGAGGGATTTAGTTTGGGCGTAAAGGTGTTATTAATTACCCGTGGCAGGCATAAATCTTTCAGGTAAATGCCGATTCACTTTTCCTCTACCTTCTTATTCTGTACTGAGGAATGGTTTTATTGCTGCGGGCCAGCTTTTGTACTTTCCAAGTTAATTGTTGTAAAAGACGCGAATTACTTAACAAACTGACAGTGAAAAACGGCGGGAGTCGTGTCATTTATGTTAATGGAGACAAGTGAAGTTGAAACACGTGGATTGCAGAGTAGAAAGCAATAAAAATTCAGTATTGTTTAGCTTCTGCTCTTCGTTCACGGTTAGGTGTGTTATTATTTCTATCAATATCCAAACAATTGCACTTCTTTGATGTCTTTCTGATAAAGTTAATTACCCTCAAATTAGTTTTTGCCTTAAAGTGCCAGATAGTAAAGTTAATCACATGTACCAGAAATTTATTTTCATTGAATAAAAAGGCACTCAAACTGTTTATGACGGTTTGAGTGTGGTATGGGTTGATAGCAGGTCGAAAGTCTGGGGATATTTTAACATAAGAACTTCGAAAAGACCGAGACTCTTAAAAGACCGAAAATTCGTCTTAACTGTAAGGCAATATTTTTAAGCTTTTTGACGGAAGATAAAACAGTGGGGCCCGTATTATAAATAGAAAGAAATTGAAAATGTATCAGATCGATATCTAAGTGCGCTACGAATTTATCTTTACCAAAATTATACCAGATCTTACATTTGGGACCGTCTTTCGGTCTTGAAATATTTTGGGCTATAAACGTGACTTTTAAGATGTTTTGTAGGAATTTTTATTCCAAAAGGATATCCCACCGTGTCCCACCTTTCTCTTCCACCTCACCATCAAAGTTAATCGCATATTTATCATCTTGAACTTGGTAACTGCTAATGTTGAACACGAAACCTCCCTGCTGTAACCTTTCAGATTCTTTTCAATTCCGTGTTTTTCCGTTAGTCCTACCTGCGAGAAACCGTCACTTTATAGCAATACCCCCGTATACTGTTCCAGTAATTATTAAATATTTCTCAAAACTACTTTTACTGACAGCTTAACTCTGGTATTATGGGAATATTATAAAAGGGAATGGGTGTGGGTATGGTGAAGTGTACTGTATACTGTATGGCGTTTGAATTAAAATGTTTTTACTGCATGTACGTCACCCAGGCGTTGCCTAAGGTTGGTGAAGGTGTCCAATGAACATGAAAAACGTTTGGTCATGAAAAAAGGTAGAATCTATAAGATCTAAGGCAGTCGGTCCCTGTTTCTTCATATACACGATTTCTATTGCAACAGGTAAACCTGAACGTGCGACGACTACCTCTTCTCTGACGCAATCTATGGGACATGGCAGCTGCAGAAGATATAGCATTCACAGAACACCTGGCACATTGGAAAGCACATCTAAAGCAATGGACAAGATTAACAAGAGACAATGATTTCGTGTTCGAGATGGAGTGTTGTTTAAGTGAGAAGGCTGAAAATTATCTTCATGTTTTATCGTCTGTTTTTTATCTGACTTTTGAACCATGCTGCGTATAAATCAATTACCATGCTGATTAACAGCTATGTCAAATTTACCGTGACTTTTTATCTGAAAGAATATTGATCTGCCCAAGCAAAACTATCGCTTAATTATTGATACTATGGCCTATGAGATGGGGCGCAGATGCACGCACTTTCACAATCATGACATTGCTTTTAAGCGGATGTTTCCTGCTATTTTTCTCTCTTGCCCTTTTTTTGTGCATCTTTTATTCCTGCAATGAATTAAAACTATCCATTTTCAGAATGCACGTTTGTAAGTCTTTTGACTGTCTGTGTACCTGGAATAAATTTCGTTTAACATCCACTTAACTTACTCGTCTGTCTGTCTGTCTGTCTGCCTGTCTGCCTGTTCGTCTGTTTGACTTTTTGCCAGTATGCCTGTCTGCTTGTCTGTCTCTGTTTTTTTTTTTTTTTTGGACCCGTCTGTAAATTTTTTAAAGTACATCCACCCGCAATCAACACTTTTTAATAATATGAATCTATTGATTTTATCTTAACCTTTGTACTGGTATCTCTTTTACTTCGCACGCATTGTATACTTGATTATATCGTAGGGAGAAAAAGGCATTCAGTCGAAGTCAAACTTAGTCAGCAAATGCGCTTGTTTTTTAATAATAGCCGTCAGAGGCAGGGACATCACGGTTGGGAAAGCTAATAATCAAGTTAATTTACTAAAATAAAGGTGATGCCGACATCTCAAATATTCTCCGTATAGTCAAGAATATATTTTAGTCTTTTTAGGCCCTTTCGTCCAAAGTGGGCTCTCCGATAAATTTGTTACTTTCCCTCTTCTGATGCCAGACTCGCATGTAATGGCAGTGTCGATTTCTCTTGTTTATCAGATATTTATTCAAGTGATCGACGTTTGGTCGTTTTATGAAAGAACTTATTTTCTTTTTGGTTCAAACAACACTGGGACATTTTACCTACGTTGAGCGTTCGTTACTTCTGTCATTTCCATTAAAACTTTTTTAGTTGCATAGTAAGAAATTGAAAAATACTTCAGGTAAGCAGAGATGCATGAACTGGATAGCGAAGACGGTGTCAGTTGGGATCATTAACAAATTCTTTATATGTACATATTTATACACTTAGAATTTGTTATCTATCATATGCTATACATTTCCCTCTATAGACCTTGCAGAAAGTTGTGTTCTTTGCTTTTCACTGTGAGTTTCCCATAATTCTTCTACTATTTCAGCAACTATGAGATAATTAGTATTTCTTGCTAACAACTTGAGGATAAACACCCCGTCTTGCCTGAGGTACTGATACACAAAAACTTTTACTAGTCCAGAATCTGTATTAGAATGTATCTGTCCCGTGAGCTTCAGATATTTTTTGATGTACTTCCTTCGATCAGCTGGGAAAAGAAGTCGTACCCATGTGACTATCCCAAAGACGGTTGCCAAGGTAACGAATGCCAACCAGAACCAGATGAAAATATAGATTTTCTCGTTGAACAAATTGATAGGTAGAACGCACTGCACGGTGTGGCGGTGTATATTGCTAACCCCGCCAAGAAATCGAATTTCAAAGTCACACAGAGTAACTCGTGGGAAGTTTGATGACGGGGACCAGTCTCGCCCCTGGATCATGTCGGATAACACATTAATACCGTATAGGTAGTACGAAGTTCCTAAGAAAGAATTAAGTAGAAATAGTTGTCCTATAGAATTAGCCAGGTATAAACACTTTGTGACTAGATATGCTATAGTGAGGTAATTCCCATGACGTTTTCCACACAAGAAGCACGTGCAGCAGCGTCTCCACAACGAGGCACACCCTTTGACGTCATGTTTGTGGTACCATAGATACCTGTCCATGTGACGTGTCACGTAACGTATAGTAACCCGCCTTGCGTCCGGGTTGACGTTTTCCGCAACGCTGACGCAGCGTACGATGGCGTCTACGTCAATCCCCACCCTACTGTTAAGGATCCTCCACACTAAGCAGGGGAGGTAGAACATTAGAGCCTGTATGAAGAGGACTATAGGAACCCACTGGTAATAACCAATGTAGGATCGTCCTTCCCACTTCTCCGGTACCCTCTCGTCCATTGGCTTGTGATACGTGTTCTTTATCCAGCAGTAACTGTTGGTGTAATCGTCCTGGGTTTTAGAAAAATGGGACGGCGTCCAGCACGAGATGGGGTCCCCCACGTACTGTTTCGTGCTGACCACCAGAGCAAAAATGATCAGGAAAATGGAGGTGTAGCGATGGCTTAAGCGATCGAAAAAATCATCGTCGTTTCGAAATCCCTTGACGGTTTTCCCAAGCACCTCCAAGAAATAGGACATGCTGCAAATGTAGGGAAATATGGTTTTAAAATGTCTCATTCAATGGAGAATAAATTAAAAAGCACGGTTTTCCTTGAATCATTCTCTGTAAACATATACGTATATTAATTTTAGTTCTTGATCACATTCAAAATAATAGTTGAACGTTTACAGGAACAGCAACGTTTTTCATTTTTTTACTGTCAGTACATTTAGCTTTTCATCGTACACTCTAACGCCGACTCACTAAGAACATGCAAATAAACCATATTCTACTTCCTGGAGATTTTCATACACTGTATGTGAAATAGTTTAAAGTAGAGCGAGACACTGAAAATCGATGGTTTACGTGCATCAGATAAGTAGCCCCAATCCATGGTGCCATTTTATTCGGACACCCCCCCCCCCCTCACGCCAACACGCCTACATTGCATTAAACATGGCCCGCCTTGCAGGCTACACACAGTATACATTTTTGCGTGTCCTCTGTTTAAAAACAGGTGTGATTAACGTGCTACAGATACTATGCATCGACGGTACTGTTTATTTTTGCACATCTCTTATGTGACTTATGTACATTATTGTGTGTTGGCGTGTAACGAGCCCACTTCAAACAACGTTATTATCATACGGACACTAGAAACCAAGAAGACGTCAACGTCAAAGCGTGCTTATTCAGTCCTAACCAAAACTTTATGCAGAAGTGCACTATGTAAGGTCCGAAGTTGACATGTGCCCCTGTAATGCCCCAGGAACCAGTCTTTCGATGAAAATTTTAGCATCTCATTAAAAGAACTTCTGAAAGCTACAGGTATTTAGACAGGAATAAAGCAAAAACATACATTTGTTACATTTCCCTGTTCATAAATTTACTATCAATTTGTGGTTAAGTTACCAATACAAATAATTCTCTTTCTTGTCAGTATTGAAAGCCAAAACGTCAACTTTACCTGTAACTTTAAAAGATAAGTGCGTTCGCTAAACCAAAATTTCAAAAGTTCTTTTCTCTCTACGTCTATTTACAACTAATGTAGTTTACAGGGGCCTACTTCGCGGACATGTTAATTTTCAAGCAAAATGATGTTTTAAATTAATCCAAAACCACGATTTCTTTGGTACAATGGCTGCACCCTTGCCCTCAATACAAATTTAAGAAATACATAAGCAGGGGTTATAATTGCGTCTAGACCTTTGTCACAAAACTGCTTCACAAATGCCAATAATTAAGCTCCACACATAAACATCATAAACACCCTATCTGCCCGGGGTCATATACTCCTGAAGACATGTCATCCTGTAGTATCCCATACTTACCGGGCACCTGCAGTACTCGCCTCCATACTGGATAACAAAACTCAAGGAAAACATCCAATTGAAACCATAACGCTAGAACTCAACACACCGTGCTGCTCTCCACATATATATTTTTGCCTACTGTAGACCGAATTGGAAAATCTTTACACCAAAACTGACCATTCAGGCGAAAAGTAAATCAAAGGTAAAATGACATATTAATGTGCTTTAGACCAATTGCAATTGGTTTATATTACCCATGTGCCCAATAAGATAAAAAGTTAATTTCGGCCTACCTTGCCTAGACACTAGAGGCTTTCACTTCAGGGATATGATTCATGTTCTTTGTTAGAGCCTGGGGATTAGGGCAAAAATCACTTGGTACGTTACTCCACGCGCCAAGCTTACGTTAGAACGGTGAACGGCATTGCGTTATTTCTCCGCAATAGCGATTCGCAGTACGTCACCCCCGCCTGATGTGCGCCTCACAGGAAAACGGCAGTCTTTAAAAAATTCTTTCTTCAAGTTCCTTGTTCCTGTTGCTGAGGTGATGCTCAGTTACCGTCACTTATTAACATTGATATTCTGTGTTGGGAGATCCGTGATTTATTATTAATCGAGCATATCGTGTTGGTGGCACGGCCGTGCTGGGCTAATCAATGGCGTGTTACACCATGCCGTCATTACGTTGTACAATATGTTTTAGAACTGTTCTATTGCCCAGGTGCCGCAGGTGATCGCGCGTTTGGGTGCGTTCGTGGACGCCTTTCTGCGTGTCAGTTGGATGGAGCGGGTTATCGCGTGAAGTGGCATTTGGGTCATTAATGGAAAACGCTGATTGTTTTTAGTTAATTAAATACATCTGTGGCATTCGGCTGAGAGCCACTACAGTTTGGGTGCACATCAAACCATCACTGTGGTGGGGATTTAGTTGAAGCGTGGCTTTGGACTGTCAAGTTCTGCACTCTAAAGAGGGAACAACTAGGAAAAAACCTCAATGAAAAATTGAAATGAATATATCTTGTTTCCACTATCTTATTCAAAATACGATTTTTTTTTTATTTTAAGCCAAATCAAGATTGGCAAAAATTTGCTAAATCGTGAACATTGAAATGATAGGCGATAAAAGCCAAAGGCAACATTGTTTGAGGAAAGGACTGAACTTGTAATGTGCCGTGAATTCGACCGATTCTTTGGTATTTGCCGGTGGCCAGGTGCCCGCTACAACCACTCATAATTAAATCGTGCAGGCTTCGTATCTCGAAAGGTTCGCTATGTTGCGCACGTGCGCAAGCGTCTCGATTCCATGGCCCCGTATCTCGAAAAAGAATCGGTTATGGAATCGAGACACTTGCGCACGTGCGCAACATAGCGAACCTTTCGAGATACGGAGCCCTGGTCAACGGGAGGCTTGAGATCACAACAACGTGATAGGCTATAGAATAATTTTTATCTTTTTGTCTTGATTTTATTTTTTCTTTTATTCATTTTTTTCTTACAGAATCAACGTTCAAATAAAAGCGTATGCTTAAGACCACATACATGTACGGGGGTGTGGGGAGCGGACTTCAAGTTGCTGATCAAAAAGTAAATAACAGCAATTAACATCTTGGGTTGTAAAACTTATGTATGGTAGTAGAAGTTGGTTATCTATGGCTGAAGTCTAAAACCGAGATGCAATATTCAAGTGAATTTAAGTGTACACTTGACTAAAGGGAGGACTGCAGGTTGGAGATTTTATCTTAAATTAAAGGTCTTTGCTTTTTTATCCCTGTTGCATTCATTTAATGTATCTTCAAAACATCTAATAATGCTCGAAACACAGCTCCAAATTCGTCGTGTGATGTAATATTGGGATTTCTGGGGCAAAACATCATTTTTGGTTTCCTGATTTTCTCAGGCACCTGGACAGCTATAAACATGCGTTTAATGGTATTATAACACTTGAACAAAGTACTACAAAAGGGGTTCAGGGATTTTTCTCTTAAGACTTACTGTTGATTTTATCCATTTTTAGCCCTATTTGGGTACAGTCCCCTCCCTTACAGAGGTTGTCAGGGCCCTCTAGTCACCTGTTAAACGATTTATAGACCGCCTTTTATTAAGAATAATAATTAGGGCTTAAAGTGATAGTCAAAGTAAATTTGTGTTAGCTAGTAAGTTAACGAGCGGACAGGGGACTACCCAGTAAGATACTGGCATCATCTGTTTTGGTTCTAAAGATGGCTTTCACAGATATCTTGTTTGTATGGGTTGATTTTTGGGTTCGCGTATTGATTACTAATCTACCATACACAAGTATATCTTTTTTATCAGCGGCAAACTCCACAGCCCTAGCAGTTATTTGACCGCGAGGAATAGCCTTGTTGTACCCTTTCCCTTTGGGAATGGTATTTAAAACCACCACTAGAGGGACGCCTAGGCTGCGGGCTCGGGATTGGTCAGCCAGCTCACGTGGCGCATTCAAAATAATTGGCAGTTAGAGCCTGGCAGCCGTTAGAGCTGGACAGCGTGTAAGGGCGCTCGAGCCCATTTTGCTTCAATTAAAAGCGGCTTAAGCATAAGCGTAGAAGATTTTCCCACCCTCCCGTCCCTCATATGGGCGGAAGGCGCCTCTTACATTGGCATTACACATTTTGCGTACATGATGTTCACTTAGTTTTTTTTAACATTTACGCTTAGTAAATGGGAATTTTGAACAGCTGCAATTAGTAATATTGCTACCTGTATCTAAGGGTTGCAACTCATTAACATACGGGTTGATGTACTTTGTTGAAGTAGTTAACGTTTACTGTAGTTATGTAATTTTATGTAAACTTTTATGTAGTTTAATAAACTTTTAAGCCCGATAGTGGTTCTGGTTTTAATTGTCACATTATCGTATACATGACCTCGGGTATGCTGAGAAAGTATGAGGAGAGAAACATTAAGAGACAAGAAATAACAGAAATACATAACGCACGAGAGAGAGAGAGAGAGACTAGAAGCAAACACAATTAAAGTACAATTGTTGGGTTGAGTTGAAATTTAGGATTTATTAAGACATTTAAAATTGAATCATCTTACAGGAAATTTGTCTCGGATCAAATTTGAAACAATAACGTAGCTAAAGCAACTGTTGAAGGCTTCATCAGAACGCCGTCTTGCCATGGTGCACCTATGGACAGAAGTCAGCCGCTACACACTCACTTTTCATTTCGGCTGTGGTCATTGCCTGGTCACCCCAGATATGAATCTGAAGAATACAAACTCAGAGTTCACATTCCAACATTTTTCCAACACGTTTATGTTTGAAAGTTCAGCAATAAAAGGATTATCAAAAAGGAAACATTAGAAGCTTTTAGCCAAATATATAAGAGAGAGAGAGAGAGAGAGAGAGTGAGAGAGAGAGAGAGAGAGACGTACTGCAGCCAGAGCTCCATCCAGAGCACGTGGTGGCGCTGTATCAGGGTAACCATAGCAACTGTATCCGAAGAATAGAGGATTTTGGTTGATTTTTCTCGGTGGTCCTGTAAAATAGATTTCGCTTTAAATTTCTATGCTCTTGTTAATAATAACAGAAAGGAGAATAAACACAAGTCTTGTACAATGTAATGATATCCTGTGAAGAAAGTTGTTTTTCAAACCTTGAAAAGAGGCACAACTGACCAGACAAAAATAATTGCAATGATAAAAAATTAGTTATATAAACAATGTCTAAATGTGATACGAAACAGTCTGATAAAATAGAAAAAGAGCAAACCAGAGGCTATTCCATTTATGGAAGTATTATCATCCAACCATAAAAGCATCTGGTTGGTAGCACGTGTGTAGGAAAATCCGGCAAAGTAACAACCACTTGGCTGAAATAACAAAAGATATTTTTTTTCATAAAAAATTATGTTAACCCCAATTTGACTATCTATGTGTTTAGATGTAATTTGATTTGATAGAAAATGTTGCAATGTTTTAAAAACTTTTAAAAGATGACAGGATATTCCTCAGAAGTAGTTTTACAGGCTTACCCGCAGTACTGGTAAAGGCAGAGAAATTTTATCCTCGGGGCCACCTTCTGTGCGGATCATAGCCTCGAGCGTGTTGCCGCCTCTGAGCGTGAGCTCCACGGAGGCGGTGAAATTACAGTCAGCATTAGTAATCAGGGCAGCGTCTGCTGGAGAACCTGGGTCCACGCAGAACCCCAGGGTGAACGTGAACCCGGGCAAGTATGAACTCCAGTCAGCGTTCTGGAAGAATGGGATCTCGATGTGGGAGTGGGAGTTCTGGGCGGTGTTGTGGTCGGGGACTTGCTGTCCGTCGAATTCAATGACTGGTACCGTATTCGGCACATCGTTCGTTCGGAAGCCCCTATGCACGTGACCACCTGCGAAGGTGTACACCCCCGTGGCAACGCGGTCAACTGCACCGGTGGGAAAGTCTCTGTCCTCTAGCAGGGTTGGCAAATGAGGGGTCCACACCAGAGGCCAAAATGCTGGGAAACAGGTGAATGGAATATGAGCGGTTTGATTTATACCTGTATATACAATAACTCTAAACTAACTAAATCGGTTTTTAAAGTACGAAATCATCACGGGATTTGGCGTTAGATTCCACACAGCTATTAAGTACAAAAGAGTTGCTATATGCGCCAAAACCTGTGGGTTTCAGATCTCACGTAATGAAATGCAGCCTAAAAGTAAAAGAGACAAAAATAGGGGAGACCGGGGCTAGTTGGCCCAGTTAGACACTTTTGGACTTGTAGAGCCAACTAGGAGTGGGTTAGAGTAACAAAACCGGTTTCAAAGTAAGCACCATGAACTAAGCTACGTATGCAACGTCATTATTTTTCGAATATAATGCCAGGTAGCTCACAATTTGACAAAAAACGCAGTTGACGTCAAGGGGGCCAACTTGCCCCGCCATGGGGCAAGTTGGCCCCAGGGTCGGGGCAAGTTGGCCCCCATATACGAAAATGAAGTATATATCCCATGTAAACGCCTTGAAATACATTTTTATAAATTTTTAATTTTTTTAATTGATTTTTGAGTCTTTGGTGAATAAACAGTTCAAATGAGGCAGATTATTGAGGTTTCTGTACGTCACGTTGTTGGGGGGTGGGGGGTGGGGGGGGGGGGGGTATGTGTTGCAAGAACCAAAATATCTATCAATAAAATGTATTTTGTTTTAATTAAGAATAAATAAATAATGGTATAAAGAAGGTTTTTAATGAATGAAAACGAATAATAAATTTTCTTTTTAAAAGAAAGTAACAAATTCAGTTGTAAACCATAGAGTTTTTTCAATAATGGTCTCTAGCTAGGGAGGGGTGGAAAATCCCCTTGGGGCCACATATAACACTATAAATACAAAGGGAATCCCCTTACAATGAATTAAGGCAAAATAAATGTTTTTCTACGGAAAGTCCAATGGATTTGCTTTTTAATACTTACAATCAACAGAATATTTCTAATATAAATGTTCAAAAAGACACCAGTGAGAAAATTTAAAAAATCAATCAGACGGTAATAGACACCGGCATGCAAGCTTTGTCAATTTCACCAACTTGTTTATTTCAAACAGCGTTGCGCGCAAAGGTTTGTGGGTAATATGAGGGTCCAACTTGCCCCGAGTCAAGGGGGCCAACTAGCCCCGGGTGCACATTATTTATTTTAAAGGATGGTAGCCATTTATGGTGCTAGAATGAGCAACGATGATACATCTATGTGAAACTTGAAACAATGAGCTTCAGTTTGATGCCCTATACATATCTTATATTCGATCAAAAGCCTATGAAAATAGATTTTTAAATCTCTTAAACAAAATTACTTTTAGGTGCTAAAATTGTTTATTTCGACTCACAGCTTCAGTAAAACTTTTTAACATCCGACACTTCCTTAGCATTGTAGGCTACGGTCACTTTGCAAGAGTGTGTGGCCAATTTTTTTACCTCTTAGTTACTTTTTCATAAATTGACGGGGGGCCAACTTACCCCGGGGTCCAACTAGCCCCGGTCTCCCCTACTAATATAAAATGGTCAGTGATACACCAGTTTGAACAAATAAAGCTTACTCTCGTAGTTTTATTCTATATTTACTATGTAGATACTTACGAACATGTGGTACGGTGTGGGTAGGCCAGTCAGTAAAACCCTCTGAAAGATAAAACACTCACGTGATTTTCATCAATATTGCCTGTTTAATATATTACCAACGTCCCTCTTTCTTAACAGGAGTATATGTGGAAAGTATATATATGAATTTATTAATGGACCTATAGATATAATTTTTTTAAATCGCTTGCTCAACCCACTCCATTTCCCTTTACGTTGACATACAACTGTGTAACAACAAGTCTGTTTTAACACCGTGACAGGCATCGAATGTACATGTAAAACCGCTCTGCTCTGTAGGCAAGTACTCTTCGGTTCAGAGCCCGTTTCTAGAATCTGTCATTAGCTGGCAGTTGTCAAACCGGGGACTGTCTTCAACCAATCTGTGCGTTTCAAATTTGAAATGGAAATTAAGTAAAGAAAGCTTCGTAGCTCTAGTACAACCGGACAGTGAACGCACAGCCCACTGGAGAGTCAGTCTTTGGCTGAAGGAGCTGTGGGGGAGATGAGGAAGAGAAAGAGCAAGTGTGTGGAGCACTAGTGCCAACAATGTTTTCGCCTCGCTCTACACCATAAACATTTATAGAAAAGGCAATGGTGTGAGACATTTGCCTTGGATTAATCTTCGGTACATGTTTGTAACTACAAAGCACATTACTTACCACACGGGTAGGGATTCGGATCTGTACCATGAACACACGTCAAATCTTCCTGGTCCCACACGGTGCTGCTGCCGCCATGATTACTGTTGTTACAGCAGTGTAATACAAGCACCTGCCAAGTGTCACCCAGTGGAACACAGCGAATGTAGTGGATTGGGTCACCTTCAACAGCAAAGAAGCCGCCAAGGCCACTTCCAAGAGGCTTGCACTCCTTGCAGATTTCTGGAAAGTACAATAAGGGAATCGACAAATAATATCCCTATTCTTGAGAAAAGATGAAAGTGTAATATAATCAAATAATATTTCTTATCCTGCAAAAAGGATGTAAATCTATTCAAACTCACATTGTGGAAATGGTAATGTGTTGACATATAACAGGGTTAATATGCGTCTGTTTAACTATTGCACAGTGTCTACATGATAAACATGATATATTAACTCAAAAAAGAAAGACCACTTACCGTCTTTTTGTGCTGAAAGTAGAAAAGATGCCGCGATTAATATATATAAAACTTAGCTGGCAGACGATGAGTATATCACGTGACAGTAACCTAGATTAGCTTTTAAGGTTTCCTTACAGTCTTCTTTTCAATAAAACAAGAACAAATATGTTGCCATGACCTAATGATACTTCAGTGAAATATATCTGGTGAATATGAGACACAAGATAAATAAAAAGATTACAAAACGAATGACAGAACAAGCTGATATCATAATACCACACCTGGTGTCAGAGCATTGTAAGCCGCTGCTGGCGGGTTCACAGACCACCGGTAAGAATAGACTGAAGGGGCCGGGGCCGGTCCATACGGTGGGTCGATAGGTGGCACTGCCAAGACACAACCTAGAACGGCGACGGCAAGGATGATCTGGTAACTGACCATTTTCAGGCAACTGAAATGAAAAGCGGTTGTTTTAATTATAATTGGCAAATCCGACCTTGTATTGTTTATCCTTTATTTTTGACACAATGAACTCTCCTGGTCATTTTTTTTTTTTTTTTTTGTTAACCAACAGCAATAAATTTGTTTTTGATGAAGCTGCTTGTAATAAATCTTAAATAACTAGTGAGTTATATACTTTGCAAGGGAGAGGTGATTATACGGAGAATTCTTATATTAAAGACCCACTTCTCTATATCGCCGCTGTCCGTCGGACCATCTCTCTCCTGAGTTTAAGCAACACTGCTTTGGTCGAAAACTCAAACATACAGATGCTGAACTATCCGAGCTGATCACATTTTAAATCAAATATCTATAACACGAGCCATCGAAACTTCCAAGTCTAGAAGATGACAAAACAGTTGACCTACCTGGCTAAGTGACTGGAAGCCAAGACTACTCTCCTGAGAGCAAACTTCGTCCGCAGGCAACTACGCAGACTTTCTCTTCGACTTATATGGACATTGTACAGGGCGTTGAAACGTATAAATCACTTTTTTTATGATGAACGTTTGAAGTGGTATTTTGACTTGCATATTATTTCAAGGAAGATATTTGCAAATATATATTTCAAACATCCTCATTTATAAAAGTTTATGGAATATGATTATCTTTTACCTGTTATGCTAATCTGTATTGGACATTTTATGCTTTAATCATGTATCTCTTAACGACGAGTTTGCAATAAACAGTTGACATTAGTTGAAAGGGCACCATAATTTTTCATGAACTTGAAAACATCTTAGATGAAAATTGACAAAATGCCAAGAATGAGACATTAGATTTCATATCTTTAATCCACTAACACCTTTAAAATGCTTCAGTGGTAACCAATAATTACAGTTGATGTGTTTTCCACACGTGGTGAAAGATTCATGCAACATTTGTACATGGTGGTATATGAGTTCTGGTATATAAGTATGAATTGTTCACTTTTCAGTCTTCGCGTTAAATAAATCAGTATTATTTTATGCGGTGATAAAGCAGTAATTTTCCTCATTCAACAGCTCCAATATAACTATGTGTAACAGGGTATCTACAGGTATAGGGCACCTTTATGATGATCGAAGGTAACAAGCACATGTCATGGATAGAGGGTATACTGTGATATTACCTCTTTCCCTGAGAAAGGTGATTTAAATAGACATCAAAATCTTGGGAGTACAGTATGCAACATTTCAATCAGTCTAATTCCTTTACTCATCTCAGCCCCAAAAAATTGTCATTTCAACATGGCGGTAAGTAGATTTCTTCATGTAATTTGGCACGAATCTTTACCACTGATTTCCCTATTATTAGAACACTTCAATAAAATAAAATACTTGACTGGGAGAGCGATGTCTCCTTGGTTATCCACGATATACCATTGAGTATGACTGCATAATACATACAACCTGCCTGTCATGAATCATGTCCTAATGTATGCTGGCACTATTACAGCAATATGAATATGTTATGGAGATGTAATTGCACTTAAAAATAATCATGATTAAAGATGAGCAGGAGGACGCTTAGTAACATTATTCCGACAAACAACTTCATAAATACATGGGTACGAACAACCTGAAGAAGCACTTTATGTCATGGAATTAATTATTCACCAAATTTATGACGCCCTAAGACATAAGTTATGTCACCCTTTAAGTTAGTACTTCAGTTAGTACTTCAGGGGTTTTCCGTTGAAATATTCATCCCTGTCTGTTAAGTGCTTGGTCCATTTGATGTGGTTTTATAAATACACCGATTATGTAATCGGTGTATTTATAAAACCATTCATTCTTACTGACTACGCGTTTTAACGCGAGAAAAGGAAAACAGAAAAATAATAGTAATGAAAAAATTTAACCGGGTGCATCCGGTATTGTCAATGTTTTAATATGAAGGGTGTCTTTATCAATATTGGATAAATAAATAAAAAACAAGGCAGCAAAGCTGTCAAATGTACAGACAAAAAGCAGAAAATAATAATGCACAAAATAGGATATTAATTGTCAATTCTGATGCAATAATGCATTATGCTAAAATGCAAAGTCAACATCAAATTTTAATTATGCACAACAGGTAACACTGATGAAAAAAAAAGGCTTCAGGCACATGAGAGTTCAAGTTCACACTTATAAAATATCTGAATGAGAAAAATGAAATTATCACAAAAAATTACATTAATGCAATGAAATATGATAATCCAATAGTGCTGGTTTTTTATTTGAGCCGTATGTCAATCCTGCTTTTCCAACTCGGGCTGTATTTTAGTCCTGTGTTTCTTTCCTGTAAGTTTAGGAAGAGTAATATAAGTGACATGGTTTTTCTTTAATGGTCACTATGGCGCCCCAAAATCGGGGTTTCTTCAATTCTGATGCAATATTACATAATGGTTAACAGCATAATGGCCATCAATTTTTGATAAAGTATCATGGATATTCAGAAAATGTGACTAGCAAAGGTCTTCATAGCTCATGGAAGTTCAAAGTCACACCTTGAGAATGTCGATATATTTTCACAAAAAAAAAAACTGTATAACTTCCAGAAATCTTAACCAATAAGCTATATGTTAGTCCTATGCTACTTTTCTGAAAGTTTGAAAAGAGTAAGTGACATGGCTTTGCTTTTGCAGTGTCAAGAACAGGGTTTTCTTCAATTTTGATACAACATTTCATAATGCTGAACAGCATAATGACCATCAATTTTGAATAATAAAATAAAAGTGTCATGGATAATAAAAAAAAAATGTGACTAGCAAAAGTCTTCAGGGACATGGAAATTCAGAGTCAAACCCTGAGGATGACAAAATGTAAACAAGATATAACTGTACCGAATTGAGTTTATTTCCATTTTCAACACTTTTATTATCAAAAAAAAAAATAAATAAAATAAATAATAATAATAATAAATTGACTGTCATTTTTACATGATCAACTAAGAAAATTGTTTACATAGGAAAAATATCGATAGAACAATTTTATATGCCAAATTGCTCCATTGTGAGATTCTGAACATAGTGAATAATTGAATCTGACAAACTGCAATGATATGGGTTTATTTCCATTGTTGGCACTTTACTACACAATACACAATAACAAGTTTACCATCATTTTTATATAATCAACTGAAAATATTGTAAAGAGGCAGAAAATGTCAAAAGAACACTGCTACGCGGGGCCTATCTAATTAGCTCAATGATGCTAGTAAGTTAACATGCCTAAGAATGAAACCTGAGGTAAAAATACTTTAATACAAAAAAGGCATAATTTAATCAAAACTACATGTAAATCGATCAAGCTTATTTTCTAACTTGGTCTGTATATTTTAACATACAGACTTGACATTTAATATGGAATATTTTTTCTAAATCATCATTCATCAGTTTTTTTCCTATTTTGCAGACTGATAAATAAAAATAAGGATTAAAATCGTGTTTTAATAACTTTTGATAAAATGTTCCATGTCATTGCGACATCAGTTCTTTAATTGACTTCGCCAGTGAAGCAAACAAAAATGCATTGCCAATTTTAAGTCATACGACAACCATTGAAAAATATATTTTGGATCTCCATATCTTCCAAATTATCGTCTTTAAAAGACTTACACGACCCACAAAGGACCCTCATGACAGTGTCTAGTCACAGTAACAGTCGCTGCTATGCCTGACCTTATCTTCCTGCTACCAGAGCTTTCAAGAGGCAAGGCATTTCTTGCGATATTTTTTTAGAATTTAATCCGGAATAAAACTCCAGGCAACGGTTAAAACTTGTCCAATTTGGTTCAGTGTTGTTGTAGGACATGCAGGCCGTTGATTCGGCGACTATTGACCGAACCACATATTGTCAAAGTGGTTCAAATATGGCGATTTTGATGACCAAGGTAGCTGCTTATTCATTTGGTTCTGTAAGTTATCTGCTATAAAAAGTTCTCTGTGTGAACCAGCAATCTGATCGTGCAACTTAAAACTGTACCTAAGGTGCCCCCTATCAAATGATAGTCAAGTGGTTCCCAGATTATTCCTTTATTTGTTTTGGTTCAGGTTTTCATCGATGACTTCCATTGGTGTTTTGGCACCAATGTGGTATCAACTCCAAATATTGACGCTGTCAATGGTCCTAGTCACTTCAGAAGCGGCACACACCTTGTCGTAGGCCTCTTCAGGATGTCTGTAAACTCTTTTTTGACCAATATAGCGGTACAGGTGAAATCTGACCTCAATAAAGAAAACAACGCGATTTCAGTGTTCTGCCCAGAAACGGTCATGGTCCCCAATTCATTAGAGAAACAAACCACGCTGTTTTGCCGTTTACAGTGGCTTCCTCAGAGGTCGCCTAATATCCTAACCTGCTGAAACCATTTTGGTCTTCGCTTAGCGCCTTGAAATACGCGTTTTGGTGACAATTTGCCCCTCATTTAAAACGGACTAGGTGGTTTTGGTTTAATTGTAGCAGCATTTCCTGAAGGACTATGAGTCCTGAATCTTGGTGGTAAGATACCGATACATTGGACGTGTTGTCTGTGTGGGTACATAACCCTGGGCATTACTCTATGAAACTGTGCGGGCAGTTCCGTTTGGGGCAATAATCTGTCTGGCAATGTCTGTCTTTTTCGCGCCATTCTGGCACAGCTTAACGATTTTGATAAACAATGCTTAACTCATTTTATGCACTGCAAAACCGACCGCTTGCATGCAAAATTTCAAATTCTTCTATGCAATGGTTGCCGACATATGGATACATTTTTGACATAACCATGCCTCGCCAAAGCCAAGCTTTGGCCAGCC
Organism: Lingula anatina; assembly: GCF_051362555.1. Taxonomy (NCBI): domain Eukaryota; kingdom Metazoa; phylum Brachiopoda; class Lingulata; order Lingulida; family Lingulidae; genus Lingula; species Lingula anatina. Next base: position 1,390,052 of record NC_141767.1, on the reverse strand, counting down.
CAAAGGAGCACTACCCAATGAAATCACTGCATATTACACAATGCAGCAATGCATCAGACTTGGTAATCAGTTAATTGGTAGAGACACACCTGTCTTCACACTTCCCCAATCAGATATCTTATATGAGATTTGAGATTTTTCGATAAAAAACTCATTTTTACCTAGGTATACCTTTAAAACTGAAATATTCCATATTAAATGTCAAGTCTGTATTTAATATTAAAATAAGAGGCTGATCGTTTTACCTTGGAATTGTTATCAGTGTTGCATATATGCCAAAAAAAGGCAAAAAAAGCATAACCTTTCGAAAAAATGGTCCAATCAAGTTGATTTTCAAACTCCGCCTGTATTTTAGTAAGATGAATCACTCCTGTAGGTTTTAAGATAGAAGGCTTATTGATTTTCCTTGAAATGTGTTATCAGTGTTGTACATATGATGGAAAAAGTGAAAAAAAAACAGCATAACAATAAAAATGGCCCGATCATGCTGATTTTCTAACGTGGCCTGCATATTTTGAATTTTTATCTCTTCTGTAAGTTTCAAGCCAAAAGGTAAAATAGTTTTCCACTTATCGTGTTATCGAACTGAAAAAAGTGAAAAAACAGCCTATCTTGTAAGAAAAGGACTCGATCTTGTTGTTTTTCGAACTTGACCGGCGTATTATGAATATTCATCTGTTCTATAAGTTTCAAACCAAAAGGTAAAACGGTTTCCACTTATCGTGTTATCGGTAATAGTGCGCGGCGACGACAGACACATCTGTGTACATGTATGTACATAAAAACTGGTGGATACTTGCAAACCCTATCACTAGAGAATTTTATTTGACATTTTGTTTCACACCAATTATACAGGGCCAAGTCAACCTGCAAATATTCGAAAGAGTAATAGAAGTAAACATAAAGAAGAGAACAGGACCTTCTAGTCACCCGTTAACTCCCCAACTGTGTATCACCCGTCTTAATTATGAATATTCAATAGGTCTTAAAGTAATAGTCAAAGTAAATTTCTGTTTGCTAGTTAGTAAGACAGGGGACTATTAACAGGGGACTATCCAGAGAGGTATTGGCATCATCTGTTCTTGTTCTAAAGATGGCTTTCACAGATATCTTGTTTGTATGGGTTGATTTTTAGGTTCGCGTATTGATTAATAATCTACCATACTCAAGTGTTTTTTCTTTATCTGCGGCAAACTCCCCCGCCCAAGCAATTATTTTACAGCGGAGAATAGCCTTGTCTTGTCGCTTTATCATACATGACCCCAGGTATGCTGAGAAAGTATGAGGAGAGAAACATTATGAGAAATAACAGAAATACATAATGCACAAGAGAACGAGAGAGACAGAGAGAGAGACTAGGAGTAAACGCAATTAATAGACAATTGATGAGTTGAATTTTTGGATTTATTAAGACATTCAAAATTGAATCATCTTACAGCAAATTTGTCTTGGATCAAATTTGAAACAATAACGTAGCTAAAGCCACTGTTAAACTAACGAAGAGGCTTCATCTGGACGTCGTCAAGCCACGGTGCATCTAGCAGAATCCAGCCAATACACACTCAATGTTCATTTCGGCTGTATTCATTGCCCGGTCACCCCAGATATGAATCTGAAGAATACAAACTCAGAGTTCACGAGCAGAAAAAAATTACGAACATTTTGATTGCTGAACAATAGGGTATTTTTTTAATGATACCGCACAAAATTTATTTAATTTTACAGATAATATTTCACGTTATGAAAGTTCAGCAATTAAAGGATTATCAAAAAGGAAACATTGGAAACGTTTGGCAAAATATATATGAGAGAGAGAGAGAGAGACGTACTGCAGCCAGGGCTCCATCCAGAGCACGTGGTGGCGCTGTATCAGGGTAACCATAGCAACTGTATCCGAAGAATAGCGGATTTTGGTTGATTTTCCTCGGTGGTCCTGAAAATTATAATTTCATTTTAATTTCCCCGCTTGTTTAATGATAATAGAAAGAAGATGAAAAAAGTCTAGCACTTTCGAGAACACAATAAAATGATGCACTGGAAATGGATCACTCACCTGTAGAAGGCCGTTTCTCAAACCATGAAAAGACGCACAACGGATCAGACAGAAATAATAGCAGTGAAATTAAAAAATATATATTAACAAATACATCTGTATAAATTTGATGCAAACATTCTGGTTAGATAGAAAACGAACAAACCAGAGGCTGTTTCTGTGTCTGAAGTATTATCATCCAACCACAAAAGCATCTGGTTGGTAGCACGTGTGTAGGAAAATCCAGCGAAGTAACAACCACTTGGCTGAAATAACAAAAGAGACATTTTTTCATAAAAACGTTATGTTAACTCCATTATGAATGTTTGTTTGCGTGGATGGAATTTGAAAACTTAAAAAAGGTGACAGAATATTCCTCAGGAATAGTTTAACTTGCTTACCCGTGCTGGCAAAGGCAGATCAACAGTATTCTCTGGGAGATATTGTGTACGGATCATGGCTTCAAGCGTGTTACCACCTCTAAGCGTGAGCTCCACGGAGGCGGTGAAATTACAGTCAGCATTTGTGATGAGAGCAGCGTCTGGTGGAGAATCTGGGTCCACACAGAACCCAAGGGTGATTGTGAACCCGGGCAAGTACTGGCTCCAGTCAGCGTTCTGGAAAAAAGGGATCTCGATGTGGGAGTAAGAGTCCTCGGCTGTGTCGTGGTAAGGGACTTGTTGTCCGTCGAATTCAATGGCCGGTACCGTGTTCCCTATAGCGTTCGTTCGGAAGCCCCTCTGCACGTGACCACCAGCGAAGGTGTACACCCCCGTGTAAACGCGGGCGACTGGAGAGGGAAAGTCTCTGTCCTCAACCAGGGAGGGCAAATGAGGGGTCCACACCAGAGGCCAAAATGCTGGGAAACAGGTGAATGGAATATGAGCGATTTGATATAATAAATGAATGACACCGATGGTAAGATTAATATCGTTCTTGAAGGACAAAATGGCCATGTACTCATAGTGCAGTTGGAATACACCAATAGACTATTGGAATGCTCTTCGAAAGTTTGAGCATGAGAAAAACATTCGGACCGGGCGCAAGAATGGGCCTATATATTGGAAATGCACTCAGATTTTTTAGAACGGACTTCTAATATTCAGGAATAAACAAGGAATTTTCGTTCCGACGATATTCTAGCTATTCCCCTCTCTAGTGTGCCTGGGGTATAATAATAAGCGAAATGACGACAGGTCGTTTAACATATGCTTTAACTTACGGTTATGCACTGGCGGGGGAAAAGTGTGAGAACCCCATGAAGAGTCGTCAAAGCCCTCTGAAAAGTAAAACAGAAGATATTTGGAAGGCATACCAAATAAAGAAATATGAAAGTTACACAAACCCCCAAACTGAATTGTTATGAATCCTGGTTTATTACAAGAAAGATATACTCGTACTTGTAGAATTTACTTTTTGTCTCATCTACTTCAACCCAGTTTTAAAAGAAAAGGAAAATGAATGAATCAACAAAGAATAAATGATACAAACTAAATAAACAATAAAACAATAATGCGGTCGCATTCAGAGCTTTCCCTACATGATTTAATTGTTATACAGATCTAAATTATAGTTTATACTCCCCTTTCAAGGAAGCTTAATAAGGAAAAAGCTGGAGTGTGCATTTGTCCATTGTGTGTGACGACCCGATATGTCCGACAGGCCAGATATGTCCTACGACCAGTGAACAGGCCAGATATGTCCGACAAAAAAGAGCCAGATGTGTCCGACAGGCCAGATATGTCCGACAAAAAAGAGCCAGTTGTGTCCGACATATCTGGCCTGTCAGACACACCTGGCTCTTTTTAGTCGGACATTTCTGGCCTTCTCTGGTCGTAGGACATATCTGGCCTGTCGGACATATCGGGTCGTCACAATTGTGTCCTCGATAAATCATCAGTAAGGCATATTAATTACCGCACGGATAGGGATTGGGCCAATCTCCATGAACACAAGTTAAATCTTCCTGGTCCCACACCGTGCTACTGCCGCCATGATTGGTGTTATTACAGCAGTGTAATACGAGCACCTGCCAAGTGTCACCCAGTGGAACACAGCGAATGTAGTGGACTGGGTCACCCTCAATAGCAAAGAAGCCGCCAAGGCCACTACCAAGAGGTTTGCACTCCTTGCAGATTTCTGGAAAGTAAGACAAGGGTATCAACAAATTATATGCCTTATTCTTAACAAACGATGGAATTGTAAAATAATTTTAAAAAACGTATAATTGAGAAAAGGATGTAAATCTATTCAAACACTGATGAAACGATATTGTGTTAACATAACAGTAATCTGGAGCGTTTTGTTTCAGCACGGTTCAAAAATGTAACTGTGTTATTATTGGACTGTATGTGTCCATATGATACACATGATTTAAAAAATCAACACAAAAAGGAAGGTCCACTTACCGTCTTTTTGAGCTGAAAGTAGAAGAAGATGCCGTAATTAATATATATATAAGTTAGCTGGAAGACAAAGAGAATTTAATTGGAATTTTGCGCACTTTGGTTATTTCATAGAATGCATGAATACTGCTCAAATGTGCTGTGGTAGCCTAACAATCCTTAAGTAAATTATATTTTGAAGATATAAGAAATGAATAATATACAAAGAATAAGACAACAAAAAAGAAAGATAGAACATGCCGATACCAAAATATCAAACTTGGCGTCAAGGCAGCGTACCACCGGTAAGAATACACTGAAGGACGAGGTTTTACCGGTGTGTACGGTGGAAAATAATATAATGATATCATACCCTCTGTTAGAACGTAGTATGCGTCTCGCGGCCAGGTCACGGACCACCGGTATCGGTGCACTGAAGGGGCAGGTTTTCCGGGCGAATACGGTGGAAGCGGGGGCACGGCTAAGACACTGCCCAGAACGGCAACGGCAACGATGATCTGGTAACTGACCATATTGAGGCAACTGGAATGAAGAATGTTGGTTAAGGTCATGACGCTTGACGTTACTCTCAGATTTTGAGACAATGGAGACTCTTCTGTTCAGATCTTTCACTTAAACCAATAGCAATGAATGTGTTTTAATGAAACTCATTGGAATTAAACATGAACACGATTAAATTACTTTGCAAGGTTATGATTTAACACTGAATTCTTTTAATGTAGAACGGTGGTTTTGAAAAAGCTTTTGAAACTGTCATACATTTGCACCTCTCTTTATCGCCGCAGTTCTTCAGACGATCTCAGTCGTAGGTTTAAGCAACATTACTTTGGTCAAAAACTTAGGAAACATACTGTCTAGAAGATGCTGATCTATCCGAGCTGATCACATTTTATACCAAACATTTCACCCAGTATAACACAAGCAACTGGCAAGTACACCCTACCGAAAATTATTCTAAGTCTAGAAGATGACATAAAACAGTTGACCAACCTGGCTAAGTGACTGGAAGACAAGACTACTCTCCTGAGAGCAAACTTTGTCTGCAGGCAACGGCACAAACTTTCTCATCAACTTATATACATAGTGTACAGGGGCGTTGCAACGTATGAACATTTTTATAACATTTTTTATGATGAACGTTTAAAGTGGTATTTTGACTTGCATATTATTTCAAGAAAGATATTTGCAAATATGTTTTTTAAACATCCCCAATTATGAAAGTTTATGGAATATAATTATCTTTTACCTGTTTTGCTAAACTGTATTGGACATTTTATGCTTTAAACATGTTTCTCTTAACAACGAGTTTGTAATAAACAATTGATATCAGTTTTAAGGGCATCATAATATTGCATGGACCTGAAAACATCTTAGATGAAAATTGACAAAATTCCAACAATGAACCATTATTGCGTCATTAACGTAAGATTTCGTATTTTTAGCATTCACTGATACATTTCAAATGCTTCAGTGGTAACCAATAATTACAGTTCCTTCGATGACGTGACAAAAGATTTATGCAACATTTACAGATGTTTTTTTTTAGTTTTGATACATAAGTATGAATTGTTCACTTTTCAGTCTTTGCATCCAGTGAAACAGAACTATTTTACCCTTAGCAAAATATCAAACTTGCCGCAAACTATCTGGCAAATTCACTGCAAATTTGCTACAGATTTTCTGCAAATTTGCGAGAAATTCTTGCCAATATACAGCAAATTTGCTGCTAATTTGCTGTAAATTTGCAGCAAATTTGTTGCAAATTTGCAAGACCTTGAATACTTTCTTGCAAACTTACTGCAAACTTGCAAATTTGCTTCTAATTTGTCGTAAATTTGCCACAACATAAAGGATTTTCTTGCAAACCATCTGCAAACTCTAGTTGTAATTGCAAATTTGTTGCAAATCAGCAGCAAAACAAATTTTTCTTGGTTAATCCTGCAAACTAGTTACCGCAAACTTTTAGTTTGCAGCAAATTTGGTCGCAACATTGCTGCACTTTTCATTTTGCTAAGGGTGTGCAATCATATTAAAGCAGTAATTTTCCTCAGTCAACAGCTCCCATATAACAATGTGTACAGGGTATCTACAGGTATAGGGCACCTGCTGGAAGGTAACAAGCACGCCATGGATAGAGGATAAACTGTGATATTGCCTCTTTTCCTGAGAAAGGTGATTTAGATAGACATCGAAATATTGAGAATATGCTGGTAACTATTGGCTGCAGATAAATTATCACTTTGTGAATAGAGGTGGAAAAATCTAAGTCCCTTACAAATCTCTTCCCAAGAAAGCGTCATTTCAACATGACAGTGTTTGATTTATTCATGTAATCTGGCACGAATCTTTACCACTGATTTCCCTATTATTAGAACACTCCAATAAAATTAAATACTTGACTGTGTAGAGCGATGTCTCCTTGGTTATCCACGATACAACACTGAGTATGACTGCATAATACATACAACCTGCCTGTCGTGAATCATGTCCTAATGTATGCTGGCACTATTACTGCACTATGAATATGTTATGGAGATGTGATTGTACTTAAAAATAATCATGATTAAAGATGAGCATGAGGACGCTTAGTAAAATTATTCCGACAAACAACTACATAAATACATGGGTAAGAACAACATAAAGAAGCACTTTAAATAATCGCATTAATTATTCAACATATTTCTGATGCTGCCAGACATAAGTTGTCACCCTTCAAGTTACTCTGGGTAGCTCTTCAAGGGTTTTCCGTTGAAATATTCATCCCTGTCTGTTAAGTGCTTGGTCCATTTGATCGTGGCGTTATGTAATCGGTGTATTTATAAAACCATTTTTTCGGACTGTCTATGCGGTTTAATGTGAGAAAAGGAAGACAAAAATAAAAGTTATAAAAACATTTAAATCCGGACCTGGTGAACTACTGTTAAACCCACCAGTCTTTGGCACATAGAGTTGTCTTTTATAACAACGGAAAATGAAAAACTAAATTGTGGTTTGATTCATCATGGACCGCATCCGGTATTGTCAATGGGGGCTGTACCCAAATAGGGCTAACCCCGCACGAAAACGCAGTAGATGCTCCAGCGCAGTAGACTACTGCAATCATACTGCAAATATGCCTCAAATCTGCTTCGCATTGGGAGCTAATTAGCATATTTGAAACATGCTTCTATCATGCTGCTAATCTACTGCATTAATGCTCCTCCTCTGTACAACCCTATGTAATTTTTGAAGTAGAATTGCAGTAGGGTATACTGCATTTCTACTGCAAATATGCTCCACACCACTACTGCGTTAATGCTTCTTTGCTACTTCGATACTACTGCATTTTCGTGCGGGAACCATCACGTTTTTATTAATAAAATCAACAGTAAGTCTTTAAAGAAAAATCCCCGAACCCCGTTTGTAGTACTTTGTTCAAGTGTTAAAATACCATTAAGAGCATGTTTATCGCTGTCCAGGTGCCTTAGAAAATCAGGAAACCGGAAATGATGTTTTTGTCCCCAAAATCCCAAAATTATGTCACACTATGAACTTGGAGCTGTGTTTCCAGCATAATTTTGAAGATACATTAAATGAATGCAAAAGGAATAAAAAAGCTTAGACCTTTAATTTAAGATAAAATCTCCAACCAGCGGTCCTACCTTAAATGTGAAGGGTGTCCTTATCAATATACGATAAATAAATATAGAAAAAACTGGTCGATACTTGCAAACCCTATCACTGGGGAATCTTATGTGGCATTTTGTTTCAAACCAATTATAGAGGACCAATTCAACCTGCAAATCTTAAGTACAACTTTCCCTTGTCAGCAACAGACAAAATATGGTGACAAGGATATTGCGCCCCTATATCAAAATAGGCCTATGGCATACGCACTTAAAATGAAGCACCTCTGAATATAGATTTATCTATAATTTTTGCAAATATTAAGCATAAAATTTGCAACTGAAAAACATTTTTCATACTTCAGCGATGTAAACCAACCAACGCCTTAAAGATATATAAAAGATAACACGTTTATAACTTTAATCTTTTGTGACTTCAATCCCGGAAGATGACAGCACGGACTAATGACGGTGAGCATTCATCTTGTACAGATTATGTCGCGCATGCGCGGTTAACCCGTTCATTTCCGGTGATGCATGCACGTCGTTATCTGTGGAAAAGTAATTTGTATTGGTTAACTACGCATGCGTTAACGTAAATAGGCAGGAATCTAGGGCTAGTGGCCATGGTGTGCTACACTTGAGCGTCATTATCTGTCAAAAATACTAAATGAATATGTTTTTTCTACCTCCTTTGCATTGCAAGATGCGTCAAATGAGACCGAAAATAAAATCCTATAGCTTGCCAAAGGAAATCTGAATAAGTGTCCTGAGTAACATTGAAATATTAAAATGGAGATAACTCTGATATTTAGCTGTTATTTTGAATAATCTGTTATCGTGCACCATAACAGAACATAAAAATTACACATGTATTTTGTGCCTCTGTAACAAGGACATATTGTTTTTATACAATATCCACAGGTTTATTTTTAGGTATTGGTGTATTATGAAACGTAGATCGTCATACGGTTTTATCAATTATCTTTCTTCGTAATATACTGGTGGTACATACAGTATGTACACTGTAAGACCCCCTTTACACAGAGCTGCGGCCTTCGTTACCCTCTTCAACGAGGATGCTAAATGGTCGACAAAGCCATAAAATCGTGTCTCTGTGAAAAGGCTCCTGCGACCCTTTGCCTCATTTCAGTGACTTACATGTAACACGGGTTTTTCCTATAGAACTACGAGCGAACTGTGCGTCCACTGAGCACCTTGCCTGTCAGACCGGCAGACGATGCTTGAGCAACCATTGATCATCCTCCTTGCCTCCGACGGCAATCAGTGGCAGCCATTCAATCATGCCTCTGTCTGCTATGGGACTGATGAGCGTTTATAATTTTTCTATCAGTGTTAGATAGTAAAAAATTGCATTTATAAGCACCGACCGACTTTGAGCATCCGTTCTGCAACCACGGCAGTGTCTGCACATTATTTCTAGCTTCTTTGAGCCTGCTTTCTGCCACCAGTTACTGGTACCTCCATGGCGGATTGTTATGAACTTCACGTCGACTATCGCGTCAACGGCGATACGTGAACATCCTGTGTGCCATCTTTATACAATTTTAGCCACCCAATCACTTCACCTCAGCCTTTTAGTTTGAGCCTCCAATGGCGACTTGGCCAGCTACCTCATGGTCGCACAAAGGAAGCACAAGGATTGCCCTCCTGTGTGAAGGGGTTTTAAGTATCGGTATTCAATCCAATTACCTGTGAATAGAACATTACGATTTTAACTTACTTTCCGTAAAATGTTAGTTTTTGTTATGTCAATGAAAACGTTTTCTAGCAATATAATAAAGGTAAAGAAATTGCCTTAATAAAATGACCCGGAAAGGGTCCCTATTGAAACATTACATTATATTTATCTATCATATTTATCATCTATACAATATTTACCGTCTAGGTAGATTTTGCTTGCTTTTAAAGGTAAATTGAAGACTTTTAAGTCTTTTTCGACTCACTCCAGGGCCCTCGATTTAAGTTATTAAATAATGTATATCGCGTTATTACTTATTAATCTAATGATCGTAGACATGAAATAACATATTTTGAGCGGAAAACCTTTTCCGTTATGAAAGAGTAATGTACTGTACGTCTTCCCGTTTTACAGAAAACACTGGAAAAAATTCAAGTAGACGTCTTTGTAAAACTGCCCATTTAAATTACAAAAGATGACATTCCCCGTGTCACATACACCTTTAATAGGAAATGACGTTTTTTATCGAGCATCTGGCAGTTTTGACAGAAAATTCTTCGCCCGATAGGGGAGCAAAATAGATACTTCACAAAAGAGATTTTCAAACGTTTGAGACTGAGTGCTTGAGGATAACAGATTTGGTAAAGATTGGAGAGAAAGATAGAGAAATTAACATTTAAAATGAGAGTAAGAAACTTAAGTCGATCATTTGGATCTGCTTGTTCTTTTAAAAATGTTTTGATATATCCGAAACATGCTTTCTTAATTTTTTACATGTAGCGCAGAGCAGTTATTGATACATTAAATCATTTTACCGAACATAAAAATTTTGCCAAACATAAAAAGTTCATTTTAACCATAGCAAGAGAACGCAACACGTTTATGTGGGCACAATCTATCCTTGGCACAACTAACACAATTGACGGCACAACTAACACAGTGGAAATTAAAAATTTCCTTTATTCCTGACATACACCTTTCAGAGTCAAGATAAATCTAGAGGTAAATAAACGGCAGATGTCCTTTAAAAGGTAGATATTAAATCGACCAATCTCAGAGATAAATCCTTTTCAATATATCACTCATGATGTCAGTTTATGATAATTATAAATTACAGAACTTGGCATCCACGCATTCTTGGTTAATCTGCGCGGCATCCAGTGCTTTGTCTCCCCAAATCTTTATCTGAAATAAAGAACAAATGTTTCAGTGGGCTATAAATTCATAAAAAAATATTTACTGAAGGTGGCCATACATAGACATAGGGAACAACGGTATTCCACATAAATTAATTAAACTTGGTAGTGTGTGTAAAGAGGGAATATAAAATATAACGAAGAGGGGTGAAACTTACAGACGACATGGATCCATGAAGAGCACGCGGCGGCTGTTGGTCTGGGTAACCATAGCAACTGTACCCGATAAACAATGGATTTTGGTTGATACGCCTTGGTGGCCCTACAAAGAAGTTGAAAAAAATGATAATTAGGAAATATGTTTACAAAATTAAAACAATTTAACTTAAAACTCTTGAAAAATTCCACAAAATGGCTTCTGACTTGCACTAAAATTGCATCACTGTCTAATCACCTGAAATCTATTATAAGACATTTCAATTTACAAAACAACAGCTCAAAAATACAAGCCGATAAATACGAATAATCGATCGATAAATTATGATAAAAAGCCCTCAGTGGCGCCCCCTTCAGTTGGGCCCAGGTGAAGGTGCCGTACTTCCATACTCTCACTGAACATTACCTTGGGCCGCCCCTGTGACTGTGTATCCATTCAACCACAACAACATGTTGTTCCCGGCCTGGGTGTAGGAGAACCCAGCGAAGTAACACAGAGGGGGCTACAACAAAGGAAAAATGTTTAACAATATAGATATATCACGTTGTATTACCGGATGCTATTTAATGTAGTTTAAAGGAATGAGATCAATGTTTCACAATAAAAACAGAAGAGTTATTATCCCTTTAATGTACGGTCCCTAGGTCAATTTTATATGTTCCACCAGATGGGAAGAACGAAACTGGAAATTCAATGTCGACCCTCAATCGTCAAAAGGAATATAATGTCATTTCGTATCCCTCGCTTGGGGAATATATTACATTTACAACTTGTGCATGTGAATGTTCTTGTACATGTATGCACTCGTATACAATGAAGTTCTAACAATAACTCGTCGTTCACACTAATGCTCAGAGCATTTTTCTTTCTTACAGAATATAATTTCTACGTGATTAAGACATCTCGACGGAGATTTTACCTCTACTGATACGTTCGATTTTGGTATTTAGAAATTTGATCAATGCCTCAAACAATACGAAAATGTGAGATAAAGATAAAATTAGACGTGATAGAGTTAATGTCGCCTCAGTAATTATGTTATCGCACACTTACCTGGAAGAAGGGCAGGACGGTGGATATAGTATCCGGACTATTTCCTTTGCTACGTATCAGTGCCTGCAGAAGATATGCACTCTGGCCTGGTATTGGATTCGGGTTTGGCTGGAGTGAGATCTCAACGGAAGCTGTAAAGTTACAGTCGGCGTTGGTTATTAATGCAGCGTCAAGGGGCGTATTAGCATCAATGCAGAAACCGAAAGTGAAACTGAACCCGGGGTTGTACTTGCTCCACTCCGCGTTCTCGAAGAACGGAACCTCAATGTGGGCGTAGGTGTCATCGACCTTTTGGCCATCGAACTCGATCGTTGGGACGGTCTTATTAGTTGCTCTCACGAAGAGGCTGCCCTTCTTCACGTGACCATGGTCATAAACTCCAGTGTACACGCGGGCAACAGCGCCCCCTGGTTTACCGTAGTCTCTGTCCTCTACCAGACTGTCCAGTTTGGGGGTCCACTGCAGGGGCCAGAACGCTGAAAGAAAATACAAATAACACTCAGAATATCTTTCATTCTTATAAAGGAGGCCTCTCAAGTTCTGAGTTATTCACAGAAACAGTTACATTCATTACCTTGGACAAATAAAACGTTTCGTTTTAATTATCCAAGTATTTCAAACAGCACACATCCCAAAACATTCCTAAACAGTCAAAGGCAAGAGAGAAAAAAAGCCTCGCATTTTATGAAACCCAAAGAAAAGCAAATATATAAAGAATACAGTATTTGATACAAAGCTAAATCACTAAAATATTACGTGTTTGTGTACTTACGAACATTCGACGGCGGGACAGGTGGATCGATATCTTCAAACCCCTCTGAAGATTATAATAGAAAGAAATATGGAATGCATGGAAGTGAAATAAAATATTTAATTTGTTTCTCTAGAGTCACAAATGTATGTGGTTCCATTTCACGTCTCATTGAGTAATAAATGTTTTCAAATTATTCATATTGTTATACAGTTTATGTATTTATTCATTCATTTATTATCTCATCAAAGATGAAAGACATAAAAAAGTACGTACTTACATGGTAAGGTAAAAATATTAGATAAAGCAAAAGCAACTTAAAAAGCTTTAGTTGAATAAAATTACCACATGGGTAGGGATTGGGCCAATTATCAGGGTCATGAACACAAGTCAACACTTCCTGGTCCCACACCGTGCTGCTACCGCCGCCATCAGCAGTATGGTTACAGCAGTGCAATACGAGCACCTGCCAAGTGTCACCCAGTGGAACACAGCGAATGTAGTGGACTGGATCAGTATGGACAGCAAAGAAGCCACCAAGGCCACTGCCAAGGGGCTTGCACTCCTTGCAGATTGCTGGTAAGATCAAATCATGGCGAATTCACATTGAATAGTTTGAAAACAATATAATAAAAACGAGCATTTATAAACAGGTATATATATATATATATATATATATATATATATATATATATATATATATTACAAAACTAACATTAAAAGCGTATGCATGAGGATACCTTGATATGACATTAAATGCCTTGTTTTTAATTGTATACAACTAAAGGCTTTTTGAACCGTCAAAATCACCCTGGCCTTAGAAAACATTCGTTATATAATTGCTATTTTTATAAAATGTGCAGATAGTTATATCTTACCTTCTGCCTCATCTGCAAAAAATGAATATTAAAATAATTATTTTCCTATTCAGAATCTGTCATTAAGTGTGGGGTTGTATAATGATGAATGATTTAGTCAAACATTTTATTTCTGACACACATATTTCTATTTCTTAAAATTCAAATTTATCGCTTTTAATGCGTTAAGGTGAACATGAATATGCACATGTAACTGAGCAATCTATCATTACCACTCATGACATTTTAGGCTATACAACAATGAATGCAGCTTTAAAAATTGAGAAATCCTGTTTCATGAACATATTTGAAGATATTGCTAATACTACCGATTTTCTAAGACTACATTACACACAGTAGACATACCTGGTGTCAGAGCATTGTAAGCCGATGCTGGCGGGTTCACGGACCACCGGTAAGAATACACTGAAGGAGCCTGGGCTGGTCCATAGGGTGGAACGATAGGTGGCATTGCCAAGACACAGCCCAATAAAGCCGCAAAGATCAGAACCTGGGGGCCTGCCATGCTGCTGGAATGGAAATAAATATCATTAACATAAGTATTTCTGTACAGATGGTGTCTAGATAAATGATAATTCAATCACGTAAGGCAGACATTGGCTGCAGTCATCGTATTATGTTAAGATATGTCTGTTCCACAAAGTATTTTAGAGATCCAATTTGGATTTCAAGTTGGTCGGTAGCAGTTTTACGGCTATAACAAACCTAGTTTAATCACTGCTGGACGTCCAAAGGTCAGCCTTAGCCAGTAATTAAAATACGAGTATCATTGCACTGAGTTTTATACGGGTTCTCCTGACTTGTTTGACCCAGGAACGATGTGTGTCTTTGAATTGCAAATCGTGCTCATGCAATATTTATTAATAAGTTGATCTGAGTGTCATGGTTACCAGTGTTAACGCATATACACGTAATTAAACCATAGGCGTGGTAATATTGCGTACTTTTAGGACTTCTCATAAAATATACAATTTCTGTGTAAAGAATCGGCCAAAATACCATGTTTCAAACGTGTCATCCAGTACCGCTATGTGCTTTTCATAATCATTAACGCATTGTTTCACATAACCTGCAAATATTCACGCGGAGAACGCCCCCTCGACGCTTTACATTCTAGAGGGTGACATTTTGTTTGACACCTGTTCCATTACATATTTGTATTCAGATTGGCTCACCGAAACTGCTTCTATTTAACTATCGTTTTTCAAAAAGAGAAAAAAAAACGATGGGACAAATGTGTTTTTTTCACCTGTAATGATAAATGTGGCGGAACATACTTCTGGTGAAATAACCCTCAAAATTAATGTCTTGTTTTCATAATGTAATTATAAAGATTGTGGAATAACTGAAACTCAAGTAAACATTGTCATTGCAAGATATTTGTTTTGCAAAATATTTGAAATCATCATGCAGAAGACATTTATTTTAATGAATATTACATCTACATAGATTTGTTGTGTAGAGTTACAGATAAATACATGTAGAAACACCAAGAAGTGACGCCTGCTTTAAGTCCTTGAACTTGATAAGATTAAAGAGAAAAGGTTAAATCGATTCACGTTCTGTTTATTTACGCCATCTTTCACCCCTGTTGTCGCGGTTTCAGGTAAAGCATTACAAAGCGTTCAAATCTAAATTTCAAAGAGGCTATTAAATTTAGAATAAATATGTCGCGTGTCATTTTTAATATCCTTTACTTTGACAGCAAATCATTCCATCCGAGGAAAACAAGGGGGACGTGCATCGTTAAACGTTTATAGATTCTCTTATAACGCGATGTTCTTTGGATTATTTATATTGAAATCGTTCAAAGGTAACTTGACAAAATTTTGATATGCATACTTGGACTGTTTCCCAAAGTGCAAGATGTACTTATATTTCACAATCAAAGGCTCTGCGTCCCGTCTAAGAGTCGCATGGCACTGCCTTATTAACAGACTTATTCTGTAAACGGAGAAACGTTAAGCCGTGATGACCGGACACTGGGAAACACAGGCCCACAGAGAGGGTTATTTCACGAGATATTTACAGCAAATTTTGTACACATTTCTGTACTGTCCAGCGAGAATTTGCTGGTCTCTGGTGGAGTGTTACTGGAGTTTGACTTATATTGCTAATGTTGCTTCACGTTCGTCGTTTATATTAACGAAACAAATAAGGCGAACGTGGATTCCCAGTTAGGCATATTAATCACAAGTTTATCTCTCATTCAGCCACAAAAAAAAAAAAACATATTTAAAACAGCGTCTTTTTTGGCCCTCCAGTTCATTAAGGTCGGCTGAAGTACGTGACACTATGCAGCACTGCACAATCGTCACTCTTACTCCCATATATGGTAGTAAGACAGTTGAGGGTTGTTGGTGGCTTGAAATTAAAGCAGAAAATCCGTTCTTACAACATTTTTCAGGATACCCTTTGTTATTTTTCTGAGTTACACTTTTTTAAACTGTGGTGGGATTTGGCAAGGCTTTGAGGCAAAACATGAATTTAAATGTAGCTTTAAAGCGTGGCACATGTAATAGTTTGCGGTGATTATTTAGAATATTGGCTTTTGTGACTTTCACTCCATGTAACCGAAAAGTAAGAAAAGAGTAATGGTTCTAATCATCTTGCGAGCAGTTCAGTAATGGTCTTTCCTGCCATTTTGATATCTGTGAGATACACTGTAAGATAATAATAATAATAATAATAATAATAATAATAATAATAATAATAATAATAATAATGCTTATCATTATTCGTTTATTGTCATGTTTATAAAGTAAACGTATAAAATGGAAATTAATATGATATGTATATATATCTCTTTCTCGGTCAATATGGTATTCGTTTCCCTTTACAAAAAAAAATGCACGCTGTAATTATCATATCCAAACTTATTTGAAAGTATAATATTTCAAGACGTTTGTGGTGTGGTCTGCAGTGTACCGACTGACATTTTCTGGATAAAAGAACCTTGTTAAAAAAGAAAAAACACTGTAAGCGACACTGGGCGTATCTAGGCCAAATTTTAAGACAGAACCTCACCTTCCACCGCTTGTCCAAAACAAAATGACAGATGTTAGTCTATAGTTATTTAACAAAGTCGAGGAAGTGCTGGTCGGAGGACCTCAATTGTGTTTTAAACACCCTCTATTAAAGATTAATTGAAATTAATCTGCAGTTGTTGTTGGAGATTAAGATTGTGATGCCGTCGGTGTGTGTTTGTGTGTGCATGCGTGCGTGAGGTGATAATGAGATGTACGTGCGCGAGATCATGATGTCCCTAAGGCAAAACTGTCATCTTCTCTCGTGTATAGAGGACATAACTCTCTCAAGGTGATAAATTTGCCGCCCTGTTTTTTGATGGCCCAACTCCAAGGTTCGTTAACTTTTTGCATGTATATTCTAGTACTGGGAAAGTTAATGTACACAGGTTACTATAGCAACCATCTATTTAACATAATAACGGATAAATTAGCAGATCAGAAAATATCAAAGATGGTGATAATTATATCTATACTTGGGACGATATGACATAAAAATTACTTCATAAGTACTCTCCCCTCCTCATTACCGAAAAATGTAGATAAATAATAAATAAAATGCAAAAAAAAAAAAAAAAAAATTAAAATATAGGCACGTGCATGTATGCAAATTTGTCTGTGCTTCACGTAATACCATAACAATTATTTATTAACACATCACAAACGTTTTGCAGTTAACTCAATACGAAGTTACACTGAGAAATTGCCTTTCCAACATGATCTTTAATACTGATTTCTAACTAAGCATATAGAATAACATTACAGAGTACTACTGATTGTTTTCACATTATACAATTTTTCTCAAGCAAAACTTCAAAATTTAAAGCACCAATCTAAGGATATTTATTTGAATATTTATGTAAATACATAGATGAAAATATTACAAATATAATTATATTTCAAAATTATAAAAAATATATATAGAAACAATCAGCACTCCATAATCGTCAAAAGTGCAGCCATTGTCTCTCTAATATACATGTATTTGATTCCAGTCACGAGCTCTTTCCAGAAGTGATGCTGAAATTACAAGAAACAAAATCTTTGAAATCTTACTTGAAGGTTCAGCACTCATTTAGTCATGCCGTCAAGACTAAAATAAAACCGACGTGTTTTGACGTTTCTTTAAGAGGATGACTTTCTGCTGAAGGACGTTTTCCTGTTCTTGTGCTAATAGGGCATATCAGAATTAAGGCTTTGAAATTTAATATGGAATCAAGTACTTAGAAGTTCGATTCTGCTATGGATAACATCTCCATGTATGCCATAGACCACATGTATGCGTTTAGACCAAATGTGTTGCCTTTCAACTAACGAATACATGTAAATAAATAAAATACCAATATTATGATTCCTGATGCTACTAGTATCCTCTAAAACGTTTCCATTTAGAACCAGTGGACTTGTTTTACAAAAGTGAACACTCGCCTCTAATGCATGTATATCATGTAGGTAAAAGTCATCTTAAAAGCTGGTTAAGTCCTTTGAAGCCTAGACCTCGAACCCGCCTGGCCTGCTCAGTTTTCAACCCGCTTTGAAAGTGTGCCTTATGTCAAACATTTCCTTACCATATTCAACATAAGAAAATCTAGATACTCTAAAGTCGTTCAAATAAAAAAAATCAAATCAAATACTCGTCAAACAGTATAGGTCCTGATTCGAAACTCTCGTAAATTCCTCAAAGCGTTTGCAATTTGGAGTTTCTTAGAAATACCGGGCTTCTGCATCACCTTTTTCACTTTTTCTCTTTGCTTCAGTACTGTCCGCACCTCCCGATAGAGGGCGTGAAAGGCGTTCACAACACTGCCGTAGTTATCACTGGCAGACGTTTCAAACATCGGGCACTGCAAGTCCGTGGCAAGGCCTCGGGTTTCTACCGGGTTGACCGCGCGGGCGTGGGACAAATCCGCTTTATTTCCGACAAGTATCATGGGTATCTTTGTGTCTTGCCTAAGTTCATTGATATGTTCTTTGATTCTTTTCACCGCTTCAAAACTTTTCCTGCAGGTGAGGGAGAAAACCAGCACGAACCCATCGGCCCACGTTATCTGCTCTGACCTTTTGCTGTTCTTCTCCTGCAACGGAGATAACTTATTTATTGGTTTGTAAATGTATATAGACACAGGGATCAGGTAACGACCTGTAGTTTAATAAATTATGAGCAAATCCAGTAAAAATAATACTAATATATGTAAATATATAGTCATGTAGAAATATTTGAAAATGAATAATTTATCTCACCATTACTTTTCAATAATCATTTTACACATGTTGTGTCTAGTAAGACATGCTTAAGGTATAATCTACAAGTAGACCTTAACCTTTCACAGACAGTAAAACAATAAACAAACCTATTACACAGAAGTTATAAACGTACCCTAATAATTGACATATAATTTACCCTTACCAAACCGACCATATCAATTACTCGTGTTAGCCCTTACCAAACCGACCATATAAATTACTCGTGTTAGCCCTTACCAAACCGACTGTGTCTATCACCCGCAAGGTTACTGGTTTGCCGTCAATCACGGAGTTAGAGGTGTACATTGCTTCCGAGTACGGGTCGTAGTCCCCAATATATCTCTTCGTAATGTAACGAACTATCAGAGCTGAGAAAAAGAGGAATAAAATCTGGTTATATGCTAAGTGAATCAAACAAAATTTGATCAATCACGACAAGCGAAGGAAGTTTTTTTATCTGAATAACTGTAGGAAAGGTGATAAAATGTCCGCCCGCTTGTTGGTACATCAACATTAGTTGATGATACTTTAGAAAAGCCCTATAGGTCATGGTTTGATGATTATGGCTCTAAGAAAGAGACAAATGTGGTCTCAGTTTACATGATGTTTTCAGATTAGTACAAATGCTCTCCGTGGCAACGTTAAGACTCAATGCGCTCGATATCACTGGAATAAATTAAGACTGAGAGAAGAGGTATTCTACATATCTGACAGAATGAAAAGTTATTATGGGTGTAAATTGATTTACTTTTTGAATAGATGGAAACGATAACGAGGTTTCTAGCATATGTGATTTAAATGTAAATGTTTTTATGTCCAGAAGCTTGTATATTTTGTATACATGTATTACATCAGAGAGATATTCGTGCACCTAATGCAACAAATCATGTTTGTTATAACGAGTTTGTTAATATGTGTTTGTTATCAAAATATAGTTAGTGATGTTTGAAAACTCATCGTCTATCGTATAACTTGATAAGACATTATAGGGGAAAAACGGATAAAAAAGCTCGTAGTTGGCGAGGTGTTATATTAAAGTCACGCGTTGCCAATACGACATTTATATTTAATGTTTGGTATTATGTACTAGAAAGTAACCTATGTGATAAAGGACCGGTTTCCATTGCTCAGACAAATAACGTCCTAAATTTTGACACGCTTACGTCACGCAAATCCTGACCTGTTGGAATCTAATGGAGACAACGCTCTATGTTTCACGGACCCTCAGTATCTTTAAAATCCGTGAAGACGCCGACACGCTCGCTGACTGTGACAGGTGAGATTACTAATGTTTACCAGTACCTGTATGGTGACCGTGTAATACTTGATTGCGATAACAAACGTTTCCAGGTACATACCCTATGTGCTACAGTTATAGAACACGTGGATCATTTTCATAACATAAAACACGGTTTTGAAAATATGGAGAAAATGTGCCACAATATTAATCAAGTGAACGAAGAATTTATTTCAACACGTGCCTTGGGCCAAACCCTTTAAATGGGTTGTAATTTTCTAAATAGATAATAATTATCAAAACTCCTCGTCTTTCTGTTTTAAACTAAAGCCTTAAGAGCAGATTGTGGTTATCTTCGATGATATTTACTATTAGTCGTGACAATAACTGATTTATTCTATCAAAGACATTAATGGTGGGCTTATCGTTCGCAAGACGTTAGATCAATAACACATAGCTGACTTCACGAAAACGTCTAAGTTAAGTAAACTCTTAAATTGTGTTTTTGACACGGGTTCCAGAATGTGAATATAATACGTCTTGTTAAAAGTCGACCTTGAGATAAAAAAGAAAAAAATAGCAGCACGAAACAACAGTTATATCGATATCACGTGTGCGGCTTTGCGATGAGATTGTTAAGTCTTATTTGTTATCTTAAAACTAATAAGCAGCGCAGCAGGCGATAAAAAATGATTAATGTTGTCTAATTAAAGGTCGAACTGCTTCAGATGTCTTGATCAACGGGAATGACAGCTAACAGGCAAATTGTTTTCAGCTTCAGTCGACATCCTGCTATAACAGGTCAGAACGGCACTTGAGTGGTTTGGAAGCGGTTCAAAACATCTAATAGATGTATCTCATTTCTTCTAGATGTACGTTGGGCAAGTGACCATTACTATGACTTTTGCCTTCTGTACGCTAAGCGTATCTTTATGAAAACTGTTCGTATAACGGCTTGAAATATATTTCTTTTTTTCTTAATGCGTAATAATTATAGCATTAAACTTTTTCTGACATTAAATCTCATTTCAAATGGCGTCTGTTGTTCTATTACCAAACTGGTGGCGGTGATCATACCTGTCATGTTGTCTGCTTTCATATCCAGGTCTTTTCACGGCCATATCTACTGCAATCTGACACACACTAACATTAGCGAGATGTTGGGCAATGGTTGGTATGTTTGGTGTAAAACGAACGATAAACAAGGCGCGAAAACATGCTAACTGCGTCCACCTATTGGGAAAAACACAGGCCTGTCTCTGTAGCGTCTACTTATAGCGGACTAGGCACAGAGAAAGATAACAGGTGGTGGCTAGATACATATTTTGCCCAGAGCTGTTTATGCTGCTGGTAACATCTCTTCTCCTGCTAAGAAATGATATAGGATTCGGTAACTCTAGTTTCCCTAGTAATTGAAAAGGTTAAGCTAAAGAAGGATTTTGTCTCGAATGAACAGGCAGCTCAATGCGTCTCAAAACATAGGCTATACGCTAGGGCATTTGGATCATTTAACGTAAACTTTCTTATCTTTAAAGTCTAATGACATTGGGGTTGAGTGTCGACCTGCTGCTGAAGGGGAGGATAATTGTTCGCAGCGGTGTGTTGTCAATCTGAAAACTATTTTATCTCACGTCAAGTCTTAATTTTCTCTATTTAAGTCATACATAAAATGAAATACATAAGCATAAAATTGATCAGAATTTTTATGTCAGACAAGAAATCATTTTTAATAAAACAGATCCTTGTTTCCTTCTTCGCCTGCGATCACAATCACTTCTGTTTTAAATGTTGTAATTCTGTCATTCGATCATTTATTTACCACGAAACGGTAGACTTTATTCTTATCAAATGTTAGCAACTGTTTACGTAATTGACCTACATTTTGGAACAAGAACCCCCTCTAAAAAATACAAGCGCAACGAACTTAGTTTATAATGTTCCCCCGCCTTCACTCGCAGCACTTATATTTCAAAACACAGTGTTATTTCATAACTATATTGAATTTTAGAACTAGCGATGTGCTAAGCCACCTTCGCGAGGCAACCACTGTAGACTAACCCGAGGGTTAAATGCTGCCGCCTCGCAGCACGAAGTAGTAGCAATGTTTGGCGAAACCTGCCGGGTAATTACAGTCAGCTAAAAGCTTCGCCTGGAAAGGATGCTTCTAGACGTGGATATCTGGAAACCTTGCCTGGTTCTGGTTTTTATGACATCAACAGATGTCTAATTAATTTACACGTGGTTTAACAGCCTATGCTTAGTGGGATATTGCATCTGACCCCATCCTGCTCTTCTCTCCGCTGAATTAACTCGTCTTAACGAGAGTTGAAGAGTAGGTAGCGATAGGACAAGAGCGCTCGGTCTTCTGCTGGGGTTTATACTTTATCCAGTGGCCACATAATTACGGTTATTCGGTGACGTCACTAAGACTGAAACCAAGACAGGTTTATCAGCTGGTCTGGATGCACCAGTAAGTGCTCTGAGAGCGTTCCAGTCTGATAATACTACTTTGCTCCCCCAGTGTTTCCGAGCAGATCACACCGATGGATATAACTCATGTTCTTCGTCTTTCACATTTGCTTTCAATTGCTTTCACCACGGGAATCGGACACTGTGTTAGGAAGGAAGCTCATCAGAGCCACGTCACCCTGCGTTTCAACGGTTACCCCGAGTCTCGTTTCAGTCCCATGCATTTCTTATTTTTCTGGATACCCCTTTAGCTGGTTTTAAGGCTGCTGGTCATGTAAGAAACGGTTAAGTGGTTCATTATGCCATTCTTTACAACTACATGTAGGACCAAGGGTAGGCAATGGTAATTGATTCGTTTTTGGATGAAAATATAATAAAGTTATAGATTTGCATTTCATTCCGAGAGATTTATCAAACGGAAACCTTTCCAATATTATAAAAGCACTCACCGAGCAGCAGGGCTCAGAGCACAGCCTGTACATAACGTATGTGACGTGTATCATTAAAATACCTAATCATTTCTCCCTTAGCCCGTTTGTGACACATCCTGAAGTATTAATCAAAATCAGTTTAAATGTCTGTCACACCTACCGTATCAGCTAGGGTAAAGATATTTACCCCCTAACAGCTTTACTATGCATGACAGACATTTAAGCCGGTAAGGTTGATAGCAATTTAGTGAGACTCCCCAGGGAGATAGAACGATCCAAATATATGTGGGAATGGCCCTTAAGGTTGGATACAGTGGCTTTGTGTCTTACCGAGATATGCTTCGATTTTTTACCTTATACCAGGGCCAAAAAATGAAATCTTCAGTAGATTTTCATCCTCGCTGTTTTTTTCTCAGCACTTTTCTGTACTATGCGATAATTTTGCAAAAACATAAGGAAACATTAATAAAGATAATGATGTAAATAACAAAGAGTTTGTCTCTTGTGAGGAGTATAGATCTTACGGGTGTCTAAAAAACTGGCAATCTAAGGAACGCAACCCAACAATTTATCTCTGCTGAAAGTGAGATAAACATCGGCGAACAAGTCGGCTAAGTTGTATAAGAGAGGATCTAATCAGCCAGATCACAGTTAGTAAGATATATTTGGCAGGTTTTTGGACCGTGTTGTAAGGATTACTTTCTGATGCCAGACGAAGTGCTATTTCTCCTTTTTGTTTGTTTAGAAACACTGGGTTCCGCTGTTATAGTACTAAGTGCAAAGCTTTTGACTTAATTTACTGCCGAAGTTTTAGATCCAATTAACGCGTACGCAAATAACGATAAAAAATAAAAAAGAGAGGAGTGATACCACTTTTCATTTAATGACAGCCTGTTTAGTTATTTCGACATCCGATGAAAAATTAAATGACACGTATTGGAGGTACGTTATTAAGGCTTGGAGAACATTCCAAAACCTTCACTGAATATAAGCGCCTCATGATCACAGCATCTTTGCCGCGGTGAAAACACGTGTAAACCCAAGTGTGTGCAGACCCTAATGCTCTCTGCAGGCCTTAAATGTACTGGGCAGAAATTGACCTTCACTGCCATAAAATGGGAGATACATCTCAAGACCTGCTTTGCTGGCAAGAGCTATTTCCTTTTGGAATTCATCGGGAACTCTTCTCATTTAAAAATAAAACAACTTGGGAAATTAGTCGTTCTGGGGGATCTGATGTTAAAAATATTTATTAGTTTATAATTCTGAAAGTGGCCAGCTGGTGGTCGAAACACCTGGCGGTGAAATTATTTTTGATGTGCATTTTCTGCTCATCAGTCAGAGACATGCATGGAATGAATGACGCAGTTATAGATCTTAACAAAATTAGAAATGACTAGTCAGTATACCGTTAAAAGGGTAGAAACATGTATGCTTACGAACACACGACATGCGTGTATTGTAGGCCAACGTTGGAAGAAACAGACTGAAAAACGAAATATAAGATAACATTTTATTTTTAACCTGTGAGCTACCTTAGGCTGGCAAACAAGTTAGATAGAACCACGCCTGCTTTTGATGGCATTGGCTTCTGTTGGAAAAACACAGGGTTGAACATTATACAAGCCATGATTTGCATTCTCAGTGCCCCAAATAAAGAGAGAAAAAGCTACCATGCGGTATGCTTCAAAGAAATCATTCTAGTTGAGGTTTCAATCCACGTAATAGGAAAATCCTTACTCGAGGTCAGGTGGCGTGACATAAGATGGTGAATGTTTCAAGGAGTGCTAAGAGAGCACGATACCAACGGAATGTGAAAAGCTCGATATAACGTCTAACATCTGCTTAGATCGGTTCGTGAGGAAAGCTGGGGATCGAATCAGCGCCCTTTTCATTTACCGATAAATGCTAATAAATCCTCGATAGACAGCTGCTGTTAATGCTGGTTGGCCTTGGCCGTTATATACACTGAAGTACAGATTGTATATGACTAAGCACAACATGATTTACTAATAACTTAAGTCTAAATTTTTGTGTAAACTTTCAGACTAAAACTTAAGTCTACTCTGATCTAATACACGAAAGTAGAAGCCCAATGAAATTAATTATTTTGCCCGTTTTATAACAATAAAGAAAAAAGACGTGACAAATTATTCAGAGCAATACTTTTTAAAAGATATACTACACATATTATCTTTTTTTAACAGTTTTTTTTCTAAAAATTAGACCAATCTCCAGACAAAAGTTACTTTTGAAACAGGGCAAAAATACGAAAACTTTAAAGGGTATAAGTTTTTGTGTATGAAAAACGAAACAAACAAATCATTAAATCATTAAGTGCTGCACCATGCAACCCGGAGGATAAAATGTAAACACCTGAAATTTATTCTTGGGTCTTCTCGCCATATTGTTCTCCTTAGGGTTTCCACCTACGTTTCCGATTAATGGCCGTCGCTAAATTCTTCAAAATATGGTTGTTTTTGCCCTTGATATCATTCCCATCCTCACACATAATCCACTGCACCTGTTTAGGTTCATATCTCGTCTTTATCTTTATATTTGACATAAATGTGTAACAAACAGTTTTTCAAGAGCATTTTCCAAAGCTGGCACCTGTACAGACAACTGAACTTACACCGTTTTCCGCGCTGTGCATGTGTGGGCCATCCGAAACAGTGTAAAATAAAACAGTTCATTATATTTATTCTCTTTTACAAAAATATCTTAACGGATCCAGTGTGTTCAAAAACATTCACCTGTGGAGGGCTCAGTGCGCGTTCCATTGTATTCCAGTGTCAAAACAGCCAGCCAAGTGCCTTCACGTGCCTTCTATATGCTCCGGACACAGATGAGGTGGGAAGGTTGCACTGTGGAAACAAGTGCGATGTTGTTTTTACAAAATGGGATAATTCTCTGAAATAATTTCAAACTCTCAGATTGAGCAGAGATGCCGTAGATAACTCACTCTGTCAACACGTGGGTATACAACATTTTTGTTGACTTTTAAACATATCAAAATCTTGGAGCGATTACACATAATTCCATCACACCTGCGTATAACATACGTAAGCGTACCAAACTATTTATTTTCTTTGGAGTGGGTTTAAAGTTAAAACGGTGCTCATCAGTGCCTTTATATGCTTTGATATAGTGATATATTATTAAATGACCGTAGTAATATCTTCTTTTTGGTTTTTCTGCACTTTAACGGCAGAAGGTTCACAGAGACGAGCCTCTAGGATCATACATCAAGTTTACCTCTAAGTACAGATGTATGCGAAACACCAACTGCATTCCACATTACCAAAACATGTGAAACAGTTAAAACCGCCAAAGCATTATGGACATAACTCAAATGAATTCTCCAACCCGCTGTGCATCTCTTAAGAAAGCAAATACGTTCATTTAACCTCGTTTTGCAGATATTAATGATCGCAAAAAAAGCGAAAAAAGATCCACATTTTAGTTTTTATTAACTGAGCACGATTCAAACAGCCATTCACACTGTGCTGGTGTGAAAACACAAGAGAATAATTGTTCCCGCTCTCTCTCACGCCTGAGGGTAAAAACAAGATCTGGGCTCCAAATGCTGTACTGTGTCTAAAAAAGTTTATAAAAATACTTTGTATGATCGCGATTTTTCTCCTGGTATGTATCCACTTAACAAGACCGTGTTTGCCTACGATATGCTATCAGACAGCTACATTCCCTCAGACAAGCTGATAACAAATTTAGACAAATCCATGGTGTGATATCTCATCGTTTTCAGCTACCTGGAGGGTACTTGCATTCAAAACATGTGGTCAGTCGGTCAGTTTCAATAGACTTCTATTCTTTTAAACCGACCATAAAACATCAACGCAATACAGATGTTAAGTTCTAAAATTCGCGCAGTTAAGAGAACACCAAAATTACCTGTTTTCCCGACTCCGTCCATTCCCAGGACCAGAATATTCATGTCTCGTCCCCCAGAGGTGAGACGCCCGTTCTCCTCGCCCCCCGCCATTCTTGGATTATGACGAACTATTACGCTTTCTATCCTCACTGAACAAGTAAACACAGTATCTGCAGTGACAACCTGAATACACAAGTTAATGTGGTTGTTTTCATATTAGCAGTCTGTTTATCCACAACTTGATTAGAATATCACGGAAACACGAGAACGCCATGCACGCTTGGCACCCGGAGATTGTAGTCCACACTACTGCTGAGGTAAAACCCTAGAACTGAGATACCACCGAGATACACAGCAATAACTGATAGAACGACCAGGAATCTTCTGAATTCCCCCAAAATTGTTTTTCTCTTTCTCAAATGAGAATATTTTCAGCCAAAAGCTTTTAAGTAAATCCCGATCTTCTGAGGGTCTTTCAAGTGACGGCTAAACTCGTTGGTATTATAAGTAGATTTTTTCTCCAGATCTCCACGACCTGGTGCACCCTAATTACAGTTTCTGCCGCTCTGACGAACAAGTTGTTGCCATCTTTCAAGCTTCAATTAGGGTAATGGCAGCCTCCTTCAACCCGTCACGAGGGCCCT
This sequence comes from Lingula anatina, assembly GCF_051362555.1. Lineage (NCBI taxonomy): Eukaryota > Metazoa > Brachiopoda > Lingulata > Lingulida > Lingulidae > Lingula > Lingula anatina. Next base: position 1,362,327 of record NC_141767.1, on the reverse strand, counting down.
CGCGCTCGCCATGGCAACACAACTTCGCGGCAGGTGTGAGGAGACGTAACCTTCTAATGCAAACGTGGCCGACCTTTCAATGAGTCCGGACGAGGTCATAAACTGAGCTTTGATCTATGTGAGAAAAAGTTTCATTTTTACTTAAGACAAATATACTTTTGGTAGGCCGTTCGTGCATGTGTGTGTTTGCGTCCGTGCGTGTGTGTGTGTGTGTGGGTGTACGCGCGAGCACGTGTGTGCGTGTCTTTTTGAAAAACAGAAACAGGCCTATTTAGTGTCAACATTAATGAAAATATCTAAACTTAAAAAATCACATGGCTTAAGTATTAAATCACAGCTAGATGTAATTACAGTGGCAAATATTATGGGACGCGCAATCAAAGCCGTCTGATTAAACCCTCGTTGAAGTGTTATGATGATAAATGAGGTCATCAACACTTGGAACGCGGACTCAACTTTCTACATTTAACAGTAAACACGATGTGTTAGTTGTGATTGATTGTTGCATTTAAGTAGCATACATCACAAGATCACAGCAGCCGGACGCTCAGGGTATTCCTGGGCTGAAGCCACTCTCGTATTTTCCTTTAATAATAATGATAACGAGAAGAAAAAGATGCAGAGGTAGAAGAAAAAATTAATTTGAAGCATTGCAACCAAAAAGTTGAAGATGTACCGATGAAAGAGTTCGAAAACATTATATAACAAAATATTTACATAAAATAGAGGATTCACACTAATATCAAACTGAGTTCGAAATAAAAGTCAAACATGTCGTTAGATTTAAAAAAAAGTATGAAAAGGTTCGATGTTGGATTTTTAGATTGAAGCTTTATTGGTGACGTCTTAGCGTCCTATATAATCTGGAGGTTAAGAGGAAATTTAATTTGTCCTTTTCGTTCTTAATTTTCTCAAAGAAAGATTTGCATAGTTCTATACACCGCTTTTCTAAAGTGACACGGTTTGTTTTTAACAGGGCATCAGCATAAGATAAATCAGGAAACATAATTCTGAGTGCCCTCGACTGACTAGATTCTATTAGGCCCCTATATTTCCACCGCTGACTGAGGCATTTTCAATAGTAATAGAGGTTGTTTTTCCAGTAATTTCTTAAAATTACGGTGGGTAACAGTATCAGGAAACTTTTCTAGTTCTGCCTTGTGCTTTAATCTATAGATAAACCAACAGTTGTGGAGTCAGAGTGTTAATCTGTGTAAGAAGGAGGGGGGTGTGGCTTTTCTTCTTATTCTGAATCAAAGAGATACATGTAGATCCAGAATGAGGTAGTATATACATGGTGATATTTCTTGGTGGACCACAAAATAGAATGGGAGGGCAGATGGCAAACTGAAACACGTTTAATTTACCAAACTGCGCTCCTAAAAGCGTGTTTTTGAATCTTTTTGAATCTACAAAAGGATCGTGCCCTCCATCGTCTTATATTCGTCAGCGTCAAACAAAATATCGGAAGTTAGTTAACTATATAATAATGTACATATATAGTACAAATGTGGTAGTTGCGATATATAGTGTTACTGCACCCCTTCCTCCTCGACTTAATGAACCAAAGAGAGAGTAACCAAAGAGAGAGTAACCATAGCAACCGCCTTACAGCAAGTGGAAAGTGGACACAAAGTTGTTGTGTATGGGTCAACGATGATATGATTGCTGCGCCCTTTGTCCAGGAGTTTGTGTAGCATGTCTGTAACATGTATTTGTAACACCGGCCATTCCATTATACGTTGATGGGTTTTCATGAAATCTCATCGGTCAGTCGCAACTAACACATTGCAGATTGTGATTGTGAGTTGCGGGAGGTTTTTTAGTAAGTTATCACAGAAATCATAAAACTACTGACTGCAAACTCCTTAACAATTGTCGATTTCAGTATAGTAGCGTTTACAGCAGCTCTTACTTGAACTTGTCCTCAGTCAGAGAATAGACGCTTTTCAACACAATATCTAGATTTTATTTCTTGAGAGAAAAACAAGCATCCCTGTAATCAATGCTTGTTGTCCCAGCACTTGGATTTGACACTTAATGTCATTTCTAATCAATTCAATTAATTAATTCAATTAATCTGGGTAAGCATTAAGACCATTATGTCTTCCTGTACTTGGGGCGCATGCATTCTCATACAGATTTGTTTGAAAGAGGTAAAAAATACAAACAAGCATGGGTATAATTTCCAAAACTTTTATTTCTAATTCTATGCCGAAGAACGTCGGAACAACAATTACGATTTTGAGTAAGATTTTCATTAAAACAGTTAATACTCCGACAACAACATTCACCTGTACAGGTATGGTGGGGTCCAATCCCTGGTAATGATAAACACTTAATTGTGGACCTATTTGACTTCAAACAGATACAACCAATCAGAATGTAATAAATAAAAATACAATGTTATATATATCCACAAAGTAAACAACAAATTGCACGTCGTACAATACGAAAGGCAAAAATACAGCTCCTAATCTAATATGTACACCCTAATATTCACAATATAGAAATAAAACGGAAAAAAATATGTACACAAAGTATAACTTAAAACAAATAATCTTCTATTGGAAGAATGATTAGGAAGTTATTTTGGGGGCTCTGAGCAAGAGCAGTGTCTAGCGATGCTATGAGGAAAACAATTCAGGAAAGATGAAACCCAAGTAGAGAGGAAACCTTCATGTTCACTAGACTGTTCTGATCTGAATTGACTATGACCCAATTGTCTGTCTTTCCTTTCTATTAGAGCTGATTTATGAAGTCTAATTTGTTGTCTGCCTCTTTATTATCTACAAAATCTTTTCAAAAGAATATAATCTCGGCAGAGCTCAGAAACGTCATATTCACTTTGTCTGCCAGAAGTGAACTGTGCACAGTTTCGATCAGCCAATAATTGATCATACTGACGAATACACAGTAACAACACAATGTTCACGTCTCTGTCTCATTATAACTTAATTAATATGTACACATTTAAAGTTCGTAAGGTACGTGTATTTGCAAATTATTTACACCTTAGGGGGATTGAGACTATTTCATTACATTTAGATTAGACCCATGGGGAGATTTTAAAAACATTCTGAAAAAGTTAACAAGCTTCTGAAACATAACAGAGTATAGTAATCCGCCGGCGATATATCGCAGAGACACTAATGTAAATTTGGTCGAGAATTAGTTATTTGTTAAGAATCCAATCAGTCAAGTCGGAATCCACAAGAGATATCATTTCTGATTATTTCTAGTAAGTTTCCTTACGTTAAGCAGTATTTAGCACACGTAATGTCACTGAGGAAGGACACGCTAGCGCGGAACGGATTTATCCTTTGATGAATTGAGAGATGTATTAGGCACAGGCACAATACATCAGCTAGAGGTATGAACTTAATGCTGATGTCTATTCCACGCACGAGCCTTCATTGGAACTCTGGATATTCATCAGTCTGAGAAATCTCGTATTCCTCCGTGAATTAAGAAGTGAGATTCTCTGTTCATTAAAATGAAGACTGCGCTGAGTATCACAACAGAATGATTGCACTTAAAACGTGGACGCTAGTAAACGCGCCGCTGCCCCAAATCAAGTTCAACTAAATGCCCTGTAGTTTACTGTGACCAGGACGAGACCTCTCTACTAGTTTGTTCTCGAAATTCTGACTAGATCATTATAAATAAACACTATTTTCCAATGGCGCACTTCGTATGTGCCGTATTTTCAATTTTCCATTTTATTTCTGCGCGGGCGTCGCTGAACGTGATTTAGGGTGACCAGCGTTGTCTTCTGTTTGTTAACTTATAAGGAGGCATCAGTCTTAATTTACTGCACACATTTCTAGACGAATGCCCACTTCATGTCGAAAACCCGGTCCTTTACGGACCTCATTGTCAAGTGCCAAATCTTACGTGTACGTTTGCAGCTTTCAACTTATGTCTTGTTTTCAGTTCGTGAAGCTTTTTTTTTTTGCTGTTGTTGTAAACCATACGCCTCTTGAACGCGTATTTGTTAAAGTCTCCGACATGCGTGACATTCAGAGAACACAACTGGTGACTAGGCACGGGGCACGTGCTGGGGATTAAGTGATGGTCTTACATCTGAGATAGGAGTGCCAGCTACACGTGCACAGTTCATCGTCGTCTTGGTACTGGCCGCCTTTAGGAATAAACCGCTGTTTTTCTCTGTTGTAACAGCCTAGAATTGAAGTAAGAAAAAACAATAAAAGAACTGAATGAATTTTAAATCAACTAAGCGTCTTCATTAATTTCATTCACATTTCTAAGGTAATCGCCGTGTTTTTATTTTTTATTTACCTCCATACTATAAAATAAATATTTTTTATCGAATCGATAGTCTGTGTCTATTTACCTTTTTCTACGGTGACGCCGGTGTATGTACATGTGAACTGCCCATGGACATTGGCCCACGACTCGCCCACCTGGTAGCGTTTACCGTGGTAATCCTGGCACTGGCGGGCTACAAAAGTTCAGACAATACAGGACTTAATTAACAGTTCATCACTGATCATCATAAACCAATGACGGCCATCAAAATATCATTGTAAACTAAACATGCATTATTATTTGATATTGTCAGCTGTTATGACTTTATGCAACGAATGATTTGTATCAAAATATATGTTATGACTATCAGTCTTGTGATATTTTTACAGCACGGTGTTTGCAATAAATCATATTTAGTACATATATTAGTACATATATTCTACCAACAAAGCAAACAGATCATCCTTACACATATGTAAGCGTTACAGGAAAGTCATCAGTCATATATCTATTCATATATATCAGTTAATTGAGATTAATACAAGCAACAGGACGATAGGAAAGTAATCGACTTCTTGGAACTCCAGACGCGAGGGCGGAGAAGATAAAAACGCAATCACTGCTCTAGACGATTTGGATTCCTACAAGGGTAATGACTTTGTAAAGAAAATCGATTAAGAGGACAACTCATTTTCGAGGAAATGTTGTTGCTAACTCCCCGAGTGTCATTTTCTGATGGGAAACTCGTATTCAACGTGATCGCCTCATTCATGAAAGTAATCAAATGTCCCACATGTATGCTGCGGTCAAAAGAAGAGAAGTTTTATGTGAACGCGTAGAAGATTTATAAGCTATATTCCTTTCGGTTCGATTAAGGGGCATCCTTTAGTGGTCGTTATCACCTTGTACTTTAACTACTGTGTAAGCATCATTACTGGGAGAATCTCGTTTTAAATCTCAATTGTAAAATATATGTGATGCTGGCCGTACTTCTCCACCCGTATTGAAACCATTAAAGCGGGCATACAATTATACCATGCCGTTTTCTTTTTCATTTTTCTTTAGGTAAACGTTTCATAAAAAAGTTTATTTCCGGTAGTGTTTCCTGAACTTCACTATAACTCCCTTTATTACCAAGCGGCAACCATTTTAGAACAAAGCTCTGCATGTGTCATGATGTTAAGACATTGAAATGATATGACGTAATGAGATGACGTAATAAGATGACAAAATGACGTAGTCAGAGTGAGATGACGTAATGACGTGATCGTCGTAATTACCTGCGCAGGTTTTGCACATAGCTGGACACGTTGACCTGATGGATGGATAGACACAGTAGTCTTTGGGCCAGAAGCTATACCCGGGCTGGCCACACATAGCTGGATCCACTATCAGGCAGCTAGGGAGATCTAGAAATGAAAACCAGAATTAAAATTGAAATTTGAAAAATATATATATATATATTATGCTTATGCACAGAAGAGTAAGTGGGGACTTTCATATAATAACAATATAATTCGACGAAATGGAAAACTTTATCATTCTGAATATTGAATTTTTACTTTAATATGCAACCGTATTCCATGTGACACTTGAATTAATTAATTAATAATCACATAACTAATAAACAGAAAGAAATTAACCGTTTAAAACAAAACCATATATGTAATCACCTGGCCTAGAAAACTGTAGTATCCTCTCTTTTGAAGGTGGCAGTTTCGGCGCTACAGTTGTGGTGGTGGTTTTCCGCGTCGTGGTTGTTGTTGTTCTGGGTGTTGTTGTAGTTGTAGTTGGTGTTGTTGTCGTTGTCGTTGGTGTTGTTGTTGTTGTTGTCGTCGGCGTAGTAGTTGTGGAAGTAGGGCGAGTTGTTGTCGTCGTCGTAGTAGTAGTAGTCTCCTGTGGTTCAAAATGATCCTGGCCTAATAATTTATAATCGTTGTCTGACGAATCATCGTAATCAAAAGGCAGCTCGTTGTCAAAATAGTCGTCTTTTCTCTTGGTCTCTGCACTGTTCGTGACCTCCTGCTCCTCTTCGTAATTGTAGTCATAATTATCGTAATTACTGTAATCGTAGTCGGTTACTTTGTTGGTAGCGTCAGGGTCACCGTAGTACACGTCGCCATACACTGTAATGGTAAAGAAATGTAGTGAGGTAAGCTTCATTTTCACTGCGTTAAATTGGTGTTGGCTGAAAAAAGGCTTGGGGATGGGAGATTGGGGGAGGGGTGGGGGTGGGATGGGGAGGGGGCAGATGCCACTTCGTGCAGCGTTTTCTTCTTCACAACCTTTGTTCAAAGAATAAAACATCGTCTGTCTTTTCATCTTCCCATTTTTTAAAGTCAATATGTCAAGATGGTAATGTTTAAGAGCAGTAGTAGGTTAAATAATTTTGAACCATATATTACTTGCTGTATATTCTTTTGTCTTTTAATCTTATTGATCGTCTACCTAAAATGATGATCAGACATTGCTGAGAGAGCCTGGTCTTAAAATAATTTGTTATCCCCAAGAATTCTGATAAATGTAAAGGTTATTCAAGATTTTTTTTCCTGTACACGATGTGCTATCAACCACAGAGCCTGTTCCCTGAAGGCATTGTGGATCTTTTGTTTTGCCTCGTAGCCACCCATAATTGAAATGATTACACATATCTTCTGTCTAAAAAGCACACTTGTTTTACATAATGCGCTTTGGTGCTCTCGCTCTGCTGATCACATAAAACCAACCTAGGCTATCGTTTTTCTATGAGATCATTTATTTTGCCAAGTTTCCAATATTTCATTTACAACTGAGCGACCATGGATAATACTTACTTGGACAAAGCTTGCACGTGATGGGGCAAAAACTGTAAGGGACGTCCGCAAACTTCTGGCACTCGCGTTTCCCCCATTTTCCACCGCTACTGGCGCAGATATTCAAGTCAAAAGCTATCGAGCAGTCAACTAGAAAACAGAACAAACGGGATATTGTTAGTCCATTTCCAAAACAACAAACACACAAACAAAGAAATAACTACAGTATAAATAAGATAAGCGTTATATTGTATCACTATGAAAATATTTAATATTTGAAAAGGAACAAAAGCTGTGTGTTGTATCGAATTGCTCTTTCAACGGAATTTTACGACGGTTTTCAACAAGTAATTCTGAGGATACGTCACCTTAAAGACGTTTGAAGTGGTTAGTTGAGGTCCCTCGGGATGAATACCATCAGCAAAATGTTAGTTTTTTGCCAATTTGAACAAATTGAAGGTTTTTATCACAGTTACTAATTACAGTTTTACATTTAGCAGTGAGTGATTAGACCCTAGAGAATTTCAAGACGGGCTTCTTTGTGGTCTTAGAATGTTACTTGACGAGCAATTCTGCTAACCTCAAAAGATGAATTAATCTTTAATATTGCAAATAATGGCATCCTTAGACTTCGTAGTGTAACAGCGGGTACAGGTACTACAGCCTTCAACCGGTGTGAGGGGGATATATTGGACGGTTACCAGCGCAAATTAATTAATCTATATTTTTATGGCGCCACTTTAAAGGATAAATCATGTCTCATCTTCATTGTTGTCTGTGTTGCTGTTTTTCTTTTCCTCGCCATCTTCGGTTGTGGCGAGCCCCATCATCATATTAAAACGATTCACTCGGTCCTGTAATTTATTTTTCTCCTCCTCCGATACAAATGATTTCACTTTACTCATGAGGTTCTGGTTGATCATGTCCTGCATCATTTTAGCCCTCTGGGATTTCGACATGACTGTTGCTTTTCTAATTTCCTTTCGGATATCGTGTCCGCCACCCATGGTGGGGGCCTCTGCCTGCAAGTTACGCCGCCATTGTGAGGCACGATGTGGGCTGTTGTTGTTGTCGTCTGCTTCGTGGTCAGTTTGCGGGCCGTTCTTACGACCGTCGGTCGTGTTTTGCTTTAGAATAGCATCGACGTCGACATTTTTAACATTTTTACGAAGCATGTTCCATTTTGCTCTTGCGAACTCCTTCGTAGCGTTTTGTGCGATTTTTTCTTTCGCTCCGCGGGATTGGGCGTTGGGGTCCGTTGAGGTTTGCTTCTCAATGGTCGATTCTTTCGTGTAACTTCCTACTCGAACATTTCGGCCAGAGGAGACTAAAATGACCGAAGAGCTACTGCGTTTGAAAAAACGTTTTCTATCTACTAAAGCTTCGACTGCTTCGTTCTGGTGTTCATCTTCAGGTCCCGAAACTGGGGCGGGGACACTGGGCACTTTTGTTTTCACTTTTACGAGTTTCTTTGTTGTCGTCGCATCTTTCCATTTTTCCACATAATTGTCAATTTTTACTCCTTGTTTATACGCCTCTTCTTTCTCTTCGTCTTCTTCATGAACAGTCGTCATTTCACGCGCTGCGGGTACTGTCGCAGATTCAAGATCTGACAGATCGTCTGCGTCAGTGTCTGAGAAATTTGTATCACACGAAAAAGTTACTTTCCGCGTCAACTGCGCGGCACTTTTTGGTCGAACATCGGTGTCCTGAGATGAAGATTTTGCTGCCTGTTGCCTTGCAATGTTTGCTGTAACCGGCCTGGGTTTGGGGGCTCTACCTCTAGTGGGTGGGGTTGGAGGTTTTTGACTAGTAGAAGCCGGTACATACGAGGAAGGCCCCATAACTGCAGCGTCTTGATCAGATTCTGTAACGTAACTTGTGGTATCGTCTCTTCTATCACCCATCACGATCATAGGGTCTTCATCAGATCCCCCTGTCGCTCCCCGAGTGACCATAGCTTGTCTTGGGGATGAGGGGGCGCTGTGTTGGTGTCTGGGGGACGGTAATAATGCTGGAGAGGATTTAGAGGCCCGTAATATAGGCTTCCGACTAGCAGTGGGAGGAGGGGCTTTCGTTGCACCATTATTTGACTTCACCGATGCAGTTCGTAAATTGTACACATCAGTTACAGAAGACGACTTGTGCAAAGGGCCGTTTTGACCACTTTTTGGACTCATACTCAAAAGTTGCGACGCACTAAGAGATCTTTGCTGGAACCTTTTCTTTGATAGTTTTATTTTTCGGGTAACAAATGTCTTATAATTTTTGAGAACATCATTTTCCCATTCTGGCAAAGAGAAGTCATTTGGCTCATTGCCTTTGGCGGTAGATGCCTTGTTATCGTCCTTCAGACCATCGAATACGTCAAGTCTATCGCGTACGCGAGATAATATAGGTCGATTTTCATCCGACTCTGACATCGCTTGGGCCTGTTCCACCCTTTGAATGGATTTTTTCTCGATATCTTCCAGGATACTGTCCACGGTGATCTCTTTGTGTTTTATCTGCTCATTTTCCTGCACTATTCGCTCTGACGCACGCAAGAACGTCTGCAGCTTTTCCTCATCTCTACGCCATTTCGATAACCGTTTGTTGCTCATTCTGGGGCCAAAGCGGAAATATTCCGACTGTCGGATTTGTCTGTCGCTGCTGTGTTCTGTTGGGATGCCTTCAGAACTCTGCCCTGTGTGGCGGGGGACCGCCAGATACTCAACTCGAACTCGCCTCATCCACATATTAACATCTTTCACGACAGCTGTTCGTTCTTTCTCTAAAAGTTTTGAGCGGAGGTCCAGTCGAGCCCTCTCGAATTTGTTGCGCTTTTCAGCGTCGACCAAACGGTCAGTGCCTTCTATCCCGGCCGGCATGATGGCTTGAATCTACATAAACGCAGTATTTCTCACTGACCGCTCCAATGATTTAAATGCCCATCTTCAGTTATTCATAGCGTGTCATTATCGCCTGATTTGACGATGTAAAATGTTGGTATTTACCGTTTCCAGTTAGTCTCTCTTTGCATTGAACACGGATGCATATGTTGTAAAGTTCAGAGCTCAGCCAAGTTTGCTTTCCATTCAACTAATCATGCCTTCTCCATGGAGTCTCAACACACCTTTGTTTAATACGATCTGCGTCGATATCTCGTATACATGGGACTATTTTCTCCTTCAATAACCTCGAAAAAGATGGAAAATTAACTCCTCTTCGGCTAGTTGATCTTGAGTAAACAATGCCGTCATGTTACGTCAGTTCATAGAAAACTTCACTTGACCACTAGTCTAGAGAAAGCTCATCAAACATTCATCTCACTTTTGTGCTGCCGCCTTCTGGATTTATCAAAACTCTGTATGAGCAGGGAGTCTTAGTGTCCACTGTTAACGACAATCTGCTGTCCCTGCGCGTCCAAGGTCCCCGTAAACCACCTCCTGAAGCGAGTCCCATTGGTGACAGACTGGCCCCGAACGACACGGTACACTACATAAGACTTGTGGTCATAGAGACCCTCGAAGTTATACCCCGTGTACCTAACTATTAGGACCTTCTCTATATATTATTGTTTCTATTGATACCTGGACAAAGGACCGTTTATAAAGGGGCAGCACAGTATAAGGAGATGGGAGGAGCGTTTCAGACGGCGCGCAACCATATTCAGCAAAACACAAATATAATTGTTTGATTTCAAAAATGGGAGCTTTTTTAAAAAGGAATTTTGTAAAACGGCCGTGGCACGTTGAGGATAATAAAGATCAAGTACTGTTGATTTGTATCTCTACTAGCAAACACAGCGTTGGCCTGCTAGCAACCTCTGTCAATGCGAAATTGAACTCGAATAAAAACCATTGAAACTTTTGTTGAGATAACAATGAATTCTTATAACAGAAACGGAGTTTACTAGCAAAAGAAATGACTGTTAGCATTAAGTGTGAGTTATTGTTTTGTTGTGAGGAATTGTTTGTTTAGAAAATGTGCCGTTCAAAGACGAACCATGGACTAGTAAGTTTACATAAACATGTGCGCTATGGAACGTTGTGGACTTGGTTTGGCCTTTGTTCATATGTTCATAATCTGATTACATGTGCGGCGTCGTGGAATGTGATACAAACAAATAACCTTGATAATGACAATTGGTGTGGAAAACTTCAACTGTCACGGTCTAAGTGACCGTGCAGATTTAGAGCTATTGAGCACTTTACCTTTCCTATGTGCGGCAGGTTTGTAACAATCTGAACTGACACGCCGAGCTCTGCATCCTATGTATGACATGGTATAATATGTGCTTTATTGTGCTTATTTATTTATTTTTATCAAGACGAATGCCTCATCTTTTTACGGCACACTGAAAAGGGTATGGGGACCGGACGAGGTGTCCTGACGTTGGGTTGAGCCTGTCTTGGAGACGTGCGCACAGCGCCACTATTTAATCAATCTGAACCACTATTTAATCAATCTTTTTTGTTGTTGTTGTTGTTGTTGTTGTTGTTGTTGTTGTTTAACCACCGCCATGTAAATATTTCTTTGAAAGAGCAATTAGATCAAATAAGCCACAAAAAAGTGTCAGAATGAATGAATCAATCGATGAAATTAAGCACTCACGGTCGCATTCGCCTCCCTTCTCAATCCACCATGTATCTTTGCACTTGCACTGGCACGTGCTCACGTCCAACTCTCCCCCGTTCTTACAAACCTTGCCACCGCAGTCTGAAACACAGTGGTGTGGTCACATATTAGGCTGAGAAAAACATGGCATTTGGTATTGTTTGTTATAAATATTGAGAGAGATATCTAATCTAAGTGCGTCATGTTTAATAACAAAATTATGTTACTGTCCATGCTAATGAGCACGTCTAGAGAAGTACAAATATGTTAAAACACGTAAACCCGCGCGCGCTTGCGCTCTCTTCCGCTCACACACCGATATCGAAATGGCAAATACTAACCGCATAAACCAGATCTTGAATCGAAGTTCTTCTTGCAGGAAGATCCAGTTGGTCCTGCTTTGTATGGGGTCTTCACCTTGTGCCTGAGGTTACCGCTGAATGATATAAAATAATGGGTATAAGGTGACATTCTACATATAAAATTATCTCATTTTGTGTATTTTTTCTGCTGTAGGCGCTATTGCTTTTACAATGGTACCAGTTGTATATGATTTTTTAAAACGAAACATAAATCATCGCGTTTTATATTTCAAAAAACACAAAATTCACCCTCATTTGTTCTTTCTCCCTTTTTGCTCTTTCTAAAACATAAAAGTATACTTACGATGGTGCATAGTTGCAAACATAAAATGTCTTGGTGCCATTGCACTGGGCAAACCCACACCCTATTCTCGTGGACGCTGCCCACACCATCTGAAATAATGTCAGAAATCGACCTTGTAATATATCGCACATAAAGCTTGACCACAAATAGTACGGTCAATTCTAACAAATAGGCGAAATCATATCTTTATTTATGTCACAGGCTTGGTTTTGTTTCACTTGGGTGTTGTTGGTGATTTTTCGAGTGGCTTCGTACATCTTGGGAGCGCCTGAGCGTACAATTCAGTGAAAACCGGATATCTTAAACACGAGTTGCCTTCGCATCACATAAATGTTAGCTGCTTTTGACAATAGTGTGCCAGATTTTTCACTGCCAACGGAGCAATAGCTGTCATCTGCCACAAAAACCAAGAAAAAGAAGATAACCTATATAGACCTAAAATACCCACATATTGTATATAATCCCTTTAGACTCTAAAAATCGCATTTCACTGCTTAGAATATTGTGAACTCTTAAAGCAATCAGACCACGCCGCAGACCCAGACTAATGTATGTATCACACCATCTTGTTGATATTACCTGTGTGTAATGGCCTGTCTCGTAACCATTAATCGACCCGCGTCCGTACTTGAAATAGTTCACCTCGTCGTGCCACATCTTCATCACCTGATGCCAGTTTCTCTGGCCACGCCCTAAATTCTGACCCACGCTGGCCCAGCCTGCAATGAATTATCAAATTTTTATTATCTAATGCATTATATATTGAAGATATGTACTTGTTGATACAGAATTCCTTTAAGAGGCATGTTCCATATCCGTTGACCTGGATACCCTCAAAAAGCACTGAAAACCCTTTAGTGCCAATGTTTCCACTCCCAAACCTTCAACTTACCTGTAAGTTTTGGCATCGTTTTCCGGTGTTTTGGTGAGGCTCTGTTTAAATTGACAAAACTAATTATATACAGCGCGGGACATCAAAGATCCCCCCCGTCATTTAAAACATGTTAGCCGAGAGAATGTCAATTATGACTTCGCCCTTTTATCTCACAAATGAAGCCTAAACAGAAGCCCAACAAATTGGCTCATCTCGCTGGAGCTGATACGGCTGGTTTGATTAGAAATCTGCTCGGAAAACAAAACGAGGTGGTTCTGACAAAAGGATATATAATACAATGTGGGGGTTGCAATCCCGTTCGCATTCCAAAGAACAGTCTATTTTCAGAATCACACAAAAAGATACGGACACCTCCAGCCTAGCGTTTGGTCATTTCGATAACTCCAATGTTTTTGTTAATAAAATCCGATTTATCACAAATGCCTGGGAAAACAACGCAGGGGTGAAAAACTTTGTTCCGTGCTGTAATATAACTACAACCACTTACGGCCACTGTTAAATGCTTTAGTGATAAAACAGGACGACTGGCGTACAAAATTGTTAGATAATGCAATGTGGCAGTTGGAATTATTTTCCAAATTACATATAGCTGATTACTATAGACCTGTCGCACCTTCGGCCACTAATATTATTCGCGTGGGACAGAAACAGACAAGACTAAACAAAAACGCCAACTTATTCAGCGATCTGTAAAGATGAATCCTTACAAGATTGTTGATTGTTAATTACTTCAGAATACTGGCACCTATACGGTCACTTGAGTAAATTTTGCTTAAGGAAACAAACGCTGACTTAACAAAACCTACAGATAACACAGCTAGGGGGTTGACATGCCTTCAAAAACACACACACATAAATAGTTACAGCGTTTGTTCAATGTTATGGACACCGACGTAACAAAATTTGGAAGATATAATCGTAAATTACCCACTGTTCTGTTTCATGTTTACAGTTTTCAGCTACCGGGGATTTATTACATGCTTGGAGGTCCGTGCATGCCCCCCAGCGTGGAAAACAACTCAATTCTGAATATCGACTATAAACTTTAAATCATTCTAGTTCAGGTTTAAGGAATCCTGTCCGCGATTTTCCCGCCAAATCGAATATTCCTCGAAAAAATCCAATTGTCTCCAACTCAGGAATCATTGTTCGGCCCATCTTTGAATTTGATTCTATGTTTTGTACCATTTCTAATTTAGCCCTAATTGACTGATTAATTGACTGATTTTTTATATATATAAGAGTTTTTAAGGTCTGAATTGAGAAAGATAAGTAAGTTTGTAGGATATTTAGACATAGGAAATATGACATTCCCAAAGGTGGGCAGTTCACATTTTATTATTGATTCCCTGCGTTATTAATACAAGGTGGATTCCCATTGCGCACTTGAATATAGCCAGGATATAAAACTTTTATCAGCATACATATGTTTAACGTTCGTACCAGTTGGACTGCGTATTAAATATTCCAAGCACAAAGCGTGGGTGATCGTACAGGCACAAGAATTTAGAGCAGCTGTTTTGTACATGTATTTTCCTCAAATGTACGTACCTGGAATGTTTCTATTCTCGCTTTCTTCGTGATCATAATGACAATTACTGGCCCACTTCTGTGCAAGTTCAGAAAGTTGGTCGTCCCATACCTGTAACATAATGTTGGTATCTTACTATCATTAGATAATGAGCTAGATATGTCAAGTTGGTCGACCCTTACATGTAACATAACGTTGGTATCATTACTACTATTAGATAATGAACTAGATATGTCAAGAAAAAAGATTTATTTCTACTTTTCGCTCACTAAAGGTAGTTTAAAAGGAGATCACAGGGGTATCTAGTGCAGACACTACGATCTTTGACATTAGACTTCATTGACATTTGGCTTGCGAGATTATGGAATAAAACGGGCATTCAACTTGGTGTTTAACATGGAGCAACAAGGAACGATTAAATGCAGTGCTTGACTTCAATGACAGAAAGGCGATAATTCACCCCCTGTCATTTTATTTAAGTTTCACGTATTTAACACCCATGAACGCTACCAATTACCACGGTATTTTTTGTTTAATTTTATTTTCCTTCAATGGCTGACGTGATCACTATTACCAAAATGACAAATGGGTCCAGATCTACCTCCCCTGAGGGCATATAAACACAGAACCAAACCTCCAAGATATTTTAGGTATTTCAGTTATTTTCTGCGCGACTTACTTCCGGTCCGTGAAGTCCAGGTTTTGCGCTGCCTTGACATGCGAAGACACGCGCGCACGTGTAGTTTATATTGTATTTCGTTGAAAAAACGTGAGGGTCACTAACATGAAACGCCAGTTGTGGTAAGAAGGGAGGGGGTATATCGATTTACTTTATGAGTGAAGTGTCTTTCTATACTAGTCAGCATGTGAATTTTTATTGGCTTCCGGAGGCTAGTGCGAGGTGATTGGGAAAACAGACGGAACACCAAATGGCACAAGTGACGAAATGGCTCAATGAACACATCCTCTTAATGGCTGAGAGCGAAAATAACACAATGGCCACGACTTTCAACTGCCATATACGGAATTCCTTGGTTTTGCCATTGTTAAGCCCGTGTATCCTGATGTACATTATTGAATATTTAATGCTACATGTACTGCCAATCACCCTGTTGGACACTCCATCAAACACGACCAAGGTCAAGCCAGAACCCAGCACCACCCTCTGCACGTCCACCAGTTCCAATTAAATACCAAACACTACGTGCAGAGTTGGTCGGCATGTTTACAAATGAAGCTTTTAATCACCTCATTTTCTTGAAAGTTTTGAAGTATTTTTGGCAGGAGAACCTGTTGCCATTATCGGTTTAACGTGGGTTCTGAGTCATAGCAGTGCCCGGCTTAGAGTAACCCAAAGATTGGCCACTTGTAATGACGAACGTGTGCCCATGTTTATTTTGTTTAAAAGGTGCAGGGCTTGTATATTTAACTCTTATGTCGCGTGATAAGATTCTATTAGCAAAATACCCACGTTTATTTACACCAAATACGTCATCTGTTGATATCCTATTATATGTTGCTTTCACAGATGTTACAAATCCGCGTAAATGTTTCAATCTGCATGATAATTAGGCAACGGTAACTTACACAGTTATCGGTTATGTATAGCGCAATGTGATATTGATGAAGAGTTCGGAATTGGTACCCCGGATTCACAGCGTTCGAAATTAAAATCACTGTGTTTCGCTGAACCTCGTGTTTAGCCTTTACACGCGCACGGTTGAACCTAATTAAATGAGGGCTGGTGCCCTGATTTTGGTTGCCGTTCTGAGTCACTAGACGATGTGCACGGATTATTTTCCAGTCCAATTAGCGTTTTTACGCTCGATCTGTCTTTTGAACAATAAAATGGTTCTTTTTCAACCCACCAAACGCTCCCTCCAATCACGCCTATCGCCTTATTAAATGTATGTGCTCACGTACTTTTGCAGAACGGATCGTAAAGTGAGATATTTGAGTACTTAGAAGAAAAAGCATCTGCTCTGGTCGAGAGGGAGAGGGGTGCTTAGTTACAAATATCTAACCACAAATTCTTCGTGGTAAGCACTTTTGTTGTAATTGTGGCAGTAACTCGTAACATCATATCTCCAATTCAGAGAATTGCGTTAAATTTCCATTCTATATCATGCCATTTCTTCCCTTGTTTTACAGTACGTGAAATCTTGTCCACACTTTCAAAGGAACTATTTTGGCAACAAGCAAGATACGGGGTATGTTACCCTTAGGTAGTCTATTACTACCATAAACATTAACCACAGAACAATTACAGTTCCAAGAATGAAGTGATACATGTTCTTTCCGAGAATTGTGGAGAGACTTACCAACTTATTCATATCTGTAGCTGGGGGCTGGTTGTTAAATTTTTCCACATTGGCCCGATAATAATTGTGTCTTTCGAGTATAAGATTTTTCTCCGTTTCGGTTATCCCTGAAGAAGAAAATAGCATATTAATATTTCCCATTCAGAAACTGCATTCATGACATATTATTTGTACTGGCTATTGTTAAAGTTAGTTTATTGCATTGATGTCTGATCTTTGCTCAATGCACACAAAACAAAGCAAAGGTCATAAAAGTCCACCTTGTAAAAGTCGTAAAAAAGATTGACGCACATGCCAGTGAAATTTGGCCTGTTCCTAGATTAAATCTGACGTCAATAAACACGGATGTAATACATGTAATATACTTAGTTTATGCCATTACATTTCCTGTCCCATTCACTTACAGGGTATGAGAAACGGTAAATAAATGATTTTTGTTCATCATAGTACTTCGACTTAATTGAATCTATTAACAGAATTTATTTATCTCAATTTGACATAAAGTTCCATTGGCAGTGCAGTTTTTATCTCGGCCTGGTAGTAGCAATTCCAATAGCAACGTTTACTGCTCGACACCAACATGATATTCAGTGCAAAACCAGCCGTAATTAGGGCCGCTAAAAAGCCATATGTGTTTTAACATGATGACTCATTCACTGTACGCGTACTTCACGAAGAAAATCTACCTTTAACAGAAATCTAAACTAACTTCCCAACAATGCTTTCAGAGTTGCCACCTGTTGCCAGAAGAACCACAAATATTTAGGTAGTAAAGGTAAAGATAGGTGGGAAGACGTGTCTTTAATTTAGTTTTTGTTCTGCAAAAATGCCAATAACCACAGTTTTTTTTCTCTCCGATACCAGTGAGATCCAAATTCGAGAAATGCATAGTAGAAAACTTTCCCGTATGTTTTTTGAAAAAGCAGTGTAACCATCCTTTGCGCCCCGTGGCGTTTTGCGTTGGTGTCGCTCAAAACAACTTATCTCTCAGCAACGTGAGGACATTTAAGGAATTTGCTACAAAGGTTACTTTCGTGTTGTTTATCTACAAAAGACAAACGGATTAACTAATAATCTCATAGTGCTTCTAAACGTTAGGTGTACCTAAAAAGAATACGTACCATCTTTCCTTTTGACGTGCACATTCAGGCACATGGTATGTTTGGGACTGACAACAGAGAACCGCTTCTCACAACCCTGAAAGTGAATATGAATGATAGAGTGATACCCGTTCTTAAGTCTGAACACTGTTAACAATATTTTGTATAATATATGTACACTATAAACAATGCATTACATTAAATAATACTTATAATTATTTTTATTATATCAAGTAATGATAACAATAATAAATGTATAATGTTTGTAATGTTTTGTTTATTTAAGTGTAGAGAGATGACAAGATGTGACATTATATCATTTTGATCTCAGTGACGTTTTATCATTTATATTTATACAGTATAAACAATACATGCACATGTATAAAGTGTATGTCTGAATGATTAATTAGACATTTGATAAAGGAATATTTTGAAACGTGATTCAGAATGCTTCCTGCTTTGTGGATTTTATTTTTGTTGCTGCTAATGCAAGCATGGCTGGTTTTTCGTAAGTGGAGCTGCTCGTGTGTCAACAATGGAGGGAAATATTGCCAAAAAAGTGATCACAAAGTTTCAACCTCGAGTTAATTAAGCCCATTGTTTACTGTCAGCTTGGGTAACTTAAAGATATTGTTGGCAAAATATAATACACACAATCTGGAAAATAACAATACCAAAATAGGGCGGATGAAATATAGAGCCAATTAAAAGTACTGTTGCGGATAATTAACTTCTTGAGAAATGTCAAAAATTGGAAATAAGACATTACTCACATACTAGGGGTTTAAAAACGGTCCAACCCAGACGGGTTGGTCTATGATCTATTGTGTCAAACACGTCTCTTAGAGTATATTAATCACTTCTTCACAATAAAACCTTGATTTAACAAAGGGCATCTAAGCGGTAATTTGGAATTGAAAGCCATGAAATTGCCCAGAAAAAAGTTTACCGTGTGTGCGCTAGTTCCAAGCACGGCGAGCTATCGAGTTACGTGTTAGGGGGGATTTTTCCGTGATAAATCTCGGGGTTCCCTTGGTTTATCACAACAGACTTTGTTTGCTTAACAATGTAACGACATTCAACAAAAATAAAGTTCTTTAACTGTTTAATTACTGAAACATACATGCACAGTCCTAGAGACTATCTGATAGCTGCCGATGAAAAGTGCAGTTTTTATTTGTTTAAAGTAGATTCACTTTGTAGACTTCTTACTGAGCTTTGTAGCAAAGAATGTGTGCATTACGGTTTAGGTTTTGGCTTGCACCCTTGAACTTAATCGCAGGCTTTGTTTAGATTTCTTTTTATAAGTGAGACCTTTGGCTTTTGTTTTAAAGTGCGCCACATCGGTGCTTGCCCTGGGGCTAGATTGTTCCAAAGAATCAAATACAAAAACAGTGCTTACTTAAGACGGCTAAGATGTAAACCTGGAAAGTTAAAACCCCATTTTTATCGGCTTATCTCTCATTCGAGATAAGTAGCCCGATCTTAGGGTAAAAATGTTATGGACGTATTTTTATCGCGATTCTCTACTGGTTCTATCGTGCAAATAATCAACCTTTAGCCTGTGCATGCAAAGGAAATGTTCCGCTACAAACAGGAAGTGTTTTGATACACACCGAATATCCTCTGAAAAACACATTCATTAAATATGAGTAAAAAACGTGAGAACTAGGACTCGGTTAATATTTTCCAGTTGTTATGTTTTGTGTTTGATGATTGGTCCGAATGCACCACGTTCAGTACACAGCGGTAGACCAAAGCCCTGGGCATTCCCAGCTGATCTTTTTTATTGGAGGGCAACACTACTTACACGCCCTATTGTTTGGGAAATGAAACCATTGTTTCAGTAATTTCTTCCCAGGACTGTGTTAGTGTGAGAACTGGCCCAGCATGGGTGGGAGAGCTCGGTTTTGCTACGTGAATGTATCGGTGATTCACGTGCCGATTCATTGGATTCACGCACAGTGCCTGGGAATCTGTGTCTCACATGACGCACCAATCCAAGATGCCACTGACCACTTAACTGCGTTAAAGGCAATATTCTGCAAGAGACACCTGATGATGCGAGCGCCATGTCAAATTGGCTCTTTACCAAACTCTTAACTCGCATGCAGATGGCATCACATGCAGCAACTCTGCCCTTAATGGCGTAAACATCCTAACAAATTTCAAATTTAATTGTATACACAAACCAGAATGCTGGTTACGCATGCTTAAATAAAGTTGAGATGACGGTTGACCTTCTGTAAATGCACACAAAGTGAAATTAACTCATCAAGCCACCGACGTTCGAACCGTCATCCTACCGAATCCATTTCAGCTTTCAGAATGAGACGGCAGTAACGATTCATTAACTTAAATCCGATGACATTTTGACAAAGAAGGCTCCCTAGACTTTTTGTTTGGGTAAAGAAACTTAGCATATCTTTTACGCCTCACAAGCTGTTTCTATCTCCGCGAGTATAATACGTTTGTACCGAGAACCAGTTTATTAAGTGGAGCATACAGTACCTTGAAAGAAGAACTAAGAGGCAGGGCGACGCCATGTAATAATTGAAAAGGTTTTCCAGGGGCTTCGTGAAAAGCAATATGCCCATGTGCTTCACGCTCCTATTCCAGAATCAATACATTCAGGGAAAGACGACGACTTTGGTCGTAATCTGCCGTTGCACCCTCTGAGCATCAAACCATGCTTTCAATATGTAAAACCATTTCCAAATGAAGTCTTACCTTCGTCTTCCCGTAAGGCAGCTTTCCGATATGATTTTTGGTCACCCAGTTATCTGTACCTAAGAAAATAAATAGAGAAATAAATAAAAACAGACGAAAATACGTGGTATATATCTATTAAAAAAGAAACAAGAAGGAAAGAAGATATGCACGTACTAGTTCAATAAGTCAGTTGAAGCGAGTCATGAGATATTAAATGTAACAATTACGTATAAAAAACAGAATGCACCAACACGCAGTTGCCTCATTAAACGGCGGAAGCCAATAGAAGCCATATTAAGTGGGTCTGAAAACCAATAACTCCTTTAAAGGAGCAATTGAGTGTCATAAAACGCATTTAGCTATAGTTGACATAATCTGGTATTAGCATGCACAGCTATCCTGTGGTAGAATAGTGAAGAATGGACTGGGTTTTAACTAAGGGTTTTGCCTTTCGTGACAGCTTCTTGCAAGGGAGCATAATGGCTTTAATTTTTGCCCTGTCATACAACTCAAACACAAACGAAGACAAATACATTTGGCCTTTAACGCTCAGGAGTGGCGTGGGGGCGGGGTAGCCGTGCTGAGTAGTCATTTTTTCAAACAAATTACTCGCCAGATCATACAGCTACCGCATACGAAAGTGCTGAGAACGTAATTTTATTTATCCAAAATTTATTTTGATTCTGCTTCTCCGTTTTATATTTCAAACAATGATTCAAAGCGAAGGGACATGTCGACAAATGATGTAAAACGCAAAGAACAGGCGCTGAGTAGTTCTCATTCAAGTTCTATTCTAAATACCCCCTTTTGGGATACGTCGTCCAAAGCTTTAACATGGCCAAGACCATGGGGCTGATGAACTAAATAGATTACCCACTTAAAAGTGTATGGCAATTGACTCCCTACAAAACTCCAAGATTAGTACCTTGCCTTTTTCAACTACAGGTATCTGTACAACAACATCTCAAAAGAGTTGTTTCCAATTAAAGTACTCAAGGTGCCGGGTTCCATTGTTTTTGAAGGTTCCTGCAGAATAGAGATTGGTGCCTGGTTTTAAATTGGACGAACCTTGTTGCCAGCTACACGGAGCCAACTACACGTGTTGCACTCTACAGAATTGGGGGTGGGTTGCAGTATCCCAGCAATGAGATACTTCCCTCTTTGGTTTTTAGATTACGTTCGTTAGTTCAGTTTATATTCACGGAAAGGGAGAACACATGGGTTCGGTTGGTGCATTATTTTACAATATCATAGGAATCTGTCACCTGTTTTATGTTTTTTCTAAACGTTAGAACACAAGTAAGGAGGGAATAAAGTAACATGACAGTATTTCACTTTCAGACCAATCATAAAATTTGGGACAGGCATTAAAACGAAAATAAATTTAAAGAGAGAGAGATCCAAGAACGCGGAATGAGGCACCCATGCATGAACCGGAAGTAGGAAGTTCCTGTCTGACGATTTCAAAAATACCTGTCTGCTGCACGTACGCGGGATCTCTCACCTCTCACTCATCCATTGCATCGGTCGTTAACTACAGGATAGACACGTCTGGGCGAGGAAGGTGCTTCATGGCAGACTGCCAGAGACGAGCTGACTGAAGCCTTCTGTGGCGAAGGGGGCAAATTAGCAAGTGGCCGGCTATGAGAGGATTTTAAGTCTGGAATGGCTGGCGCTTGGTAATCTAGACTACACCCAAAGACAAGAACGCAGTAAGGATCAAAACACGATATAATATTTAGCCTTTGTACTCGCAGCAGCGATATTTCTTTCTAAAATTCAATGCTGTTTTCGAATTATATGCTTTTAAATGCGATTTCAGTTCAAAGAAAAGGCGTGGTGGAGACGGAGATTGTTTTACAGATTCGACAATCCCCGCATTACCGACCACAAACCATTAAGCTGGGTGGATGTCTCAGTTCCACGAGCCTTCTGTCAATCACCAATGTATCTGCCCTTCTCATGAAATCATCCCAGATCATCCACGGAATGATGTCAAAATATATGTTTTTATTCACTTCCTGATCTGTTACATCTGTTTATGCAATACGACATCCACCAACTCGCTCTTTCAACAAGATGACATCAGATAATAGTCATACAGTGATGTTGGCATATTTCAAGAATTACAAATAAATGATTTAGCAGAAGGCAAAATGCGTCTTCTTCCACCTATTTTAAAAACAATGAGACATACCCAAACCACACAAAAAGCTTTTAACATTAAAACATAAGGAAAACAAAACAGACTCGCGTCTTTCGCCCTTCCTAAACGTATCTTTCAATTAACACAAGTGACATGACGGCATTTGGTGTTCGGACAGACTATTTCATTTTCTTTCGCGTAAAATGGATACATAGAGGACGATTGTTTCTGTCAATATACTGTCATTTTTTTCAGATAACGCTATGCTATTTTTTTTTTTTTTTTTTTTTTTTTTTTTTTTTTTTTTTTTGCCGACATGACTACCCTCTTAATATATTAAAACACCTACTTCTTTATCAGATGGCGAGATGTTCATATTTTGTAAGAAAGTGAAAAGTCTAAGTTCGTGAGATGCCACAATGCCTGCTTTTTGTAAGATTCTATAAATCCCTAAGAAAACAGTCAATCTTAATGACTTATGTCACTTATATTTTCTGAAGTAACAAACAACCAGCTCATAAATCTAATGCCATCCATCCACGCGTTACGCCATTAACGAAACGAATCAATCTTGTGGTAAAATGTCTCCATTTACTCTGCGTGTTATCATATCATATCAGCGGTTGACAAATACCGAGCAATTGACTCAACCAGCAAGCTGTGGTTTGTGGGAAGCGAAAAGAGACTTTTCAAAATGAAATAGTGACTAATGGCATCATTCCGTCAACTTGGCCCAAACAGAGGTAAAGCTCAGATAGCTGGAACGAACCAGAACCACCAAAAGTGGCGCAGAGAGGCAATCCAGGGTCCATCAGGGGGAACAATAGTGAAGTTAATGATTACCATTTCGTTCTCAGGTGTTAGGCGTAATATCTTGATTCGAAGACAAAGGGCCTGCCTTATCAGAACCACATTGCCTTCCAAGGCCTGCTTTGATTTGTTCTGCTGCGTGCCAACATTACCCTGCCACGCGAGGCAAATGCGTTTTTATTGGTGTAACAATCTGCTTTAACATCGACTCCAAGGCGAGGGAACAGACGCTTAAAGCCTATGCTCCCTAAGTACAAACAAGTCATTTTCTTAGTTCCGACATAACAAGGAGAAGTCGTATCGATTGATGTCATTATTCCGGATCATTAAACTGTCCGTGTTTTTTTCCACTGAACCCTGTTAATCAACCCGGGATAATAAGTGTCCGCTTTGAGTTAATTGTCCCGCATCATCACAACCATTATCCCCTCCCTCTCTCTCTCTCTCTCTCTCTCTCTCTCTCTCTCTCTCTCTCTCCTATTTGACAAAAATAAACTTCGATTCGATGTTTTACTGATATAGCGTATACCTACATTAATTCAAGGCAATGATAATTTCTTTATCAGAAATAAATACGTTAGTGTTTATTGTCTACCTTGTGTACTACAAACAATCTTTACGTTTCGCTCAGTCTTATTTGCAATCCGGACTCTACCAAAAGCTATAATATTTCAAGTAAAAAAAATGTGCGTAAAACTGGAGAAAACAAGTGGGAATTCGGGGGCACGGTAGCACTGACATCAACAACGGTCCACATGTAAGTCGTTTATGCCTTGCTTTATGGCGTGTTCCACGTTCTTTGCTTCAAACAACTTGTCGACTTCAATCAACAGCGGGTGCCAAGTATACACGCCGAAGCACGATTTTGAAACAAACGCGAAACAAAAATAGCAGAAAAATTTTGGGAATCTCAGCCAGAGTACTTTCTCCTGTCATATATTCCAGTAAACACCATCATTTCCACGTCTTGTATATACAGATAA